>NC_137541.1:162098337-163298337 GCF_963082525.1 Nesoenas mayeri
AGGATCTGTCACTAGGCCTCAGATCGCAGGGACGACTGGCAGGGACCTCCCCAGATGCCAGCCATAGTCAAAGAGAGCCAGAGGCTCATGATGTCCCGCCTTTGTATGATGTATGACGTGGATGGAAGAGAATACTTAGTTGGTCAATTTTTGTCACCTGTTCAGTTGGCCCCTCCTTCCAAATAAAGAATGTGTATTCTTAGCAGTGACCTTGCATTCCATTGCTATGTCTGGAAAAACATGTATCCAAGTTCAGAAAAGTGCAGCTACTTAGAAGAACTTAGCTGAAAGGAAAATTCACTAAAAGAGAAACTGGTCTTGTTTCTAACAAAACGAGAACAGCTACTTATCTATTGTACGCAATTGCGCTTTTGTATGTGAAGAGAAAAAAAAAAAAAAAAGAGCTGATTAGTTACTTCACCGTAACAAATACAGTTTTAGTCTTCTTACTCATAGGTGGAAATGGGATCATAGGAAGTGTCATATTTAATTGTACCTGTGGCATAGTCATTATTCTACCATAAAATCTGTCCCAACTCGGATAGATGATACAGAAAATCTTTCAGTTATCAGATACAGTGTGCCTTAGGGAAACAGTTTTTCCTCAAACCTCATTATTATTGTATGCCCCGAAGAATGAAAATTGATATCTATTCTAAAACTTCTGTTTGTTTCTTTTTAATTTTTTTATGGAGTTTGGTACAATATTGTCTTCGTAGTGTGTATGCATATCCACGTGGTTTTTTCTTTGTATATGTAACCATACAATGATTAACTGTGAAGATTCACACATTAACATTCTGAAGAAAAATACTGTATTCAGATCTATAATTTCACAAGCTAAATAAAGTTAATCCAAAAGACTGTTGGATCTCCCATTATCATTTTCATGACTGCTGAAATACAAGGAATGCAGTAACAAAGGCTTATTGGCTACAATTGTGGCACACTGTTTTCAGTACTGTGTGCCTTTTCATTGATGTCTCTGAAATTCATGCTGGTAAACAACCTGCATAACATCATTATGTATTTCTATAGTTGCTTGCATTAGTAGATCTCAAATTATTTTATTAAAGATGGCATAACTTTTTCATTATACATGCGAAAGGTAAGCTACAGAAATTTAAACATTTTTGCTCTAAGACAAGTGGAAAAAGTGGCAGAAGAGTTTCCTCTCTAAGCTGGATCATTTGCAGTTCTCATTGCAATTATGAGTCTTCCAGTGCCAGCTCTAGGCACTGGCTGAGAGCAGCAGATTTCTGGAAAAGGCCTGGGCAAGCCTGTGCCAGGCTATCTGGACGCACATCTGTGCCACCCCACTATGGACACTGTAGAGCTGTGTCCATAGTTATAAGGCACAGAAGCCATAGATCATACAGGACCCCGCCCCTGGGCCTGCAGCACAATAAACTGTTCAGGTGCAGTCACAGAATTATGGTGAAGTCAGAAGTTCACCCACTTAAGTTCAATAACACGACTGGTTTCATATCTCAATTACTTTTGCCTCTTGTCAATATATGTCACTAAAATGATGACCTTCACACATTATCAGGGAAAAGAAAAATATGGAAAGTACTCATTGTTTTCAGGGATTTTACTGATCATAGAATGTCCCAAGTTGTAACTCCCTTCTAAGGGACACATAAGGATCATTGAGTCCAACATCTGTCCCTGCACAGGACAACCCCACAGTTCACACCATGTGTCTAAACCACAGAATCACAGAATGGTTGTGGTTTGTAATGACCTCTGGAGATCATCTCATCCAACCCACCTTCTAAAGGAGGTACACCTTGAGTAGATTCCACAGGAATGCATTCAGGTGAGTTTTGAATGTCT
The DNA here is from genome assembly GCF_963082525.1 of Nesoenas mayeri. Lineage (NCBI taxonomy): Eukaryota > Metazoa > Chordata > Aves > Columbiformes > Columbidae > Nesoenas > Nesoenas mayeri. The sequence goes on from NC_137541.1 coordinate 162,100,177, forward strand.
TCAGAGAAGGAGACTCAACATCTCTCTAGGCAGCCTGTTCCAGTGTTCTGTCACCCTCAAAGTAAAGTTTTTCTCATATTTAGATGGAACATCCTATGCTTCTGTCTGTGCCTGTTGCCCCTCATCCTGTCATTCTGCACTACTGAAAGGAGTCTTGTCCCATCGTCTTGACATTTACCCTTGAGATATTTATAAACCTTGGTGAGATCCCCTCTCAATTCTTCTCTTCTCCAGGTTAAACAGATCCAGGTCTCTCAGTCTCTCTTCATAGAAAAGGTGCTTTAGGCCCCTAATCATCTTCATAGTCCACCATTGGACTCCCTCCAGTAATTTCTTGCCCTTCTTAAATTGGGGAGCCCAGAACTGGATGCAGTACTCCAGATGCAACCTCACTAGGGCAGAGTAGAGGGGGAGAGCAACCTTCCTTGACCTGCTGGTCAGACTTTTCTTAATATACCCCAGGATAACATTGGCCTTTTTGGCCACAAGGGCATATTGTTGACTCATGGTCAGCCTTGTCAACCAGAACTCCCAAGTCCTTCTCTGCAATGCTGCTTTTGAGCAGGTACACCTCTAACCTGTATTGGTGCCTGGGGTTATTCCTCCCCAGGTGCAAGACCTTACACTTGCCCTCATTGAAATTCATTAGGATCTGCTCTGCCCGATCGTCCAGCCTGTCCAGGTCTCGCCAAATGGCAGCACAGCCTTCTGATGTGTCAGCCCTTCCTCCCAGTTTGGTATCATAAGTAAACTTGGTGAGGGTGCACTCGATCTCCTCATCCAGGTCACTGATGAGCAGGTTGAACAGGACTGGACCTAGTATTGACCCCTGGGGAACCCCACTAACTACAGGCCTCCAAACAGACTCTGCACTGTTGATCACAACTCTCTGAGCTTTGCCATCCATCCAGTTCATGATCCATCTCATCGTGCATTCATCCAGCCCACACTGCCTGAGCTTGCCTATGAGGAGCTTTTGAGAGACAGTGTCAAAAGCCTTGCTGAAGTCAAGGTAGACAACGTCCACTGCTCTTCCCTTGTCTACTCAGCCAGTCATATCATCATAGAAGGTTATCAGGTCAGTCAATTATGATTTCCTTTTGGTGAACCCATGCTTACTACTCCTGATAACCTTGTTTTTCTCCACATGCTTGGAGATGATGTCCAGAATGAGCTGTTCCATCACCTTTCCAGGGATGGAGGTGAAGCTCACTGGTCTGTAGTTTCCTGGGTCATCCTTCTTGCCCTTTTTGAAGACTGTAGTGACGTTGTCCTTTTTCCAGTCCTCAGGCACCTCTCCTTTTCTCCAAGACCTTCTAAAGAGGATGGAGGGCAGCTTAACAATAACATCTGCCAAGATCTATGTGCGTTCACAGGCAGGATCTCATTCCTATTACGGAGACATGGTGGGACAGCTCACATGACTGGGATGTTGTCATGGAAGGCTACGTACTTTTTAGGAAAGACAGGCCAGCAAGGAGAGAGAGAGGTGTTGCACTTTATGTGAGAGAGCAACTTGAATGTCTTGAACTCTGCCTAGCGGGGGAAATTAAGGGACAAGCTAACAAAAGGGGGACACTGTTGTGGGTGTTTACCACAGGCCAAATGATCAGGAAGAGGAAGTTGATGAGGCTTTCTATAGACAGCTGGAAGTAGCCTCACGATCACATGCCCCGGTTGTCACGGGAGACTTCAATTACCCTGACATCTGCTGAGTGGACAACACAGCTGTGTGCGCACAGTCCAGGAGGTTTCTACAGATCTCTGATGGCAATTTTTTGACACAGATGGCATTATCCAATCGCTTTTTGGTTACTGACAGGCTTGGAGACCTGACTGCCTGCCTGGGGAGCCTGTTCCAGTGCTCCACCACCCTCTGGATGAAGAACCTTTTCCCATTGTCCAACTTAAACCTCCCCTGGCACATCTTCCTGCCATTCCCTTGGGTTCTGTCATTGGTCACCAGAGAGATCAGAGCCTGGGCCTTCCTCCCCATGTGAGGAAGCTGTAGACTGCAGTGAGGTGTTCCCTCAGTCTCCTCTAGGCTGAACAGACCGAGTGATTTTAGCTGCTCCTCGTACAGCTTCCCCTCCAAATGCTTAACTAACTTTTTGTTGTGATGTTCTACATTCCTAGATTTCCAAATTAATATACAGAGCATTTGTCCCTTTTCTACTACTGGCAATCTTTTTTTTGTGCTCTACTTTGTCTTGATTACTGGTACCATTTTTGTTCAGTTACAGACTTTATCAATCAAGCCAAAAACCATGAGTTGTACTTCATTAATTGAAAGTATAGTCTCAGTGTTTTTAACAAAAAGCTTCACATCCACTCTTTAATCATCTTCAGAAGTGGTTAATTCCTTGCAGAGGTGCATTTATTCCTCTTCTGCTTTCTGTTTCAGATGTTAATGGCAGTTTCATTATTAATAACTAGAAGACTGAAAAGTCTTTAATGTTATAGTTATGAAAGGTAGGTTGCATTTTTATCACAGCTAACATTGTCAGATCTTAACCCTAGGCAGTTACTATTCTGTAGCTTGCAGGTGACTTTGAAAATACTTTGATTTGTTATTTCTCTCTCTTTGTAACTTTTACTGGTCACATAGCTGCTAATGAACTAACTGAGAGTTCTCCATACATAAAGATTGCTAGATCCAGATTATTATAAGTATTATTTTCATCATTCTGCTTGTCTAAAAAGGAAATGACAAATTCAGATGTTCCAATGTTTCACATTTTTGCATATTGCAAGGTGATTACTGGATGGTTCAACACTTAAGTTTGCCAAGTGCTCACTCCTTTGGTTACACTCATGAACTTGTAAAGAGTACTAAATTTGTCTGCTACCATGAACAAGATGCTGAATAAGTCACCAGCATACTGAATACTATGTCAGTCATTTTGTCTTATGGGATGTGGGGTTTTGTTCTGAAAAAATAATTGATCAACTTCAGAAAAGTCTAAATACGTAAGTAGGTGTATTTAGTTACCTGAAAGTTTTTGGTAATATTTAATTTTTAAATAATTTCTGATCAACCAGTGTTCAATTTAATTAAGAACTTGTGAAACTTTATATGTGACTCTTTCCTGCAGGAAGAGGAGGGGAAGGGTTAGAGAGACATGTGGGAGGAGACACAAGGAGGAGGTGAGAAAAGAAACTTACAAAAAAACCCCTCTTGATACATTTTATCACTCCTACTACTGAGTAATACAGTTTGGCTTTGAAAAAGTATACTTTGAAAAAAGTGCACAATGTTAACTATGATTAATGCTCACCAGTAGGTCTAGCTAACATTTTTGGGACTGAAAAAAATGGAGAAATCTAGAGAAAAATTGACGCTGTTGATAAGTGTACCTGTGACTCAGAAGTATGCTATAATAACAGGTTGACTTAAGATAATTGAGAAATTAATTTTACCCTCTGCTGTGTTCTAAGTAAAAATGCTTCTAAAAACTTGTTACCTGCTGTCTTTTAATATAGTAATTATGTCCGGGCAGGTGTTTTGTTTTTTTTTGGTCTTAATCTATGCCTTGAAAAGCCTGATGCCAGTATATAAATATTAAATTTTCAAACCGTGGCTCAGATAATTTAACCATTTCACCTGGGGAAAAACTGTGAAAATTAGTACTTGATTCAGCAGAGGAGAAGAATATGGTGTTTGTTTATATGTAACCAGGTTGTAGCTAACTAAAGTTGATTTCTCCCTGGTCTTAGATTTGAACCACTTCTCTTAGGCTGCATGTTTTAAATCCTAAAGGGTTGTGCTTATGTCTGTTTAGAAGGAAGAGCAAGATGAATGCTGGTGTCACTAAACAGCCTCTCTTTTCTTATGAAGAAATTGTATAAACTTTTTTTTTTTCTATGAAACATCTAAATGCACATTGGTACAGGGTCTTTACTTTAGCCCGACAACAAAGTTAAAGGATCAGCATTAATTATTAAGCACATGGCACAAGAGCGTGACAAACTCACTGTTAACTTTCTGCTGATTGAAAAGCTCCAGGCATACTGAACGTAATAGGGGAGCTTCACACTGATTAGATCTCTACCCATCAAATACACAGAGACCACTACTGTGAAGTATTTTATGTTTTGTTTTCCAACCAAACCCTGTAATTTGTTGTGGGTAATGAGAACACTGGCATGTGTTATATTGTCATAGTTTTAAGCATCACTGGAGTGAAAATTTCCTCTTATGTACCTTGTAAGATTCACGCAGCTTAAAATCATTATCATGATTCTGCTTTACCTAGATTTATAGTGTTTTAAGTGACAAGAAAATGCATGTCTTAAGATCAGTAAAAAAATGGGATTTTAATACATTGCAACTATTCTTCTCATCCAAATGGTGTGTATCTAACAATGTCATCTATCAAACAACACACAGCTTCTGATACAGGAAGGAAAATAAGGCTGCTGCAGCTTTCCACCTGGAATCCACAGTCAGGCTCTGCTCCAGCAGCAGGACCATGAATGGTGCGCTCAGGTATGCAGCAAGTTCCTCTTCTGAAAAGAAAAAACAGTGAGTTTCTCCTTAGGCTGTGAACTAAAATGAAGCCTACAGTTTATTGGAAATAATACCTGGGTTGATACCAGCACTTGAATTCTGCTATGCTTTGGTCACTTTTTTACTGCTGTTTTCAACATTAAGAAATACATGATGGGTCTGTGCACTATATTGCAAGACCAGTTTGCGGTCCCAATTGACAACGATGAGCCCATTTGTATAATACAAATAAGAGAGGTGATAGACAGAACTAAAACAACTTTTTTACCTAGATCCTTTCTCTATATATCTATATATCTTGAAATCCAATAAAGTCACCTAGAAAATCATACAAAGCTGTTTCTCAGATTACTTGATCTTATTGAGTATTCACCTACTCTTAAACAGAAATTAAGTGTTCTGTTTATACAAGGGTAATGTGTTGAAACAATTTTATGAAAAGGTGTGTGTATTTTTTCATATTAATGTCACCAACATATTCTGAAAGTTCCAAATAGTCTTTCCTCTGTTCTTTGGAAGACCTTTTAAAGGGCATAACTAACTTCAGAAGTTTTAAATTAAATTGACCCTATAAGGATAATGATAACTTTCACTTCTCACAGAGTGGCCCTCTCCAAAAATCAGCTCTTTTCAATGCAAGGCACATTATTGTGTCAACTCCTTGTCTGAATTGTTCTTTGAAGGCTCTGTAAAATGATTATATTAGAAATGAATAAAATCAACTCCTAGACACACAATACAAAAGCCCTGAAAGCACTTGTATAATATGAAAAATGAGTTATTAAGTACAGATAAAGACAGTTATTGCTGAATGGAATGTAATTCAGTAGAAAAGAAATAAAATAATAGTTGAATTATGATTTTGAAAAAAGTTTACTTTTATTTTACATTTGAATTATAGGTTGAGAATAGGAAATGACAGTGTTTGATAAGGAAAAGATTTAATGAATAATTAAATATATTATTCATTTGTTTTGAATAAAAATTGGATGCTATCTCTGTTCAGTTGCTTTAAGTACATTTTATATTACTGATTTCTGTCAGCAATGCACTGTATAGGTCCATAGGGACATTTTTTGTCTTCTATTTAGGAAACCATTGCCATATAGAATTACTTTGTTATTTTTTGCTGTTGAACTAAAGTTTTTACATGAATGTCTGAGTCAAACAAGCAGCAGCAAGGGGATGCTGATTACATGACAGAAAAACTCTTTCTTTGCTCCTGTCTGTTTAAATTAAAAACCTTTGCTTCACACAATCTTTCTTTATATACATATATCTATCTATATCTATATCTATATCTATATCTATCTATAACTTTTAACATTTTGCTGTTTTTTCCATCAAAAAGAAAGACTTGTCTTGCACCATCCCCAGGGGTCATATAGAAAGAGTGAGTTGAAAAAGGAACACTTCATCATTGTCTTGTTGCTTATGAAGTCATTTGCACAAGTGCAAAGCAAATAGAAAATGCTACTGTTTTGTTATGAGTAACATAGAGAAATAAATAGGTGCACCTGCAGCTGTGCTATTAATGATAGGGAATTGTGCTTCTTTGTAGCCACTACTGTATTTTTAAAGTAGAAACTTGCATACTGTGTTGACCAATCATATTATCTATATTATTCTGCTCTTGATTTATGCAAATTGTAAGTTGTGCAGATACAGCTTTAAGACATCAGCACAACACGGGATCATAGACTTTAAAGAGTTACAGGTATAACTAAAGAACTACCATGCCCATTTTATTTTCTTGTAGATAAAAATTATTTGTTCAATGTAGTTAGTAGCATAAGGAAAATAAATACTTTCTAATAAGTTTGTAGTCTTCTTGTACCTTGATATTATATTTAACCTAATTAGTTTCCTGGGTATGTGGTTTACAGATTATTAAAAATGGACAGCAAAGCAGGTGACAGCCTGTTGACATACCTTCTATATGCACAAAGCTGTAATTTATGTATTACCTCCCAGCAGAAACCTTGAAGACCTTGTGACAGTTCTCTGACAACACCAACTCAGTGCTCAATAGAAGTCAAAACGCAGTGCAATGTTAGGAATTTTTAGACTTACTGGGAAAGGAAGTATCACACACAGTATCACAGTATGTTTGGGATTGGAAGGGACCTCAAAAGATCATCTAGTCCAATCTCCCTGCTGGAGCAGGAATGCCTAGGTGAGGTCGCACAGGAACATGTCCAGGTGGGTCTTGAATGTCTCCAGAGAAGGAGACTCCACAACCCCCTTGGGCAGCCTATTCCAGTGCTCTGTCACCCTCACTGAGAAGAAGTTTTTTCTCAAATTTAAGTGGAACCTCTTGTGTTCCAGCTTGATCCCATCACCCCTTGTCCTATCATTGTTTGCCAACGAGAAGAGCCTGGCTCCATCCTCATGGCACTCACCCTTTATATATTTATAAACATTAATAAGGTCACCCCTCAGTCTCCTCTTCTCCAAACTGCGTAAAGTAACTGTGTTATGGTGCTTCCACAAACGATGCACCCACCTTTTGATTAATGCATATGGTTAAAGTCCACAGGATTTAAAAAAGACATAAAAGGCCTGCAAAAGAATCAAGGAAGACAATAAATATTAGGAAGTATGGACTAAAGTATGAAAAAGTTTCAGGAAAAAACTTTGTGGAAAAAGTATCATTAGTGAAAAAAAAATCCAAGTTATTACCCGATGAAATAATTGCACAGTAGATTTTAAAAAAGCAGAAAGATTTTGTTTCCACAGAGAGAAAAATTAAACTGTAGGGCTCATCTGTGACAAGACATTCTGGAAGCCAAAAGTGTGTGTTAGTCCAAAAAACAGCATTGAACAAATTTATCTATCAAACACAGTGGTCTGGATCAACTTCTAAACCTGGAAATCGTAAAACAGAGGATTGCAAGAATTTGGAAAGATGTGCCTGTGAAAGTTTTTCATGCACTTTTCCCCTTAACATCTGCCACTAGCTACTGTTGAGGAGATGATGATAGGCTAGATGGGTGCAATGACTGCTTCTCTACTGCTAAATAAAACATAGTAAGGGATCTTTCTCTGACTTTGAGGCCAAGTGTTGCATCTTGGCTGTAATCAAACTTTGCTTGGCTCTGTGTCTCTTCTGGGCTTCATGCCATGCTTTTTTTTTGTCCCTAGGACATAGTATAATTTTGTGGGGATTTTTTTTTTTTTTTTTTAATTCAGAGTGTTGGAAACAAAATGAGGGCTGCCCACTGCATTGATATTTTCACACCATAAATCTGAGAATATTTTCTGCAGTCTCTGGGATGTGGCATGAGGGCCAGCAGGGATGCTTGAGGGTCTGCAAACCCTGCTGAGATATGGAGTGTGAAGGGAGCCAGAGCTGGTACAGTCTAGTTCAGACTACATAGTGGGAACGGCAGATGGCATGTACTGTCCCCTGAACTGTGCCCAGGCACTGCCACAGCGACTGCTACTTGGCATAGCCTAAACCCAACCTCTGTAGCCAAAAGTTAAGCAACTCAGGTAATGAGACCACCACTGCTCAAGCTTCTTTCCTAGAGTGTTTTTATTTAGCAGTATTTCACATGCACAGACAAAAGGAAACATTGCTTTCTCACTGATGTTATAACATGGCTTCTGTTTGAGTTTCTGGGGAAGGTAACTTGAAAATGTGATGCATTTACTTTTTATGCAAGGAAATCCTTGCATAAGTTTTTAAAGTGTGGTCAAGCACAGCTAGGTATTCTGTTGTTTATAAAGACATGTTTATACTTTGAAGTTATTTCAGGTTAGGGTATGCTAACCAGAGATTTCCTTTTGCCCAGAATTTTTAAATCCTTGTATGAGGATCCCCCATACTCCTTCATTGTTTCTTCTCTAGAATACAGAGGTTTAATTTTATTATTCTACTGTCTCAGTAAAACCCTTGACAATTTATTTCATATGCTGTACCTCCATTTTCTGTGCCTTGGAGATGTAAAATGACCTGTACTGGCTGGAGTACTCTACAGTTTGTCTATAATATATGAAAACAGAAACTGGATGTGGCTTGTCAGTGACTTTCACTATGGTCTGTGTTTCTATTTCCTTACATTTTCAAAAGTTATTTTATTCAATGAAAAAGACAATTCAGTCAACAGTTACAGTTGTGTTTTATGCAGAACTAAGGTTCTACCAGAAGAAAGAACTGAGAAGTTTAACAGAGCATGTAAGTGAAGCTGTGAACAAAATGAATCATTTGCCTGATCTAAATCAAAACTTAACTATCTTAGAATATGGTCAGCAGGCAGTTATAGAAAAGACACAGAAGAGTAGGATTTTGCAGCTTTTTTTACAATTAGGTTAATATTTTTAGTTGGTTGCAGACCTTAAAACACATTCCAAATATTGAATGCATCTGTGGGGACATGGGAGACAGCAACAGCTACATGAAGAAAAGGACCTTCTCCCTTTTGAAGCCAGGCCAGATGAGGTTCCTGGCCTCATGGAGTGTATTTGCCACCACAAGCAAGATACGTTGCTTGTGCCAGTAGAAAATCTTGTGACTTGAATGTCTCAAGAATCAGAAGTTGCCCGGGAGCCAAAGACTTTCCGCCCTTGTATTACGAGAAAGGTGAAATGTAGAAGAAGCAGATGCTTCAGTCTACAGAAATAACTCTGGAGGGCAAACCAGAATGCTGCCCTCAATTTTTAGTTGTGCCATGCAATAGCAACTGGGGCTGAGAGAAATGAGTGTTTTAGGAATCATAACAAATACATGAAAGTTGAAGAAAATATAGGAAACTGGAGAATGAAGGAAAACTGGGAAGAGACTGTTATTTATAAGATAGAAAAATGCTGGACGTATGTACGGAGAAAAATGCAGCAGCTGGAAGAACAAACAAACAAACCCCCTGATGTTAAAAATTAGCCCAGGAAACTCTGTGTTTTATTTGGTTTTGAATAGCTTAGTTTTCAGGTGTAAGTGTTAGAGTGAAATGCAGTACACAAAACAGTATCTCTTGCTCTGCAACCATGTGCAGTCTCTGCGGCAGTTCTCTCCAAATCCCTCCGTTCGCCCCATGAAACGACTGTTGCATTGTTCTTAGAGCACATTAGTAGTCTGCAGGCTCTGTCTCAGCTATTCTTTGCATTCAGCAAGGCACTGAAGTGCTACTCCAGGCGTTCAGCTGGTGATTCAGGACTACAGCGGGTGTAATTAGGCTCAGGCATGCTGGTAGGAAACCCAGGACTGCTCTTACAGTATGTGTGCCCTATAAATGAAGCTCCCGTTGTTCTAAAAGAGTCTGTTTTCAGTTTCCTGCTATTGCTATTGCAGCACAGGACTGTTCTGCAGCAGGGAATCCTTTCAGATAAGGGCAATAAGAATTGACTACTATGGGTCAGCTTGACATGCTTTTGTAGGACCTGAGTAAGGAGTTCAAACAGTAAGATTACAGGTTTTTAAAGCCATGAATATCTAACTTAACTCTTTGATGCTTACAGTGAGGATTTTCTGATACTAAAGCAACACCAAAATAATTCATGTTAACAGTGAAATGATTGGTATCACAAAAATCAGAGCTTATATGTGAACTACTGGACTGCACAAGTACACAATATCAGTGTGCATGGTGTGCTGTTTGAGGAACTTACTTAGTATTGAACTTTTGTCTGAGGAAAGCCCTAGTGCAATGTGTCTGTAGATATAAGTCTAATTTGTAACTGACCTAATTAAAATGAGTAACTATTTCTGGCGAAGTTCACTCTGTCTGATACGCATACAGATATGACTGTGCTGTACATTAAAGCTAAAATCTCTTTACATGCCACCTTAAGAATATAGCTTGTTGAAAATTTAGTTTTCCTCATGAAAATTCAATTGAAGGATTTTTTTTCTCCTTAGAGCAAAACTTCAATTCCAGATTTTTTAGAAGAGATGTAATAGTCCACTTATACTCTGCGGATGGAACATCCACTAAACTGATCTTAGGGAGAGCAGAATATTTGCCTTCTTCAAAACCCAAACCAGCTCTATAAGAATGCATAATAACCTTGGCATATTCAACTGCATAATAACTTTTTATTCATTTAGGTCCCAGCTCACTAGAGTACCAGAGAGAGTACATTAAATACGCTCAAATAGTCCCACTGAAATTAAATAATGTGTGCTGTCAGTTAGCTACCTGTTAATAATCCCCAGAGAATTAGAATCTTAGTATATGAGCTGCTCTTGCAGAGACTTGATATTTAATTAACCTCTTTTATGCCACTGTACAGATATTAGAGTACTATTGAAATACAGTACTCAAATTGTGCAATCTGAGAAAATAATTTGTTTGTCATATCGTAGGTGCCTTATCAGCAAGAACTCTAACACAATCTTTTTTCTCAGTACTGGACGAAAACTCCTCTATCCTCTGCATACTTGATGATGAACACAGGAGCACTAAACTTGAAATACTGTATACCGAGAGACATATTTGTGTAGTTTAAAATAATGATTTTACTGCTGGAGATTGTATAGAAAGCAACAGTGTTATGCTGTGCTCTCAGATGAATGTTGTTTTAGTTAATATTTTTATATAAAAGCAATCCTACAGCAATAGTGCCTACTTTTCCTAATAGGTACATTAGCCACTGCTTCTGAAATAGCCTTATTAGAAAGAAATAAACTGACTGAAAGGAAATAAACTTCTAAAACCAGCAGGGAAAAAAAAATGAAGCAGTCAGCAAACTACACAAGGTATTCCCTGATTTTCTGTCCCATTCAGAGAATTCCTATAAAAATGTCTGGATGTCTCAGGAAGATTCAAACCAACTTGTTAGCTCAGCATTACATTAGCATCAAATATAACTTCTGATTCACAAAAAGAAAAAAAAAAAACAACCCACAACAAACCAACCAACCAACCAAAAAAAACCCCAAAACTTTAACATGGAAAACAACTCTTATATTTTGCAACCAATCTAACCCTGCCTATCAGGCTGCAATTCAGTATGAGTTCAAAATGGCCATCAGAATCCTCAAATCCCAGACTTTTTTTCATTTGTTATCACTTCATCACTTTCATGATTAAGGCAGTTTGCTAAAATAGTGGCTGAAATGTTCTGAGTCTCACAATAGCAGGTAAATTGCAACCTTAATGGACTGATTGTAGAGGGGTAATGACAGTACAAATTGTGGCCATATTTGGAATCTTTCTCTACAGCTGTATCAGGAAATGAGCCAGTTGGAGCAAAATTCTAGGCAAGGTTCTTTGATGAAGCATGAAGATAGCTTTAGACCATAGGTCAGTTTTGGAGATAATACTCATTTATTAGTTATTTTTTTAGTTTCTTTATTTTTGGATTTGGGAAAAATTCACTTATTGAAATCAGAATCCTTTAATTAAGAGTGAGAAGGACACTATTAACACAAAATCCCCCAAATTAAGTGTGCTATAGTTTGCCAGTGCTTCAGCTTTTACCTTTTGCCTGCCTAGTCTGTCAAGATGATGGGTACTCTAGAGCAGAGACCATAAGTGGGGTTCATTTACCAAATGTAGACTTCTAAATCTGATGTAATCACTCTAGACCCTTTCCTAGGGTGCAGTTCATCTTATTGTAATTTGTGGACCTAAAAGAAGTCAGACAGATTGTGCTCCAGAATTGCCTCTTTGTCTCCCTGGATTAAATACAGAGCCTGCAGTGAAAAGCGTATGCTGTTGGCATCTCTGGTTAGGTGAGACAAACCCCATCCTTTATGTTGGTACAGCAGAGCATAACGCACATAAAGACCAGTTCTTAATGTGAAGGATGAGGATACACTGTTATGGTGCTGCATCTAATACTAATAAATACTATTTCTTTTGTCGTATCTAGGCATTGATGTAGGTTACATGTGCTTTTCCCCCCCTGCAGATTTGCTCTGTGTATAAACATTTGCACAGTAAAATATAATAATGATAATAATAATAACAACAATAACAACAACAACAACAATAATAATAATACTCTTTTTGGGTAGCATTTTTTATCTGTACTCGCTGGCCACAGTCTTTATCGGGGAGACATCAGGGAGTAAAACACATAGAGTGACTTTTAATTGGTAATGACAAAGTCTAGGCTTTTAGAAATTTTAGTTCTGAGACAGAAGAGTTTACATAGTATTTCCTCTCAAGTGCCATCATCCTTCTGTTAATTTTAGTACTAACACTAACATTTCATACAGTAATTCTTACCCTTAAAGTAGAAACACTTAAAAAAGATAATTTCAAGTAAAGTAGAATTTCTCAAAGGTTTTAATACATGTAAAGGGCCATGTATGGCTATCTGTGTCTTTTTAATATGCCATTATGAAGTTGGCTCATTTCTGTGGCAGATTTATGGACCTAGTGGAGAATCCATCACTGCCAGTCTCAGTTTCCTTTGAAAGAAGTATGTATGCTAGTGCAGAACTATTGAAAATGAAGTTGTACACTTATCAGAACTGTATACAAAGAAGACACCACTAGTTGTAAGCATTAATTACCTTTTAAAACTTATTTAAATAACTTTTTCAGTGTTTCTAAAAGTGCAGACAAATTGCCTTTACTCTGCTTGAATATCCCTTGCTGGTCCTGCCCCCTCTGCTGGTTGATAACTGTAGGGTCATGTTTAATGTGGTCTTCTCAGTAGGTAGCATTTGAAGTCCCTATTTTAAAAATGAGTACTTTGATATGCAGGCAAACTTATCCTATCGTATTTTAAAAGTGCATTTTATTTTTCTTATGCTGTGAATTTTCTTGGTAAATCTCTTTTTTTTCTTTTTTAAAAGCAACATAGGCCTTTTGTAACACAACTACTAACATCACCACCAATGATGAGTCTAGAAGTCTTTCAAGTACTTACTTTCTCTTCAAGAGTCTTCATATTCCAAAATAAGGGTGTAAAATCACCTGGGTACTCCCTGTATTGCCATCCTTGTCAGCAAAGGAAATAGTTTTGCAGTATAGGATTAACTGCAGTGGATGGATGCCAACCATGTGGTCCCTGGGGAGAAGGGGATCCTAGAGGAGATGAAATCGCTAACTCAGTCACTATTTTGCTCCACAGAAGCAGCACAAAGGAGCTTTATCTTTTTTCAGGAGGGAAACTGTGATTCGTATCTATGTGTGTGTTTTGCTTGGGATAATCTGTTTAACCTGAATGATAAAATACACATAGAGATTCTAAGTGAATAAATAGCTATGTGGCTTGCTTTATCAATAGAAGTGGAAAATAGAGCAAAGAATCCATCTTTTTACTTTTTTTTTCTTTTATTCTTTTTTTTTCCTTTTTTTTTTTTCTTTTTTTTTAATAGCCTCATAGTACAACATAAAGTGAATGATCTTGCAGTATTGCCCTTGTAACTAGGAGCAAGAATGTTTCACTGATCAAGGCTTAGAGAAAAGAAAGTGGAGGAAATTAGTCCATTCTTTGTGATTGTAACAATGGAAATTTTTATTCTTAAATCTATTCTTAAATCTTAATCTGTGTCTTTGTTGCATTCTCTAATGGTAAACCTGAGACTTGATATTTTATTAGCAAAGTGTCCTTTTATAACATAGTCCGGTCTTTGTAAGGCCACGACACTCACCAGGTTGATATATTTCTCATGGTTTCCTCAGTTGTAGGTTAATTTAAGTGACTTTAAAACCACAAGTCAGTCTGGTGTGGCGCCTTCAGAAGCCTGCTTTTTTAAAAAAAAAAAAAAATTTTTTTTTTATTAAGTACCGTTTCTTTATAATATATCCTTTTTCTTGCACTGGTAACTTTTTTTATGTTCAGTTTTGAAGAAAGAGCCCCAAAGACAGAGATGTCTAGAAGCTCACCGGTTATTTTAGAAGTTAATTGCCATGATTTACAGCAAAGTACTGGGCCAAATTTAGCCTTGCTGAAATAAAGAACGAATCTCTGGGACAAAGTTAGTAGCAAGGTTTCTACATGCACATAAGAGATGACCTTGCATTTTGTGTCAGAAATAGAGAAGTCAAGCCTTGGATCAATGTTTGGAAGATGAAAAGTAGAAGCAACTTCCCTCTCTACCTCTTACCATAGTCACAATGAAGGTTATGTTTCTATAACATCATGAATACTTCTTAAATACATATTGAATATAACTTTTTATATTTTTAAAAATAACCATTTAGTTTTGAAATCTTTGGCAGTTGTTGAAATAACTTCAAACCATACTTCTTTTAATGAGAAATACATCAACTTGTTCTTGCTTTTTATGTTCAACTCCTTCAGTTATTAAGAAACTTAGCAGTTGGGTAAGCAAGTTACTGCAGCTAGTTGGCTGCCTTATGGGTGATACTGCAACTGTATGTGAGAAACGGTGTTTGTATACTCATCCCGCAGACTGAAAAATAAGAAAAACAAATGGCAGGTCGTGTTCAGAACAAGGTGTGCTATAGAAGTCCTTCATAGTGGTAAATAAAGCAGTTACCATATGTAGTCTTACAATTTTAACTATTTTCGGGGGAATAATTTTTTGGCAATAAAACACAGATATGTAGTCTTCTCAGTACATTGGCAGATAAAAACTTACTTTAAAATGAGAAATGTCTTTTCAGATTTCAAGGGAGACAAAAGTTTGGGCATAAGTAATTTCTCTCATATGCACTCTTTACTTGATTTGTGAACAGAGCAAAGCATTCTCTTCCCACGAGACTTGCCATTTTGACCATGTTCAGATGTGATTTGCAAATCAACTCTCTCCATATGTATTGAAGTTCCCAATGCCTCCTAGTGTGGCACAGCAGTTAAAGAATGGCTCTTCCAAAACTGAAAGAGCAGGTAGAAGCAAACTTTCAATAAGAAAAACAGAGGGGGTATTTCTTGGATGTTATTCCTTCTAGTAGAGTAGTTTTCTGTTTAAATTTGTGTCTAGTACCTGAAATGCATAGGTGCTTAGCAGTGTTGCATTATGATGAATGATGCTATCTGCAACAGAAATCCCCTTCCCCAGAGGGAGAGGGACAGGGAGAGAGAAGGAAATTCCTTTTAATGCAAAGCTTGAACAGCAGCCTCATATGCAGTTATACAGGTCACTGCCTTCTGCATTTAGGTGGTAGCAAATCTTTATAAACCATGCTGTACTTGCTCTGCTGCTCAGAAGTATACAGCGAATCCCCTAGAGACTCCACTGAATTTCTAGGACAGGTATGCCTATTGCAAAATGTGATTGGATTTTTAATATTCTCAAAATCTTCTAAATGTACTTTGATTAACACTGAGCCTTCTTCGACTTGTCTGTATGGTCTACACTTTATATGAGGCATTGTATTTGCATATACTACTCCATACATTTCCCCAACATACCTCAGCTGGAATCCTCATTATTTGGCTAATGTAGCTTCCTGTCATGTTTGGGAGGGAATCTCATCATGCAGAATTAATTCAGACACTCTGCTCATTTAAGTCTTCGAGCAAAAGACAGACCTTTTTACATTAATACGATATTTTTTCAGCAGAAATTAGTGCAGTGGTATGGAAGAGGGGTTGGAATTTTCACTGAGCACCTGAGAAGCAGCAGCAAGTGGGACAGAAATGTACTGCCAGGCCTGAGACTACTTTTGGAGTCCAAGTGACTGCTTCTGTTGTGTTCTAAGTTTGTATGAAGGTATGATGTGTGGTGTACATCACCCTCTGCTCTCATGTTCCACAGTCTCCATGGAAGAGAAGAAGATGGGTATTCGAGCTAGGAATGAGTGGCAGCATCTCCCTGATCCAGAAGAGTGGAAAACAAGTGCCCTGGAGGATGGAGAGCACATTAGATAACTGGAAGCAGCCTGTCACGTTGATCTGTCTTGTTGCCTATAGTGTTAGCAAAAGTAAAATCCTCAATGTCTCTTTTCTTCCCAGGAGGACTGAAGTAAATAATGAAAGTAACTTTGTTCATTCCGGTATTTTAGTGAAAGCCTTATTGCTTCCTGAAAAGAGACCAGTGTGATAGTTGGACTTGGAGGGTGGGAACAGAAATATGACCAAAAGTAGAAGAGAAAAAGAATAGACTAAATGTTGCTTGATGTAATCCCCCCCAACTGGCACATTGTATGCTCACAATTTAAAAGCACTTCTGAGCAATATTAAAATAAAATAAAGAAAAAAAGAGCGTAAAACTTAGATGCTTACATAAAAATTTATGTATTCTATATATATTCTTGAAACAGTTGATATTTTTCAAATGAATCATTCTGTTAAAGCTACTCTTTTCAAAAACATTGTCTTTTTCAAGTTAGAGGGCTCATTTATGATATATCCACATACACAAAGAATGGTATAAAAAGCTTCGAACTATTGTGTGAATAAGAAATATCTTTCAAATTTAGATAGATACCTCGAAAATGCAAACTATTATCTTCCCAGGTAGAAATACAACAGAAGATTTTTTTTTGTGATTTAAAACAAAAATAATTCTGATATCTTTAGTGCGTCACAGGCTTAATTCAGCTAGCAAATGTTTTTTCTCAGGCATTAGTTTGTTAAAGGGTAGTTTTCAGATTTCTGTTGTGTGCTAAGATGAAGATGTCTACATTAGAATCTGCAGAGAAGAAGGACTGAAGTAATAACTCTGTGAGGGCTTGTCACAGACTTATTCCAGCTTATTGAAGCTATTCCAGCTTATTGAAGCTATTCCAGCTTATTGAAGCTATTCCAGCTTATTGAAGCTTAAGAAAGTCAGGTTGGTTTTCAGTTGACAGTGAGAAATCATTAGGAGGAGCTGACCACTGAAGCTTCTTCGCTGCTCAGTATCTGGGTCCCTTGATGGGTACACAACAGGGAATGTGCCCAAATCTGTGTAGGTAGGCACTACAATTTTGCCTGTGCTCTAAAGTAAGCTCTATCAACACAGCACTAATGTGTTGTATTTAACAGCATCTCCTTTCCCAGCTGATGCTATTACTGGCCTAAACAGGTAAAAGAAGCTGATGACTGCGCACCACTACAGTCAGTTCACACAAATTGGAATTGGGTCTCCTACTAAACAGGATGGCTGGAGAATGATCCATGATCTCAAAGCTCATAGACCTGTAGATATGTAGTTGGATTGATTTTGTTTTTGCTTTTGTTTTCCCCGGGGGGAAAGCTAAACATGGTATAAATGATAGGGAAATCAGTGTTCGGACTTTTCCTTAGAGCATGGACATATCTATAGGGGCTGTCCAATAACCAGACTGGACCACAACTTGAAGATATCTTTGCCCTCTATTTCTGGCAGATAGATATATTAATGAGGTCTAAAGCTGGAATTGTATTTATATATTAAGAGAAGTATGCAAGAGTTGAAGAAAAAGTGCAATAGTTCATACTTCCAGTATGATGCTTATAGTGGTTACTCACACATTGTCTTTCATTGGTGCTAAACCCTCTAAAATTATAAGCTTGTTTTCTTTGTGCTGTTTGAATCCTCAGTTTCACATTTACAACAAACTAAACATGTGATCTGTTTTTCAAACAATGGATTTATATTTATTTTTACAGCAAATCAATGCTGTCATTTTTTAATTGATGTGAATTTAAACAAATTGTCATTTGATTTCAGAAGTAGGTCTGAATGGTAAAGACAATCAAATATTTTTTTAATTTGTTTAAATTTTGGTTTAAGTAGAAGACCTGCAGTATTTTCTTCTTACAGTAGATGGCAGATGTAGACTACATATTCCTTTGCAATTTAATTTCGCCAATATCTTAACAAGAGGATTATCCTATTTTCTAAAAATTGGTATTAGTGTTTAGGAGCACCTGCATGTTAAAAATCTTATTTCTTCCTGAACAATTCTGTTTTAAGAACTGCTAAACTGTTACAATGCTGAATGATAATAATAAATAGTCACAGGTTAGAAAAAGAATAGATATGAATTAAAACACTCTGCTGCATTAACCTTGAAGTCAAACATGTTTGTTTCATATGTTTTCATTTCCCAGTAGTTTAGTAAGAGCAAAAATGTTCCTGTGGAAGAACAGTTTCTTTCATACACCACAAGCAGTATGCTAGATCTAGCATGCAATACGTTGTCTGAAACTGGTTTGATTTCTTTTGTTAGCTTTAAGCAACAATGTAGACCCTCTGTTGATTAGAATACAGTTGCAGCTGCAGACTTTTAAATAACAGATTAAAATATTAGACATATATTTTCAGTGGCATCTAATGGAGACATGGCAGGCATTGTACCTATATTGTTGAGCCACAGATGACGTTACAGAGGCACATAATTCTTATGTATGCTGAAAGACCAAGATAAAGTAAATCAGTCTGAAAAACAATAAGGGTGAGTGCTAATATGAATGACAGGAAAGAAGTGTGGACATTAGGTTTCTGGAATCTGCTAAAGAACATTTTTTTTCTAGTAGAGATATTGACATTTGCATTCTGCTGCAGCTTTTAATTTACTCCAGCTTTGTCAGAGTCTTGCAGTGTGGGTTGTTCTATGATTTTTATATGTGCTCTTACATTGTATTTATTATCAAAACACCTGAGTGCCTTATGGTAGCACACTGAATAATTTACATCCACTGCATATTTGTATTGTCAGCTTCTCCCAAGGAGACGAGTGTATGTGAGAGAGAGTCTCTCTTGGCAATTAAAGCAATGCACAGATACACAGTGATATGTGCTAGAGAGGGCACACTACAGGAAATATGGCTTGTAATTAGAGTGATTTGATCGTCCTTTGATTCCTGTGGTAGGACTTCCATTTTTTTGTTAGCTGTATTTTCTCTACATTTGGCTCTTTTGCAAAAGGGTGAAGCACCGTTGTCTCATGAGAGTATATTTATAGAAATTTTAACTTGTGTGTGAATACAGAAATGGTGGATGCTTATTTAATAAGCTTACAATGAAATCAGTAGAATTAAAATGGGAACCAGAAGGAACTTCTGTACTGTTCTCTATAGAATATATATTTCATTAATTGTTGCAGCCTTGCTGTGCGGAAATTCTTCAAATAATTATTTAAAATTCTACAGCAGGAAGCAAGTATTTTATCTTGAAAATGTATCCCATTTTCTTTTTTTTTTCTTTCTTTTTTTTTTTTTTTTTTCCCTTTCATGATTCCTTCTCTTCTTGCACATCAGATAGTTGTTTTGTCACATTCTCCAAGGGCCATATACCTTTGTATGACTGCTGCTACTGGGAGTCAAGGATGTAAACTGGAAAATGTATGCATGACAAATTCTTCTTGTTTAGGTAACAGCCGGATCACTTTAGATAACAATTACCACTGGGAATGAAATGGATAGTAACTCTCTTTTTGCAACCAGAGAGCAAAATCTGTTAAAGTAGTGGTGCTGGATCCTATCCAAACCTGTTTTGTATTTTATTCTAATTGCGTGAAAAACAGCATGTTATCCCTCCCTTTATAGATTTCTCTCTTCACAATGTCTTCTTATCCAAATTACAGATGTTTTCATTTGATCTGATTCTTAATAATGGTTGGTATTAGTTGAATGTATTTGTCTATCAGTGTTTTCAATACTAAGTAGAGAGGAATAACAAATTCTGTGATCATTTGTATGCCTTATTCTCACTAGAGGGCCATTTTGAGTCTGGAATCGCAAACTAATCATGTTCCTCCAGCTAATGAACAAAACCAGGCAAATCTCATTTTCATCTCTCATAAGAAAAATGGGATAACTGAACTAGTTTTTTGGGTTTTGTTTTTCTTCAGGTAATTATTTGTATTATCATAGAATCTAAGAATCACAGTCCCAGTATTCCCATTATGCATGAGACTGTAAAGACAAAACAGAAATAATTCTCAAAGCCTGCAGTATATAAAATAAGGAAAAAGAAGTGAATTTGTAAAAGGAAAAATGGGTTACATTTTGAATGTCAAATTGTCTTTATGTCCTGTAAAGGCTGAATTAGGGATTTATAGCTTCTAAAGGACATTTTAAATTTAATTACAAGAAGGCACTGCAATCCTGGCTTTTTATTCATCCACAGAATGAAAAAAAAAATAACACTAAAACCCACACAGTGAAAATGATGTCTGTAATAATGTTAAACCTTCTTTCATGAGCCACTTAGGCTGAGAGGTTTCCTCTCATCTCTGTTTCTTGGCACCTCTGCTGAATATTTACTGGGGTGCTGGGGTCTTCACAGGGTAAAAATTTCCTGCATCCTTTCTTGTAAACCATAAAATGGCCTTGAAAAGAAAATAAAATAATAATTCTAGATCAAATTTCCATCTCAGCATCTTCTATGAGACTTGTTAGATGCTGGCCTTAGATTTGTCTTGAGAAAAGGTAGAGGTAATAAACACTTTATTTATTTTTGAATTACAAATTCTAGGTTTCATTAAAACTCAAATAGAATCTGTCCTCTTACTAAGCTAACAGAATGTAGTCTTTGTCAATTAGCGGTGTTTTTCCATAATGGAAAATCAAATTATGGGCCAAAAAAGATAATGACATTCAAAAAAATTGTTTGTTGATTTTAGTTGCCTCCTGACAGGGAAAATATATTACAATCAACCAAATGAAAAACAAATGCATCAATGCTTGCCCCTGAAGATACAGGATTTGATCTAGTTCTCAATCTGTATTTTTTGTTATTTAAATACATATTAATATTGTGGCTCATGATTTATATCTGCATTCTGCTTCTTTTGCCTTGGACTACTGTGCAATGGTTTCTCATTTTTTATTTGCCTGACTCCATTTAGGCTCTATGTTTAACTGTGTCTCCTTTTGTATTCTTATATTAAAATGTTACTGCCAGCACTAATTTGGGATTGTGAAAATAAATTGGAATTATGCAATTTATTTCAAATTAAATACTGAGATTCATATAGATCTAGTCCATCTGCTTTGACTCTACACAGTCATGCTAATTTCATTCTGCTCACTGTATTTAAATTCTTGTATGTATTTTGTTCATGGTCATCCTTCAAGGAAGACGGTAATTATCTGATAGAGCTGAAAACATCTCGGGCTTTTATTCTAAATTGGGTCTTGGAAAGTGCTTGAGTGCTTTTTACGTAGTTTTTTTGTTTGTTTTGTTTGCTTTTTTATTTTTTTAAGACATATTATGCATTGCTGTTCTTCTGCGCAGGACAATTACACTGAGTGATGTCTACTTATTACAATCAATTCAGCAGACTGTGTACATGTGTCTAAATTGCAGCTAGAAATCGTCTTTGACTTACATGTAAGGGCAGGGTGAGCTCAAATTGTCCAATTCCCTACTTCCCCTGCAGTTTACAGTGGGCTGTGGGCTTGCTCTTACATGTTCCAGATGTGAAATGAATTCAATAGTTGACATGACCTGAAAATCACATGTAATCCAAGTCCCAGGACCTCACCATGAGCCTGAAAACTACTTGTTGCTTGTGTATTTTCAGAAACACACATTAATTTTTTAAATCACAAAGAAAACCAAAAGACACTCATCCAAAAGTTCTTTGAAACAACAAAATACAGTTATACTAAGAAGAAAGAAAAATGAAGATCTACTTTGAAGATAACTCTTTCCTATGCTGTGTGAACAATAGAACTATTTCACCTAGTGTAATCAGGCCTTGTGGATGGCATTTTTTCCACTAGGAAAAATGGGACAAAGCTCCAGCCCTGGACTTGCTGTGGGAACCTTTTGTAAGTTTTGGATTAAAATGTTAGCAGATACAGTGCAGGAACAGAAAGAGGAGACCAGAATCTGGGCTAGAAAGAGGATATGTCCTTTTTGTCATTAGGTGCCATCAAAATGATACTTAAGATCTGCAAAGGATTTAGGGGGATATTAAAAAAAATGTTTTTACTTCTCGGTATGTAAATTTATTATTCCAAATACCTATTTGTTTAAAAGCAGGCATGCTAAAGCTTTAACTCAATAAACTACAGTTAATAAGACCCAGGTTTGTCCTGCTTGAATTTAGACAACTAACTTTTGAGTGTCAGGGTGCATGACCTCTCTACAGTCAATAAACACTTCTGAAGGATGACTTGGCCCAAGTAAAATCTGAATTGACCTGTGGAAATTCCTCCCTGCTGACAACAGAGGAAACCTGGAACAATTCCTCACTTATATTTAGGAGGCTGAAGAGTTAGGTGGAAGGAATCTTAGCCAAATGTATTAATACTTTTTTTTTTTTTTTTTACATCATGGCTATTATCAAACACTACTCAGCCTTGGTTGCAAGTGTTCAGTCCACTAAGAAAAAGATGAGAAAGGTCCGAGAGCAGAAAGAAGGGAAGTCAGTTTTTTTACATAGTACTCTTAGCTGCATTCATGTCAAGCTCATCATTACTATGAGAAACAGCAGACTCTCTTAAGAACCGAAAATCTTTCTGGGCTTTTGGCAGGTATATAAAGCTAGAATTTAAATGTGTTTACTCTAAATTCTGTGATTTATTCAAGAAGGGAGAAACATAGTTACATGAAATCCCAATATTGGAGAAAAGCTGCCTTCACTTTCTTCTGGCAGAAAATGTAATTGGTTACAAAATACAAGTCAGAAGAGCTACATCTACATGCCTGCAGAGTATTCTTCAGTTTGAAAGCTGTAATGTTGCTCTATATGGGTTTTCAGGTGACAGCTTATTTCCCTCAATTGGCATGTAAATTATTATGATAGTGTAAGGGGACTCTTACATTCCTGATATTTACATCCATTACTTTTTGAGCAGCTACTGCAGACTTTAGGGCATGCAAATCTTCCCAGGCACCAAGTCAAGCTATTTGGAGTTTAAAAAGAGTTTTATCTTAAGTCTCAGAAAACTTATGTATAGAATTCAAGTGTGGCATCTAGAGATACCATTTTGGTTACTGTAATTGTTGGTTGTTGTTAATATTATCAATTATCATTATCCTTGTTATAACTATAATTACAAGAATGGTTTGTAATGCTTTCTTGAGTTCTTTATATGTATAGAGATCTCCTGGCATCAATTATTGTCTGTTATTATTGTCATCAATAATTATGATGAACGATATGTTGAAAAACATTTCAAGAGCGTTTGAAGTCCCCAGCTGAGCTCACAGTCTCATTTCACCAGGCTCTCCAAAAATACACAGCAAAAGACTATGCCTCTCTTTTTCAGTTGACTAAGGCCATGATTTCAAAATGCAAGCCACTCTGCCTTCAGTAGAGCTTTAGTTCTGCCTTTTCTGGGTTGTTCCAGAATATAGGGGATAATTACTAACTTGTTTTCTATTTTAGTCATTTTAAAATACATTAATCCAGTAATATGACTTTAATTTGACTACCTACAAAGGTCCACTTGTACAAGATCTAATAGTTTTCAGCAGTCAGCTATTGATCAGATGATATAGAAAAACAAGAAATATCAGGAAAATAGCACCTTGAAATGTTCTGATTATATCCTCAAGTGATACAATATGCATTAATTGGAACTGGGTGAGCTTGTGGAGGATCTAGCTCAGAATGATTATTTCACAAGTTAGGTTCTTTTTGATCATTTATGTTTGCAAAGAACAGGGAAAAGATTTAATCTGTAATGTTAATATCTATAGGGTGACTTATATTCAGAAGCACAGCATAAAATAGTCCCTAGGATTTTAGATATAAACCATGCCTAATGAGAGCAAGATCCCTCACCACAGACTGATCATAGAAGATATTAATAAGTTGTTTTTTTACTCCTCATACATAAGAGAGGAACTGGAGCCATCTTCTATCAAACATAAATCAAGAAATGTTTCCTTTCTCTGTTCCTCATAAAATCTTCTCTGAAGATTTAAAGAAACCTCAAGCTTGATATTCTGTTTATTTACTTCCTTTGAAATGCCCGTCTCCCTTTATTTCCTTTTTCATTTCCACCAGCCCCCTGAAAATGAGCAATTGCTGTTTTTAGTGATTACTTTTACACTAGGTTAGAAATAATCAATCCTGAGATTAAACTCAAATCATTTTCTGGACTATGGCAAAGTGTGGGTTGCTTTAATTTTCCTTCTCTATTCAACAGCATGGTCTGGGAAATTGAGAGTTTGAGAGACTCATTACATTTCAACAGCAAAATGCTGCAATCTGTTTCAGATGTGTAAAGCTTGTATAGTGACCTCCTGCAAGATATATGTCTCTGCTCAGCACTGAAAATGTTTTATTTGCATAGACATTCACCTTGTTGGTTGCAGCAGAAGAGACAATAGATAATAAATGTGATAAAAGTCAGTGCTGCTCAAATGCTTACTTGTTTTTAGCCTGCATGAAAGCTCAGCTGGATCTTCTGTGATAGGGCTAGTCTCAGAAAACATTTATGTCTCACAAGCATTTTATAGAAATTCTGCATGAAGTGATATATAAAACCAAAGGAAATCACAGCTTTATATTCATGATCGTGAGACACGACCATAATTTGAAATTGGGAATGTACTTTTCTTGATCTGTCATCTTCCAAACATTTTGGCTTCTGTACTTTACAGATATCCTGTGGTATGCCACATGCATGTTTTGTCTGTATTACAGTTGCAACAGCTTTATATTTCCTGCAGTTTTTACAGCATTCAGACAGATATTATGGCTTACCCTATGCCTTGCTGTCTTTTGCTACCTTATCTAGCAGTTTAAAAGGATATCCTGTGTTTGCGCATAGAACAAGCTTTGAAACTCAGATTCACATGAGAAATCTTGGAGGACAGTGAATAAAATGATTTTCTTTCATGCATTTTATCACCCTTGTCTCTACGATTCTTAATGGCAGGAAAGTAAACCTTCTTAGAAACTCACTTCTTAGGTGTTTCTATTGTAGTAATTCATAGTGCCAATTAAAGCAACAGGTGAATGATTGACTTCATCTGTCTTCATTTAAACATCTGAAAGTCAAATGCTTAAATATGAGCTAGTCAGGCTAAACTCCCTGTCAGATGAGTAAGAACAGAGTTCCTAAGGAGTGTTTAAGGTAGATTGCTTGAATTGCCTAGAAGTATGTCTTTCTCTCAGCAAGGGAGCCTTTGGCATCAGAAATGAATGCATGTTTTTCAAGTCTGAAACTAGTTATGCTAAACCTGTCCTTGTGTGCTTCTAGACTTAGGTATCTGAAAATACCAGAAACTTAAGATGGTACACTCCTTGCCCACTTCATGTCAAATACAGTGCAGTTTAAACAGCTGGTAAAGATGATTTTATGCTGCTTTTTTTTTTTTCCTTAAGTGAAACAAGGAGCTGTCACAGAGGGCTCTCACTGCTGCTCTTGTAGGGCTGGTAACTGCAAATGGTTATATGCAAGTAGAAGTGGCTCAAGTGCTTGTCATCTAGTGGGGATCTCAAAAGAATACAGGGTGTTCAAAAAGACTGACCCAATTTGAGCAGGATTTGCTTTGAAATTGGGTCCATCTTTCTGAAACACTCTGTATTTTGTGGTGGGGGTGCGTGTGTGAATGCTTACTTATAACACAGTGGAAGTTTAAAAGAAAGGTATCACACACAACAAGAACAGTATAAATTATGCATCTTATTATGACAGTACTAACTCCAGGAGGGTATTTAATGGTTGGATGTTGGAAACACCCCAAAATGACCACGATCAAGGTTAAAGAACATTGCTACTTTCTCCTGTTTGCCTCTTTTCTTGCTCCGTCCATGCTGCCACACGCCCATTTCTGTATATGAACTCAGGGACAGCCAGCACTCAGCAGCACTGAGGTCTACATCACAGGTGCATGAAAGCATGGGAACTCTGTAATGTTGTCACTGAACTTGTTTAATCAGTACTAAAAATCTGTCATTCAATTGCCTCACAAAAAGAAGAGTTGAAGCATGCAGTTACAGAATAAATTCTCACAAATCACCTCAGGAATGAAACTACAGGATAAACAGGGTAGCAGGACCAAGCAATTCACCATTTTTCATGCTCAGCCTATGTCGTTGCACACCCACTGCTGTGACACAGCAGGGAACCCTGCTGATGTCTAGGCTCCCTGTGCTGATGGGTGCTTCCTCTCATGATGTGTCATGGTTCTGGCGTTGGTGCTAACATGTGCCACCAACCCTTAGCCCAAGAGAGAAATGAAGCTCAAAAAGATTTTACTGAGGGCTATCAAATCCTGAAAATGATGGATCCCACTTACACACAAGGTAAGAGACACACCTGAGTTACAAACCATTCAGTGGTCGCATGTTTTCTGAGTGCTGCACTTGTTTCCAACATACTGACTTGGGTGCAGCTTTATCGTGGACAAAAGCTGCAAAAAATGGTAAATAGCCAGAAGATTTGCAAGTCTAAAATACAAGTGAAGCACCATTCTCTCAGCTGGAATATGAAGAACCTGATCCAGGGCTAAGTCTTGGGACACCATGGTAGAATTTAGTGGAGACTGGATCATTATCAAACTAACAAGTAAAAGAGTAGAGAAAGGGGAGTGCTGAATTCAGAAATTAAATCCAGGCTTTTAAACTTCAGCCTGGTGTCTAAACCATCAGACTTATTTTTCTTTTGCAATTAAATGTCTGGTTTCTGCAACTGAAAGTACATTTTATTGATACTTATAATAAAAGCTGGCAACTTTCCAACACTTTCTACTAAAAGAAAAATCTGTGAATAGAGTTGGTATTTCATGCTTGTTTTCTCATGTTGTCTTATCCTTGAATACATGTCTGCTTTATGGTAAAGTAAGATATCAAATAACATGGGATCAAAGTCTTTATTATTTGTTCTGCATGAAGGGAGAATGTTATGCTGACATAAAAAGTAATCTTTATTTTTTACATCTGTCTATCTTACTGTTCTGCTTACACAACAGACTGTTGAAATACAAATACCACAAAGTCTAATCTTCAAAAGTGAAAAATAAAGGGAAAAATATTTTTTTAATATTTTTTTATTCTTATGAAGACCTCATAACCTCCAAAGAGATATTGCTTTGTGTGTGTGTGATTGTTTTATGAGTTTCTTATTATTTTCTTCATAGTATGGGTTTTAGAAACTCAGACTTGAAGCATGTGAAAATCTTCAGTTCTGTTTACACTTTTCTTTCACAATTGCTGAAAATATAAGCCTGGTTTTGTAGTGAATTTATTAACTATGGATTGTTATAAAAATATGGGAGATACTACAACTATTTAGAATGTGATTAAAATCTTCATTCTCCTTTGCTTTGCAAACAGAAAATGCAAGATATATTACAGATTCAATAGCGAGTGTGTATAATGTTCAGCTTCCTTGAGATTACTGCAAAGTATTATCTTTTTTGACATTAAGTACCATGATTGGTCCAAAAATAGTTTTCTTTAGAAGTAATCTGTTAGTATTTATGTTAACATTAACATGTTAAAATGAAGGGCAGTTAAATTTATTATAAGTAAGTGAAAATACTGCTAAGTGTGTACATCAATATTTTTCTTGAAACCACATCTATTTTAAATATTCTGTAACATAATTATATAAAAGCAAATTCAGTTTTAATACGTAAGATAGCGTTATCGTCTTGCAGACAGCCCTCCAAGGTTAATAATGTCAGGAAATATAAAGTGTTTCTGACTATAAGATTAGACTTGTTATTTGGAAAAAGGCTTTACATTTCCTTTCAAAAGTAGATTTCATGCCCCATGAAATTTAAACCATGGCGTTCAGAAAACATTCACTTTATTATAATGTAGTGAAAAAATATAGTGTACATGCTTCTTGCTCAGTCTATCAAGGCTGCATCTGGAAAGACTGGAAATCCTTTCACGGGTAAAAAAAAAAGTGAAATTTACTGAATAATCAATGCCACTGACTGTTCATCCTCAGGAGATGGATAGTTAGGCAGAAATAATTACTTCCTTGTCTATGTTCATTGGAGTTCAAAAACAAAACCTTAAAATGCATTCAAAACTTATTTATATTTAATGACAATTCTTCCTGGAAAGGTTTCAATTTCACATAGAAACTCAAAAAATATCTGATAAAAATTAAACAGGTAATGCTGATAATTATTTTTGTATTAATTGTTAAGATTGACTGAGCTTCATTAGATAATGTGATGACCCCAAACAGTCTTTTCAGGAAGTGAGGGTTTGAGGATTGTGCTATCCAAGAAAGATATGTACTTACACTTTTCCTTTAGTGTTTTTTTGTTGCTGTTGTTTTGGTGTTTTTTTTTTTTTTGGTTTTTTTTGTGTGTGTGTGTGTGGTGTTTTGTTTTGTTTTGTTTTTTTTTTAATCACAGCTTTCAACAGAAAAAAAAAAAGAAAAAAATAGGTTTAGCATTTGATACTTGTTTTTGTTCCCAAAAGTATTTACCTTAAAAAAATCCCATTTACCTTAAAACAGGTATGTGCTGAAAGGTATTCTGATTTATTATCAGACTGACTCCACATTCATGAACTGGTTTACCTCCAAAGTTTAAATTAGGGACATAGATTTTTCCAGATTATTCATGGTATTTAGGGACCCAAGACTGTAGGGCATGCAGAGCTCAGCTCTACTACAATCTAGAAGTAATCAGAGCGGATGTGAATGCAATAACATTTGTAGGAGAGGAAAATGTCATCAGCAAATATATTACCAATGGAACTGATGTATTACTGACATTTTTGAGGAAGCGTAGAGCACATGATGCAACTGTACCTGTAGAAGGCTGGTCTCAAGTCCTTAGGAAAGAAAAATTACCTGAAAAGATGTAGGGAAGAATTGCCAGAATGATAAGGAGATCAGAGAGTCTACCTAAGAAGGAGTAGTTCAAAGAACATATCTTGTTTAGAGGAGATTGAAAAGAAGACTGACCACTGTCTATATGTAGCTGAGACATACTGGAGAGGGGGAAAACCTGCTTAACCGATGTCTCAGAAATAGGGTTGAAAACTGCCGTTTAATACATTTAGAGTGGAGATTAGGAAGATTCTAATTTTGAGAAGAATGAAATCCTAGAACAGCCTTCTGTTAAATATACTAGAAGCCAGACACTTGACTGAGGATCTTGGTAAATTAATGACCTAATTATGTGGTTTCAATACCAGGGTCCAAGGAATGAACTTCCTTCAGGGTTATCTTAAAGGGTACAAAAGTGCCTACTCTGTGCAGACAGAGACCAGCGAAGGAGGTGAGAAAAGATGTGGAGTCAGAAAACCAATTCAGCAACAATTCAAGAATTGTTGCAAAAAGGAGATTTGTTGGAAGGAGGAAAGAGCAGTCATCCCTTCTGTACTTAGGTTGCTCTCTTAATAATACATTTTTGTTAAGCATGTAGAAGCAACACAACTGTGATCTGTGTTTCATTAGTATATTGGAAAGTTATATCTGAATCATACTGCTTCACTTAGCATTATCCAGCAACTGACCACTAATTTAATCAATCACAGGCTGTGCTTCATGGACTGGTTACGATTAATGTTAAGTAAATGATGTTTAATAACATGTATAATCCCCAATGGATGTTGCGGTTCTCACTGTGCTTTGTGTTTTATTTTTCAAAGAAATTTCTTATGCCTCAAATAATGTTTTGAGAAAAAATAAAAGATGAAAGAGTAGATATCTTAAACAGAAAGTTCAAGACCCAGAACCAGTTAAGGATATAGATATTCAGCTGTATCCTTCACAAACTTTTGGTAGAAGTGTTATAAAAAGGAGATTGCTATGTCAGCCAATAAAAATGTGAAGATAAATCTCTTTGATAATTAGCTAGTACTGAGTTTAGAGCCTCTTGAGACTTGATTCAGGTCTAGAACAATTTTTTGAGCTCAAGAATATATTTCTTCTTATCTGAGTAATAACTTCAGCCTTGTGGCCTTGTGTTTTAAGATAAGTTTCTGATAGTGTTCTTACTTATCTTATGAGTAATAGTCCAGATTACTTCATTTAGTCAGAAATTTGGAGAAGGTGAGAAGTTGAATTCAGTGCTTTCCTCAGCATAGTATTTGAAGACATTTTCCCTGATAGTGGCTTTAGAAGTAGATTATAAATTAGTATGGATGGAGTCACCTTTCAGATCTTCAGTTGAGCTGAAACATTGTGCAAAGCAGAATTCAAGACTTGAAATCCCAAGAGGTAGAAGATGAGAGGAGAGGTCAAATGAGAATTAGGAAAAAGTCATGAGTTTGTTGAATAAATACAGAAACAGGAATGTAGTGGATTGTCTTTCTACAGAAACTGCAGATCAAATGGGGAGAAATTGTTATGCTAGTTTCTCTGGGTAGTTTAGGAGGAAGCTTCAGGATTGTTAAGGAACTTACAATTGATTTATGCTCTGGAAACTGCCCTGTGTAATTGTGATAGAATTGGTTAAATGTTCTACCACATTCTCAAAGGAAGAAGGAGTGTTCTGACAACTTTCTGCAGTTTTCTTCAGGTTGTCAAGTCAAATACCTTATCGAGTGCAATAAAGAATCCAGAGGGTCTGAAAACAGGGATAAAATACATGGGCATAAAGCTTTAGTCAAGGAACAAGGTCATACAAAATGAAAGTGACTATTAATTCCTAAGTATGGAAAAGCAGAAAATTTACCAGTCTGATTTATGAAGTAGTGGATAAAAGGAAAGTTTTTACTGGTAGGTGGAAAGATTATGTACTAACTGCCTGTTCCAGGTGAGGTATCAGTGATTAAGGACCCACATTTTCTATATAATTACTAGTTGTTTATTGCCAGTATTTATTTTTTATAATGGGTGGACAGTCATGATATTTTATCAAATTGTTGAAAATTCTTCCATAATCATAAAAGAAAGTTATTGTAGGATAAAGAGAATGTGTGAGAATGAGTAAGTAGAGAAATCCAACGAACATTGCAACTACAGAGAAATTGAATAATCATAACATAAGCATGTTTTATTAAAAAAAAAAGTTAATAAAATAACAGTAACAAAGCGTATGAAAAAATAATTTCCTACACCTTAAAAAATTATTATATTTTAATGTATTTTTGATTTTAATCAGAAGAACAGCAAAGCTACATCTGCTGAACAAAACTGCTGAAAAACACAATCTTACACACTCTCTCTGACATAAATTGTACCTGAAACAAATTGTAACTGAAACAAGAGTTTCAGTGATCTAGAGAGTTCAAAAAGCTTTAGTAAGAATAAACCTGACAGCATTGATTAATTGATAACAAGATAAGATTTAGAAGTACTAAACTCTTTGCCAATCTCTTTAGTTTATTCAAATAGAAGTCTAGCTTCCAATTGTCTCAATTTCATTTTCTTATATTATTTCATTCTCAAGTTATTGAACAAATGTTCTGTGAGGGTATATTTCTCTAGATATGAAATGCCGTTACATACTTTACATCACATTACATAATGGGCATTACAGGAACTACCATGCATATTTGATTTCCACATCTCAACTTTCCAGGTGCTCTCACAAAAATAAAAAATTAAAAAATATTTAAATATTAATATGCTCCCATAACTACATAAAATTAAGATGCACTTACCACTACTGTATAAATGATTGATTTTTAATTTTTAATGATAATCAAATGCAATCCAGTGTAATCTACTATTATACCATCATTCTGTATGGTTTTTGTTCACAAAAGCTGCTCTGCAGACAACAAAATGGTACATATTTTCAACAACATTCTCTGAGTTGTAGCTGAAGTTTCTGTGGCTTTTTTGGTCTATGTATTTCTCTCTCCTTTCATTGTGTTTTCACTCTTGATAGAAAACTATTACTGTCCTTATCACTTTGGGAAATGAATGATTTTTAAGCATAGACTAATAAAATATTGGTAAAAGCCTTTGTTATGTGCATATGACTAAAGTGAACAAAATTAATTTTATTCCTCTATACTTTTTAAAGCTGCAGCTTTATTGGCTCTCTCAGTCTCATTGATTTCCTTCACGTAAGCACATGGGTTTTTTTTAAGTAATGAAATGCTAGGGTTCAGTGTAGTGCATCTTTCATTAAATCTGTAGTGATGAAATCTGTTTAATAATGTCTATGTCATTCTTTTCCCCTCCTCCAACTTTCATCTGGGATACAGATGCAATTGAATTGTTTTTCTTTCATAATTTCTATGGACAGGTAGTAAAATGTGTGATATTTTTAACACAGTGTGAAATTCCACTTTTTTGTCCAATTAGAATGTCACTTTATATATATACATATATATATATATATATATTTGTTACTAGCAAATATAAAAAGGATTAGTGAAGATATTTGTTAAAACATCAGATTAGTAGCCACAACTAAGCAAACAGTAAAACAAAAAGAAAAGGAAACCCATTATCAAAAACCACAGACTCAGTCCTCAATCCTACAAACAATGAAGCTTGTACATACATTTGTATAAAAGAATAATGTGTTGGAAGTTCATGGGTCATTGTTATAAATAAAATTGAAGCTTTGCTTACTACCTATAGTGAAAAGATTAACTGTGGTTAAAGTTTCAGTTTTATTTCATGAGAAAAAAAAATTAAGCTCTTATCTTTATAACAATAGGTAATAATTCATCTTTTTTATTGAGTCCTTGGACTATAAACAGTATTATGTTAAAACACTGAAGCTAAATTTGTAAAACAAGATTCCAAATCTTGGTCAGTACTTCAGTTCATTAATCATGTCTTATACAGAACTGGAATTGAAAAGATTGAGACCATTGCCCTTTGTCCTGCATACACAACCATATATTAGTTCAGAGAGAATATTTTGTTGGGTAAAATACTTGAGCTTGAATTATAGTTTTGCCTAGGATATTGATGAATTGCAGATAAAAGTTAAAATGCCATTTTCTAGGAATAAGTAAGCAAACTGTCTCTTTTTGTATCAATCATATTGACTTATTAAGCCAAAGACTTTCTTTATGGTATAGACAATCTTATTCTTTCAGGTAATGATGGTCTGCTTGTAGATTACTTTAGTGCTGTCCTATGTTAGAATTTTTGTGTCCATTTCAAGTTTCGGATGAAGCTCATAAAAAACCCCCTGTTTTTACACCTTCTTTCCTTCTATCAAATAGGGAAGAGTTTTATATTTCAACTACACAGTGACATGTTAGATTTTCAAAGTAAATGTAATTCTACACTGTTGCATGCATTACTACATGGTTTTGATGGGGGTAGTGTATGGATTCAGTTCTTCAGCTTCCTCTAGTTTGAATCAACTTATTTTTCAGTATCATCAAGTATAGACCCTCTGGTCTCCTTTTCCACTAGTTACAAATTCATCAAGGTGATACAGGTCTGAAAAAGCTAGACTCATAAACTTGGGTACACAGCAAGGAAGGAAAAACACGTTTTAATCCAAGAAGGAAAAGCTGTTGCAGAACCATAGTTTTAAGGGGAGAGAAAGACACTGTTATACAGCACAGCTGAAACATTAAAGAGGTTGTTTAATAGTGTTCTTTAGTTACATGAAATGTTAATAAGGCTGATGGTTACCTCTTTGATCTGCTTTCCATAGGGTTTGTGTGTTACTAGGTAGAGTGCTCAGGGGCTGAACGTGACTGCCCTCTCTGCCTAGACGTTATCTTGCTCCCTGGCTCTGGGCTGGGCTGGCTCTCTCCAAGACAAAGTTTTCTACAGGGATTTAAAACTAAGCAATGTGGATACAAGCCAGCTGATGCCACTTTGCTTAGGATCATCCCTTGAACTTTTACTACAAATCACAGTAGATAGTCAGTATGATCTCACATTTGTGAAAAACCCTTTCTTACAAATCTGATGATCGTGGAGGCTTTTCTGGATTAAAACTTGTGTGACGCTTCCCCCGCACTGATGGGATGATGCAAGGACAGACCAGTAGATGTCAGTAAGTGGAGGACTGCACTGGGGAGCATAGACATACCTAAGTCTGTCTTCTTTGGTAAGGTAACAGGTACGTGGGCTGAGGGGAAGTATTCAGTCACCCACCCTCTTCCTTATAATGTGCTTAAGGCCTGAGATCAAATGAGTCTGCAAATGTAGTATTGTATGAGCCTATTCTCTGTATTGTCTCTTTAAGATGTTACATTCCTGTTACCCACAAAATGGCAGCTGTATCTTTTAAAACTGGACTCCTAGAAACATGATGCATCTGAAGGTGTGAGCATGTATATTGTATGTATGTATACATTATAATCTTGGTTTATTCCTTTGTAATCGTGCATACATATTTGTTCAAAAATGAGCATAAATACTTCAAGAAACATTCCATAATATTTAAGAAATCATCTCTGTAACTTTCTGCTGTTACTACATAATAGTCCTGACTAAGGTTCAGAGTAATTTCAATGGTTTTCAGAATTTTGCCACCCCTAGTATAGGCTAATCCTACATTTTTTTCCTGTATGGACTTTTCTTTTAGCTGTCTGAATAGCTATGATTACAGCCTGGGTTCTTATTTTATCCTCTGCATTCCTTTCTGTTACTTTCCCTTTCCAGTGAGGTCTCTTAAGAGATAGCTAAAAATATGAATAGCACTTATAATTTAGTCTCTTTTAGAAGAACATGTCATTAATTTATCTTTATTTGTATCTACTCATGTAATTTGTGTACTCTACTATTGTGCACTCTACTCTTGTTTGCTTTGTTACTCCTCTTAAGTATCACACTGAAGGTTTTGGAGATTTATTCTTTCTCCTGTGTGATGCAGGGCCATTTAGTATGTGTTCCCTTTTCTCATCCTTGGGTCCTTGTTTTTTTATTTTTTTTTTTTTTCCTTTCCCCTACATATAAGCCACTTATCTGGAAATTCTAAATGTATTTTGACCGAACACAATACATACTTTAACAGTTATAGCTTCCTTATACTCTGAAGGAACAATGAGAAGTCTGGTTAAGAAATTAATGGAAGAAGAACAATCCATCTCTATGTACAGGACAGAAAAACATGATTGAAATAGTCTGAAAAAATAAAGTTACAATTCTGATATTTTAATCTGAAACTTACATTTGTTGGAATCAAAATGAGAAGGCCCATTACTAAGGCAGTTAAAGTTCTGCAGTTTTGACTGGTTTATTTTACAGACTTTGTAGGAATGGCACAAAAATTATCAGCATTTACACATTTCCCAGATTATTCTTTGCTAGTAATGAATCTAAATTGCAGCTTATTTCCAGTTTAGGTAAAATTTGATTGGAGAGATATAAGAGGAACCAACTGGAGGAACCATCTCTCACACAAATGCTTAGACAAATCCACATTAGCCACATTATATTGGGTATAATTTTTAACTCTTGCTCTTTTTCCATACTATCATTAATTTAAATGCCTTGTGCTGCAGTTTTCTGCTTAAAATGCACCACGGTTGAATGACACTTTTTGGAAGCTTTTTAGGACATCCCACTGATACTGATTGGATGCAAGTGCAAATTCCCATAAAGCTTAAAAATATATTCTGAAAGAATCCAGTCACTTTCAGAAAGCTTTCTAACACAGAGAACACTTGTATGCAGCTCATGTGCTGGCCATAAAGTTCACTCAAAAGCTTCATTAAAATTGTGTCTCACCAGATATTTGTTCTCATCAGAAAGAAAACTAGGGGAAAATCCATCTTTGTTACAGCAATTTGTTCTGAAGTATTGTTTGCTTTGAAAGTTTAGAGCCCCCAATTTCTTGTCATCCAGTGACATCTAAAGCATTATCTTTTTCTGATTCTTCTTTAAAACAACTTTTTTTTTAGTCAAACCCATAGTCAACAAACAGGTATATCACAAAATCACAGGACCGTTGAGGTTGGAAAGGACCTTTGGAGGTAAATTGGTCCAATCCTCCTGCTTAAGCAGGTCCACCAATCTATATACTTGGATTTCAACTTTTTGATGAAATGTGTGGAAATAAGGGATGTTTTGCCTCGATCCAATACAGTAATTGTTTTCCAGATCCTGGGTTTAGCCATACATGTTATGCTTCATTATGTTGTAGTTAGGTGTCATTTGAATCAGGAGAAGTTCTCGTTTCCTCTAAGGTCTAAACATTGGAGAACAGTGGAATAAAAAGTAGTAGTTCATGAGAAACAAGAAACAACAGAAGTTTATTCCCAAATTAAAGGGAAGGCTTTACAATTTTACCATAAACTGGCAAAGCAGTTCTGAAATTCACAAAAACTGCTTTTCTAGGAGAGAATTTAATTTACCCATGCAATCTTGGAAGGTACTGCTGTCAACAAACAGGAGAGATGGTTAGAAGAAATTGGACCAGATCAGGGTTCAACATCTTAATGAAGAATCTGGAATGACAGAGAGTGAAGAAAGTGAGGTGTACAGATGTTTTGAAAGAGAGTATGTATGACTTCTGGGAAAGCTACAGCTCACGTCAGCATTTATTAAATGGAAGTGAATTTTTTTACTTCTGAGATGTGATGTACTTCTAAGCACTCAGTTATTGGTAGGCAAAGTCAGAGTGCTGGGTAGTGCATCGCTTTCATCTTCTTTGAAGCTACATCAGAGAAGGTGGAAGGCCAAATAGCTTTTTCAAAAATACTAGCAGTTTGATTTCATAAAAGCAATCTCAAGTAAAAGCACAAACGACCAGGTTATGTAGTACTAGTTGCCCTCATAGTCCATTCCTCTGGTTTAACTCAGCAATTACTATCTTTTAGCAAAACAGCTTGACTGTTTATAATTAATTGTTGCTGTATGGTAGTGCTTTAAATGTCAACACTAGTTGTACTTAATGAAGTAGATGAAAATGATATGGATACTTCCTTGTCAGAGGAATAAAAAGTATAAAGAAGACAGTCTAGAGGAACTGTGTTTAAGTATAGACAAAAGAAAGCAAATATTATTACTTATGAAAGAGGATAAGAGGAATATTAGAGAATGAATCAAAATATGTGTATTGTTGCTCAGCTAAGAAGGAAGCAACACTACTTAATAGGGCAAACAGTTATTGAAATATGAGCTACTTGTTAATGTTGAAAAACAAGCTGAGATAAAGCAGAGACATGTCAGAGGAAGATATTCTAAGAAGTCTGAGGTAAGAAGTTAGTAATGAGAAGTCTTCTGGGAACACTAAATAACAAGGAAAAAATGTTGCATAGTACTTTAAACTGAGCTAATGCAAAGACATAATTTTTCAAATCACACGGACAGTTACTGCAGAGGGAAAAGCATTTGGTGATAAATATCTGAACATTGATAAAGAATGCTTTTAGAATCTGCAGAATCCATACTTTAAGATTTGAAAAATAAGGATGAACTTTTAAGAGAGGTAAAAAACCCAGTAATGATACTGTGTGTCATCAGATCTTCCATTTCCCAAAAGAACCCCAACAGAGTAATTAAAATCAAAGGCCATTTCCACTGCAGCTGTCAGTTTAGCATGTGATGAATCAACATGTATTAAAGCTGTAGACTAGCACTTTTTGAATCGTTGTGTCAGTATTAAAAGCTTTGGAAGCTCAAAAGATCTATTGTTTTTTCAAACACTGCATGTTAGGACCTGTGTACAAGATATAGTTAGTTCTGTCCATTTGTATTGTAGTGAGGGGAACATCCAGCTAATCCCTGTAGCTACTTTAAATCCAAGTGGAGCTTACAGTCTCCCTGGAAAACTTTTGAACCTCACTTTTGTTTCACTGCTGCATGGATTTGTATGGGCTAAGTTTACCACACTTACAGACGACAGATCTGATTCTGTGATCCAGACTAGACTCTAAAAATAGTGCCAGATCGAGGATACCATCATGATGAGGGGAAGAGAATATCTTGAACCTGTGGGACCTCTTTGTATTGAAAAAACTGTGCACTTACACGCTGTGAGGAAAGGCCAGTGTGCTGATGCCTACAGCATCTACCTCTATGTACCTAATCTATCCTTCTGGTTAAGTCCCATGAATAGTACTAAGCCTTTGGTTTAGCCTGAAAACTTTACTAGATTGGTAAAAATTACATTAGCTTTGGCATAAGACCTTTATTTCCTTTCCTAATTCAAATAGAGCAGCTCTCACCAGATTTTTTTTACTTTGACCAAACTCTTGCTGACTATGCGTGCATTAAAAAAATAAAACAAAGCCAGAAGATGGTCTTCAGCATTAACCTGTGACTGTTTTGACTAAATTCTTGGTGTCATCACTGGTTCAGTTTTGACTGTGCCAGACAACACTCTCTCAAATTTTATCTGAGCACAAACTGAAGACAGTAGATGCCAAGGAACAATCCCAAAAGGCATTATGGACAACAATGTTTTGTGTTTGGGCCCCTCTGCTCTGTTTTGTTCCCGACCACTATCTCAGCAGGCTTTGAATCCTCACAATCCCCCATATATATTTATTCTGTGTATATATCTTGTAATCTCAGTGTCAGCTGTAGAATTTTTGCCAGAGACTTTGAACTGATAAAAATAGATTAAAAGTAGCAACTAGGTCTCCTTGCCAACAATGCATCACTTAAGGCCTAGAAAAGATCCGTAGCTGAGTGTTAACCTGTGCAGAGGTGGCCATGCCACACCACTAGACTTCAGAGCCAGAGAATGGTTCCTTGTTCTATGTGGCTTACTAATATCTGTGTGCCAATATCTGCTGGTCTGCTGGCACCTAAGAGAACACTTGCTGTGTGCCAGCTCTCTGAAGTGGGAAAGTGTTCAGCAAGTTCCCAGCTGACTCCTTCCTGGAAAACAGAGGCATTTTGTGTTGTCTCTTTCTGTTTTTCACTTCTGGCACCTACAAGAAATCACTGTAGATTCTGGAATTGTGTAGGATAATCTTTCCTGCCAAACCACTTACCTTCCATCTTGGTGTCATTTACTATCTACCATATATAATTGCTGGTTTCAGTTTAAAAATATTTGTGTGACATTGGTGTGATATTAACACTGTTTTCATCACATATCCAAAATATAGTACCATACAGGCTACCATGAATAAAATTAACTCTATCCCAACCAAAATCAGTACAGTGAATCAGATATCTTGCTAAGACTTAATGTCTGATAACTGTAGCATGCTTCAAGGAAATGAGAGGCAGCAGAACCATCAGTCCTTTGAAAGGGTAAAGCAATTTAAACACTGTGTCACACTAGATACAATTGAGCTTCTTGCGGAAACTTAGAGGTAGACTCAGTTTGCGGAGAACAACATATATT
The DNA here is from genome assembly GCF_963082525.1 of Nesoenas mayeri. NCBI lineage: Eukaryota > Metazoa > Chordata > Aves > Columbiformes > Columbidae > Nesoenas > Nesoenas mayeri. The sequence continues at coordinate 162,139,530 of NC_137541.1, forward strand.
ATAAAAGAAATATATGTGAACATCATCGTCCTTCAGAGAAAAAAGGCTTGGTCTGGGGCATCTTTAATCTAGAATTAGATGCCTGAAGGTCAGCTAGGAGTCTGAAGATTGAAGTCACACTATGATTATGTTATAACCTCACTTTAGTTCTGGTTAATTGGCTAAGCCTGACAAAACATTTAGGTACCTAAGTTCCTTTATGGGCACAGATAGTAGCATGACAGGATACAGCAGTATTGAGTGAGAAAGGCAAGGATACTATGTATTGTTGTTTCACAATGAAGAATGCGAAACCTATAAAAATTAACAAGACAATATTTGTGGAGCATTTGGTTTAGGCTAAAATTCAGTAATGCATGCTGAACTTTTAGGACTGAAGTCTTATTTATGGGTTAAGAAGAATGAATGTGTCTGGCAATGCATTTTCAAAGAAAAAAAAATAATTCAAGTGCTGTTCACGAGACAGCAGGGATTTAAATTTGTGTGTACTGTTCAAAGCAAGTTATGGAGCCATCAGTATGTAATTAACATCTACCAGTAGCAAAGTTGTTCAGGGCAATTAGTTAACATGTAAATAAAATTGTATGGGATGAACAAAACAGTGGCCTAGCTTTTCTGAGCCATATATCCTATCACAATAGGAAATATAAATGACAAAGGGGCTTCCTCCTCCATTTTAGCTTCTTTCTCATGTCTGTATTATTGGTAAATGCTCCACTCAAAGTCATAATTTTGTGTCTTTGGTAGAAATAGTGATAATAGGAGAGGTTAAACATATACATAGAAGGACTATATAATTTTCTTCTGAGAATTCAGTGTTTGAGTAACCTAAATCTTTAAATTTTGATACAAAAGTACATTGCAAAAAATGGTAAATAACATTTTTATCAGAAGGATATTTATACAGTGTATAGTGCACCAGAGAACAAAAATTTAATACCTGGTATATTTTACTTCATAAGTCTAGAGCTTTTAACTTGTAAAATACCAAAGACAAGATTCTGACATCATCACTCGTAAGAGGCAGTGTCTAATTTTGTGTGTATTTCTCATGGTTTCAAAAGTAAGGAAAATTATATTTTATGTGATTATGAAAATGTGTGTCCTGGTTGCCAGCTACTACAAATGCTATAAATACTGAAGGCAGACAAACTTTCTTTCAAAGTCTCAGAAGAGTGTGGAAAATTTCCCACAGGTTTCAGTGAAAGCTGGATTAAATCCCAAAATAAAGAGGCAGAAATATGCCTTTTTTTTCCCCCTCTTTCTCTTGTGTAGGTACTTAATATGTTAGATTCACAGTGATTTCAATTTACTACAACTTCCTTGCTTGCAGATCTATTTGATTGAGGTTTGTGAAGCGTAACATTGTGTGTGAACTAGCAACAAAAACTGAAAGAGAACTGCATAATTCTATGTTGTTCCTTTGAGGTCAGTTCCCCAGCAGACAGTTTAATATAGACCTCCAAATTTTTAAATATTAGAAGGCCTTTGAAAATCATTGAAAATTTAAATAGTATTGCAAAGCTTCATGCAGTTTCATGGGATCACATCTATTTGAAAAAATGCTATAAAAAAATAAATCTTTAGTCCAATGCTATGAGGCAGAACAAATGTCCTTTGATTAATATTTCAAAGCTAGCAAGGAAATAAAGGCTGATTTTTTTTCTTATCCACAAGACCTAATTGAAACGTCCAGCCACCCCCATCCTCCCCCCCCAAAAAAAAGTTTTGAACAAAATAAATTATATTTTGACTTGTATCTCTGAAAAATTTTCATCTAGATTATGCAGAAAGAACAGGGTAGATTTTTCTGGTGATTTTTTTGTTTGTTTGTTTTAAATGTATGCTGGGAACTTAGGATTGATGAAAGAGATTTTGTCTTTAATATAAAATAAGACACCATCTTTCAGAGTACGAATATAGAGGACTCAAGCACCATGGTTGTGGTGGTGGTGTTGTTGCTTTTCCCCAGACTATGGATCTATCCCATTCATTGTTAATGGAAATACAGAATGCTAGGATTTATCTACATTATTCTAGGAATAATAAAATACGTTATACAATTCTGTTCTGTTGAGGGGTAATTAAGAAAAAAATAATTTTTTTCAATTATTTCACTAGTGTTATGTTTCTCTTGCTTAATACTTTCATTGTTCCTAAAGGGCTCAAAACAAGATTTAAATACAAAAATGTGTTTACTAAAACTTATTCAATCCCTTTTGTCATCTGTTATTTCATATCTTCACTCTGATGTTGTTACACAGTCTATATGTTTAGACTTCTAAGTGATTTTTAAACAATATTTCTATTATGTATACCTTTTACAATATCTTTGTCAGAAAATTCATTGTTTCTGAGCATATTGTCAGCATCGTCCTGCATGTATATCAAAATCTTGATTACTTTGAACAGCATGCTACTTATATTCTGCTTGATTCTTTACACATATGCTTTCATTTCATAGCTGGAATTTAACATTATTGCTTAGTCTGCTGTCTAAATCATTGAGGACTGCAGTCATTCCTTAATGTCCACTGTGTGAATTTGCAAAAAAAAGTGACACATGTTGCATAAATGTTCAGAAGAGATCAGCATCATCCTTTAGGTCTCATTCTGGAGTGCCAATAAATATATGGCTTTCCTCCCCCCAAAATGTATGGAGGTCATTTTAGAATTGTGTCATGAATGTTGTCATAGTAATTGTCCCTAAAAGCTGTATCCATAATCTGTGTAATGTTTATGAGTACATACCACAGTAAGTGCTGTAGAGGATGCATATGATGACCACAGAGTTTTCCTGCATTGGCACCAGGCTGCATGTGCCAGCTGGAGTGAGTTATGGTCTCCCAGACCCCTCATTTTCCCCAGCATCCCAGCATTAGGACTGTACTGGGGTCCTCTCTGCCCTGGCCACACAAGTTTCCTTCCTGTGAAAGCAAGATGAATGTGCCTGTTATCTCAATGTTTGAGGCATACACATGAGGATTTTGTGTGACAAAGTTTCTGTGAATAGCTTGAGTTCATCTGCAGCAGTAGCTAGGGGTCGGGAAGAGTACCCAACAGGACTCACAGGACCATGATGCTACTGGCCTGTGCTTATGCAGCTGACTTGGACCTTTTCTTTCAAGATGGTCACTCCTATCAGTTTTCATTTTGCTGATTAGGGGATGGGATTTGGGTGCCTATGCATGGGCATTTAGTGACATTTGAGATGCATAAATTTGCCTACCTGAGCTCCAGCTGCCCAGAAGACTGGAAACTCCTGTAAATTCGCTGCTCTACCTGCCAGGTTTGTGCAGACATCTTGGACACCTCCCAGATGGAAAGAGTGTCCATTTCTGCAAAACTGAATTGAACCACGGGTCTTCACTGATTACCGTGATGCCTATAAATAGATATTCTTATCTAGGTATCTGCGTTTAGGTGTATTAATCTCCAGCAAATACCAAATGAGTTCTATACACACGTGAAGAAACATTAGCCTAAAGTAGTTGGCTTATTAAGGATTAGCTAGTCTACAGTAGTTGGCTTATTAAGGATTAGCTAGTCTATCCTAGGCTAAGAGAATATGGCTGAAATTATACATTTTATCTAATGTAAACAATGTAAAACATGGGAAGAAAGTTTCGTTACAATCAGGCTTTTTCAGGATTGCAACTGCAAACACAAAGCCTCATATATTGGGACTTACTCAAACTGTGTCTTACAAGTGCAACCTGGAGTGAAGAGACTGCAGAGTGATGCTGATAATGTTTTTGTTACCCAGATAGAACAGCTACAAGGGATCAAATTAAGTTTGATACTTTTGCATGGTGTCTCTGCTCCACGTTTTCTAATCTATGAAATTTGGGGTTGCATTGCTGCTCATTTGCACCTATCAAAGAGCTGCTAATGCTGAGTAGGTACATCCTGAATAGTTTTGTCTGATAGCTCAATACACCACTATGATGAAGTTAATTTTGTGGAGTCAAGATTTATGTAACGAAAATGAGAGTACACAAATCTGGCTTCCAAAGTATGTCTTGTAATAAGACCATCATATTTCATAAATTATGAGATTAATTTGTATCTTGTATGTTCCACTTTTTCTATGTGATCTTTTGGGTAGCTAAAAGATTGTTTTTCCTTGAATTTGATGATTGCCTAGCCAAGATTGCTGCAACTACTACTACAGTACATATTTCCTTTCATATATTCTGTATAGATAAACTATAGATGTTTTTTAACCCATCTTTTATTTGTGTTGAACCTGAAAAATGAATTTATGGCTAATAAGAAATGCAAAACTAAAATTCAACCCACATGGTAAATAAACTGTAATGACTTAGAGATGTAGTAGCTGCTGACTGGAAACAGCTTGTGGCAGATTACCATATTCAATCACTGGGCTTGTTTAAGTTGGGGATGATACACTCTGAAAGACATGGAGTTGCTGTCAGGCATTTTTAATAAAGTTTTAGGAAGGTGAAGTAGGATATTAGTGTGGTATACTAAAGCTGGATGAAATCTTCTGTTTCAGTAGTGGAAAGTTGTAGGTGTGGATCAGTACCATTTCTCTAAGTGTTCTGGTTTTGTCTTTAATAATACTATCTCCTTAAATTACTTTTCTGGGTTAAAAGCATGTTGTAAAGTGGTAGTAAATTCTGTGTGTTGGTGAAAAATCTTTTGAATGCTTTTCTAGATGTTAAAGAAACCAGATTAGTTTGTTTCCCTTCAGCCTCACATTTAACTTCACTGAGACAATAGATTTGCAAAAATTTACAGAAATATGCAAAACCAAAGCAAGCATGTAAGCTTATAAATGTGTTTATTACACAATTTTATTTAAATCAGCCCCCGTCTTGGCAGACACTGGGAATTTGAGCTGGAGACTTCTAGAGACAGTAGTATGGGTTTCTGTGATACCAGCTAAACCATATTACTAAGATCAGATTCATAGCTGTACCCTATGAAAAGTTATATAGAAGGGTACAAATCAAAATTCTACACATATAGTCTTAAGAAACTCCCCAAAAGCTATGCTTGAGTGAACACCCCAAGCATGGGGTTCAGATGTATCCTTTAAAGGCTTGATGTGACTTCCTCAGTTGGGAGCTGAAAAGCATCCCAGAGTGTAGTTTCTGACAGAGTTTAAAAACCTAAAAATTGCACTTATATTCATGTCCCTATACTGACTTTGGAATCTATGATGAAACTTTTTATTTGATTTCACCATTTCTCAATGTTCTAGCTGTCTGTAGCAATATCTTTTAATTATTTTCTTATTTTAAAAAGTATCCACTAATGATCTGCTTTGAGTAAAATTAAAAATAATTGACTTTTTTTTTCCCCCTGTTTTTATGCTTGTTATGGAACATTTGTGAGAGCTTTTTTTAAAGCTATTTATTATTTCTGTCCTGTACAGAATGCATTGGAGCTTGCCATGAAAAGCCCGTTTTCTTCAGGTTTTACAGAAGAGAAATTCAGAGAGAAGTTTCTGATAGATCTAAAATGTTTGTTTTAAAGACTAGTGTGAAGCTAGTGGCACTGTAGTACAGACATTAAAACTTTCTTGCTTAGCGCAAGGACTTAGTTTGCCTTGAAACCTTAATGTTTTTCTCTTCAAACCTTTAAAAAATGTGCTAATTGATCGAATGGTCTTCATTAAAGAAAAAGAATTGCCTACCATAGAGAACTTTAATGGGGCATTGCTGTCTTTAAAGGCTTTGTAAAACCTCTTTGAAAAATATTTGCTTCAACATACAGCAACACCCTAAGATTACCTCCCACAGAAGGCTGAATAATCTGTTTAACTGACTGATTTATCAGCATCTCTTTAGTCAATTAGGTAAGTTTTGCTCCCTTTGCATAAAGAGAGCATTTCTTATTTAAATCCTTTAAAATTGTAGAGCATTGTTTATCTGATCTATTCGGTACACCAGAGTAATCTAATTAAATAATCTACAGACTGTCATGAATGTACATACCTGCACAATAGAATATTAGTATTTATAATATACAAAAATCACAAACCTTCTAACATATACTTTTGTAAAATTACTATGTTTCTGTGAACTTGAACTTTTTTGTGTTTAAGGCATATGTTTATATTGTAGCATCTCTATCCACAAGTGTTCCAACAGAGGACTTCAAAGCTACAATCTCTGTCATCACACATATTACTAAGCTGAAAAACTTAGAGGCATGATATGGCTGCAAATTCAGTTGCAGAGGCAGCATTTCAGGTTCTAATTACGTGAGTTATTCAAGCAGTTTTACTTGCATGGCTAGGCAAAATATAATCAATATTGTGGCATGTAAACATAAATGGGTGGGGAAATTATTTTTGTTGAAAAATGGCAAACTACATCACACGTAACTCTGCAGTGGTGATGAAGTTTCCAGAAACACTAAAGCCTAGTGGAGGCAGAAGATCATGATGCAGCTTCAAAGAAAACTCACTGAACCTGAAAATATTGTTAGCTGTATTTATTATGTTACATAAAAAGGAAGCTGTTAGCACAATTTAATTCACAACTCAACTAAGCAATTTGGTATTAAGCTAGGCTTTTGTTGCTGACTGGGAAAATGGTTTCTGAGTCAAAAAAAGAAACTTAAGGGAAATGCTGAAGGTGCTGGCAAAATTTGAAACATTTATTTGGCTCAGCAATTTTCTCTAAATTATACACTCACAATTCTGTGGTGATAAACCCAACACAGTTATGTTAGAATGTAGCTTGGCAAAAGGTTTTATTGCTACAAGAAAGGGAAAAAAAAAGTAAAAAGGAATGGCAGTGGTATTTATAAGACAATTAACCCATCTTAACTTCATAGACCAGAACAAATTGCCAGAGCTGACAGTTTAAAAGGAAGAAAAGAAATCCCCAGAAATATTCTTTTTCTTTAAGAAAATAGTAAAAAAAGCTCACAGCTTTTCATTTGGGTTACAAAGTCCCTGGGAAATCTTGATGTTTAGACGTACTCCATAGCGTCCATCTACACATTTAGAAACCTATATTTCAGACTGGGCACTGGGAAACATCTCTTTCAGAGCAGCATGCTACATTTCTTCCTCACAAAATGGTCCATGGTGATTAATAAGAGAAGAAAACATTGATGCTCAATGATTCCTGTGGGGTACTGTACACTGAAAAGATACTTTGCAACCTGGTTTTTAAGATTCTTTTTTCTACATTAAAGAATGGAAGGTACCTCTTTTTGCTATTAGCCTGAAATAACATTTTGCGGCAGACAGACTCGAGTAGAAATAAAGCAATAGTTTATTCTACATTTTATGCACCAGCAGTTTAGAATCAATCTCATAGGTATTTGAACCTTACATCAACTCTAAGTTTCTTCTTTTGTTTCATCCAACTAGCAAGTAGTCAGAACGATGACAAAGACTTCTTGAGACTTATATCTCACCTCCTTCCCTGTTTAAAAACAAACAAACAAAACCCATAAAACTATTTGTCTTATGTACTGTTTCACTGAATAAGATCTGGATTTGAAAATTCATATATTGCGGTATGCACAGATTAAAAACTCCTTCCTACAGATTCTCAGAACTAAATCTAAATATTAGCTCTGGCAACTCTCTTCAAAGATTACTCACTGGTACTTCTTATCTTTCAAAAGTGACATTATCGCTCCATTGTGAATGTCAGTTTGGCTAAATAAGTAGATCTATCTCCCATCCCCATTACAGTTAAAATTTGTTGATAATAGTCTTGGTAATTGACTGGACTGCAACAAATTTCTAATATGTTGTGAATATTACATATTATCAAGGTGGGAAACAGAAGACTCTGCTGTCAGTTTATTGTGTTTGTATCCTTTATATACCAAAATCTATATGTGAATTGTGTTACATAGTTACAAGATACTGAAGGCATTAGTTTATATGTCTTTATTAGCTGTTGAACAAGACTAAAGACAGTCCCCAAAAAATTTCTGTGACAGTTTCCGGTCTACAACTCTAGTCTGACTTTTCAGAGACCCTGAAATCCCTAAAATGTCATCACTGAAGAAAAATCTCATCTGGAAATATGATACACAGTAAGTGTGAAATCTGAAAAAGTGCTGAAAGAAATATCCTTTAAATCATGTAAAACCTGAAAAAAACCCTGATGTATAGATTATTCCTATTAGCTTACTAAAGAGGAGTCAAGTCATAGCAAGATCTACACTAGGCTCCACTCAGTTTTTGAAAATCAGTTTCAGAGGACATCTGAAAGAATTTCAGTTGTATTTGTTTCTGCCCTAACATCCTGTATCTGTACCCCACCCACTCCACTCTCAATTATTCATCTGTCCTGACTGAAAATGCTACTAAAGGTGACATACTATACTATCTAGCTGAATGATTTTGGTATAAGGTTTCACATGTCAAACATTTGGCATTCAAGTTCATGAGATATCTCACACTCATAAACAAGTCTAAATATAGAAGAAATTCCATTCTGTTCTGTAATATCTCTTCGCATGCCATTATTGGCATTTAGACTGTGAATGATAGTCAGGTAAAATCCTTATTGGCATGTTAATCAATACTAGTGCCTCAAGAGGATTTACAGAGAGTCAGAAGTGAGAGATAAATCATTTCAGTGAAATGAGTTTTTTAGTTTGCAGATCTTAACCTCAGGACAGAGACCTGGAGGAATGACTTTAAACAGATCAAGGAAGGCTTTATCAAAGAGATAACAGACCCTGAACTTCTGCTCCCTGTTAAACTTTATGCTGTTTCTGAGAAGAAATTTTCTGGGGTATAAAAATCTATCACTTGGTAACCTGATAAAATCAGAAGAGAGTATACTCAGGTTGATGAAAGAGACTGGAGAAAGGTAAGCAAAAATATTGACAATATGAAATCCCCATTGCACAGCCAAGGTCTTCTGCTCCCAAGTAAACTTCATGCTGTTTCTGGAAAGAAATTTTCTGGGATATAAAAATCTATCACTTGATAATCTGATACAATCAGGAGAGGCTATACTCTGATGAAAGAGATAGCAGAACGATAAGCAAAAATATTCACAATATGAAATTTCCATTGGACAGTCAAAGTCAGGAAAACTAAGTTTTTACATCCCTTATTTTGCCTTTTAAAAATTAATATGATCTTTAATCATTTAACATTAATTATAGGAAAAAATATAGATTATGTTTGATGGATTTCACTGAAATGAAAAGAGTAACTACAAGAAAAGGCAGGTTTTGGTAGACCCAAATAACCAAGTAGTTGAGACCTTTCATACTTCATTTGTCTTCACCTGGAAAACAGTAGGATATATAGTTAGAATAATTCATTGGAACAGCTTCCATCTTACTGAGTAAGGCTTGAAGAGGTCATTATGGCTGTATTTCACAAAAATTGGTTCTTACAAACACGAGTAAACTTATATTTTTAAGAACCTGTGCAGTTTTAACAGAAAAGATCAACAGAAGGGCAAGGAATACTAAGGCAAACTACAGTTCCCTTCTCCTGTTCACCCTGAGAAGAGACTATGCCCCTACTGCGACACAATAACAGAAATACATAGTGCTTTTGTGCATGCAGTGTATATAAATATGATTCTGCAAAATTTACATTATTTTCTTTTTCAAGTCAACAACATTACTTTTAATAAGAAAATCAATTGTTCAACATCTGTTGTCCAAGGTTTTGAGAGGTCTGAATAACTTCAGGTAACCTGAAAGAGTATCACTGAATGAGGAAAAAAAAAAAAGTATAATACATACAATCTTATATACACTTAAAGTGTATCAGAATTAGTGGAAAACACACATTATAAATTAAATCACCACTGTATGAACCCAACCAGAAAGATGCACAGAAAATGTTCAATTTTAAAATTTACATTTATATTTTCAGAAACAAAGGGTCCTCATAAAAATCATGGTTCTGTAACTAGAAAAAAGCTAGAATAATCACAGATGTTGTAATAGGTCATACTGAGGTCAATATTTTTAAACTTCCTATTTATAAAGTAAGGTTTCTCATATTCCTTTTGTCTAGCAATCAACTAACCCACTGCTGTCATGAATAAGTCTTGGCATGATAAGAGACATAGTTTTTACTACTCTCTCTTTTTGGATTGTGCTAAACACTTCTCCACGTACACATTGAAAATTAAAAGAAATGAGAAGTCATAAATGAATGTAGAATAAAGAAATTGATTTATCTCAGTCAGCACCTGTATATGTTGCACAAGTTGTTAAGCCATATGCTAGCAGTTAAGTGTTGGATCAAGAATTACATGAATCTCTCCACGTGTGTTTTAGAAATTGCTTCCAGATCCTTTCAAATTCATCTGATGTATTCTATAAACCACAAATTATCTCCAGATATGCACAGTGGGTATTTCTGTAAAATTTGCAATTCATTGCTTCTTGCTAAACTATGTCATGCCTGTAGGTGTCTGAACAAGATTTATTCTTTTGAGTGTCACAGAAAAACACATTCAGCACCTCAAGAATGTCTTTAGAATTTGAATAATGTGCTAATGCAAAACTATTAACACTGCGGGTCTGTTATTGTGTTAGATACTTCTTCATACAAGAGAGCTTCCAGGTAGATTTGTCTGAAATTAACTTTATTTGATAATTTAGAAATTTTTAGTGATTTTAATGCTGTTGAAAAATAAGTGTGTAGGAAATCTTGGCTACATGTGTCTTAAAATTTTACCATCTGAATGTAGGCATGTGCGATACTACATTAGCAAATCTTTTTGATTTGAACATTGAAAAGTCCATGTAAGAACCTGTTATATTAAAATGGGATAATATAGTTTTTTCCAGTTTTTAAATTTTTTTCTTAATATTCTTAATTCTACTGACTGAAATACTTACACCTTACAGTTTTTTTAGACTGAGATATAGATTTCAGTTATTTATGTGTGGTCAAACATTAAGACTTTTGTAACTTGATGTTTTTGTACAGAATTAGCTGTATGAAGTCTTGTTCCCCTGGTTTATTTCATTGTTTCTTTTTCTTTAGCCATCTCTGTTTTTCTTGAATTAGATGTTTTGATTTCTTTCTCTTGTTTTCTTTTGGGACTCTCATAGTATTACAACCTTGAGCTATTATCTCTTTTCACCCTGTAGGTTTTTCCATTAGATCTGTTCTTAAACTGATTTCTTATTTACATTTGAGCAAAAAAGAAATAACTAAATTCAAATGTGTGTAAATACCACACCCAGTATTTACACTTAGGAAGTTCTCATCAATGACTGTTATCCAATGGGAAACATCTAACAAGAAATTCAATTTACCATCATTTGATCATTAAGATTCAGTTTGTCAGGACTTGGTGGGCTCCATCAGGCCTCACTGTCCCAGCCCATCCTCCACTGGGGCTCCCTCGACCCTGTCCATGGTCCAGGCTCCGTGTCATCCCCCCAGAGCCATCAGCCTCTGTCCCAGTGATGCCCTAGCAGAACTGGTCTCCATCTCCACACAGTCCTGCCCTACCCAAACATGGGTCCCACTGAACTGGGCCTACCCACAGGCACAGGTTTTCTGTAGGTCCCGTCCTATGCCTGTCAGCCCCAGGCAGATGTTTTCGATATCTTAAAGTATTTCATATGATGTTAAACTCCCATATTTAGAAAACAGTAATAAGACCCTGATCAATACAATCATGAGTCCAGAAGGATATTCAGATAAAAAAAATTCAGATAATGTAAGTCTATCTTAGTGTATGATAAATATACCTGAATTCCACATACTGTACTTATTCGATTTTCACTAAGTATAATAGAAACATAGTGACCTACATTTAAGTGAACTGAAATCCACTCAAGAAATTAAGATGGGCTGGGTTCAATTACTAAACATTGCTACCTGGTCTGCCATTACAGCACTGAAGCTGTTTGCAGGTATAAAGCTTTTTGGAGTAGTGTTGGAGAACTATTGAGGGTAGAGGGAACCAAAACTGGACAAGTCTTCTCCCAGCTGCCCTTTTTGAAGCAGTGTGTGGGATGAACTTTCTCCAGAATGTGCCCTACCTGGAGTCAGGAGAGTCACTGGAGCATCCCAGAACAGATCAAAGGGCTCATCCAGCTTTTAAATGCTGTGTGGATCTGATCAGGCTTCAGTGTGTTTGTTTTTGTTTTTTTTTTTTTTATCAGAAGAGACAGATCCTTGAATTACCCAAACCTGAAGTTATTGGCATAAGCCATTTAAACTTACAAAGAATGTGGGAAGGGCACAAAGCCAGTATGCTTCCATTCAGTTACAGAGAAACTTAACACACTTGCAGAACTTATTATCTTCATAACCGCATAGCACAACTTGTCCTATAAGTTTGATTAATAAAATTATTTAAACTGACACATGGCTCATTCCTCCCAGTTATGCATTTAGCTTCAAAAAGTACATAAAGTCAATAGGATTCATTGTTATGCGCACGTCTAAACCTCTGACTTGGTTTCATTTTTAAGTAGACAGGACAGCCTGGAGTCTGAGCATATAAACAAGCCTCTGGCATTGCCATTCTGAATGGACTAGTATCAGCAAAATTTGAAAGGAAAGCAGAACAGCCACCTACTTTGGCAAGTCTTAAGCCAGTAATATGTGACTGCGAAGCTACTAAATTCACATAGGTTTTAAAAGTAACAAAAAATATAATGTCAGGAGTGACAAAAGGAGGCAAATTCCTGTAAGTGTATGGGGACATTTTTTAGAAAGTTGTTGCACCACATTTTGTAAATGGATAGATACACATCATTTACATGCAATTCTTACTAATTAATTGTCTATGCTCTAGAAAAAGTTGTAATATAATGAAGGAAATAGCTAAGTAGAATGATCATATTTAACTTAAATACAAGAATTGATTCCCATAATAATATTTTTAAAATATAATGAAAAATGAGAAGGGTATCATCTTAAAAAATATTATATTAAATATCCATTTGACTTTATAGGAACTTTATTTATGTGAAGACCCTGGGATACCCAGTATAGACAATTTACTCTGACAAAGAACCACAAGTGTTTGAATATGTTCCTGTAACAGAACCCCTCTGCTAAATGTTTAGATTGCAGTTTTGATGTTAAAGAAAATGGCTGTTACTGCATTATCAGTCTACCAACTACTGTAGCTTATGGCAGACACCATTCATCTTAATGACTTAGATTGGTAAGTCTTATTTCATTAATTTTTTTCACATTGAAAATACATAAATAAAAAAAAAAATATTTCTTAAAAGACCTCCCAGCTCATATAGTAGTCACACAGCACAAAACATATCAGTATGGAAACTGAAGCTGTTATATAGTGTGATTTAAGCAACTATCTTGGTATCTGGCCTAGTAATGTGGAAGACTAAGCTGGAACCACCATCATGACACTAGGAACTGCTTTTAGAGGATTAGTAAAAGAAAACTAGTGTGTTTTTTTTTTTTTTTTTTGTAGGCAAACCACTTAGAATCCTATTATCTGTTTTCCAGAGTTTACTCTTCCAGGATGTTCTTCCCTTACTATTCCTCTAATATGTCCTAACTTCTGGCACGTTATGCCAACTCATGTAGTATGAACATTTGTCATGTTTGCAATATTTGACCAAAAGAGAACAATATGTTTTCCTTCAGAAATGGAGGAACAGATTGTAGACAAGAAAGGTCTTGCAAATAGTTTCTACCAAAATTTAATTCCAACATATGAGATCTTCATATTCCCTGCAGTATCTGAAATATCTGCTCTGGATTCCACAGGCTCTTATGAAAAGATTAGACTATCATAGGTGTTTGAAAGAACTCAGGAAGTATAGCTCTCAAATAAGTCAAATTTCATTATTTATTAGGCTAGTGTGAAAATTAATTCTGTCTAGCGTATAAAAGATAGAAATTAAGATCGCTTTCTTTAACTTTTTTTTCCTGTGTTTTTCTTCTCTTTTCTTACGTGGAAAGGCTCAAGTCCTGCACAAAGCCAAAACATAACAAAGCCAGGTAAAAGGTACCTCTAGTTCTTGAAAAGTAAAGACAATGAACAGACACTCACTATTCACCTTCTTTGTACCATTCATGAATTCACAGATTCCATCATCATTATCATCATCATCATCATCATCCTTCTTTCTCTGCCTCTGCTTTTTTTTTTTCTTTCCAGTTGAAAGATTATTAGTTCGAAGTTCCTCCAAATTCTTTGATGATTCCGTTGCTTCTCTTTGGAGATTTCTCTGTTTTGTTGCATGCTTTTTAAAATAGAACAAGAGCTGTACAAAGTATTAAAAATCCACATGCAGTGTGAATTTGCAGTGGCATTTTTTTTATTTTTAGCTCTTGTTTTTCCTAGAAACTCCTAAAATTCAGTTGAATTTCTGGTTACTACTGAACACTAGGCTGATCTTTTCAGAGAATTACACATTGTACTTTTGAGATCGTGTCCCTGTATAGCAGCAGTAAGCTCAGAGCCCTCCAATGTGCAAGGAATTGTGTGTGTGTGTGTGTGTGTGTGTGTGTAGCTATCATGTTCTCGGTGATGTACTCTCTGTGTGTGTGTGTTTCTGTGCGTGTGTGTGTAGCTATCATGTTCTCAGTGATATACTGTGTGTGTTTGTGTGTGTTTCTGTGCGTGTGTGTTTCTGTGTGTGTGTGTTTCTGTGTGTTTGTGCGTGTAGCTATCATGTTCTCAGTGCTATACTTTTTTCGTAAGGGCAAAAAAAGGACACTAACCACTTATCTCTGTAGATGTTGTGTGTACTATCTAAATCATGAAAAAACAGAAGAGGTAACATATTGCAAAACCAGGTCTGAGAGACCTGGAAAAACACTTCACCAAGGAATTGATTTGTATCTTTTTCATTATTCAGTTAATTACACTGAAAAATAAAATGCTTTCTCATAATCAAGTATAAGATGACTTCCTAGTTTTTCAGTATCAAGTCACAGGGAATTCTAATCTTAGAAATAAATGAATGACATTCAATGTCAGCTAAGTTTTACATAATTAAATCTGGGTGACATGACAAAGCAATTTCCCCAAGGGCTATCTGATGTCACATTTTTATCAGCATAATTTCATTGTACAGTGCAACTCATTTCAGAGAGAAAACAAGGCAATGCTAGGCAGTGACCCCAAATGTATCTAAACCACCAATCCATTCCAGGGAAGGGAGAAAAAACAAATTAAAATTCTTAGCTGGTAAATATCTGGCAAGCTATACAGAGTTATCTGTACTGACGCTAATGCACCGTGATGACTTATACTAGCTAAAAAGCTAAGTTTCTTTTCTATAATGGTTTTTAGCTTGAACTGCAAATAATTAGTGTGAAATGCTATTTTAAACCCAAGTATTTATACAAAGAATACTCCTAATTATCTATATTATATAATTATTCTTAAAAGTAGCTAGTAAGGGAATTTCCCCTAAACAATGTTGCCCATGTGTTTTCTGCAGAACTTGCCAACAATGTGGTTTTGTCCTCCTGGCCTTTGAAACTTCTGGTGTCCTAGACTGACCTCCATTTGAATCATTCTGAAGTAAATCAGGAATAATTACACCAAGTCACTGGAGCTGCAGGACCGCTGTACAATCCTAAATAATATTTAATAAGGATGACATTTAAAATGTATTAATGAACAGATTAACCAAAAGTGGTAGCATGAAGTATTTCAAAGTGTATATTAATATTTTTCACTAAGATATGCGTAAATCACGTGGTGTGATGTCTAGAAAGTAAGGGCCTGTCTTGGGGAGGGAAGACTTGTCGGTGATGTCTCTGAATACAAAGATGAACAGCCTCTCCTTATACTCCAAGTGCAATGAGTCCCTCAAGTGAGGAAGGAAAGGATAAGGCAGAGAGAATGTGGTGCTGCTCCAGCAGCGGCTTTTGGTCTGAAGCAGAATATGGCACTGAACCAGGAGCGGAACCAGTTACTTTAAGTGTTTGATATGTGAACTCTAATTCCCAATCAATTTTTCTGTGCTAACATAACTTTGTATTCATGTTGGTAATTTTATGGGTGTCTAGGGGGAGACTCGAGTTGCTTAAATGTTTTTAGAAAGAGTGCACAGAAACTGACCCCAGACAGCTTGACTGTCGATCAGCGTTTGACATAACCATTACTTGTGCTTGTCTTCAAAAGGAATTAGTCCTTCTGTGAAGTATTTTAGATGGAAATGGATAAACTGTTAGTCAATACAGACCAAAGCAAATTGCCTCTACGTATTAAATATTAAAACTTGCCTACTGGCTAGATCGACATGAGGACTTGCATGAAATTTAAACATCTATCTCTACATTTTTTCCCAATCCAAAGCTGCTGACTCCTGCATCCCAACCACCACTAGGTGCTGACAGGCTCTGAGAATGTGTATTGTTACAGAACAGAGAGATCTTTAATATCAGAATCTCAGCATGCCAGAAACATTTTACTTCTATTATTGCAGAATAGGTCTCTCTCTACTGTAATATCTACAGCCTGCTCCTTTGCATATCTTATCTGCCAAGTTAGATCTGTCCTATGTTCTCAAATGCTAATAAACCAGGCTTTCGATGAAAGAGAGACAGTAAAAAGAGCCAAGTGGAGACTCCAGTAATAGGAATAACTGCAGAAACATCCAACATGGTATTTTTCACATTCAGATTTGTGCTTTGTTCTGGCCCACTGATCTGTTTGGTACAAAATGTGCCACAGCTAAAGGAATACTTGGACTTAAAATTGCAGAGCCTGCAGCCCAGTTGCCTGTTTAAGCTATGTCTGGTTGAACCGACCTTATCCAGTAGAGTACCCTGTTACATCACAATTTATTCTGTAATAAATCTATTGTGATTTATCTTGGCAAGGTTATTTTACTTTTCATGAAGCATTTTCATAAAGCAATTAGAGTGCAATTTCCATGTTCAAGTCCTTGTTTTTATGGTAGATTATATACTTAGTCAGAGATCACTATGTGTGTACATAAATGAAAAGACAAGAATATATTTTAGGACTAAGGAATGGAAATAAGATCTTGCTTCTAGCAGCTCCTGCAATATTTTGGAAGTCACAAGTCACCTTTTAGAAGAAGAGATTGAGATAACAATTGCTGTTCTGCTCCTAAAGCTGTGAATTCTGAGTATAGACAGAGCATATTGTAAGATATGGGTAAGATATCAGCCCAAGAGTACTCTGTTCTGATCTGATGTCTAAAAGTTAGCTGGTCATGCCAGTCAACCTTTATATTCAGAAGAGACATCGTCATCTCCAGGGTGTGATTCATCTATTCATCTCCTCATAAGACATTAAATTGAGACAGGACAGGTGAGTTAGCCTCTGAACCTGTCTCTTTCTCTCCAGTGATTATAATGAGTGGGTAGCTTGGGCATAAGGCAGATTAATTCCATTACTACTTGACCAACTAACTCTTTTTATGCATTGGATATAGAGCCTGAATGTTTAGCCTCGATGTATAAAATCAAACTCCGCTAGACAACTAGATGTCTAAAAATAAGGCATGTAGTAACGTAGGCAATTTTTTTTTTTTTTTTAAAAAGGGATAACTTACAACCAAAGAAGGCAGATAGGAAACTTTTGCGGAGATGGAAAAATCTGCTAGAAAGGCACCCTTAGTTTAGTTTCTGCAGCAGAGATACTTTAGTAAGCAACTTCATAGAACAGTGCACAGTAAATAGAGAGAAGAAGCACAAGTCTGACAAGTTTTACCTATAGGGAGATGTTATGTCTACTTTTAATTTATAAGATTTATAACTCAATTATAAAATTGTAACTGGTTAGTAGCTGAGTTGAAGAGAACTCTATAAAGACTGCTTATATTTGCTTTTGTTTTCATTATGAATACTGGCTGGTCATTACTGCCTTTGACAGGGTGGAGGAGATGAGAATAGAAGTTGCTTTGCTTAAAACTAGTTTTTGCTAGCAGAAGGAAGGGCACAAGTGAAGATGCTCTGTATGGGAGAGCACATACAATATGAAGTAGGACAAAAGTTGTTCCTTATCTTCTCCATAGACAGAGAAATTTAATTTGTAGGGTAATATTTTCCTTCATGTTTCCTACAGTTCAGACAACTTTGACTGAAAATAAGAGCCGAAGTATTTTTTTCTTTGGTGATAACTATGTGTACTGGGTCTGTCTGGGATGGAATTAACTTTCATTAGAGGAGCCAGTATGGTGATGTGTTTTGGATTTCTGACTAAAATAGGCTTATAATACACCAGTGCTTTGGCTATTTGTTGAACAGGTAGGTTCTTATCCCGCTTTTGTCCCACTGGAGGTGTGTTGGGGATTGAGCAAGCATCTGTGTGGGTGTTTAGCTGCTGGCTGTGGTAGACCTACCACACAGTAGAAAAATTTCCAGTAGATAAATACTACTGTGGAATTAGCGAAAGCAGACTACTTTCAAGTAATTCAAGTAACATGTATTGTTGCTTTGTATTGCATGGGAGAAACAGAATATGAGTCATCTAACCTATGCCAGATTTCTATACTAATATGAGGTGAATCACCCTCTCAAAACATGTTTCTTACTACTTAGTCAGATGAATTCTGTTCTTTGTGTCAGTAAATGAGGATTGGTCTCAGCTAAACAGGAAACTTAAATGTAAAAAATTTATCATGACAAGAAGAACAAACTGGGTAACTGCAGGATGATTTGGGTTGGCTTGGAGAACTGGAAAGCTGACATTATTACACACCAGAAGAAAGTTCCATTTTGGGAATATACAATATAGTAATTAGCAGTAAGCCCACATATTTCTTAGTTTCTTGCTATGTGACAACCAGACTGATGCTGGAAGGGATTATAATATCCCCCTGTGGGTGGGATATAAAACTGTGTTTAAAAAAGTTGAGAATGAATTAATGGACTCATTCAAACCATGTATTGCATTTGCAGAACTAGAATGGGAAAAAACCATGTACATAGAAGCAGATGACTCTGGAAGATGAAAGCTGTGAATGACAGCTGAGGTGATATAAAATAAAAGATTTGAACCAAAAACCCTTGTAGGAAGTAAGAACTGTTATCTAATGCAGCAGAACAGAATATTCATCAGATAAACTTGCTGGACAGTTATGAGACAGTTGTCATAAGAGACATTTGAACAGTTCAGTAAAAATGGCGAGTGTTAAGAAGGCTACAAGGGAAAAAGAAAACAATAAGAAATTATAAGGGATTAGACACTAAACAAACAATGTATTTTATAGATGTTTTAAAGCAAAATCAATTGAATAACATCCCAGAATGAGGGAAATAATTAAAATTGTTTTCCATGTAACTCCTTAGATGTTTGATGTCTCATGGTGAGACACAACATCTGTAATGTATTAATGACAAGATCAGTTGTTTAAATTAAAAGTTAATTTAAGTTCATTAAGATTGTACTTTTAAAAAGATTCCTATAATTATTTTAATGAGATGATAGGGGAGAAAATCTATTTCAGTACCTTGTCTATATTCAAACTGAAATGAAGTCAACAGCTGCAGGTTTAGCATGAAATTTTATCTAGTTCAGCATGCTAATTTAATTATAATTGCTATTGCTAAACAAAAGGTTAATTATAGAGCAGGAGAATAATGTTGTGGAAAAGTACACCAAATCTCTGGAAGCAGATCCGTACTTAAATACTACAAAAGGTAAGGAACAGGTAGATGAAATGAGAGAGTCAGGCAGAAATTAAAACAATTTTAAAATAATCCTATTTGCTTTGTATAGTCTGTGTCTGAAAGTAATAAAATTCCACACCATAGCAGAATTCATCTGTTGTCAACAGAAGTAGTACGTAGCAGACATCATTTTCATCCAAACCATTCTGCCCAGCTTCATATGCAATGTTCTATCTGCCTTCTAGATGCAATTGAATAGTCCTTATTTCCTCCTGAATTCCCTCCTCAATCCTGTATAATAATATCTGCCAATGCACTCTTCTATTTCAACCATTCTCATATGAAGTTGGTGGAACAATAAACACACTGTGCTTCTTGACTTCTGAGTACTTAACCACAAGAATAATAGAATTTCTTTAGTGGTTCAGACCAAATGTTTAGATTGCCTAGATCTCCAGCACAGATCATCAACAGATGCTTAGGGAAGCATATAATGATATGGTATTTACTGTGAAATACTAATTTCATCACAGTTCTGCACTCTTGTTTAGAACATTACTTTAATGAGTGAAATATGGAAAAGGAATGAGAGCTTCTGCTTTACTTTCTGTTATTTATGAAAATTCATAATGTTGGTGGTTTTTTTTTTTTTCAGTGAACCACGTTCTGCTCTCAGGTGTGCATACATGACTTTTTTACTGCAATGGAAGTTGTCTGTCTGTATCTTCAAGATGATTTTGTTCCATTGATTTTTCTTGAGATTTTGTGTAAGCCTACAGAAAAAAAAAAAAGTAAATATAAAATTAAATGTGATAAAACTTGTGAATTTATTGGCAGTATGAAGCTTAGAACTCTTCAAAGCAATTTTCCATGTTAGCAATTATTTTTGAGAGAGGGTGCTCTTTGAATGCTATTTGAGTAGCTGCTTTTATTTTGGGGAAATGGAAGCCATGGAAACATGCTTTTAAGATGACTATGAAGGAAGTTATCTTAGAGCAAGGTACAACATTGTAGCAATAACATTGTCAGTTACAATGAAATACTTCCAAGATGATTACTGAAAAGTAATTTTCCTTTCGAGAGCATCAGTAAGCTCAAATCAATGAAGTTGTTTTATTTTTTTAAAATAATAAATGAGCCTAAAACTTCTCAGTATGTTTTAAACACAGTAATATAAAGAATTTTGGAAATAATTGGTGTTATTCATGGCTCCATGGCGGTGCAAGTTTTATTTTCTATTCCTTAAAATTTTCTTCTGTATTGATTAATTTATTTGCAAATATATACACTTAAATTAGAATACATAACATACGTAAGATTCTTAATGGAAGACATTACATAATCAAGGATTAGTTGTACTTAATTTTCCCTCAGATATTTTGCAGCAGTGAGATTTTTTCTTCTTTCTGTATAATCTGGGGCCAAAGTTACACGAGACCATTTCATTTTTTCTATGAAATTTCCTTTTGTTTCTTCCTATAATTTTCACTTGTTCTGGATGGCAATAATATCTCTATGGATATGAACCAAAGGAGTACAAATCCATGTAAATAAATCTGGGTGTTGAAGTGAAACCCTTAAGAAACTGTGTGGTACAGACTGGACAGAAAGCCTGGCCAAAATAAGTGTCAAACAAAACCTAAGTGCGGAGAAACATCTTATATAGGCATTAGAGAGGAAACAAATAGAAGAAAACAGACTAACAAGGGAGAGTCAATGTTCCAGAGAAAGGAGGAAAAGGTGGAAAAGAGTGGGATGTAGATGACCATAAAGTTAAGAGCTCACCTCTTTTACCCATTCTTGGTTTTCACTCTGCTGCTGTATGTTTATTTGTGCAGTTTTGGTGCTCTGTGTTAACTTCTCCCCAGTATTCCATAGGCTTCTGAAATCCAGGGGATTACAAGAGAAAGGATTTCTTAATGTCATTTGAATAGACAGGGAATACTTTAATTTCTTACAGTAATGCTTTTATCTCCCTTTGTCCTTATTTTTACAGCCTTACGTATTCTGAAATCTCACAAGGAGGTGAGGATTTCTAATTATGCACATATATCCCTCACCACACATTATTTTCTATTGATTTTGACATCTTATTTTTGTCTAGGTATTATCATCACTACTCTTCTATTTATATAAAATACTGCTGAACTTCAATTTTTATAAATTAAATTGAATTTTAAAAATTATTTTTGGATACTATTGAAAGGCTTTGCTATTTGTTAGTATTGGAAGGAGAAGCTGGGAAAGAGCATAACATTTTAATTCAGAAGTGGTGCACCATGAAACTTTGTTTCACATATAAATTACACTGGTTTCTTGTAGATGGTTTTAAAACTAGTTTAATTAAACTGATGGAAACCATACTATGGACACCCACCAATTTAATTAAGAATTTATTTTCTGCATTTAATCCAAATGGAATGAAAATTAAACTTTCTATTTGACAGGGGTCTGCTTGGACAGTTGTTACAGTTATTTATGGTACAACTATTTATTTACAGTAGGACTATTTGTTCCACTGTCCTTATGCCAGTCTTACATCTGATATCCACTTATTTTTCTCAACTGCCTTTTAAATTTTTCTAGTTTTCTCCATTGGTTTCCATTTGAATTTTTCCAAATATTTCAAACACATTAATTATGTTTCACAACACCCCTTTGAGATACATAAAGACTATGTAGAAATAATGTAGTTGATTACTGAAAATCAGCCAGCACTAATGTGGTATCTGCAACTGACTAAATAAGGTGTGCAAGACAATTAGTTAATAATTCTGAGAAGGAACTGAAAAATAGTTGTATTGAGTAGAACACCCAGAGGGGTTTTAGGCCTATAGGTTGCAAGTTAGTGAATTAGAATTCAATTAGGACAAGGACTCTGTTATAAAAAATGTTACAGAATCTTTGATAGTCACCTGGTATAATATCCATTAAATGAACTTAAGCTGCCCAGAATGTAGATGAATTCTGCCAAGTGTTATTACTGATGTTCCTATGGCACTTTTTATAAGATCTTATTCTGCCAATGGATGTAATCATGTGTCTGATGCCATTTCACTCATCCTTGCTTACCTGCTTGCCCAGAAAGACCATTTACTCCCTAAAGTCAGGCACTATATCTGACAGTCTTGTGTGTATGTCTTGCATGCCTTAGATGTCTGAAATTAATCTAGATGTCTATGTTTATGAAAATACGGATCGAGCACTAGGGGTTTCAGATCAATTTCAGATTGTAGATGCCCAGGGTAGGATCCAGCTCCAAGTCAGGACACTAAATTAAGTGGAGAATACACAAGCTTTTCTATGTGTCTAAGGTCTTAGAGTCATTGGAAGTCAAGGACTTTCACTTGCCCAAATATAGGCATCCAATACCCTCTGATGTGCTCCAGGATATCCTCCTAACTGTTCTCTGACCATATCTTCAGAACAGCATAGGTCTTCTGTTGGTGTTGTGTTGCATTTGCCAGCCATATGTAGATGTTTTTCATTCCCTAGAGTATATGAACAGGCACTAAATGCCCACATTAATGTAAGTAAATCAAGTCCTTAATCAACCTAGTGCATAAAATCTAAAGGTATATTTAGCTGGCTATCTATGGGTACCCAATTTTAGGTGTCTATAATCTACAGCTGAATTGTATCCACAAAGTCTGAAGGAATCAAATTTACTAACATCAAGAATTTTGAAACAAGGTAAAATTAGTGTTTGGCCAATCAAAATTGTGTTTTTATAATACAAAACTGAAGATATATATTGCATTTGCAGAAGTGCGGTGTAAAGGATAGATGTGGACATTTCAGGATACAAAATCTTCTGTACTGTTGTAGGATACCGTGAGATGCAGGGATGCAGATCTGCTGTAGTTTTTGTCCACATCTGTTCCTAGTCTTAGAATGGTATCTAGAGTGCACTTACCTTTGAACTCTACTTTGTTTTCACCCTAAAATGAACTATTCAGGTGACTCTGGAAGAGAGGTTGGAAGTGAGTCAGCCCTTAGCATAGAATATTGTGGGAGGAGGATTCAAGGAACTGGAAATTTGAAACCAGAAAATAGAGTTATTTGACAGCCTAGATATGATTGAAGACAATCTTTCTTTAATGAATAGGATTCATTAATATTAAAAAAAAAAAAAGTTGGGATGAAAAGGTAATGGACTGAAGAAATGTTGGTAATGTTAAAATAATACACATTTATTTTAAATTAATTTATTAATTAAACTAATACTGCCCTACATGAAAGACATTTTTTTTCAGACCAGAATGAAAATAGAAATTTTCACTATACAGTTCTCTTTGGCAACAGAGAGCAGTGTGTTTTTCCTTGTTCTTCCTGGGCTATCACATCTCACAGAGTTTATTAGCCAGATGATTTAAAAGTCTAGAGATGAGAACTATTAGGCACACGGTAAAATTCTTATGTCAAATAACTGAAGAAACCTCAGAGGGAATTCTTTCTTGCTGAGATCAGTGTTTGTCTATTTGTGCAATAAAATGAATAATTAAATACTGTAATAACTGTTGGCTTTAAGGTCTCAATGATTAAAAAACAAAAGTATCTCACACCACCACCTAATATCCTACAAATTAGAAAGGCTTTTATGTCTTTGCGTCTTGTTTCTTTTCTCATTTCTGCAGGCGCTAACCAGCTTTAACCTCACCAATGCTAAGGAAATTATATAGCATAAAGATACCAGATATGGTAAGACAGTAACCAATCTAAAAAGAAAGAAAGGAAGTTGACTATTTTGCATTGATTACAAATGTAGAAAAAAGGAGACCTTGCCAGTGGCAATAAAGCAGACTAGTGCTCTCTTTTACATTTACAATTGTAACTGTGGATAGATCCTCTCTACATGGTCTATAATGTCTGGAAAAATACCCAGGCATTGTAACATGTGCACATTTCACTATAAATACTACATCCAATGGCATTTAAGAATTTTTATTCAAGAAGATCAAAGAAAGTTTTAATGATAAGTCAGATGAATGTTAATTATCTCTTCCTTCAGGTTATGAGAATCATTATTCTAATAGTATATTTTGATAAAAATGATTGAAAAATGAATTTCTATGCAAGGACCATAACTTTTTTCTTTTATGCAATTTGGAAGCAAAAGTTGACACTCTTTAGTTTGACCATTAACAATTTTATTATGAGTACAATTGTCATGTAAAAGTAATTATGTTGACCAAACTTTAGCCCATCTAAATTTAGGCACCTAATGACATACCTAAATTATCATTCTAGTTAAGCTCTCTGTTTTTTCTGCATAGTGTATTGGGTTTACATGGCAGGGTTTTGGCAGTGGTGGGGCTGCAGGAGTGGCTGCTGTAAGAAGCTGCTAGAAGCTTCTCCTATGTCCAATAGAGCCAACGCGAGCCAGCTCTGAGATGGACCGGCTGCTAAGCAAAGCCAAGCCCATCAGCAACGGTGGCAGAACTTGTGATCCTCTGGGTGATCTATGTTGGAACAGTCTGTTCCTGAAGGACTGTACCCCTTGAAAGGGAACCATGCTGAAGCAGTTTGTGAAGAACTGCAGCCCCTGGGGAGGACCCATGCTGGAGAAGTTCATGGAGGACTGTCTCTCATGGGAGGGACCCCATGCTGGAGCAGGGTTAAAATGTGAGGAGGAGTCCTGCCCCTGAGGAGGAGGAGTGGTAGAGACAACTCATGATGAACTAGCCACAACCCCCATTCCCCATCCCCCTGTACCACTGTGAGGAGGACACAGAGAAGTTGGGAGTAAAGTTAAGCCCGGGAAGGAGATAGAAGTGTGGGGAAGGTGATTTTAAGATTTGGTTCTATTTCTCATTACCCTACTCTGATTTGATTGGCAATGGATTAAACGAATTTCCCTGAGTCCAGTCCGTTGTTTTTGGTTTTTGTTTTTGTTTTTTTTTTTTTTTCAGTGATGGTAATTGGTGAGTGATCTCCTGGTCCTTACCTCAACCCATGAGCCTTTTTGTTTTTTTCTCCTCCTGTCCACTTGAGGAGGGAGTGATCGAT
The DNA here is from genome assembly GCF_963082525.1 of Nesoenas mayeri. Classification (NCBI taxonomy): domain Eukaryota; kingdom Metazoa; phylum Chordata; class Aves; order Columbiformes; family Columbidae; genus Nesoenas; species Nesoenas mayeri. The sequence continues at coordinate 162,165,070 of NC_137541.1, forward strand.
CAGCTTGGTGGGTACCTGGTGTCCAGCCAAAGTCAACCCATCACACATAGCAGAGACACAGATACATAGGCTATTCAGCTTATGAACAGGACCCATCTTAGTTCTCCTTCCCTTTCTCACTCTCCACTGGCTATAAAGTCAATCCTCCACTCAGTAACGTTATGGCCTTAATACAGGGAACCCCTAAGTCCCTAAAGTTTTGAGAAATTAATGCAGATCAAAAGCTAAACAGTAAGAAAGCTTACTGATCACAATAAAGAATATAAAAACAAGAAAAATGTTCTTTTGATATTCATGAAGCAGAGAAATACTGAAAAAAAAGACAGTAAGGATTTAGTAAAGACAAATAATGGAATTTTATACTGATTAATATGGACTATGACATGGAGACTACTTCATTTTAAAACAAAACAGCAAAAATACATCTGTATATCAGGGAAAAATATATGGTGGGTATGTAAGGGGTAATTTGAGCTTTGATTTTTTTCTTTTGCATTTATTAATAACTTCCAGCCAGAAAATGATAACTGTAAAACAAACAAACAAATTTCATTTTTTTTCCCCCAAAATACAGTGAATCTATAGTTCCAGAGGAATAAAATAATAAAAATATTAAAAAATAATAAAAATAAAGAAACCCAAAACAAAAACTCCAAACAAACAACAGCAAAAAACCCCAAGACATTACTTGAAAATAAACGTGTTGCTCAGTAATTAAAAAAAAAAAAAGGAAAAAATTTCGAAGGAAGAAAAGTGAGATAAAATAAATATAAAAAATACTAACCAGAAAATGAGGGAGATAATGTATACAACAGGAGGATAATCCAGAGTGCTTTAGAAAAAAAAAGTGTGAAAAGAGCAGAGTAGCCCTTCTGAGAAAAAAAAGGCAAAAGCTAGCACTAAAATCAGCTATATGTATGTACTGACACTAGAAAAGATGTCTTGTACAATACTGTCATGTAATCAAAACTGGACAAGTAAGAGATAAGAACTAATATTTATGGGCACTAAGCTTCAGTATTGATTTCAAACTTGCAGAACATCTAAGGCCACAGTTCTTTTGGGAGGTTGAGAAGAGTAGAATCAATCAGGAAGTTCATCTTTTTTACAGAAGAGTGTGACTGGTTTGATTGTTGCATCCCTTGTTATTGTCTACAGAAGGAAGGAGAATAGGAAACATATGAAACACAGATTTCTTTGACACTTCAGAGACTGGGGAGTGGCTGCATTTCTAAAGTATCAACTGATCACGGCTAACTTTAACATTTTATGTCCTGATTCTGTGCATATACTGAAATCTACTGAAGGTAATAGGCTTCCACATATGATTAGTTGAAGGACCGAGGTTATCAGAGTTCTAATAATGAATGACATACAGATTATAATCCCAACGTGATAACCCCAGTACTGATGTTTTTGCTGAAGTAATCTTTGGAACAGGATTCATTAATGTCTCCTGTAGAAACTCTACAACATATTTGTATTATTTCATACAACAAGAAGTGTATGACTTCTTGCTATATACTATAGATGGGAATGTGTGCTTCAATCATAGCACATCCTCTTTATCTGTGACTCCTCTGTTGTCTTCATTCACAGGTTTAGAGGAAAGCTGAAGCATTATGTTCACCTAATCTAACCTTCTAAAATGTGACTTAACACAGAAATTGACCTACAATTTCTAAGATCCAAACTAAGAATGATAATGATCACATTTGCAAAATAGAAAACTATCTGTTGGATTGTGAACATTCTCAATAAACAATTCAAAAAGAGCTCTTATTCAGTTGCTTTAAGTAAAATAGTAATGTGCAAGAACATAATATTGGAGAAACAATCAACAAGGAAGGTGTCCTTATCTCTGTCTCTAGTCCTGATTAACATATTCTGCCCATACGTGTGAAAAATACTGGAAATACTTATGGATTCAGAAAAGAACTATGAGAAGTTCTAGACACATGAAAACCTGTTTCATACAGAAAATAAAACAATCTGCTTAATTTATCCAAATAAGGATAAAAAAGTAATTTGATGACAAATACTTGTGAAGTAACTGAAACCAATGAGTGAAAGACACATATATTTTAATCAGAAACTTTGATAAACTTTTGTTAACAATCTGAAGAAAATACTGTAACTAAAATGGTCATAATTTCCTTCATTGAACAACATGAGGAGCCAGCACCACATTATCTAATTCTTTAATGGTTGATAAAATAGTTCAAAAATTTTCTGAAAATATCCTTATTTTAAACAGGTAAAGGAAAGTGGCAGTTTAGTTTTTCATGAGTGCATTCTATTATTTTAACATATATTCTTATCTGAGCTCCTATGTTACTGATCTGATTTTCATAGTACTGCAACATAACTAGAATCTCTAGTGACTTTGGAAAGTGGACAGTTTACCTGGAAGATTTACATAACTTTTTAAAAGCTTAGATGCAAGAATCTAATTTAGAATCATAGCGACAAACTATTATGTATGCTGTGTATTACTCTTTCAACCTATTGAACCTCTACCTCTTGAAAATGAATACAAAACACAGTAACCTATTTGTTTAGTGAACTAGTGCTCCACAGAAGCCAAACATGCTCAAATAATGACTGTTAATTAAACCACAACACTTTCAGGAATGCACAGGAAGATGCAGAAGTGTGAATGTGCATATCCGAAGAGAAAATTTTGGTGTCTATCAACTTTCTGTTGGCCTGAAGAAGGAAGTGAGTTACCCACATGCATGCATCTGAGGTTTGATTTAGGGTGAGTAAGTAGGGATATAGATGAAAATTATTCATTTGTAGCTTGTGGTACACATGGAAAGGACATTTAAACAAGTTTTTATTCTTCTTGTGAAAATACTTTTATTTAATTCATGTCTTTTCCTACTGAACTGAAACTAAATTTGACAGTAACTGTCAGTGTTCATGCAGCTTTTCCATAGCAGCATATCCAGTTATATTAATAAAAAGTGTGTTTTGAGGAAGTTTTGATATGATGACTTTCTAGGCATTTATTCTATTTAAAGACAAACATCAACATTCTGCACGTATTTAGCTCTGTTTTGACAGTTTATGCATCCTGTAATTAAAATATTTAGTCTGAAATGCAAATTACCCTCTGTCAGGGTAATTATTATTCTATAAGGTGCCTTGTGTACTGGCTGCTTGCAAAGTTGCCGGGAGCAGTAGGGGTCCCTGTTGTGGTCCCCATGGGCTGTCAGGGCAGAGCCAGGCAGCCACGGCCTGTCCTGCCACCACAGCCAGGAGTGGGGCAGTCAGGGGACACTGAGGCAGCCCCAGGCATTGGACACCTCTCTGGGAACAGGGACAAACTAAGGCCAGGCTGGAACGTGGACTGTGGGTGGCTGGGCAGGGCAGGGCTTTGGTGAGCTGGAGACTGTCCATGATGTGGTATCACTAGGAAAGAGGCTTCCATGCAAAGAGCAATCTGTAAGCACATTTCCAGGTGTTGGGCAGTGTTTCAGGAGGACATATTGCCTCCTGTAAAAAGGGACTTACTGGTGCCTGTTACAGTTTTCATGTACTTAGACTCAACAGAATGTCTTCACAGAATCACAGAATGTTAGGGATTGGAAAGGACCTCGAAAGATCATCTAGTCCAATCCCTCTGCTGGAGCAGGGACACCTAAATGAGGTTACACAGGAATGTGTCCAGACAGGTCTTGAATGCCTCCAGAGAAGGAGACTCCACAGCCTCCATGGGCAGCCTGTCTTACTGCAATAAATTGGTCAATAAATGCATAAAAGTTCATTATTTTAAAATTACTATGTCTGGTCTTTTATAACCATTGGGCCAAAACTTCAAAGAATGATAAATTATTTAGCATGCAATACACAGTGATGGATATGCATAAGTACTATAGTTGCTGCTCATAGCAGGTTGCTTATTTTGCTGGTTCCAAATGTTCCAAATGTTGACCTATAACATTAGTCATGCACAAACATTTATTATTTCAGACAATGTATCTTTTTTTCTCCAACTGAATCTTTCCTTCTGGGTTTAAGAAATGCTGACCTCTTAAAATGGTCTTAGAGTATGTCTCTTTACTCCTTAAGATACAATTAAAATTCTCCAAAAGCATCAGAGAAGATGATGGAGGTTAAATTCTTGCTTAAAAATAGAAAAACCTGTTGAAATAATGGAAATTCTTTTCTATTTTTCTAATGAATGCCAATATGTATTCCAGATCATTGAGATTTTGAGCACATCTCTCCATTGCTTAGAGGGGGACAGAAAATCCTTCTTAAACATGTTCTTCACTACTTTAAAGCAATAAGTAAAATAAACTATTCTCGTAATGTCTCAATATGCTTTGAATCCTGGAGAAACCACTATGAAACTGATTCTATACCAGAAGTAGAATTCACTTTCATGTCTCATAGAATCATATAATAGTTTGGGTTGGAAGGGACCTTCAAAGGTCATCTAGTCCAACCACCAAGCAATGAACAGGGAAATATTTAACTAGATCAGGTTGCTTTGATACCTGTCCAGCCTGGCCTTGAATGTCTCCATGGATGGGGCATCTACCATTTCTCTGGGCAACCTGTGCCAGTGTTTCACCACCCATGTATGAGTGAGAACAGGATGAATTTAGTTTAGAGTCAGATATATAACAATATTAACATAAATCTCGTTTGTTACAGCAAGGAAACCATTATAGTCATAAAAAAACTCTGGAACTAGTTGCAAAAGTGTCTTAGGTATGGACTTAGAGGCCCATGGAGTATGGAGACGGATTTGCCGGTAGCAGATTTGTGGAATGGTTGCAGATAGGAAAACATCTGGAAATAACATCTAGTTCTCAGGAAAAATGAGATATTTTGGTAGATATAAGTAACTGAGGTGTGGATATTTTAGAGAAAAGGCACAATATAGTGTCAGTTTCTAAAATTTTAAAATATAGGACTGTTATTTGAAGAAAAGGGTATCCTTATCCAATCCAGTTGAATGATGAGAAGTATAATTGCATGAGTGAATGGTCTAGGCCTTTCTGATTTTATTTGCCTCTCTTGATTGCCAAAAAAAAAGTAATTCTAACTAGGGAAAAAAGAAAACAGGATTTTTTTTATTTTTTTTATTTTTTTTAACTGAAGATTTTAGAAGAGGTGTTTAGAAAGAAAATAAGTCGAGTTATTTTAATTTTGTTTCTTTATTATCACAAAGATATTTTCCCCCCTCATTTTCTCTTCACTAAGTCTCAATGTGACTGTTTTTGCTACAGATCTGAGGGCTAAATACATGTTGCATTTAAAATCAGATTATAAATCTTTTTCAAGAGCTGGAAAATAGATGACAACCTAGGGTTTACAACAGCAGCTGTGGTTGAATAAACCATGAACTTTTTATTATCAGGCGAATATCTCTTCTGAGGCTTTAGGCACATCTCAAAGCTATAGGATATTAAAAAAATAATTTGTTATTTATTAACCATGGCATCGTACTGAATAAATTAAAAGTAGCTTTGGATGGATGTGGTATAAGAGTTTTTGCTATGCTTTAAAATGTACCATGTATTTCTCTCAGATTAACAGGGTTAGTTAGTACCTGGTTATCACAAGTTTCAGTTCAGTATACATCATTTGCCCTAGTGAAAATGAGAACTCAATTTATCATTAGACAACACTGTTTCTGCCTTTTATTTTTTTTCCCTGCAAATGCAGACACCTCAAACATCTGTTCATTTTTCATCATTTTCATCATAGATAATGGGGGAGGCTTGACCAAAAGGATTTGTCGAGCTGCTGAGAACACAGCAGACATACTGGTGATGCATTTTCTATGCTTGTCACAGAATGTGGGAATGGTAGTAAAGAATGTAGAGAAAGTATATTGTCCTTTATTTTCCTGGAGAAGGCAGACTTTCACTAAAAGGTGAAATGTTTATGCAAGGCAACTAAGTAAAAGTGATGTAAGGATTGGTTAGCTCTTGACTATTTTTCTGAAGGTATACTCTATTATTAACTATTCAAAGCAATAAAATTTAGTTGGAGGTACACATCCAGAAATGAAAGAATGAAATATAAAAATCCATGGGAAAAGAAAAAAAGGAAATGCACCTTTGTTATAAAACAGAGGACCAGCTCTCACCTCACATCACCATAATTTTAACATTCCTAATAGTATTTTACTAAGGTATCAGGTCTCTGTGGGTAGTGAATCATTTGCTTTAACATTTTACCTGGACCAGAATGAAAATGATGAGCATGAGCAGCATCATAGACACACCTATGTGAATCCTTTAAACGATGAACAAATTTATTCTGGAAGAGACACCTAAGGATAAAATCTGTGATTAGCCTTGAACATTCTTTCATTTCTCTCAGGAAGAGTGGAAGAAGTGTCACTCAAACATGGACAACTGTCAGCTGCTCTTGGGATCTGCAAATGGATGAATATTGCATTTTTAATACTCTGGTAGAGTAAGTACATTTGTCAACAGACTTAGGAGTTGCTGTGTAAATTGTGAGACAGGTGAGGGCATGTGCATATTTTTATAAATACTTTATTTCTCCTGAATAGTGTGTTATTCTTCTGCATTTACAATACTTGATAGGTCATACACCTTCTGTTTCTCAGTTTTACACAGAGAGTACTTACCGAATTGTGACATATTGCTGTTAAATATGCTGTTACATTTTCAATGAAACTGTAGCAGCCATAGTTTCAACAAAACATGATTAGATGTAAAGGCAATTTCTCTGTAGTTCTATCATGCAAGTTGCACAGCTTCTGGATTACTAGGGCCCTAAACCTGCTTCTATACAAAACATGAATTTTCTCAAGTCAGGTATATATTATTAAATCTTTCCTATGATACACTACATAGCACAAGGAAGCACACACTTTCGGATTCTGAAAGATATATTTCTATGATTGAGTGTCAATGTATCTTTTCACAGTAAGTCTTTGCCAGGTAACTAGGGTGGAAAAAACTATCTAGCAGAATTTTTTCTTATGAATGTGCTTACAGCCACTCAGCTCTAGAAATAAGTGATTTGCTTCAGTTTTTCTGTCATGACTTTCTCAGTCTTATTTTTTTCATGCTGTTACCAGTTGACAGCTCTTTCTTCTGGCAAAACAGTGTCCAGATGTTTGATTTCTAAACCCAGTTTTCAGACTCAGTTTGATTTTTCCAGCAAAAATACTAATAGGGCTCCTCAAATCAGGACAGTTCTTAGTGCTGAAAGAAATGAGAACAATTTGATTGAATCTCTCAGTCTTTATCACAAGAACAGTTCAATTGCATCTCTCATTCAATTATTATCACATAACAGATCTTCCACTATCCAATTAATTCACTTGAGAATTAGCTATTTCTTCTGTCTTTCCCATATTACGTAGCCCAGTAGTCCGCAAGTCAGATCCACACAGTATCCACTTCTTAGAACATCTTGTGACAAGAGGAAGCTACTGTTCTCCTAACCCTTCAGAACTATTTATCTGTTCCTGCATGTTGCTTGAACCAATTTAGATCTCCCTCCCTACAAAAATGTCACCATTTGAGTTTTTCACTCAGTTGAGATTTCCAGGTTGGTGTTTTTTTGTTGTTGTAGTTGTTGTTGTTATTTTTTTGTTATTTTGTTTGTTTGGTTTTGTGTGGTTTTTTGTTTTGTTTTGTTGTTTGTTTGTTTATTTTTGTTTTAAGTTCTCAGCCAGAACTGTCCAGACAGCGTTATGCTGCAATTTATTACTGACTTTCTCAAACTAGAATGGCAGTGGATTGTGTGACAAATGCGCTTAACCTACCCCCAGACAAACCGGCAGCAGTTTGGTTCAGGCTCCAAAGGAGGTAAAAGCCTGAGCTGCAGCCAGGCCAAGAACTCCTTTTAGGCAACTCACAAGAAAGCAGAATGACACAGTCAACACTGATTAAGTTGTGGGTGCAAGGACTCTCATTAATATCTTTCCCACTGTATGCAATTTGACTACCAGCCAACCACTTTATTCCATAAATATGACTTGGGTGAGCCTACTTTGAGCTCTCCCTGCTAAATAAGATGGCTGTGTGGTGAGGATCTTTTACTAATCACAGATCACTGGATGAGCCCAATTTAAGTTTTATAGTAATCATTTACCTGAAGTAAGTGTATTTCAAAAAGAATGAATCGCTTAGAATTACAAGCTTGTGTGATTTTGAATATACTGTCTTCTTCACCTTACTTAGGCAGCTAAATTTGTTGAAATCTTAAACTGTGTGTTGTGAAGTCCTGCTCATATTTGCCAGACTTGTATCTACTTAATGAAAACAAAGCAGTTACAAACCATGAACACAACATCCAAGATAAGGCCTGTTTTGCACCTTATTGAGAAAACCAGAATTTACTTAGGCAAAATAACACCTTCAAGGCAAGCACAAAGCTACAGACCTTCAAGAACACCTGCAAGACAAGGTCTGTTTTGTACTCTATTTGGCAAAACAGGATCTATTCGGACCGAATAACACTTCCAAGGCCAGCATGAAATGGCTATGGGGTAGCAAAGATGTCTGAGGCTAAACAAAACAAGGGTCTATGTGGAGGGGGTTTTGGTAAATAAAGACTTTGTTGATGAATTAGTCTGGCTCAAAGGAATCTCAAGGCCACTTCGGGGACCTGACTGCAGAGTCTGCTGTGAGAAAGAGGGGCGTTCCACAATCACCGGGGTCTAGGCGTAGTGTGAATCATCGGACATATCATCAGTGAGACTCCAGAGCACGAACAGCCCACGATACTCATTTAACGAATCCATGCTTGGAGCGTGGACACGTGATTAGAATATAGTTACGTATATAAGGAGTCTTGTTTCTGTAATAAATGGCTTAGCATGATTCACATTGAATCGACTTGTTTTGCTTAGTCCTTATCTCGCTCTAACAGGTCTATCCGAAGACTATGAAAGAATCCCGTGAGAAGCAAGAAGACCCCAGACTCAAATATTACTATTGGACTGAATCATTGCATGAATTGCAGGTAAATACTCTGTAAGGGTATAATTACCCAGGGACATCTATGCCCACGTTGGTATCTCTGAGAAGGCACCCCGCTCGAGCCAACTCTGCTGCTGCACTACTCCATTAAATTATTTCTTTGAACCTTGATGCCTGAGAGCTTGCTTTGAGAGATGTGGGATCCAGAGTTCGAAGCAACCTGGCACCAGGCTCCTAGAAAGCAAGTAAGAAGGCTGACATGCAGAATGATGAAACTTTGAAATCCTAGCCAAGTGATACAAAGAATCAAGTGCACACATATGATCCTTTGGCCATAAACATATATAATCCCTTACCTGTTTTCCCTTACCCTCTATGACTCTTAGACATGAACCAAGTATGAGGTTAAGTTTGGGTCAAGCTGTAGCTAGACTCCTCTATGAGAAGTAATTTAGAAAGTAAGGGGGCCCATTCTGAACCTTGTGACTCAACAGGAAGGCTTCTCTCTACCCTTTAGCATCTCTTGTCCATGTATAAGTCACTAAAAAATTCTCACCTGATTATGCTTGGCATATTTCCTCCATGCAGTATGTAATGGAATGAACCTTGCCATCGAACTTTGTTGAGTCGCACTTTTCTTTCAGTGATCTAAACATTGCTCTGCAGCAAAGCAGGACTCTAAATCACACATCCATGACAGCTTGTTCCTTTCTTAACATTTAACAGAGTCTTTCTTACTGGGCAGACACTATCTGTGAGTTCGATGAAAAGTGAATCAGTCACACAAGAACTTGGCCTTTTCTGACATGTTTGATCACGCCAGGTCAAATAGTTCTACAGCATTTTGCCTCAGAATATTCCAAGTGGTCTGTCACTGTGTTGCCAGCTTGCTTGTGTCCACAGAAGCAAATACCAGATTTAACAACATCTAAGATTACCATCAGACTGAAAAACGAAGATGCATTTGTTACCTAGCTGCAACTTCCTCTGGTTCAGTATGCCGTATCGTCCTCTTGACAAACAGCCAGACTATCTCGATCTCTATTTTGAAGTTGAAGAAAATTATATGTAATTGTCAAAGCCTCCTTATCAGACTAAGCGTCTTCCAGGTAGAAGCAAATTGAAATTGTATATGATCATGAACATTTTTACTGGAGAGTAGGAAAGTAGTCATGAAGTAATGAAAATATAGCAAAGGCACAATATAATGCCTTAATTTCCAGAAAATTTGGCCATAATACTTTCAACCTCCATTCTACGTGATTGTGAAATTACAGTGTACCTGGCACCATCTCAGTACCATCTCTTCCTTCTTTGTCACTGTGCTGGGTCGGCCCAGATAGGGTCAGTTTTTACACTGTCAGAACAGATGACCTAGAACTAGCCAAAGGTGGTGTTTGATACCATATCAGGTCATGCTCAATTGCAAAGAGGGTGGTCGTATGCTCTCTCTCTCTCTCTTTCTCTTTCTCTTGCTGCTGTGAGCAGGACAGCCTGGGATGCTCTGGGTTCTCTCTGAACCATGTGGTTTGATGCTTTTTGTATTTCGGGTGTGAGCTGAGGTTCAGGGTGTGTGGGGGTGTGATTTCAGCATGAGATGCAGCCAGGGCAGTAGAAGAGTTTAGCATGAGCTGCAACCGACCAGAAGCCTACTTGTTGCTTTGGAGGGGGGCAGGCTGATGCAGTGGTACTGTCACGTGGTTGGGTTGCGCTGTATGTCCATTGCTTTGTGGGTTCTTTCATTACTGTTGTTGCTACTGTTTTTTTTCCTTTGCTGTTCTGTTAAACTGTTCTTATCCCAAACCATGAGTTTTGCCTTTGTTTACTATTTCTCGTTCCCATACCACTGTGAGTGGAGGAGGGGTGAGCAAGTCGCATGTGGTTTATTTACCAGCTGGGGTGAGGGCTGGGGCTAAACTATGATAGCCACATTCCTGAAAATTGCAGAGGAGCCACTGAGATGTCCAAACTCCTCAACCATTTAAGCAGAGCTCTTCACAATCGAATCACAGCTGCTCCATTCTCCTTGTATCTTGCCTCCTTTATTGCCCACACTGCATAAATCTTGACTCACTTCTGGCTGTGTTCTTGGCAAAAAAAGAACAAGTTCCCTCTAAAACAGAGCCTGTGTGTGGTAATGTGATGTAAAATCATCACTCTGATGGGATGTGACATAGCCCTTACATTACCGGAATACCAGTTTGAAAAAACACTGGGTGTATGCAGTCAAGAGCTATGCAGCGTGGACCTTTAAAGAAGTTCTAAAAGGGGCTAGTCCTGAGAAATGTGGATGAGTCACTCTGCACCACTTGGTCTAATCACCACCATCAGTCCCTCAGATGAGTTAATTGCAGGTCTGCTCAAACACTTTCACAACAAAGTAATTGAAAGTAAAACAAGGAATAGGAATACCGGTGAAGAAATAGCTGGTTCAAGTCCTTCTGGTGGCTTGTTGCCTATGCATAAGTGTTCTGCCTCAAACTGAACCATTGACACTGAGTCAGGTGTTCATGTGTGAAGCCACTTCCTCTTTGTATCGCTTGTTTTAACTATTTATTGTTTTCTAAATTAGATTTTCAGCTTAAGCCAGCAATAGCATAACTAATTATGTAGCCTCAGGCCAAGCTCTTGAACTTTCTCTACATGTACGGCGAATTAACAGTTGTCACCAGACTTTCTGCCAACCCCTCTGTCTCCTATCTCAAATGTGTTACATCATGTGTGAAATCAGTAACAATTATGTAACATTTGTCTATTGCTGCTTTTTTCTAAAGGATTTGGATTAACATAGGCAATTAAACTTCATGGCAGATGTTAGAATGAGAGAAAAAAGAGACCTGCAATATTGAGAAAAGTAAATTTTAAAAGAGCCTTCCAAACACAATGGTAGGACAAAAAATGGGAAAGTCAACAGCTTTAAGTATGAAGCAAGTTATGTTATGGAATTAGTCACATAATATGCTGTCTGCAAGAAAATAACTCTGAACTGACAAACTTGTAAATTCCTTTTAATACTATACTATTGTTTGATGCAGTTTGTAAAGACTCATCAAGAAATACCTCATCCAGAATTCAGCTCGTTATAGAGATTCTCTTGTCCTCCCCACACAGATTTATGTGCAAATATTCTGGATCCATAGCTTATTTTCCTTTATATATAAATTATTAATATTTTTGCAGTCTCAATGATAGGGTCTGTTTGACAGTTTGCCTGTCCTGGGGAAAAATGTGTAGGTTTTATGGAGCTACAGCAGTGAGTCTCATTCTAGCTTCATACTTTATTAAGCCTCAGCACTTCCTTGGATCTCTGTGAGTTATCCTTCAGCAGAGTGGCAGATTCTCTTTTTCATACTTCATTGTAAATTGGAATACATCTCAAAACTGTTATTAGTCCTGTTTCCTGTGGAACATGAACATTCTTTACCATCTATTGCCCCATCATCTCTTTTTGAAGAGTTTAAATTAATCTGCCGCCTCACTTCTATTGTGTAATATTTACTTGCAGATGTGCTTTTTTTTGTAAAAATCTCACAACTATTGAAAAGATATATATTTTTAGATTAAAGAAAATATTCTTCTCCCTTCTCCACATACATTTTTTTGTCTGAATAAGATGCTACGTAGAAAAAAAAAAAAAAAAAAAAGGTAGAATTTGCTTTGGAAACATAAACTGTAAGGAAGGTAAAAATTTTCCCTAGATGTAGGATTATATAATAAATTCTGCTTAGTAAAGACTGGCTAAATTGTTGGTTTTAGTCAAAATACCAAATCCTTCTCAAATTTCTTTGCAGTCTCATTAAAGGTATATGAATTTATGATTCTTATCAAACCAGAAAAATAATAGGAATCACTTAGTGCCTTAAACAGGAAAAGTGATAGTTATAAAGAATTCAACTTCTATAGTATGGAATCAGGTAAGTTGTTCAACAATTTCCCCTACAGAGTAGCAGAGGAGCAACAGATTGTTGTTCATTTGGGGGTGCCAGTGACACTACTGATTATGTTCATCCTTATCCTTTTCCTGACAAGAATTGCCAAAAGTAGATATTGAAGGATTAATGCAGACTTAGGCTACTTAACAAGCTTTGTAGAAAAGTAAACAAAATTTAAGCAAGAAGATGCGTGTTTCCAGTTACAGCTAATCCCCTAGGTCCTGAGTCCCTACTGAAGTTCCTTATCAGCTTGAGTGCAATTTGTGGAAATCCAGGTGCAGTAAACAATGATTCTCTTGCTAGATATATTGACTGGAGCAACTCCTTAATGTTAACTTTCCAACTTAATAAAATGTTCCCACAAATTTTTTTTAAACATTGAGAAAATAATATAAGGATAATTTTTATTTGCCATGCAAACAATGGTTTGTGAAATAGCTTGCTACTTAGAACTTGCTATAATAAGGATTCTTCTGCTACAGAATGTAATAGACATTTTATTTTACACTTCTTTCTGAGTGTATCCACAGAATTTTTGAAAGAAGCATATCATGCAGAATTCTATTAGTTGCTATCCCATTTTCTGCATCATTTTCTTAATGGAGAAATCCAACAAAATAGGTTTATTAAGAATGTCCTTTGGCTGAACTGTCGTGTGAAAAAGCCCATCTCTCTCTATTGATTTATCCCAATTAGTGGACTGAAATTAGGAGAACTGAATGAGAAAATATTTTTTTTAAATAGTCAGTAATACTTTAACTAAAGATGTATGAGCAGAGTATCACATTAACTCCTTAGAGAATTAGGGGTCAAATATCACTTCTATCAAGTTCAAATGAGAAACTTTCATCCTTTTTGCTCAATTCCTGCTTTTGAGTTCAACTCTGCACATTTTAAATTCAAATTTAAACTTATGACAATTAGAGCATAATGAGATTATGACAAAAGGATAAGTACAGGAAAACTCCTTTGGTTTATTTCTTCTACAATGAGATTTTAAATTCCACCCATAGACTCTTAAATTAGTGATGCCTCAAATTCATCTTTATAAACAGGGAACAGGATCACAGGTTTAACTGAAGGGCAGAAGGGCATGGCTTTCATAACACACATCAGTGCATTTGCATTTGTATGAGCATACGCTTAAACAACATAAGGGCAGTAAACTATTGCTACAATGACACTCCTCTTTAATGCAGAAATTCGTTTGGTTTTAATATATTCTTGGTTATTTTCAATACAAACCACTAGTCGTATTTTTATGTTGTAATACACACCACACTAGTCAAGACATAAATCGTACTTTGTTTCACCTCCTCAGTAAATATATTCCATGCATTAAATATATTGTGTATTTCAGCTCTTCAGCATATGTGAATATATTTACAGAAATCAGTATCTGTTTGCAAACAAATTCCTGAGAGAACAATGAGACAAAATGATTAAATAACTTATTTTCATAAATAATACCACTAGTGCATTTGTAGGGGTTTTTTTGGCTTGTTTTTGGGTTGTTTTTTTTTTTTTCCATCTTTTGTTAAAATTAATTCTAAATACTCTAAAGAATTATCACTGAAATATTGATAAAACGCTGATATGTAAATTTACCACTGAATATGCAACAACTGCTTTTACTTTTCAAATTACTATAAACAATACTTTATAAAGTATGACACAGTACTCAAAAATTTAAATTTATCCCAGTTATTAATATGGTCTGTGAAGTGCTCTTTGATTCTGGGGCTAAGTGACATAGTGCAGCCCATACCCATTCAGCTCACGTACATACATCATACTTTCCTTTTCTTTCCTTTCCTAAATAGGGGAGGGCACTCAAATTGCCTGTTAGGATTAGTTCTAACAGGTAACTCCAAATCTTCTAATGTAGTAATGCTAGTCTGTATGGGCTAAAAATATGCCATGGCCTGTGCTAATAGTCAAAAGTGTGGACAATTCTATGTCATTGTTAAGGCCCATGTCTGAGTCCTTTTAATTTTCTTGGTGTACACTTGGTGTACATCAGTAAAAAAAACAATCCCTCCTCCAAGAAGCAGAAGAGAAAAATATGACAAATCCTAAATGCAAGAAGCTTGCACAGCATCCCACAGTAAGCAAGGAATCAATATATCGCCATTTTAGTTTATAGGGTGATAGGTAGTAACGTTATTCAATTCATGGAGCATTTTAGTCCTAGACCTTCCATATGCTTAGGACATTGACAGTACAGCTTCTAATATCAGACTTTCAGTTACATTCACAGGAATATGGCAAATAATGCCTGTGTTACATTGATTGCACTGTGGACCACTAGAAAAAAGAAAGGAAAAAACCTCCAACTCATGTTACATATATATGTAGTTAATGAGTGATATATAAATTATCCTCTGTGTATCAAATACAACCACTAAGTTCAGAAACTGGCATGAACACAAATCAAACACACGTTCTTTCAGGCTTACCTAGTGGTACCTAGTTAGCAAATTGCTTCTATCCTGTACTTAAGCAATTGAAAATTATTTCCTTTTAACACTGCTGAAATAACACTTTGCACCCTAATGTATCTCACATTGTATATTATATTGAGCTTTTGATAATTTCTTTTATGATGACTGATGTGGCAACATTCATCCTTTCACATCATGAGACTTTAAGAGGGAGAAGAGAGAAAGGAAGGGCTAATTCACAGCAGCAAGCTAGTCCCAATAGCTGAGTGATAAAATGTTTTGATAGAATAGTTCAGAAGTCACATTCAAGTAATTTTTCATTGCATGTTTTATACTCTGTAACTTATCAACAAATAAGCTAGAAATCTTTAAGCCCGTATATGATAAATTTAGTTCAGGATATATGCTTTCACTGAAGCCAAATAAACTTTAAACTGTTAATACTTTTCCAAATTAAGTAATAAAACCCTTCAGGAATTGTGCAGACCATCTAACTTAAAACTAAGCAGAAAGAAAAATTCAAAGACAGTGATTATGTCTGGAATATTGACATTATGACAGTATCCATCCATTTCTATCCTAACTTCCAAGAGGTTTTGTTTTGTGTTTAGAAACCAAAAACATGCCAAGCTTCACAGCAGAAGCCTCATTTTAAGATTAACATAAAAGCAGAGAGGCAGAAAAGAAGGAGCCAAATAAAAATCACTTTTTCAAAAATTTTGGATTAAAAAATACAGCCAGATGAGATGATACTTAAAAATACATAAAAATGGTAATTTTGAGTGCTATTCTAAATGTCTAAAGAATCCACAGGAATTCACGTGGAGTGGACAGAGGTCTCATGGACCAACAGGAGACCCCACACCTTTCCACAATAACAGCTAGCTAGGCAGCTAAGAGCATGAAGACCTTTGGACACCCATATAAAAAACCCTCTGGTTAGATGTGTGAACCCTTCCAGTAGTGTCCTTAGGTCTCAATGTTATGATGGAGACTGTAAACCTTGGTTGTATCAGAGGAACCTCTGAGAGGCGGAGTTCTCAGAGAAGCAAAGTGCCTATTGAAACTCCAGCAAGGTGTGCAATACCTGACTCTGAAGGAGCAAAGCGGGTTTAGTCTTTGGAACAGTTGGTGTCCCAAGGGGTAAAGCTAAAAGTAATTTTGGTAATAAAAACATATAAGTGAGCCTGGTGGCATGCTTTATGTTCTCTCTCAGTTTCACGCATATAAATGTTGATCAGGGTCTATATGGTGATTCATATCAGACATACAATAATTAAAAAGTTAATGCACTGCTTTTGTAGGTTGACAGATTGGTAATATTAATGACTGCAGTGCTCCCTTCATTTAGAGTAATACAAAGAAGAAATAGTATTGTGAGCTGCTTAACAGAAAGATATCTCAGTGCTAACACTAGCTGCAAGTGTGAGCCTAATCCCTCCTATGAAATTGGTGATAGTTTTACTTTTTGTGTAGCAATTGTGCTACAGGAATTGAATTTCAGCCACTGGTTTGTTTTACACAGATCACTGAACAGCAAGAAGGCCATTGGAAAACAAATGATTCTATACTCCAGGACACATCCCTTGAGATAACTGAGCTTTTGCTTTAGAATGAAGAGAGGAAACCAAGGAGTGGAAATAAATGTTTAAAAGCATATGAAGGGCATAGCTTGGATACCCTGTAATATTGGAGAATGGCATAATGGCAGCCCAGGTGAGACTGTAAAATCTGCATCTGTGCTGGAGAAGTAACGAGTAATTACTTCCAATAAGCCATGTGTAAATGAAATAGAACACCTTAATCTTTGTACTAAACTAGTTACAACACATACTCAAAGTGCTAGAGCCCATAGAGTAACTAGGACAGAATCAGATTTAAAAACAAATATACAAGTAAACAAACTACCTCCCCCCCCCCCCCCCCCCCCCAATATACATTTTATATCACATTTATGCTTTTCAGGGTTCAGTTAAGGATCATTTTATATCTCATTCATTGTAGACCAATTGGAATCAACAGTATTCAACTCCTGGCCCAGTGACTGACTTTGTCCCTTATGCCTTAATTTTTGGAACTAGTATAAAAGCAGCTACATCATACACAAATTCACAGGCACAGGGATTTCTCATATGCCTTATTGTGTGATCATTATGGTTATTTTGAATGAATGAAGCAACAGAAACCTAAAAAGATCCACATGCTGTAGCCTTCCCTTTGGGGTTTTCCATTTTAAGAAAGATAATACAAATGAGTTTTCTTCCCTGATTCCTTCTAATGTTATTTTCAGATCACAGCTTTGTCCTTTCAGAATTGATACGCTTATATTCAGAAGACACTGCTACGCCATCCCTTCAAGGAAATCTATTTTCATCTTGCTTCTCATCTAACACTTTCAAGTGATAAGTCTGTGCAGAGGTTCTGTGTCAGTGATTAAGGGCACATACCATAAGCAGTCTTAACACTGAGCAAGATTAATTTCAAAAGTGAAAATAGTAACTCTCTTTGACTCTATAGAGGTCATTTTACTTGCATTGATTCCGACCATCAATTTCCAGTTGAATATAATTATTTTGATTACCTGTTCTAGAAATGCAGTCTAAGGCTCGTGAAATTCTGTGGGCTGACACTTACTGAATGTAGTATTGTAATGATATGCATGCAATTATATAAGTTTGAAAGTCCATTTATGATGGCTGCTGAACAAGGAAATGTTCAGCTGCAAATAGCTTTTGTTGATATTTTCATAATCAGATTGATTAATCTGTAATACAAAATGCTTTTCTTTTTATCTTCAATGAATAAGTAAAATGGCATACCTTATACAAACTACAAACAGAATGTTACAATAGCTGCACATTTAAAACTAAATAATAAAATATATCTGCTCTAATATTGCTTATTTCAAAAGTAGTATCTGTAGCGAATTAAGAACTAATTCGTTTAAGAATTAAGCGTATTAAGAACTAAAAAACTGCTTAATAATGTGGTATGCAACAACACTTTTTTCTATTGATGGTTTGAAAAGTACATTTAGGTGTAGAACCTAAAGCTGTACTAATGTTAACAGTCATGGATCCTTTCATTTCTTAAATGGTTTGACTAATTTGATTGTTAAATCTGAAATAATTAGATCTGTTAAATCTAAACAAACCCCCCTGATTTATTTTCCCTTTTTTTTTTTTTTTTCCCCCTAGAATCTTCTTGTGAAGGAATTTCTCAGCTGCTAAGATGGATTTTTTTTTTTTTTTTTAGTCTGACCTTGCTCTCATGAAAATAGAACTGACAAGAACAAAGTTGAAAGAGAAAGATGATGTTCAACAAGGGTGTATTAGTGTAAACCTTCATTCTGAAAGGGACAGCAGCCATTTCTGAGTATGTCACCTAGCAGCTAAAATATGCATAGCAATATCAAATACACAAAACAGAAGCACACTGTCATGTACTGATAAGGATAATGGCTGAAACATTGTGGCAAAACCAGTTCATCCAGCCACAGGAGATGATACAGTCAGTATAGGGTGAATTGCGATTTACATAACAACAATAAGCTAAGGAGCCACAGCCCAGGCTGGCTGGCCGATATAGGAGGTGGGAGATGTGCCAGAGGACACATAGCTCCACCTTCTGATAGGCCCAACATGGCACAAAGGGAAAAACTGAGACCCTTCAATATGACCAGAGACTTGTCAATCTTTTGCAATCACCTCTTCCCCCCAGACTTTTCTGTCTTTCACAATTACCCCTCCACAAAAGACCAAAAGTTATGCAAGCAGGCAACCCAGAGGGTTATAAAGGCTCACCTTGTGCAAGCATTGGCAGTGCCCACCCACCATCATGAGGACAACTCTGCCCACCAGTCTGACTACATGAACTGAACAAGACACTGGAGGATGCTGCACATCACTGGACCTGAGACTGTGAACTACATCACACACAAAGTGAAGCCATAAGAATGGTGAAATCTTTCTTTTCTTTCTTTCTACTACTACTACTTAACTCTACCTCTTGCTTTCCTTTTTATATGTGACATAATAACATAAGATTAACAGCCCCGTATATGCTGCAAACTTTTAGTGTTTACCGATCAAACCTACGATAACGTAAATCCTTCTGCCACCAAATTGTATACCATTTGGGCCAAGCTGCTAAATAAAAGCCTTTTGTTTGACGACCTTAAGTACTGTGTGCACTGTTTTCCAACTGGAGGGGACCCATGAACCTGAGTCACTTCTCACCACTCATACCTGAGGGTGGGATGTGACACACGCATGGAAATCCAGGTTATTGATATCTAGGTTAGTTTCACACAGGAGTTTCACACCAAGAATTTTTAGTGTGGTGTCGATATTCTGTGATAAATAGCTAAAAAAATAGCCAAAGCTGTTGAGGAAGAGGTTAAATTAATTGAAAACAATCTAAAATGACACTAATGTTAAACATGGATTAATTGGACAACATTTGTAAGTTTACTTTTACCTCATTAAATCATATGAAAACCAAAGATTTTCCAAAACTAGCTCTGTAGTCATTCTACTGGCTCTATTCTGTCTGTATATAGATCTCCCAGCTACTATTTATCTTGCTTAAGTACTTTATATTAATTAAAAACTTTTAGTAGTTTTGTGGCTATAATTAAGTAGAGATTTTAGTTAAAATGCAATTTTAGTTTAAACTGCACATCTCTTGGTGTAAATATAGAATGAGATGACCTTTTGCTGCAACTCTAAGAAATCTTGGAATACAGCTTTAGGTGACTAGTTGTAGGTTAACTAGTTACGAGGTTAACTAGTAATCATTGCTAATTGCCTAACTAAAATGTTAGAAGTGTTCCCAAATGGGGGTGATCCATTCTACCTAAAAAACCCACTTACATTCCTATAATGTCCAAGGAAGGAAGAAGGTACTTCTAAAAGCAGAGGGTAACTGTTCCTTAGGCATCCACTCTCCATTGACTACTGGGAAGACAGATATGTCAGAATGGTCCTATAAGCATGTACAGGATGAGTCCTCTTCTGAAGAAGAGTGTCAAATAGAGCAATATAATAAGGCAGCATAGTGGCAGCACTGCCCACCTTTCCCATAATAATTCAGTTCATTGAAGCATTCCTCTCGAAAGTGGAAAAATTCACTTCTGTGCTGTTTTTAACCTGGCACTGAATCAAAGCCCGTAGTGTAACAAGGTGTCATGGAGTAAAAAAAAGAAAAAAAAAATGACAAAAAGGCAGAACCAGTAAGGAAGAGCATAGTTATTATGTAATACATAAGGCAGTTGTTTGGCTGGTCAAAGAGGTCTATGTTTCACCCATTAGACCATTTTTTGTCTTTATTCAATATTCATCTAATGTGAAATGCATCTAGGGGAGCACTGTTTTTAACTCCAGGTCACTATTCTGCTGTGTCTCTTCAAGTGCTCTCAAACTCAAGAGGAAACCTCAGGTTTTCCCACACTGTGGATTAACATTTTTACCGGGAGACTATTTTTCCAAAACACAGTCCAAATAATAGGTGGTGTCTGCTTTCCTAAACCTGAATTTCAGTGCTGTTCTCTTCAAGACGCAGGTGTCCATGTTCTCAGAACAAGCAGGTCTGATCATACCTGAGTGACACAATTAGCTTTTACCTAAAGAGGGGGAATTTACAGGGTTAACTAATCTGGAAAAGCAGGCAGACTAAATAGCTGTTTGACACTAAGTGAACTTTAGGCCGACGTGCTCTGATAGAACTTTATCTATACAGAATCGCATATACATCAGCAGACTGGAGAGTTTTTAGATGTGGGAGGATTTGGGCACAGGGAGATATTTTGTGAGAAATGAGAAAAATTGCTTTAATCTGTCACCTTCCTGCTCCAGAATAATAACTGAATACTTACGAGTTCTGCACTAATATTAGTAATGGAGATACAAAAGCTTTCTAAGGCCTCCTCCAGTTGCTTTTAAAGTGGAAATAAAATTTCACCAGATTTTCATTCTGTCTTCTAATTCCACTTTCAGTAGTTGTGTATTGTAATAGTACTTATCATGATGAGCTAATTTGATTTAAAGTAGATATGTATAACAGACTTTGAACTTTATTTCCTCATTAAATGAAATTAATTAAATATTAAATATCATTTCAACGTAATATAGCTACTTTCTGAAATCTTGTTTATAAAAGACAGTAAAGAAGTAATTTTCGCTACACAGAAGAAGATAGAGGTAGTGAAACTATATCTTGGTTGTTAAAAGATCTGCATATGTTGAGCTTTATTCTTTGTGAGCTGTTCCAGTAACTTCCTTGTGGTAGTTCATGCTGTGTAGAACCTTGTGAAAATCTTTGCAGGATTAAGAACTTCCACATTACAGACAGAATAAGGGTTAAAGGAAATACACAAAATATCTAGATTTATTACTGGAACAGATTCAAATATGTAAAGTGTACCCTTGTCTGCATATACCAGAGGTAAATTGTCTTGTTTTAGAGGGAACATTTGTATGACCTAATGATTAAAGAGCTTGGATATTTTATGGCTGGCTCTACTATTATTGACTGTGAAGTGTTAAACAAATTTTGTAACCTCTCTCAGCATCTTTTGTTGGCTTTTGAAAATGGGAATATAATCAAAAGGTTTACTTTGTAATTGTCAAATACTTTCACATTTTTAAAAAAGAAACTACAATGGTGACAAAGTTTTGTTAGTGGAAGAATTACTGTTATCACCTCTTTCCATGATCACAGTAAGTAAATAGAATAAACTTTTCATTTTGCATGGTATGTATTAAATCATTGGCGTATAATTTTTCTTCATTTTCAAGTCTTGAAATGCAGCTCAAACATTCTGAAGGTCTGAAAAAATTAAATCCTAAATATTTTATTCTTAAATGTAGAAATAATATGCAACAGTGTTAGAAACTTCATTCACACATTAGAAACAGGTGTTTGTATTAGAAAATATAATTCAGAAAAGCATGAAGGAATATAGTATTAATTTCATATGATTATAAATCCAAATGCAAGGGGGAAATTAGTGTAGCCTAATTTACATTTTTAAATGAACTTTATAGATTTTTTTTCTTACTAGCTCTGAAAGAATAAAATTGCCTATGCCTGTACCACATTTGCAAATCTTTAAATCTGCTAACAAGACACATTGTTTTAACCAGTAAAACAATTTGTTAATTTGTGACATAATTAAGTATGCATATTCTGTAAGTGTTCACAATTGTAAGCATGTTTAATGAAATATAAATGTCATTTATTTTGCAACTCTAGATATGTTATTAATAAACTGAGTAATTTAAAACTAATTTACATAGTAAGTGAATATAATTAAAATCAAACCTTTATTAAAGAGTCACAGGAAATCTTTAATTTCTAACATATTTAAAGAAGCAACAAAATCGGATTATTTAAAGAATAACTCCAGTAATACATATGAAACAAACTTACATGAAACTTTATACTGCACACCTCAAACTACATTAAACACTAATAAAGTTTTTTAAATATTTAGTCTTTGTTAACAATTTTTGTTTTCCAGGCATATTCATAAATTTGGTTTTGTAGTTGAGACATATTTAACAATATGATTGAAAATATAAAAAAGTAAGAAGTTACCAATTTCTAATATTTTTTTTTTTTAATTTAATTGCTAATGTTTGAGGTGCTCGAGAGTCCTTTTTTCCCTCAAGCATTTTCTTTGCAGCTATTCATTATAAAGAAATAAATACGTGCAGAAGAGCTTTAACATCCTTAAAATTCCAGGAGGTTGGAGTTCTAAAAGAAGTATGTTGAATGATTTATGATAAGGACATGCATGTTGACAAGAAATGTATAAGCTGTACTACTGCTCCAATGTGTGTAAAATTATTATCTTTTTGTCATTATTATGAAGGAAGGAAAATTCATTTGGTAAATAAATTGTTCTTTCAAGCCATTCTTCAGATGAATGAAATAAAGGTCCCTCAAGTCAGTGAAATTCTACTGCCTTAGTCAAAAAATCATAATATACTGCTTTCCAGTAATAGGAAATGTACCTTCAAATTTCACGCTAACATGGTTTTCAAAGTTTCCTTTAAACTTGTAGTAGAATTAATTAAATTCTTGGTACAATGCTTGCATATTATTTTAGATGTTTCTGTCATTAATGCTTCATGTCTAAAAAGTTGGAAAACCTGAGACTAACTCTTTATGTGAGAAAAAATAAAATTATTGTCCATTTCTTTGTGTTTTTGTCTCCTGGTGTTTCTGTACAGGCACCCAGGAGAGTTTTGTACTTTATGCACTTAGTGAGCACAGACTGGAAGAACTCCAGCTTGAGCTGTATCTGGAAATAGTAGTAGTGAATAGGAAAGGGCAAGGAAGACCTGGAGTGATGACAGACTAATGGAGCTGACGTGGCATAAGTGGAACAACAGCACAAAGTGCAGCACATCATTACTTTATGAACAAGTTTTCAAAATTACACACAAAATCTATCAGTTAAGAAGTGACAGCTGAAGAGGCTACAACCAGTGGGAAATAACAAAATTGTTCAGACCTTTCTGACTTCTTTCTGTTGTAGTACCAGATCTTTACTGGCTCTGCCTGATTCAAGGAAGGTTTGAATAATGAAATTCTGCCTCCAAAGGTTTTTCAGATCTCAAAATGTGAAAAAAAATAACTGGAGACTATTGAGATGTCCTTATTCCAAAATCTGAACACCTGCAAAGCTCTTAGTTTGTTCTCATTTATAATATTGCTTTGGGCTTATCTATCACATCAAGTAGCATGAAAGTAGAAAGGATAGCAAACCAGTTGCCTTGATGTGATTTTTATCCTTTCATTTAATTTGCTTCCTTTGAAGTCTGGATATCAAATTCTATTTTGAAATTGAAATGGACACATTTCAGATTGAATAGATTTATTTTCTGTTATAGTACTGTTTGGCATAGGACAAATTATTACTGAGAAACTAGAAGAAAAAGATGCCCAGCAGCAGCACCACTGTATTTAATGTTTGTCAGCATTTCTTTTGATGTTTTTCTTATTCTGTTGGCTTGATACAAGGAACTAAGGATATCAGCTGACATGCAGTTTATTAAGACAGAACAAAAAGCATGACAACTGTTAAACTGATTCTGATGTTAAATTGTCAGATATAACAAAATTGTAAAGTTATTGTTACTAAATCTTTATTCATCAAAAATATTATTAAGTTTCCTCACAAAGAAGAATGCCCGTGGAGATGAAATACACACTTGTTCTAATCTCACCATTACTTATTTTTACAGCTAGCACAAGTAAACCATTATATATTCTGTATTGCCTTCTAAGTAAAGTAAAGTTAAAAGTAAGTTAAAATCTGTATGGCAGACCTGGTCTCGTAGTCACTTTAACATATGCTTATCTTTATTATCTAACAACATTTTTTTCACTAGTAAAATTAAGTACCCAAATAAAAGTTTGCAAGACTGAGAACTCAGTGATGAAATGCTATATAAAATCCTGTTACTGTCTAAACGAAGTAGGAATGTTCCATAAAGTCAGCCATCATTAAGAAAACCAAACACTGCTGACGTTTCTCTGGTCAAAGCAGATTTATCGTGTCCCAAGGTAGGAATTATATAAAGCACCAGTATGTGAAAGTGTATAATGTAAAAGTAATATTATAGCAAATATTTATTTACATAAAATTCCCAGTGTCTGTAGAGACTGCAGTTGTCACTTCCTCATGGTCTTCCTTTCATATCTATTAACACAGTTATGAAGAGAATATTTTATTATTTTAATGTCAATGCTTTTTCCTTTTTGGGCTTATGAGCATTGGATCTTTACGCTAATAACTGGATTATAAAAAAAAGCCTCAGTAGTTGAATATGAGTGTGAAATAAACATATAAAAAAGGATACAAATACTATGGTTGTATCCATACACAAATGTACCACACAAAAATAGCAGCAAAACATTGCAATGCTTAGCTCAATTTTGATAACACAGGTAGAATTTAAACCATTTTCATCAACATAATATTCAAGATTATATCCTTAGTGTGGAGCTACTTGGTCTTTTAAATTACGGTGCAAATATATTGGTAGTTATTGTGGCTTTTGTGAAAACATCATTCATGTTGCTATACATAGTGAAAACATACACACCAGATTTTATTATTTCATTCACTATTAGGAAGTAGAGGTTGTATCCTATATAAATTTTTTATCATCCACAAAAAGCTGTTAGCAATGCTAAAACAGTAATTTACTATGACATTTTTTATATTTATAATGTAAATATTTTTCCTTGTAACAGCACTCCACTGTATTTATTGCAAGCCATTTTATAAATGGAGAAAGTTTGTCCTGTATTTCTAGTATGATATACTATAATTTGCTCTCTATTTTGTCTTTACTTTGTAATGTGTTAATTTTTGTTTTGCTGTTAGTGGAGTTAATATCTTCTAAATTTATAGTTATGTTAGCCTTTGAAATTTAAGTGTTGTAATCTATTTAATAATTTCAAGACTTATCAGTAAGCAGAACCAAATAATTTTCCTACAGAGGTGCTGAAAAAAACTTTTTACAATACAGTTAGGGATTCACTTCCATATCTACTCTCTGCTGATAAAAGCACTAATTTAAAATGGGAGAGCTCCGCCAACATTGCCCTTGAAAACATTTGCAATGTCCTTCATCTTCAGGCTGTTAACAATGTCCTTTCATGGCTCATTTTACTCAATTTAACATCTTCTCATCATTGACCCTGGCATCATTTTACATCATCTTAAGCACCTTGTAAGTCTCACTGGCACTGTTTTAGCCTGGCTGATATCTTTATCTAACTTGACCATAACAGTGTAAATTAATTACTAGGTATCTTCACCTCTCACCCCCTGATTTGATTGCTTCAGGGATCTAGACTATGTACTATAATTTTTGTTACCTATATATTTGTACTTCCTGATATTTTTGTTATAATTGATACTATGATAAATGTGAAACACTTATATATGAACTCAGTGTAAAACATGTTTTAATGTACTGTCTTTGAAAATGGACAATTATGTAACTTAAATTCAGCATAATCAGGTGTTTCTGAATGACATGGAATTTTTTTATTTAGCAATTTACAGTAAGGCTTCCTTCTTTACTTGATATATGTAATCAGAACTATACGGTAAGTTAAAGGAAGATAATATATCCTGCCGGCAACACTGCAGGGCATTATTCAATGTTATCTATGAGTTATTTCCAAAAGAAAAGCATCTTCCTGGAATTTGATCATTCACCAGGGGTCCATCATGTTCTGGACTCGGGTGTGCTCCCATTCAGTGATATTTGCTGTCATCCTACAAGTCAGAGCTCACATAGCGAAATCTAGTGCAGGGTCATGTACTTAGTCTTTGGGTTACATTAGCTCTTCATATTCTTTCTCAGTAAGTGGTTCTGTGAGCATATTCCCTGCCAACAAATTCCATCCTGCTGATGGAACCAACTCCGAAGTTTGATTAAGGTGGAAATAACTTATGTCAAGGACAAACAAGTTCAGTAGTGACAGTTGGCCACAGGATTTGGCTCTGCTTTTGTCTTCTAGATCAAAGAACTCTCAAATACCAGATTTCTTTTTCCTGCACATACGTTTATAGAGAACAACCATTTTCCTTCCTTCTAACCCTTTTCTGTACATTTGGTATACTGACTCTTACAAGGTCTGACTTAAAAGCTTAGAGAGCAGTGGGAAGGTTTTTGACAAGGCTGCTAGGTCACCAAAATGCCACTAACATCTTTGAATGTAAAGGTCACTCCCATTAACCTTAGTTCTTATGCACAGCCTTTTGAGCTAATTTCGGCTAAGTATATTTATATTAAGTCACAGTTCTCTGAATTTCACTCTTAAAACTTAATTAACTGATTAGTTAGTTACACTGGCTACTTACTAGTGCACTTCACTTGGCTTTTGTGGTGACAAATCATGAGTACAGGAGAGATTCTATCCTCAGATAGAATATTCACATACTGTAAGGAGTCCAGATGTTCCCCTAGACAGCAGACATACAGCCATTTTCACATAACTTCCTTTCATTTGTACTCCCCTACTGGCTGATTTAGGGAGGCTGCTGCTCTCTGTTCCTAAGGATCCACACATAGGATTTTTTTCGGGTAGCATACTAAATGCTGAGATAACATACTGTTGGTTCCTGGTTTTAGGATAAACAGTCTGTGTCACTTGAGACATCTGTGCCAGTTTCAACACCCTGTTCTTTAATCTGTAATGCTAAGTCCTCATCTCTAGGCATTGTAGTTCATTCCTGAACCTTTTGCCAAATGAAGAGGAGTAGGGGAAAAGAAGTTCTAAGCAACAGCTTAAAGGAAGACTAGGACAAAGTACATGGAAAATAAACAGAAGTGACTGGAGAGAAAGAAGGCTAAAAGGAAATTTATATAGAAAACACAGAATAAAAAATAAAAAGTTGAAGCATTTCTAAAATAAAAACAAGAATGCTTAAAAAATAAATATGAAATATTAGGGAAAAACAAAGTAAAAAAAAATCTCTGAGAACCAAGAAAAGAGGATTATGTCCAACAATTTAGTACAGCTTCTAAAAATGTGTATTTAGAGAAAATAAAAATAAGCCATGCAATTAATAAGAGCTGTTAATTGCATTATTGCCTTAACGAGGACTTTTCACATTAGTTGAAATATTGGTATTTTATGGGATTAACTTTTGTCTTACCGTCTGCCAGTACTGTCTTTTTAGCTTATGTGTACTTGTGTCAGATGCCAACTTCAGGGTTTCTCACTCTGCATGCAATTATTAGGCAGTTCACCTTCCTCTTTTGTTACATTTTTTTCCCCTTTCCATCTCTTGAAACTTCTTATGCTTCTTCTATTGACAGTGAATCCATCTCTATGTCCTCCTCTGTGAGAAAGCTAATGGTAACATGAGAGAGTAGATGGTAAGAAACACTCTCTGACAGGTGAGGAAAAGGAAAAGGAAGACAGTAGAAAAGGAAATTACTAGGAATTTTATATATTATGGCACTGAGACTGTAACTCCTTCCTTACCTAAACTTCACAATGAGTAATCATCTCAAGTATCCCCACACTGTGACATTGCAGCTGCAAGTGTCGCTGAGTATGATGGAGCAGCACAGGAGCAGTAAGAATACAAACCAAACAAGTTATTAACATTTTTGGTTATATATGTATGCTTTTGAGTATGGCAGGAATGAGAGCTTGCCCTGTTTAATAAAGGAACTGCAACACATTAATCATTCATTATACCTTATTAGTTTATTATTTCTAGAGATAGACCAGGTCTTAAAGCCACTGACACCACTCTACTGTGTTCCTAGAATGAGGAGCATGAAGGAGAATGGCAGAAGCAGATCCAAACACAGCGTCGGTTTCAAAGTTGCACAGCTTATTAGTTCAGTGTTAGCTGTGCTTGTTTGTGGTCTCCAGAGCACCAAATTCTAAGAAAGCTTATTAGGCCAGTCACAGTACTGGGCGAGAGCTGGCTCTGTGTATTTTTCCAGTGTTCCAGGTAATGAGCCCTTTTGACTCTCTGGAGCTCAGGAGAAATGGCTGAGTTGCTCTCCAAGAAACTGTCTAAGCCCTGCAAAACTGGGGCTGACTCAGAACTAATAAGCCTTGCTAAAATGAAGCTGTGTGTGTTGGGAAGTCTCTACACCTGACTGTACAGTTCTTTTGGGTCTGGGAATGTAATAAAATTGTCCTTTGTATAGTGATGGATAGTTTTATTCTCTGCTTGTGGCTTATTACATGCTTATTGTACAGCACAATTTCTTAGAACAGGAATAGCTGGGTGGTAGAGAATAGGGCTGCCTGTTTTGTCCCACTGCAGCTACGATAACACTAGCTGTGTTCTTTCGTGGTTGGTTAGCATCCATGTTGCTAAAAAATGGTTCTTTCCTCTTCTCTTTCTTTAGCCCCTGAGTATTTTTCTTTGGGCACTAATGTTTCTATGGCTGCAAGGTAGCTGAATCAGATATGAGTTAAAAGATTTTTTTTTTTTTTCCTTTTTGGAGGGCTGAGTTTCAGATGAGTCAGTTCATGGATGCCATGACTGTATAAGTGCTGGTGACAGTGTAAGGGATATAGATAGCAAAGTAAAGAAGGATAGATTTTGCCTGGCTTGATTATGAAACTGCATTTTTTGGCTAACTAAACCCCTTTCTAGTTCAACTGAAAGCAATTGTGTATGTTAGGCTTGGGGAACCTCCGGGAGTTCTGCACAGGCTGAAAGATAATGATTAAGATAGCAGGGAAGAAGATTTCAACAGAAGCAGTGATCAATGGCAATCTGAAAGTGCCCACTAGCCTGCTTGCATTAGGAAGAAAACCAAGAGCTAAGAAATCTATCTTAAATATAACAATAAAAAAGATCCAGTGACCTGGAAAAGAGCATGTGGAGTTTAGGCAGCCTTAAAGAAATCATGAAAACTGCTGGATTTAGGAGAGTACTGATGAGCAGAACACATCCTGAGAAGACATAATGGGCAGGAGGAATCGCTTTGCTGTCCAACCTATTGTTTTGTCTCATCTAGAAGATTGTATCAATTTTAATGAGATCCTTTGTAGCCAAAACAGATACATCTGGCAATTATAAACTAAAAATGCACTAACCAATACATAATTTAGCCTGTGTTAAATACAAGTATATGCAAAAATAGTGCAATCACCAATGCTATGTATTTCCTAACACTATGTTGCCATACCCAGACAAAACTCATAAGAATTTTATGTAAATATGTGAGCAATGTGATCACAAAAGAGGCAAACAACGAAGTCTGCAGATGCATGCGCATCTAAGTAACAAAAATTGCAAGACAGAAGTTGCCATAAACACTGGTGACTGCAAATAATCAGGATATTGTGCTGAAAACAATGATGGATGAGCAGCAAAACTGAAAGCAAGACAAGCAGTATGACAGGCAGTTGAGATTCTCCTTTGAAGGAGGGAGGGTGAGAAGCATAAAATGCAAAGGATGACCCAAGGAAGATGTAAATTAAAAAGGACAAGCCTCTTTCAGTATGAAATAAAAGAGTTCTTGGGGTCTCATTACCTTAACTTCTGCTAAGACCTACCATGGACCATAGCCATCAATGCTAAATATAAGACATCAGCTCCATGTTATTGCATACTCACAGGTAATTTAGGAAATGATTGTTAAAGACTAAGAGTTTTGTATAGGTAGAGATAATGATTAATAATTTGTAAGAACACACCTATATCATGAACTGTGTTGTTAATGAGTGAATTTATTAAACTACTTTTTTTTAAAGTTTTAAACGGATTCATTGTCTTCTAAACACTCCCCTGAGAATGACCTCAAATTCTTTAACTGATGTACACACATATAATCAGCTGCAGCACTTTGTTCCAAATTATGTTCAACAAGAGAATAATTATTTTATTTCATAAATACATAATTTTATAGAAATTTATTTTAAATGAAAATATATATTATTCTCTTTATCTTAACTTCAGAGACTTTAATTTCTTTTGCATCTCTCGGCATGATAATTTTAAATACAATTTATAGCTAACAATACATTGAAATTCTATATTCCCATTTTTGGGAGCTATAGCTGTATGCACTTTATTTACTAACTGAGAAACACACATTCCTTGAGGTCAGATAAATTTTCTTGCAGAGCTAAACTACTGCATTTAATCAGCTCTAGTTTAAAGAGCTTTTCAGCTCAGTTCAAATATCTGAATTGTTGGAAAGGTAAAAAAAAAAATGTTAAAAATATAGCAGAAATCAAAAGTCAACACAATCACAGAAGCATATGTTGGTAGAGGTTGAAAGAAACCTTTGGAGGTCATTTGGTCCAAATGGTCTTCTCAAGCAGGGTCACCCAGAACTGTGTTTCAGTTTGTACCCATTGCTTCTGGTCTTGTCATTGAGTACCATTGGAAAGAACCTGTCTCTGTCTTCATATATCTGTATGTGTTGTTGAGATTTCTCCTGATCCTTTTATTCCCCAGGCTGAACAGTCCCAGCTCTTTTACCCTTTTCTCATTGATGAAACTTTCCAGTCCCCTAATCATCTTTGTGGCCCTTCACTGGACTGTCTCCAGTAGCTGTGCACTGCTCCTGTATGGAGGATCTCAGAACAGGACACTAATTCAATTGTGGCCTCGCCAGTGCTGAGTGAAGACGGTGTTGTAGGTTTGTTTTTTTTTTTTTTTTTCATGTGTGTGTCTCTAACACATCATATAGTACCTGCCCAACAAGAATTTTGCGTTTGTGTTGTATCAGCTGGTGTTAATATTCCCCCCCCTGAACTTCTTTTCTATATAATCTCACCATAGGAGCAAAATATCCAGGTTACAAACTTAGATTTTTCTCTCAGTCATAGTATCATAGCATATTGGGCTCTCTGTTCCCTTCAGAAGGGAATCACCTATGACAACTACCCTTCTTTTTGTCTTAACATGCAGTTTTAATGGGTTTGATGTGTTTCATGTGGGGTGTATATTGTCTAGATGACCTCTCCATCCCAGAAGGGTCTTTATCAGCAACATCAGTTGTCTAGTCATTTCTTTAATGGTAGAAGTGTTAACTGGGTTACAGTAAACTCTTTCTAGCCTACTCAAAAAGGAATGTTTTCCTTTTTTTACAAAGCGGTTTTCAAAGTCAGCTGTGATCAGAGAACATATTTTAACAAGAAAGGCCAGAGGAAAACATTTTTAAAAGAGAAAGAAAAAAGGTTTCTCCCTCAAGGACTCATTGTAAATTTGAAGATTTTTGACAGTTCCAGGACAAATTTTTGTATCTAGTCTTTGATAGGCAGTGTTCCTGGTCAATCTGAGATCCAGTTGGATAGAAACTTGTCTCAGCTAGTGATTTAAGTTTCCTGTTTTTCCTAGTGGCATTAACTAGTGTAGAAAGCAACTGACAAAGAATCAAACAAGGCATCAAAGCCTTATTCCAGACCTAAGTTACACTGTTAAGCTTGAAATAAAGCCTTGACTATTCACCCAACAAACTAAGAAAAAAATATTTTTCTTTTTGAAAAGGAGAGATATAGAACAAACATAACAAACCTAACTTAAAAAAAAAAAAAAAAAAAAAAAAGATAAATACCTTCAATTTACTCTGTGGAAATAACCTAGCAGGGAGTTGTTGGTATTTTGCCTTTTTCTTTTTTTTTTTTTTTTCCTCATCTGGCTTGTTTTTTCTTACTCTCACTTTCTTACCCTTACTTTCTTCACTTCAAGAATTAGGTCAATTTGAAATGAAGTTCTAAATAAAATAAATAATTTGAATTATACAACTACTCTAACAGTACACTGGAAAACCGATGTAGCTCGCATTGAACATGAGTACTTTTCAGAAATCATAATAAAGTTATCTAGAAGGTGCAGAAGGGGTGAAAAAAAAAAAAATCTCTTGGTCCTTATGAGAATGCCATGGCTAGTGGCTGCCATAAACTATCGAAGAGAGAAAAGTAAAACATAAGAACAAATTGATTAGACAGAGTTGGTTAGACTTGCAGAACTTCTGGAAGAATAGGACGTCTTAAAATTCTGTTTGAAACTGCCTACATAACTTGTAAGATTTGGAGATCAGCTTTCATACTGATTTACGCTTGATCATGTTAGTTTCATTTTAACTGAAAATGTTATTGATTCCCAAATGGCTAATGCCAAATTAAGAAGAAGATTTGAAACTCTACTTGCTTTTGGTCCTGAACTATTAGATATTCTGTTGCTTCTGTAAGTGTGTGAATGTGTGTAGACACTGATTCCTTTAAGCTTTCTTCTATGCCATTGTATTTGATTAAAATGAGCAGATAATCCAAATAATTGCTCAACAGAACTGTCAGGCATATGGTGTTTTCATGTTTGCTCCCAAAGACAAAAAGTATTACATAATCACAGAATGTTTGGAGTTGGAAGGGGCCTCTGGAGATCCTCTAGTGCAACCTGCTATAGGCAGGTTCACCTAGAACAGGTTACACAAGAAAGCATCAAGGCAGGTTTTTAATGTCTCCAGAGAAGAAGACTCCACAACCTCTCTGGGCAGCCTGTTCCAGTGCGGAACACGGAATTTCCTGTGTTTCAGTTTGTGCACATTGACCCTTATCCTGTCGTTGAGCACCATATGTTGGTATTCAGTTCGAAAACAACTTTGTTCTAACCTCAGTGTACCATATTACACAGAAGGCTGTATCTATATTGGTAAATAAAAGAGGGATCAGTTACTGACCCCAAAGACAAGAAGATTTGAACTGAACACTATGTCCCTGTGCAGGAAATGAGTTTCATTGACACTTCATAGCAGTCAGGCCTCAGTCTTTTCTAGGTGCCAAATGACCCAAAGGCATAATTATTATTTATCAGTATTTTTTCAGTTGCAAGTATTGAAAAAAATTGTGTGGCCTTTACTGTAACACACTGAAGTGTGAAACAAAGAATACACGCTGTGTATCCTGGGGGTAGGTTGGCACATAAAAGCATGTAAGAGTGGAAAAGAGTGGAAAGCCTGCAGATTCAGTGCAGCAGGACAGTTTAGGAGCAGACTTTGCAGTCTTATCCCTACTGCTTATCAGGAGCAGTTCCTGTGGTGAACAAATACACAAGGCACATTCAGTTATTGCATGGGGCAAAAAAATGAACCTAAACCAGCCAAAGACTAACAGCTATGTGCATGACAAGGGACCTAGTGATCAGATGTGCTCCCTGACACATATTATTTAGTAGGGCAGAAAAATCTGTGTTTTTAAAACAGTTTACTAAGGATTATAGACTAACTACATGAGATTCACAACCATAAATAATTCTGATTTTGTTTAATTAACTGCAAGAGGAACTAGAAATGCTCCAAAGCAAAATACAAAAAAGTGAGACAGAGACCACTGTAATTTTTTATCTAATATGACTTATTCCAAATAAATAAGAAAAAAGTAAAAGCAGGATATGGAATAATCTAATACTGATTTACTCTATGTCATTTAAATGAAAAGACAGAATTTCTCTTTCAGAGGATGTTATTTGCTCTCAGACTCATCCAAAATACATACTAGACATCAGATGGATAAGAGATGACCAAGAAGAAATGCTAAGAATACACGCTTGTTCAAAATCCCACCTCTCCTGAAAGGTTAGGCCTTTAAATTATTTAGAACAATCTACCCTGAATATTTTTATTATGATGAACACTTATACTAGTTCTTGCAGAGAAAGGAACAGTTTTATTTCCACTTTCAAAAAAGGCAATGCATACCTCTACCCCTTTCATTCCCTAGTATCAATGTGAACATGAAGTGCAAGGTCTGATCAAATTGTTCCTTCTTCCTATGTATTGGAAAAGGTTATTCAAAGTTACACCTACAGCCTCCCTGTTTAGGCTGAGAAGATCATCAAGATCAGATTGAGGATTAACTGTACTTCTACTGTAGGTAAACATGCAATATTTATGGGACCATGAAGACAGAACACAAGAAAAATCCTAGGCATAACCTAGAAGGTAAGGAACTTGGCTGAGAAACAGCTCTGCTTCTGTTTGCTCCATGGAGTTTTCTTTTTTATTTTTAATTTAGTATCTGTATAATAAGGAATGCAGTTTGTGTCTCTCGTTGAGATCAAAACAAAAATGCTTTATGAAAATCCCATGAAACATTCCATTTTATAATGCCTTTGACATTTTTTTTTCTTATGTTTCACTCTTCTGGAAAAATAAAGATGATCAACTAAGTCAAGTAAAACCATGAAAGTTCCACTTGTATGATAAAAATCAACATCCTAGCATACAATTTTTGGCTAGAGAGTGACTTAAGAGTTCTGGCAAGTATTGTTTTGGGTTGGTTTTTTTTTTGTTTTTTTTTTTTTTAGGTGATACTTTCAAAAGAAATCTGGAGAGAGGAGCCCAAATACATTCACTTTCAAGCAAAAACTTAATTTAGACCTGGAGAGGTTAGAAAGAGTTACAAAAAGCATAGAATCAAGTAAGCGGAGTGTGTACCAACAATGCCTCTCATGAAGAACGTAAAGAAACAATGTGATTTTCTATTAATAATGAATCCTGTTCAAAAATAATAGGCAAGTATTTACAGCTATGTGCTAGAGGCACAAATAGGTATGCAAAAGACAATTAAAATGCAAAATTATAAAAAGAAGTCAATAAACAGTTGCATACTTCTTGCACCTCTCACAGAGTTCCATTTTCTAAGGCTGTACTGAGAAACAACACTCAGTCTTGCCCAGGCTAGTAAGCTGTGTGCCAAATCTTACAGAAGATTCCTATAACTCAGAACTTCTTAGAAAATAATATCTTAATTTTGAAAAATAACACAACTGGAATACACCTGACCATTGCAGATAAAAAAAAATAAAATAAGAGCAAACGTCTTTTCAAGAATTAATAACGAAATGTACATGTGAGACACCTGTGAAGGCTAGATTTGCTCATCTATTATTTGATTTTTCACCGTGTTAGGACAAAAAGTAACTACAGTGAGGAAAGTTCCTTACTCTATAAACAGTTGTAAACTGACATATTTTTATTTTGTAGGATTTATAAACTATTCTCTTTCTGCTGAATATGAAAAAAAAAAAATATATCACTGCAGCTATTCTATAACTGTAGAAAATGATGGCCTGTTCAGCTGCATCACCAAAAAAGAAAACAAACAAACAAACAAACAACAACAACAACCAAACAAACAAAACCACCACCAAAAACTGCACCTGATTTTATGAGGAAAATGAACTAGTATGGCCCAAACACTAGCTTGGACCAGTTATGTTTCATAGGCAAGGTAAGTCTTATTTGTATCCTGTTCATTAATATGTATGTTTCGATAAGGAGATCCTCATATTAGATTAGAAACCTTAATGATTTCTGAAGTATTTGTAAGAACTTCTTTTTTTTTTTCCTTAGTAATTAACCATCAGCTTCTGGTGACCACACTGATTGCCTGAAAAGGTATTCCTTAAGATGACTTATTCTATATGCTGAAGTACATTTCTTACTGAAAATGAAAATGGCAAATTATGTTTAAACCTCAATCCGTTTTGTTTTTTCAAAAATATTCCTGCAGTTTGCTATTTTTTGAGAAAAAAGATGAACAACAGAAATAAGACAGAAATAAGAACAGAAATAAGTATTGATGTTCCTTTTCATTTTGGTCTTCTGTTTATAAAAACCCATCATGAAGTTAAAAATTTCTAAGAAGACTCATTCATGTGTTAGTAACCAAAGTGAATAATTTGGGAGTGTCTGTGTAATGAAGAATTCTTACTATTTCATCATTTTTGAATAATGAACATTTGCAATAATATTAATGGTGACAAAAGTAATTATTACATCAAAGCACAAGGAATTCATTGAGACAAAAAGGGCTCTATCTGCTTAATTATTTGTCACTAATTATTCATACCAGCTATTCTGTGACTTGAAGTTTGAATAGATACCTATTATTCTTTCTGCTTAAATGCTACCATCAATAAGGAATACAAAAAAAATGTCAGTATTTTAACAAATTGAAATGCCCTATGTATTCATTACATTTACTAGCACTTTCACCAGTAAGATAGGAAATAATTATAATATTTTTTCTTATGTTTTCATACCAATATTTTATTTTTCATTGATTTTGCAATATGGTTATAAGCAATCTTGCAACTTAATGATTTCACTTCTTATATCAATCCATATAGGTCTGTGGTGATTTCAGGTATCTATTAATGGCTGATAGAACAGAAGACATCAACCATTCTTAATTTTGTCTTTAAACAACAGAGTATATGACCTTATCTAGCACATAATGTTTCACATTACAGCAATAAAATGGAGACACTTTTTTAGAACAGACTCTCTTGTTGGAATATTATGTGAAGATGAATTGTTAAATGAATTCAAATAACCTCCTGAGAACTGAAGTCTTTACCTTGAAGGCAGACTAAAATGTTGTCGTAGAATGTTAACAGGAAGTAATGATTGTTTCCAAAATTCCTATAACACAGAAATAGAAACTACTCAAAGTTCAACCATCTGTGGCTGTAGTCCTTGAAAAACTCTTTTACTGTCTAGATACATGATATAATCAATTTGTGATTTGAGCTGCAGTTACAACCTTATTCATTTGAAGTCAAATAAAATACTCCTCTATGAAAAATTCAGGGGAAGTACTGTTTATCTATGATATAGAGTTTTGATGTTATAAAAATGTTGCCTTATACTAGCTTTTGAACAAATAAATACTTATACTTCAAGCATAAGAAAAGGTTCATACACAATATAGATTTTGCACACATTCTTTACTTTCAGTATTTAAGTAGTCCTACTGAATTCAGCAAGTCTATTCATGTTCCTATTTTCAAAAGCTGTTTTTTCTTCTATTAAGCTTCAGAATGTAAAATCAGGATGCTGGTAAGATTAAAATTCAACCTATTAGTGATGTCACTGGAGACAGTAGCAAATGATTAGAAAAATATTCTAACCAACAGAAGATATACAGACTGATCCTACACATCATATATCTTTCCAGCTTGCGGAAGTTAGAGGTTTCTTATTTTCCTGAGTAAGATGTTGCATTTTGCCCATTGTTTTGAATAGCCACTTACATTTTTCTTCCATGAATTTGCTGACTTATTCCTTAACTGAATTCAAATACAGTTTTAGAGTTCATGACATCCTGCAGCTGTGAATTCTACGTGAACTGCATACTGTGTGCAGCTTCAGTGGGAACCACTGTTTAGCTCCTGTTGTCTGCACAGAAATCTCATCCCATGTAACCTACTGAACTGGAGACAGGATGTGGTAGACATTGCTGACATGTAGTGAGACAGGCCTTTGACAAGTAACCTGTACCTGGACAAACAATATACATGAAGAGAAAGAATTATACTTGTACTCTTTCTGAATAGACATGTAATTGTAAACATCGTGAATTGATGATAAACTCACACATATATGAACTGTAATGGTCTATTTTTTCTTAAAAGTATGCTGCTTATACTTTTCTATTATTATATTATTAACCTTCAAATATTAAGTGATAGACTTTTACTGATAATCAAATGCCTTGTGCCAAGGTTTCTCACTCACCCACTGATTGGGGTTCCTTAGTTTTTGTTTGGCAAATATAAGGCAATAAAAACCCAGAATTCTAAAGAGTACTGAATGTGTTTCTTCTGAAAAAGAAGAAATATCTCTTGAATATAGAACAAATTCAGCAGTGGATGATACTTACCTTGATATTGGTAAAATGTTTGGCACTGTGTTCCACAACATCCTCAAATATAAGCTGACAAACTATAAATTATGTAAGTGCAAAGTGATGTGGAAGAAAACTGGTTAAAAGACCAGACCCACTGGATTTTGATCAGCAACATAAAGTCCAGCTGGAAGCAAGTCACTAGTGGTGTACCCTAGGGGATGATACTGAGGCGAGTACTACTCCATGTCTTAATTAGCAATGAGAATGCTGGAACAGCGTGCAGTCTCAACAACTTCTCATGTATGATACAAAACTGGGAGGAATCAATCCTTCTTTTCCACTTAGCACTGGTGAGATAGCAACTGCTTAATTATTATTAATGTCTAATTAGTGACTTTGTCTTAAAAAAATGTTTATGTACTTTCCCATAAAATAAAATATCATTGGAGTTGTTCTATGTACCTGGTTACAAACATTCTAAATGAATAATATAACAGTTTGTATACAGTTTTTTTTTAATTTTTTAAAATGAATTAAGGGAAAGAAAGAGCAGTATTATCTGTACATTATTTCCTTGAAAGACATTTTAAATTTTTTTCTTGGCTAATTATGTGATAGAGAAAATCATAGTTTTTAGAGGGGCCACCATGGTGTGTAATTAGCTGAGTAACGTGGACTTTTGTGGCAATTACTGAATTCTGTTTCTGTGAATGATGTATTTTGGCATGGTATTACAGACTTAAAAGCTGTGAAGAAAAAAAAAATATTGGGGACAAAAAGGTTAATGAGATTTATATAGATAATATACATGGAGCTTTAAAATGTAGTACTTGGGATGTTATATGCTCATATGACCATATGAGGAATGGTCATATGAGGTCATTCTTAAATTAAGGCCATAAAAAGGCCATACAAAGGGACATACAAGCACAAAAGAGACATTCTAGACATGCAATGTCCTAGGGACCATTATGTGCTGGCTACAGGGCCATTAAAACTCTTTAAAATAAAATTACATTAAATTTAGAGCCTTGGCTGAGCATTGGCAATGTGTAGATCTGAATATCTGTCCAGCCTAAATTTAAAAAAAGAACAAACTCTTGCTCCTCAAAACAACAGTATCAGTTATATTTTATAATAGCATCATGGTCATCAGAATTCCTAGGCTGCTTACAATAACTATTTTAGTTGGCTTAGTTTGTCTGTAATATTGTTTTCGCAGCACAATTTTTCAGCTTTCTCAGTGTGCTTCATGAAATAAAATTGTCTTTTGCTCTTTTTGGAGTAATGATTTTTGCACAAACACAGGGTTTCTGCCTTGCCATTTCTTAAAATTTCAAGGCGATATCTCCTTTTCATAGATGATCTGAAAATACAGGAAGTAAGAAGTTGTCTTCCATAACATATTGAGTTGATCCTGTATTAAAGAAAAACTTAGCTAGGATGAAGAAATATTGACTAGAAAAT
Source organism: Nesoenas mayeri (assembly GCF_963082525.1). Taxonomy (NCBI): domain Eukaryota; kingdom Metazoa; phylum Chordata; class Aves; order Columbiformes; family Columbidae; genus Nesoenas; species Nesoenas mayeri. The sequence goes on from NC_137541.1 coordinate 162,205,000, forward strand.
ACAGGAGTACATATACATTTTTTATTTTGCTTCTAAAGCTTCAGATTATGTCTATGCTTGGACACGCTTGTGTCTCAGGAGTGGTTTGTCTCATATGATTATTTATGCTTATATTATTCATATTTGTTGTCCACTTCATAGTCTGAAAGACGAGATGGTAAATTGGAATGGCAGGGAACACTGAGAGTGAAGGCATGGCAAAACCTAACCATCATGATTCTGTTTCATTTTCAAAACAATGTAATTTATATATAATATATGAAGCCAACGTCTCCCCAGTGAAAGGAAGCTCAGAAATAGTATCCGTCAGTATTGTCCTGAAAAGAGTTGTCTTTCTGAACCTAGCAACCATTCAGCCACATTGTAAATTCAGCCAGGCTGATGTAAACCCTTTTCAATATAATAGTTTAAAGTAGTCTTAGCTGCTAGTAGCACTGAAATATGTTTTTGCTTCTCATCATTCTACACTTTTTGAGCAGATTTTTATAAATTTTCAGACATGTCAAGACACAGCAAGTCATCTAGTGGGATTCCTGTGGCATGACTTACATGCACAACATTGTCTATAATAAATACCAAGAAATACTTTGTCTACTTAGTATTATAAAATCTGTTCCAGCTTTGGAAGCATATAACAAAGAGCTATGAAATGAGTAGCACAAAGAGAGTGGATGAAAGGTAATTTGTCTTTTCCAGAACAAGAACTAGAGAAGTATCGAAGGACAGTGCCTGCCTTCAGCCTGTGGAACTGTGCCAAAAGGTATTACAGATTCATGTTTGCAATATTCAAAAAGCCTGGACAAATATTCAAGGTCTGCTCAAATATGGGTTACTGTAAAGAAGCTTTGACAAGCCTAAGACAACCCTCAATCCATGGATGGTGTTTGAGAGCTGAAAACAGTCCAAGACTGGGAGAGTTCTGGGAACAGTAGCACATATTTATCTAGTTCTCGCTCTTCATATGAGTCCATGAGGCGTCACTTCTGAAGATAGGTTATTGGACTGATCTAGTACAGACATGCATATACAAATGCAATTATAGTCCTAACCAGAGGAGTTACATGAAAACAAGCAAGGCATGACTTTTATGGAGAAAGATTTGCATATTCATCCATAAAGAATTCTGAAGTTTAAGGACACACTAATTACCTCTTGCCTGCAAACAAACAGGAGGGGAAGCAATTGCCCTTTGTATCATGGGCTGATGGGACATCTGCTTCCCTCCCCCAGGGGTTCCCCAGAAGGAAATGGCAGGGAGGGAGAAGAAATGTACCCCCAGAGACTTAAGCAGGGCCCTGGCCAAGGGAGCCATTAACACCAGTAAGGACCACAGAGCACCAGCAACATGACCAGGTCCCAGGCCTCAGCCTTCCTGAGGAAGGCTGAAATGGTCAACAGAGAATCTAAGGAAGATTTTGGCTGTAATAATTAGACAATGGGGACTGTTAGATAGTTAAAATATTAATTGAGCTAGTGATAAATCCCCAGCCCATATGTGTGGTGAGTTCCCAGCTGCCCATAACAAGGCTCTAAGTGTTGCAAGAGCTGCAGATCTGCCTCAAGCCTGGTGCCATAATGCCGATGGCTGGGCTAAGCCAGGCTGCTTATGGACACTGGAGCATCACACTGGAGTAGCTCCCTGGCATTAGACATGAAGGAAGAGAACTCTCACAGTCTTCAAGAAAAGTCTCTTTTCTCATGCTGTAGTAACTTCATTTTATGTATTAATCCAGCAGGCAGTCTTTCCACCTAACCTTATACTTCTAAGCCAGTCTATTCCCCTTGTGACTGAGTCATAACATGATTATGGGTACCATGTACATACTTTATTGATGACAGAATATAGCAGATGAACTGCCTGTTGAAGTTATAGGTGTTTCTTTTGAGGGCCTATGTGGTAACAACAGCCAAGTTTCTCATCAATATACTTATATAAAGCAAAGAAAGACTCAAAGAGCTAGCACAATTACCTTAGAAACCAAGTAGTTGGGTGTTTGTTTGTTTGTGTTACTGCTGCCCCATGAATTATTAAAGTATTTTTCTTTTGAGAACACTCCAAATTCTTCAAGCTGGGTTGAGAGGAATGTTAATGTAGTGAGTGGCACCTTGGTTAGAAGAGATATGTGCTTTGCAAAAGATTTCTCTCACCCATGACTTGTTCTTTTGTGTTTATATTGAATTAACGACTACAAAACCACAGAGGAAAGACATGATGGAGACTGACCATTTTAGATAAGAGCAGAGTGGTTTATTCTGCTGATGCCCCCATTTCCCCATGAGAAGATCACATTGCTCAGAAATCTAGAGCAGCTGTAGCTTTAACTAGCACTGCTAAGGCATTTATCTCTGACTGCCACCAGGCTTTTATAATTTTTCTACTAACTGAGATAGGATGATAGTTACTCCTTTATCTATAAGATACTTCCTCATCTTGTAAAGTCATGAATTCCCTTCCCTCATTGCTTATGAATTCATCTTGAGGGCCTGACAGTCTTTCTCTAATCTTTTTGATTTCTCTTTCTCTTTATTCTCTTCCAGAGGTCTTGCTTTCTGCCTGAGGTCATCAAAATGCTTCTGGGTTATCTTCTTCTCTACAGCAAACTCTCTTCAGTTACATTAGAAAAAAAATCCAATTTTGGTAGACGGTCTGTCTTACTAGACAAGTTGTCAGGCAAATGATTGTCTTATTTTTTTTTTTTTTTTCCCAGTTAATAAGGATTTTGTAAATAGAAGTTTTGTCAATGTCTGTGCTTATTATGGTATCTGAGAAAATTTTCGCAAACAGCTTTGTCCAGTAAAAGCAGAAGATTTTATTTTGATATTTTAAATAAACAATGTTTTAACTTACAGCCTCAAGAAGACAGTTTGGTTTAAAAATTCACCTTTAAAAGACTAATTTTGTTATCAAAATAACATGGAAGTGGAATGATATATTTCATTTACAGTTAACAACATTAATGAGAATTTTTAGATCATCAGTTATCTGAGAGACAGCACTCTTATTTTTAAAGGCTAGAGAGAAGTACATATTTCTATATACTCCATGAGTAAAAACAAAATATGTTGATTTATGCAAAAAATCTATATATTGATTTTATGAAACATTTAAGATTGTCTGAGTACTATTTATCATACTTGCTTATAGAAAATAGAATTATTTCCATGGTATATTATAAATAATATTAGACCATCTGAATGGTGTCTTTATTAGATGAGAAACATGCCACAAGGGGTCTCCCTTGTTTTACTTTTCTGTATTTTCTTGTGCATTACTGATATCTCACAAAACACGGTTTTCCTTGGAATTTTTCAGGACATTCTTAAAAAGTCTTTAATGCTGATTGAAGAGTGGGTTATTCTACTCTGAAGGAGAGAAAAGTCATCTTATCATTTATTCCTTTTGTTCAAAATAAATAATTTTTCTTAAATTCAGCTTGCCACAAAACAATTACAAAACTGAAAGGCTGTTAACTAATACATATTATATCTGAGATGTGTGAAGACATTAATTTCACAAATAATATTTAAGCAGATGGATGAGATTACTCCAGTATTTTCAAACATATTATCTTTGATATATGGACCTTCTTTGACCTATTATGCACAATTCCACATTTGGAAAATGATAACAGCTTTCACCAAAATAAATAAAGCACTTCTTGATGACTTGAATATGACTGACTCCTCTTTTATTTTAGAGAAATAAAACCATTGCTCTTGCATGACACAGTTGCTTTGCCATGAGAAAAACACCAGCCTCTTCCTGTATTTCATCTAGTTGCCTGTATATATACTGAATATGGTGATTTCTTCACAGAAAGATCAATTGAGGGTTTTTCTTGCATGGATCTGTTTTAAGCATGCCTCTGACTTCTTGTGCAGAAAATAATTGTTTTACAATGCTTTCTTCTAGTTCAGATTTTCCTGTGCTTGTATTTAGGGCAGAATAGATCACTTATTTTTAGTCACATTACTTTGTACTCTTATCATGAAAAAGAATAAATTTTCTCCCTAGTGTTTCAATGTAGTTTCTTCCTCCAGAAGAAGAAAGCTCGTAAACAAAAAACAATTCATTTGCCTTTTATTCTCTCAAAGCATTAATTGACTAGTATTACCCCAGATGAATTCTGACGTTTTCAATGGTGCTGAGAGAAAGCAGGGATGTATAGTTATAGTGCAGTGCTTTTAAAATTATAGAAGAAAAAAATTGGACCCATTTTAGGTATATTAGGTAAGCAGAAAAAAAGGAACATAGTTTTGCAAAATGGAAAAAGATGAAATAAACGTCAAGGAAAATATTTGCAAGTCTCTCAGATCAAAATCAAGAATGAATATATTCCAGTTTAACAGAGATGTTAGAGAATTTATGAATTTGAGTTTGATGACAAACTTATAACATGTTTCTAAAATGTTTGCTCACCTTGGAAGATGAACTTCAATTTCAGAGAAACCAGCTTCAAATAACTTACCTGTTGAGGTGCTGCTTGGTTTGAGGCATCTATTTTTGGAAAAGCTCTTAGAAGTTTTAGGTCCCTCTGGGGTCTTAAAGCTTGTGGTGAGCTGGATAAAATATTTGAAACTGAGGTAAGAAATATAGTTTAATAACACTGGTTAGTGGGCAAAGCCACGTTTCAGCCAAGGAAAACAAGGTCTGAACAAAGTGTGGTTTGTTTACAAAAATAAAGGCAGGCTATTGCATTACCCATCTCTGTTCCACACCCTGCTCTCCTGCCCAAATGAGATTAATTCCATCAATAGAAGCTAGATATGCTATTAATTCTAGCTTTGTGATTTATTTTTCCATATCAATAAGATTTTTTGAAGGAATTATTTTTATTTGCTTCTGTGTGTACCTTAAAAGATCCATCATATTTTTTTCTCAGACATATTCTTTAGGTTTGTATGTCATTTTGCCAGAAGGAGTTCAGGTTCCTGCACAATGTGGGGTGTTTTTGTGTTTGCTTTTTTGTTTGTTTGTTCTTTCTGCATCAAACGGATTTTGAAAAGTCCATTAACAAAGAGTTACAGTTTGAAATATAATCTGGATTGAGGACCATGTGCTGAAACTCTTACTCATGTTAATTAGCTCAGCATGGATATTGAGAACTTTCTGTTTAAAGGTTCCAGATTATAGAAAGACAACTAGTCTATGTACTTACTCTTTTTAAAGCACAGTCTTTGACTTGTAGCTGGTTTCTTCAGTTCAGCAAGTACTATTTATGTCCTGTCAGAGAACAACTGTCAAAAAATAAGTATCATTTAGCTGATTGTGTTCATACACTTGAGCATGTAAAATTCCTGATGGTAAAAAAGCAAGAGCATAACAGATCCAGTTTAAGTAGCTTATAAAGTTAAAGTAGGTAATGATAGGAGTTTTAACTGAGCCCATGGGATTTCTCCATCACATGTGGATATAGGTCATCAGATTCTTTAACGATATATAAAAATATCTTGAGCTTTCTGTAGACAACCAGAAAGTATTCTATAAATGATTTAGTAGAAAGAAGATATACATGCTGTAGAAGAAGAGTAAAATTGAAGGATTCTTGCCTTCCCTGTTCCTGGATACTTAGTTATCACATAATTTAACACAAAAACGGCAGTGTAGGTAACTGTCTTGATAGTTTAACAATTACAGTGAGGATTGATTTTATGTATTCATTTACTGTGCTCTTGTCTCTACAGTCTTAGGCTTATGTAAAATACACTGATTGGATTAATCCATCTGCCACCTGAAGAAATTTCCTAGGTTAGAAGTGGTAATAAGAATCTGTCATGTGTTGGCATTCAAACCATTTGTTTACAGTGTACGTACTTGTTGAGCTGAAGGAGCCCTTGCACTGCAGTCAAGCAGCTGAGCGTATGTGTGTTCAGATTTTCTTCTGGCCAATTCCCAGTCCAACTGCCTTGGCTTCTTCTGTGCACAGTCAGTCACGAGCTGTTCAAGTACCAATGGCTCATCAGAACACCAGGTTCCTGGAACAAAAGCAACTTCCCACTCAAGGTTTTTGCCTGAAGGTTACCCTCCTTCCCCCATTATACAGTTGTTTTTTTATTATCTTGTTTCAGCCTCCTCTCTGATTATTCAGAACCAAGAGTCACTGTTGTACAGTTACTGGGAAGAACTACAAGTCTGACAGTGTCAGGACACTGGAGAAGCATGTTGACAGATCTGCTGAGTTTCTTTATTGTGGACTCTAAATGACTTCTCATGAATTAAGATAATAGATCTAGGTATACTTAAAAAAATCCACTATTAAAAAAATTTGTCACAGTTTGTCTGTGAATGATGTGGATAGCATGATCAGAGGAGTTTTTGAGAACTGTCAACTAGATTTAATGAAATTAAGGTACCTATAAGAGCAGATGAACACTCATTGAGGTTTTCAGTAGAGTCCTTGGGAGTTACAGGGTTTATATGGAACCTAACCTATATGGATACCTAACAGGTATCTCTCTGTGACCTTAGACTTTTCTATTATTTTGAAAACTGGCCCTGAGTTCTTTGCTATCAGAGATCATTGTTTTACTTGTATATGAATCTATTTTAAATCACTAAAACCACACAAAAAACCTTACCACCACTTTCAGAGCATGTGATTACCCAAAATGTACTTTAGTAAAGCATATAATGCTAGTAAAAAACACTGATGACTTGTTTCTAATTTTGGATTCTTAAAAAAACATCCATTGTTTGTGGTAATGCAAATTACAATAAATACTCAAATAAACATGCTTCAGTCAGTGAATGGCAGAACTCAATTGATACAGCTCTGTTGAAATCCAAGGGGTTATTTTATTTATGTGGCACAAGGATCTCAGCTAAACAAGCATTTCAGATCACAGTATCTCTTTTTATTCTTTTTGTCAACCCAAAATTATGTCAGAAGACATGTCTACACAGTGAAATATGGTAGAGAAATTTCCAAGTTAGTGAAGAGCTGGTATTTACTGACAGCCTTGTACAATAATGTCTGGATCAACTCCCACCTGAAATCAAGATACTTATCATTATTGTGAATATGAAATTGTGCTGTACTCTTGTACGCTTTCCTTCTGGATTGGACTCATGGACTTAAGCACATAGCTACTCAAATGTAGCCATAGTGTTTACAGGACTAAGCTGCTGTATACATTAGGTATTTTGGAATAATTGCAAATATCTTTGTACCAAAGTGTGTATAGTCTGAGAGTTAGTGCTATTTTTCTATCCTTTCATATAATGAAGGGTATCATGACTGCATAACAGCTAGCTAATGAAATATTCTTGGTTGACAAATAATTTTAGAACATCTGAAAAAGATCAAGCTCCTATGCCAGATGGTGAAATCTATGTCATATAATTCTCTATTTAACTGTGGGTTATATTGCAGCTTTGAGTAACCTGGTATGTGGGAGGCTGTCTGAAACACATTATCCAGAAACACAAAAATAGATATTATTGGGAAGTGGTATGGGAAAAACTACTGAATATTTCTCAAAACATAAAGGTTAACACTGTCAGTTATATGCACCAGGCTGACAGTGCCATTAGAATTCTTTAGTGATTTCTTAGAGAAATTTTGGCAGTATATTAGAGAGTAAAGAACTAGTAACTGATTATGCAGATTTTGCAAAACCCTGTCTAAAGCTTAAGCTACTATACTGCAAACAAGGTTCCATGTGTCTACCAGGACAAAAAAAACCCAAAAGAAAACAAAAAAACCCCAAAAATAGTTTGGAAAGCTGATTCATCGATGACATAGTCTAAAGTAACTAAAGAGTGTTACAAAATTGCATTGTAAGTTTATGTATTTTGTGGATTTCAGATTCCAAGGTTGCAGTAGGTATTAAATAGAGTGTTAGAGCAAAGTAAAGTTGACAGATACTATGTTATACAAACTTCAAAACAATGTAGGCTTCTCATCTCATCTTCCGGGCTCCATACTTTGAAATATTCAAGATTGAAAAGGAACTCAACATTTCTTAAAAATTAAATAGATCAAATTGTAAGAATTCTCCAGATATACTCCATGTAATATGTCCTAGTAATTAACCAGTGTGGAAGAATAAAATACAGTTTATAATTCTGAGGGGAGATGGAAAAAGAAAATGTAACTTGACTCGTTACTGTAGTGTTTGTATCTTCTTATGAAATATAAGCCATATTTATACCTGGTTTTTTTTTTTTATAATGGAGATGGAATAATATTTTAATGCAGTTCCATGAAATATTGTAGTATTTACATGTATTATCTTATTTTTATGACTAGACAACCCTTTTTATGCATCAGACTGGAAGGACATCGCAGTTTAACACTATTTGAAATGTTCTTTGACAAGCTGTAGCCAGAATGCATGGTTCTAACAGGCACCATCATTTAGCATTGTGATGGTTAAATTCTTTGGTGGGTGTATGAATAAGTTATTAAGTTAGAAAGCTGTCATTCCTGGAAAGCTTTTGTTGCATAAAAGATTTCAAGTGTAAAACTAATCTAGGAGAGTAGAAGAAATAAGTTTTACTGTCTAGTTCAAGTCAATTTTTAAGATTTTGTTTTAGGAACTGAATGCTCATGTTGGTCTGAGTTCCTTGGAGGAGTGGTTTACCTACTCTAAGTGGTATTTGGTTCTCTCATTGCAGGAGTAAACACATAAATATAGCAAGGTAACCTTAGTTTGATATAGAACTTTTGACATTCTTTGTCCTATCCTTCATAGTAGTAAAAAAAATGACATAGTAAAGACTTACTTTTGATTTGAATTATTATGTACATGCAAATATATACTGAAATAAGTGAAGAAATGAATTACAATCAATGTTATTTTAAATACAATTAACATCACCAGTAATTACATTTATAAATGAATTGCATCTATTTGTTTTATCTAACCAAAAGACCAAAAATTTCACTTTTCATGGCATTTAAAATGAATAACAAGGAAAAAAAAAAATTTCCTTTTTTTTTTTTTTCCCCCTTTTATTTCACTTTCCTTTATAGATTACCTGGACACAGGAATTGAATGTATATTAAGGAAGTTTTTCAATGATACTAAACTAGGAGGAGCAGTGGACTCCCTTGAGGGTAGATCTGGATATACTCAAGAGCTGGACAATCACCCACCATATGAAATTTAACAAGAGCAAGTGGCAGCTTCTCCACCCGGAATGGAGTAATCCTGGTTATACATACAAATTGGAGGACAAGAGGCTGGAGAGTAGCCCCATGGAAAGTGATCTGAGGGTCTGGGTTGGTGGCAAAATGAACATGAAGCAACAGTGTGGCCTGGAAACCAAAAGGGCCAACCATGTCCTGGGGTGCATTAAGCACAGCATTCCTAGTCAGTCGAGGGAGGTCATTATCCCACTCTGCACTGCACTGGTGCAGCCCCACCTTGAGGAATGTGTGCAGGCTTTTTTGGCACCTCAGTATAAGAACGACATAAAACTACTGAAGTGTGTGCAGAGGAGGAGGGTGACCAAGATGGTGAAAGGTCTTGAGGGCAAGACTTATGAGGAGCAGTTGAGGTCACTTGATTTATTAAGCTTGGAGAAGAGAAGGCTGAGTAGTAACTTCATCACAGTCTACAGCTTTCTCAAAGAGGGCAGTGAAGGGGGTGGTGCTGATCTCCTCTCTCTGGTGACCATCAATAGGACACAAGGAATTGTAATAAAGCTGCATCATGAAAAGTCTGGTAGGGATGTTAGGAAAAGGTTCTTCATTAACAGGGTGTTCAGTCAGTGGAACAGGATCCCTGTTGTGGCTGAGACGGACAAATGACATAGACCAAGTTCTTCCAGGATGAAAGTAGTAGATGCCATTTATTGCCACAAGTGCATTTTTATACAGCTTTACCAATTCATGTGTCTCCACTATTGGTTACAAATTACAGCAGTAACATTTCATTGGCTATTTTTGCTATCATCAATATTACTCTTTCACTCCCTTCTCTCTCATGGGTACATCTTTAACATCTCCAGATACTCCTTTACTCCTCTCTTTCTCACGGGTAGGCCTTAATATCTTCAAGGCTAATTTCTGTTCCCATTCCCTCTGTCAGGGAATCCATGGACCCACCGTAGTCCTCCACAGCTCCCCAAGGAAGTGATCGTGGCACCACGTCTGTCAGAGTTCAAGAAGTGTCTGGACAATGCTCTTAGTCACATGGTTTAGTTTTAGGTTGTCCTGTGAGGAGGAAGGAATTGTATTTGATGTTCCTTATTGAGTCCCTTCCAATGTGAGATATTCCATGATTATATTATCCGTCTGAAGTCTACCGTGCTTTTCTTGTCAGAGAATACATTATTACTTTGAGAAATTCAACTCTGTGTTCAGCAGAAAAGGAAAGGTGACTGTTTTAAGCTTCTGGTTGCCTCTTTTCAACCCCATCCTCATCCACCTGTGCCATTCAGGGGGAGGAGGTAGAGAAGTTGGGAGTGTAGTTGAGCCTGGGAAGAAGGGAGGGGTGAGGGAATGGTATTTTAAGATTTGCTCTCATTTGTCATTATCCTGCTCTGATTTGATGGGCCATAAATAAAATTAATTTCCCTAAGTTTAGTGTGTTTTGCCTGTGACAGTAATTGCTCAGTGATCTCCCTGTTCGTATCTTGACCTGTGAGCCTTTTGTCATATTTTCTCTCCCCCATCCAGCTGAAGTAGGGAGTAATAGAGTGGCTTGGTGGCCATCTGACATCCAGCCAAGGTAAATCCACCACAGGAACTCACATATTGTTACTTAATTTTCAAACAGAAAAGGGTGATTTTTCTAGGGAAAAAAAAAAAAAATAGCTGCAAGTTGTTTATTCAACTTTAATTATCGGATGAAGCTGAAATAAATCATTTAGTAAAGCTCTCATAAATTTTAAGCTGCCTTGAAGCTGTAGACATTCACATTTTCCTCTTTAAATGTCTATGTTTAATTAATAAGCAAATCTTCCATATATGTCATAAATGGCTGGCTTCCTTTTATTTGACACTGTGGCCAAAGTTTATTGGTTGCTAGTGCAAAAGTGAAAGTTTACCATTCGTAAGTTAAAATAAGCTGAAACTGATGAGCCTGAGACATAATATAAATGGAAACAGGACAGAAAACATGATTCTGAATCTTGCTTCATTAATAATTCATGATTTTTCTAGAAATAGTCCATGATGGTTTTATGGCATATTGTAAGCCCTAAAGTTTTTATTACCATGAGTTCTATACTGCTGCAGTTGTAAGTTAGCTTTGCAAATATATAAAATATATAGTCAGAAGGGCAGTAAAAACAGGCATCTTACCTCACAGTGCACATTGTCTTAATTTAGGTTGTATTCTCAAGCATTTCTAATTAGCTGACACATTCAACATAGTTAAAAAATATATTAGCTACTAACTTCTAACTAGCTAAAAAAAAAAAAAAAAGACAAAAAACGGGTAAAAAGATGGAGCTGCATCTGGAGAAAGTCTTAGAGCTGATAGAGAATTACACTAAGAACTCACCAGAAATAATAGATGCAATTAGTTTTAAAGTTCTTTTTCCTTATGTAATATATCTAAGGCCGAAGAATGACTTTGGGGACTCTTACTCTTCACTTGTTTTACCTTCTTTCCATTGATTGTGATATTTCAAAGCCTAATTTCTATTTCATAGCTATGATTGAGCAGATAAATAGATTTGTGCAATGTCCAGTTAAGCATAAACCATTTCTGACACTTATACCATTCATATTAAATTAAAACGGGGTTCTTGCAAAAAACTTCCTATAAAAATTCATAGACTACAAACATTTTTGCTAGTAAAATTTTGTCATTAGAGCATTTTCAGAAATTAAACCTATAGGAGGGGAAGAGCAAAATCATGTGTCTTGTTGTTGTTGTTTTAAAATGAAATTTTCTTTCCTCTTTTATTTTCTCAGTTCTAATTTACAGCAAGAAGATAATATGAAGAATCTAGCAGAATTATCAATGCTTTTTAGAATTAACAGGAATAATATAGCACAGTATACTCATTTGAGACATGGAAAAATGGGAATTCTACTTAACCAGTGTATCAAATTTTAACTCAAAGATACTGAAACCCATGTCACAAGTCACATTAGGATTTGTGAACCATACTTCAATGACTTTCCAAATGTTCTTACCTTGGGAATCTATCTTTCACATGTTGTTCAAATTTATTCAAGACCTCACACGGTTTCATGTAGAAAGTTATAAAAGCTTTCCTTTTTGTTTCATAGCCTTGGCAGACAGTAAGACAAACTTTGCACTCTCAGAGATTAATGTGAAGTTGTGTAGTAAAAATCCAATAAAATTAGTCTTATGGAAAGATAGCATTCCATTCCATTTTTTTTTTTGTATGTGGTTGTGACCTAGATCTCAAAGTCAGTCTCCACTGATTTATGTGGTAGTGGCCTTGTTTTGACAGTCTTCCTTCTTCTTCAGTTTCAATAACATTTTCTTATCTTCCCTTTACTCAGTCTCCCCTGCTTAGACAATTCTTTGCTTAGAGCATTCAGATATTTTTTTCCATTTAACTTACACATAGAGACAATTGAGACATACAGACAGTCTACCATTATCAGAGTAATGCCTGTTGTCCACCAGGACCCCAAGTCACTTTCCCCTACACTGCTCTCTAATATGTAATTTCCCAAGCTATACTGGAACCTGGGGTTGTTCCTGTCCAGATGCAGGACTCTACACTTTCCCTTGTTAAATTTAATCAGGTTATTCCCCACTCAACATTCCAGCCTGTCCAGGTCTCGCTGGATGGCAGCAGAGCCTTCTGGCGTGCCAGCCACTCCTCTCAGCTTAGTGTCATCAGCAAACTTGCTGATAATGCACTCTATTCCCTCGTCTAAATTGTTAATGAATATATTGAATAATACTGGCCCCAGTACAGACCCCTGAGGCACTCCACTAGATACTGGCCTCCAACTAGACTCCGCACCATTGACTACCACTCTCTGGCTTCTCTCCTTAAGCCAGTTTGTAACCCATCTCACTACTCTATTGTCTAGACCACACCTCCTCAACTTATCTGCGAGGATGCTGTGGGAGACTATGTCAAAGGCTTTACTGAAGTCAAGGCAGACCACATCCACCGCTCTGCCATCATCTATCCACCTTGTTACATTCTCATAAAAGGCTATGAGGTTGGTCAAGCATGACTTACCCTTGGTAAAGCCATGCTGACTGTCTCTAATAACCCTCTTATCCTTGATATGCCTTGAGATGGCACCAAAGATAAGCTGTTCCATTACTTTCCCAGGGACAGAGGTGAGGCTGACAGGTCTATATCTACCCGGGTCCTCCTTCTTGCCCTTTTTGAAGACTGAAGTGACATTTGCTTTCCTCCAGTCCTTGGGCACCTCTCCCGTTTCCCAAGACTTGGCAAAGATGATGGAGAGCGGTCCAGCAACGACTTCAGCCAGCTCCCTCAGCACCCACGGATGCATCCCATCTGGACCCATGGATTTATGGATGTCCAGACTATTTAATTGTTCCTTAACCCAGTCCTCATCAACTAAAGCAAACTCCTCCATTGACCTGGCTTCATCCGGGGTCTCAGGGGTACAGGGCTCCCCAGGACAGCCTCCAGCAGAGTAGACAGAGACAAAGAAGGCATTCAGTAATTCTGCCATCTCTGTATCTTCTGCCACCAGGGCACCCACCCCATTCATCAGTGGGCCTACATTGCCTCTGGTATTAGTTTTATCTGCTATGTATTTGAAAAAGTTCTTTTTGCTGTCCTTTACCCCTTTCGCCAGCTGTAATTCTAAGGAGGCCTTGGCTATCCTCGCTGCCTTCCTACATCCTCTAACAGCAGCCTTATATTCCTCCCAAGTGTCCAGCTCCTGCTTCCACGACCTGTAAACTCTCCTCTTCTTCTTGAGCATACCCAACAGGTCCCTATTCAAACCACACAGGCCTCCTGGCTCCCTTCCTTGACTTCCTACGTGTGGGGATGCTCTGATCCTGAGCGTGGAAGAAGCAATCTCTGAATGCAATCCAGCTATCTTGGGCATCCAGCTATCTTGGGCTGGTTCAACTTTGTATGTAGGTGGCTGGTAGGTGAGTGCTATGAATGTGTTCTGTTATCCTTCTTACAATCTTGGTTTTGCACCAAGCTGCCAGTTACTGCCTGTGGCTGCTTATTACCATACACCAGAAAGCTATGTTCAGTAATACGGACTGACTTGTAGGCTCTCCAACTGCTTGCTATGTTATGGCAATAAAGAACAGAAATAAGTGCATTCTCCATGTTCCACCCATAAGTATGGCTGCAGACAAATAAATCTGTCTTCAGGGCTAGTATTCTTTAAAAAACAAAAAATCTTTGCACATGATCATATGTTGCCTGTTTTAGAAATATGGTAGTTTTTTTCTGTTTGGAAGAAGAAAGGAAGTTCTATGCAAAATTACTTAGACAAAAAAATTAACTCAACATATTTTCTGGACAAATAACACAATCTCTGTTTTATTTTGTTTTGTATGGAACAAGAGGTGTCATGTAAGACAGGTGGAGAAAGATACAGTGAGAGAGATGGGAGGTGAAAAGAATGAGGGCCAGTATATAAATCATCCAGGCTGATAGACAGGCTATATTTTCCAAAAGATATGAAAAACAAAGAGTAAAAATTGTAGCGAAATCTGTAAATGACGAAGAAAGATAAAAATTAAAATAATATCAAAGCAATATGAACTTTCAGATATAGAAGCATGTAGGGCCTATAGTGTTGCATTCAGAGATAATGGGAAGTGAAAACAGAGGGAAGATGGAAAACTCATAATGGAATAAGTAGAATAGAGCAGAACTCAAATACCTATGTATGTATCTTTCACTTCACCTGGTAGTTTAAGCTCAAAATTGGCAAAGCACAATTAAACCCTCACTCGCAGTAAACACTACTATCAAGGTGTGTCTCAGAACTACTTGGTCTAATTACATACTCACAGATGTGAAGAGGTGTCAGGACACTACTTTTTATGTTGTTTGCTTTGTCCTTTTTTTAATTCTTGAAGCTAATATTCTCTGCTTTGTCATCACATTCAGTATAAGAGCAGCTGACTGGGATAATCCAAAGAGACACCTCACCACTCTCCAAAAAGAAGCCTCAACTGCTAAACTCTCTTTTACAATGTATATACAAACATTCACAAAACTTGATGATGATTTTGCAGACAAAAATCCCAAGAGCTTCTCATGCTTGTTATTATCAAACTGACTACTTTTGCTTCCCTTTTGGTTTGCAGTATTCACTATTACCTTTTGCATTTTGAGCAAACACTCTTTAGTATTAGAGCTTTCTGGTCATAAATGCATTTGGACAACACAAGAAAACTTATCAATTTCCTTTTAATACACAAGACAGAATGACTTATATTTATTAATAAGAAAGTTTCCTCCCATTCTTCTTCCACCTTCTCCTGTTTTTTAACATCTTTTTGAAAATGGCAACTCCAGAGTATTTTTTTCCATACTGTCTCATCAGTGATGTATATAATGATAAAATTGGTATTCATTCTCATTGCTTTAAATAACTATGACATTTAGTCACGTGGCTATGACATTGCCCTAGAAATTAACATTCAGTTGCATGGCTGATTAGGGATTTCCAGAACACATCCTCCATTAACTTGCATTAGTTGTTCCTAAATATGTTGCTTTGTATCTGATCTTCTATAAGTAATTTTGTTTCAATAGCTAAATTTGTTCAAATTCATTCAGCCTTACTTTACTGTTCTCTTTGCTCTTTACCTTTCTATCAGGCTTTTGGAATAAGAAAGTTCTTTGTTACTGTGTTTTCTTCACGGACAACACTGAAAATGTATGTACTGCTCTGAAACCCAGGGAAACCACACATTGATGATGATTTCTCACTGATGAGTATTTGGGAGATAGTAGTCAGTTTTCAGATGTTTGACATAATAAATACTGCATTTTTATTTTGAAAGAGTATTTAAGTAAGTAAAAATCTCTCCTAATAAATTTTATCAATGTCTTAAAAAGCCTATGTATCTGTGTCTATGTGAGCTGAGTTTGATGCTTCTGAAGAAGGCAATGTCAAGGGAAGCCGTCTAAAAATATATACTAAAAGAGATTAGAGACAAGAGAAAAATAATTTCAAAAGAGAAAGTGAGTCAGAATAATAACTGACAATTAAGATAGGCTGTATCTGAAAAAAATCCTACGACTGAAAGCTAAGATGATATCTTTTATAGTTGGTTAGAGAGAAAAAGATAAAATATTGTCCAGGGAGAAGACACAGGTACAGTGTCAAGTAAATATATCATGGTGTTCATCACGGTGCATATCAGACAATTTACAGACTGACTTGAAAGAAGATGGAGTATCTTCTGGAATATATTACAGTTACCCTCTGGAAAATGTGTCCAAGTTTCCCTCTGTGGAAAATAGAGTCCAGAAGAAGCCTGCATGGATCCATGTTTTTTTCTTTTATGGAGTCAGCATCTGTATGGGACAAGCACTGAAACACCTAAAAGCGTCTCTATTTCTGGTAGTATAGATATTTATTTCTACAATCTAGAAGCAGACAAATGCCTATGGGAAAGAGGAAGACATAAAATACTAGAAACAAAATAAATAATTTTTATCCAGATGCTTTTAGCAAAATATGAGACTCCAAACATTAGTATTTTAATTATCACTGATTTTAAATAGAATGCATTACAGAATTTTCCAGAAGGCATTAGTTTTGATTCCAGAAATAGCTGGAAAAGCCTTAACTGAAATGTATTCCAGAGAAATCTGAAGAGATAAAAGGACAACAGAGGCCAATTTAGATAAGCAGGAACACAAAAAGTAATATCAAGCTGCAGACTCGTAAAAAATCAAACAATATGCTGGTGGAGAAGATGAATACAGAAATAAAAGTAAATAGAAGCTAGTTCCAAATCAGAAAGAATGAATGCCTCTTTGGAAAATGTTGCATGCCAAGTAGTTATGAATTTTTCAAATATACACAGTAAACAGAGTGTGTGATATTTCCCCTATTCTAAATATCAAGAAAATGGTTAGAGAGAAGACAAAGTACTGTCAGATCTGTCAATTAGCTCTATATATTTTACAGAACAAGAAAGTAGAAAATCTTTCTGCTAAGAAGTATGTTCTTTCAAGCTGTTGATCTCTTATTAAGATGATCTTTCTTGTAGCTGCCAAAGAAAATATTTGAAGACTTCTTTGTGTGCACATTGGCATTCAGGTCCCATAAAAACCAAATATCAGGAATATGCAAAAGATGACATGGAACTGATTGTCTCCTGCCCTCTTTCTAATCTCAGCGAGTAGTTCTTGGAAGAATATTGTAAGACCTCCCCTGATTGACTGCTGAGAAATGGAGTTCAGTTTTTAAATGTGAAATAGAACATGCTCATAAAAGTTTGTTTATGATAATTTAAGAAACATTATAAATGTCAATGAAACAGCAATACAATAAAAATAAATGGAGAAGATTAGAAGTGAAAACAACATAAGATTTGTTCAGAAAACAAGGCATTAGGACATATCTATTCTAAATCACTGATATTCAGTATGAAAAGAAGAATGAAAAATTTGGAATAAAGAAACAAGAAGAAGACTTCAAGGTCTGTACAAGGAATTCGCATATTTGTATTAGGAAAACGACAGCACATTTTTGGTCATCTTTAAAGGTATAGAATCACAGAATCACAGAATGGTTGAGGTTGGAAGAGATGTCTGGAGGTCATCTGATTCAACCCTCTCTCAAACAATCTCAGCTCTCTCAGACTTTTTTTCATACAAGAGATGCTCCAGCCCCTTAGTCATCCTGATGACTCTTTGCTGGACTATTTCTAACATAGAACTAAAAATTTATCCTCCAGCTGAAATATTCTTTTTGGTCATTAGGACCTCTTTCCAGAATGGTACTGACTTCAGAGTACAAGAAAACAATCACTATCAGAAGAGTAGAAAAAATTATGTCTGAGGGGTTAATTTTAAGAAAGGAATAAGATTTCACAGCAACTACAAATATTCAGGAGACTAAACTCCAAGGAGAAAGTGGAATGATTTAGGGTGATAAATTAAGGTTAATTAGGAATAATGGACTGAAAGAAAGGGCAGCAAAAATTAGTGTGAGGAGTATAAAATTTCCTGACAGAGAGAAATCTCTTAACCTCTGGGCTGCCTTTATAAGGCACTTACAGAAACTGATTTGCTAAGGACTATTATTACTGCTTTGAACAAAGTGCTATCAGATCTTGCAGGGATCACTTGCACATTAACGGTGCAATGCATTAGGTGATTTAGTGGATCTTTTATCTTTCTCTTTGATGATTGTGATTTTTCATACCTTTCTCTCTGTTTACAGTAACATGTTTTCAAAAACAAATGATGTTTCTTTATTAGACATGATTCATCACGAGTACGGGATAGAATAAATGGATACATGTCCAGATGTATGCATTCTGTTATAAATTAAACAATAAAAATGCAATAAAAAATTTACTTTAATAACAGTTTCTACCACAGAACTGGTGAGGCAGTGAAATGTTAAAGAGAAAGCAGATTTCATAATCAGTAAAATCCACCGTACCTTGTTTCCTACAGATCCCCATTCTTTGCTCTTTAGAAACAAACACCTTAGTATCATCAGGCCCCTCTGTTTTCAACCATCCCTCTTCAGTGTCTATAATTTTCTCTGGTCTTTTTTAACCTTATCTCCTTCCTGCCTTTTCCTTCAGTCTACCTTCACAACATTTGGTCCAGCTAATACATGATCGTATTTCTCAGGTTCCTAGTTTATATTCTAATCTCCCTGACCCTCGATGATAGCAACAAGCTATTCCATATCCACTGCTTCACCTCCCAGTAAGTCACACACCCTAACGAAAGATTTTTTCTCTTAAGTGGACAAAAAAATGCAGAGAGTGTAGGTATTTTGCAGCTCTGCAAGTGTTACCGTAGCTAGAACAAGGGTATGTTACTTGGTCACTTGCCTGCTATTGAATGCAACAGATAGTGGTTGAACTTTACATTCCTCTCTCTCAGTCAGCTAAGGAGTAATGACTTTGGACATCAGACTATTACTGCTCCTGTAGATCTTTCTACTGGCATTTGCGAGAGACATGGATCATGAAAAATACATTTGATACAAAAGCAGATACTGCAAGTATCCATTTCTGTAGGAATTCCATTGTAAGACAACATCAGATGTTCTGTTAGATTTAAATATTTTGTTTGAATCTCATGTTGCCTTGTATTGCCTAGACAGATGATGCGTGTTCTCTGCTTGCTTAAAAGAGTACTTAATTCCTTGAATGAAAAAGTAAACTTCTAAGGCAGTGAAATAAATATTTTAGTTTTATTATAGTGAGAACCTTTAAACAAAAAGAGTTTGTGATAACACTTTATTCTAGCAAATGATCACCATTGAAGATAGCTATAGAGATACATGAACAACTGCTGGAACAGTGGGCTAATGGGAAGATTTTTTAGACACAAAAAATTTAAAGGGCCATTTTTTAATCTTACAAACTGAAAGCCTAACTCTACAAGAATAATTTATGTCAAAAAATGTCGGACATGTAAAAGCGTTTTCTTTTGCAACATCGCCTTTTCCTTTTGCAAGTCTTTGCCTGTAGTTACATGTGAACAACATATCAGTATCCATATGACAAAACAGAACATTTGTTTCCTAATTATATTGGATCTTTCCAGAACACATAAATATAAAGGAATTGATTAGTATCTCTCAGTTTAAGAACCTTGAAGTTCTTATGGTCTTCTCTTCATCTTCGCTTTTCACCAATGCCTTATCAGAAGAAGCACACATTTTTCACATGCAATTTACTAATTCTTCTACATATTCCCTGGAGAATTATATGGAGAATAAAGTGGAATAAAGGTACAGATTAAAGGCCTTACTCACAAGATACTGGTGGTTCTGCTCCCAAGAACTTTATAAGGAGGAAGCCATGAGAAGGAACAGTATGTTATTTGCAGTGCCCAGAGACTCTCTTCCCTAGCTCCATGAAAGACAGCTGAGTTTGTCATCTTGAAAGGTATGCTGTTTAAGAGCTATGTTTCTTCACTGTGGTTTTTGACAAATACTCTTCCCCTAAAGGTGCACTTTTAGTGAGTTACTTCTGAAATTGTCTGTAGGAAGATCAGTTATTTCCACTAGGACTGGAGATAACTCTTTGGCTCACTGGAATCTTTTTCCTACGTTTGCACTGTGTGTTTGCCACACTGCAAGGAATGTCACATAATGAATACTACAGGTTTTTTTTTCTTTCTTATTATTGCCAAGGGTTTGGTTTCTAGTTGTTATAATATTTCTGTTCTGCTTTCTCTTCTCTTCTCTGACCTGAAGCATAATTATCATTGTTACACTAAGGGCTAAGAAGTTTAACGAAGCAATGACCAAGGGTATTATTTTAGCAGACACATTTTACATGAGTGTCTGGATAGTTCTGAACATGAAACCAGCACTCACTTTATTTTCTGCTGCAAGGGTGATACTACCTATCAACAGACCATTTCTCTGAGATGTAACATGGCTACAGTATACTGCAATCAGCATTTCAGTAAGAAATCCAGAAATCAGGGCTGGATTTTTATCTTTTTCACAATAAAATAAAATAAACAAAAGAACTCATACGGAATGTTCTTACATTCTTGGAAATGCTTCATCATAGATATTCTGCTCACAGATGTCACAGCTCATTTTATTTGTTGTCAGCTTTTAATTTTTACCTAGAAATAACTGTTTTTCAGATTTAGTTAATAGGCAATTTTTATCTTATAACATATTAAAATCTTCTTTAAGAAAAGCTTTTTCTTTAATTGGTTGTTTCCTTTTCTGTTTCCAAGACTACAGTTCCTTCACCTAGATATTGATCATTCTAAAGCCTCCTTTTTGTCAAGGAATTGCAGAGGCTTTAGGTCACTTAACTAGAGAAGAAAAAAAAATTCTTTCTTCAGAGGAGAATTAAGAGACATTGTCTCCTTTCTAAAAGAACAAGAAAATCAGATAAAAAAAGCATAAACTACTTCTCAGAAATAGAATGGGATGAGAGGTCAGAAGTTGGAAATGGTCTTGTTTAAATGGGCAGCTGGAAAGGAGGATGTCAGTGAACAAGAGTCTGAACAGAAGTTCTGTAAGAAAGAGCATCTATAACAGAAGTCTTTAAGAAAAGTTGTTTCTATTTCTGATAATATTTCTCTTGTGTTACCTTACATGGTGTCCTGGCTTTGACTGGGATAGAGTTAATTTTCTTCCCAGTAGCTGTATAGTGATATGTTTTGGATTTAGAATAAGAATAATGTTGATAATGTTTTAGTTGTTGCTAAGTAGCCAAGGACTTTCAGCTTCTCATGCTGCGCCAGGTGCACAAGAAGTTGGGAGGGTGCCCAGCCAGGACAGCTATGATAACATAATGACTCATAGGAATTCAGCTTAAAGAATATAAGAAAAATGCTTAGTCTTGTCACCAGCTCTTTTTAGGTCATTCTTTTTGGGCATAGAGTCATGGAATGCTTTGGGCTGTAAAGGACCTTTAAAGAACTCTGATGTCATGGAGAGGGACACTCTTTCACTAGATCAGATTGCTCAAAATCCCGTCCAACTTGTCCTTGAACACTTGCAGGGATGGTGCATCCACAGCTTCTCTGGGCAACCTGTTCCAGTGTCTCACCACCCACACTGTAAAAGTTTTCTTCCTTATATCCGGTTTAAATCTATCCTCTTTCAGTTTAGAAGTTTGTCCCCTGTTCTGTCACTACAGGTCTTGGTAAAATATCTCTCTATGTCTTTCTTATAAGCCCCCTCTATGCACTGAAAGGCCACAACAAAGTCTCCCTAGAGCATTCTCCAGGTTGAACAACCTCAACTCTCTCAGACTTTCCTCATAGGAGAGGTGTTCCAGGCCTCTGATCATTTTAGTGGACCTCATCAGAACCCGCTCTAACAGGCCCATGTCTGTTAGCTCCTGGGGCCCCAGAGCTGAACACAATACTCCAGGTGGAGTCCCACAAGAGTGGAACAGAGTCAGAGGGTGGAAGGGAGAGTGGCCTGCTGGTCATGCTTTTGATGCAGCCCGAGATACAATTGGCTTTCTGACTGCAAGAACACATTACTGGTTCATGTCCAATTTTTCATCCACCAGTATCCCTGAGTCCTTCTCTTCATCCCCCAGCCTATATTGATACTGGGGGTTGCCCTGTCCCAGGTGCAGGACTTTGCCCGTGGCTTTGTTATACATCATGAGGTTCTCATGGACATATTCCTCAACCCTCTCAAGGTTTCTCTGGATGACATCCTTTCCCTCAGACATATGAACTGCACCACTCAGCTTGGTGTCACCCACAGACTTGCTGAGGGTGCAGTCAATCTCACTATATATGTAATTGAAGAAGATATTAAATAGTGTTTGTTCCAGTGTGGGCACTTGAAGGACACCATTCGTTATTGGTTTTCACTGGGACAGTAAGCCATCGACTGTAACTCTTTGAACACAGCCATTCCATCTAATCCTTATCCCTCCCTCCAATTTAGTAGCAAGGATTTTGTGGGGCGTGGTATGAAGAGCCTTTCAGAACTCCAGGTAGATGACATCTGTAGCTCTTCCCTTGCCCACTGATGTAGTCACACCATCACAGAAGGCCACCAGATTAGTCAGGCATGGTTTTCCCTCTCTGAACTCATGTTGGCTGTCTCTAATAATTTCCCCACCTTTCATATGTTTTGATGAGTGTTCCAGGAGGATCTGTTCCATGATCTTATTGGGCACAGATGTGAGACTGACTGGACAGTAGTTTCCAGGGTCTTTATTTTTACTCTTTTTAAAAACAGGCATTATGTTTCCCTTTTCCCACTCACCAGGGACTTTGTCTGACTGCCTTGACTCTTTGAACATGACAAAGAGTGGCTCAGCAACTATATCAGCCAGTTCCCTCAGGAGTCTGGATTGCATCTTGTCGGGTCCTATGGACTTGTGCAGGTTCATGCTCCTCAGGTGGTCACAAACCCGATCTTCATTTAATACAGGAGCAGATTTGTTCCCCAAGTCCCTGTGATACTATAAATCGGCCAATTAAAAAACTTCTAAAATCAAAATTTGCAGTTTTAAAAGTAAACATCCTTTCATGGTGCGCCATCAAACTCTTAGTGGTGGGGAGCAGAAGTTCCAGGCACAGGTTATACCCACCCAGATCGTACATATTCATCACATTTCCAATAAATCTTTTGCATATGCATTACATTCCTTTGTTATTTGGCTTGTAACCTGCTTGCGTTGGTGTTGCCACCTTATCTTATGAGGGCAAGGGCATTGTCTCCTACCCTTGTCCTGCTCATCTTAACAAATACCATTCTTGTGACTTAATGCCTAATAAGTGCCTAAAATCTAATGTGTGAACCTTGTTCTTATTAACTTATTAAATGCCTAAAATCTATGACCCTTATTCTTATAGACTTATTTTATTACTAACTGCTGATTTTAGGTATCACCTGCCTTGAGGTTCAAGGACTTGAGAGATATGAAAAGAGTGATTATCAGTGAAAACAGGTCAAAAATTGTTGAGTATTTTAGTCTTCTCTATGTTCATTGTCACTAGTTCTCCTGTCTTATTTCTTGGGATGAGTACCTTTTATTTAATCTTCCTTTTATGGCCAATGTATCTGTAGAAGCTCTTATTCTTTGCAACCCTTACCAAATTCAGCTCCGTGTCTTAGCTTTCCTGATCTCATCTCTACACATCTGGTCAGTTTTCCTACATTCTTCCCAGGACACACGTTCCTTGTTCCACTTCCTATACATTGCTTTCTTATACTCTGGTTTGACTAGTAAGTCCTTACTGAGCCTTGCTGGTCTCCTGCCTTCCTTGCTGTGCTTCTTACACATGACAATCAATCTTTTGTACTCTAAGAAAAATGTCCTTAAAGAGCTGCCAGCTCTCTTCTGCTCCTTTATCCTTGAGTGCATCTTTGTCTGTGCACTACAAAAGACTACTGACAGCTTAAAAATGTAAATCAATTATTTATTCATAAAACACAGAAAAACAGATAGGATTTAAGGTATTTCTTTGCTCATCACCCCTGATAAGATAGCCAGGAAACTTTATTGGCAAGGCTATCCTTGAGACAGAAACATTTCCTATCTCAACCATCTGAATTCTGTCTGAGATTTTACCTTTCTTACCTTTCTACAGAGTTTCTAACAACTGTTCCTCCACATAAATTAGCAATTTACTCAGAAGTCTGAGTCAGGGTGAAATTGTGCTCGTTTAGTGCTGGGCCTTGTATCGTCGGGACACAGGCAACCAAACTCCTCAAGTTGACGGAGGCTGGGGGGAATTTACAGGAGTAACAAGGAGAGAAAGTTACAGTGTTAATCAGAACTTGAATGTGTTAACTCCTTACATTGGGTGGTGAATTCTACTGTTTCTCACTCAAAATCAGACAGCGTTTTTTGTCCAGAGTGGTTCTTGGATGCACTACTAAAAGCAGAACAGAGAAGAAGTTTCATCTTTCTCAAGTCTGATTTTTAAAGTAAAAACTTTACTATTCTAAACCGCTGTAAAAACAGCCTCCATCTCTTTGTTTCACATATATGAATATGAGATCTACTAGCTAGAGCTAAATGTGAAACCATATAAATTTGTGTATATATAATATCAGACAGGGTTACAGCCTCACGTAGATTTTATGAAAAATATAACTCCTAAATGAAGCATAGTTTGTTTTTTAGTTCTATAGATTTCTGTTTATTGACTGGTATGAGATCAACATATAGATTTGTAAGAGGAAACATAGTATTTCTGTAATTATTTAAAAGTTTGCTTTACTTAGTTTCAGGCTAGTTAGGTAACTCTTACAAAACCAATGCCAAAATAAAGACAAAGGATCTGTTCAAACTCTAATGCATTTAAAAATATATACAGCTATCTGGTATTATCTATGGTACTGGGAATTACACTTTTAATTGATAGAGCTTCATATCAGAGAGAAAGCACTGAAGAAGGGATACTGCAGAAGCATATGTTCTGTTAAAGTAGTTAATACTTTCTAACTGCAAAGATAAAGCGGGTGTCTATCAAGCACCTTGAGCTAGAAGTGGTTGGAGAACATGACACCTGTCTCCCAAACTTACAGTAGTGAAGGCAGGATTGTTCTCGTTCAGTTTCTGAGAGAAAATGAAAGGACTACAGAGAAACACTTTCTTTTTTTTTTTTTTTTTTTCTTTTTTCAAAGACAGGCTGAAGTACTTTGCTATCTTTCTTCATAAAAAGGAGAACTCCATGAGAGAAGGAAACTACGCGGGGTCTTTTACAGCTATAGAAAATCAGTAGTGATAGGGAGAACCTTACAGGAATCTCAACTCCTACACTCCTAACAGTTTACTTTCTAATTTTTCGAGTAACTGTAATGAAGGTGAATTGATGACTATACTATGGTCATTGAAGGGCTTACAACTAGGATTTTGAAAGTCAGACACAATGGTTGGTTTAGGTTTTCAGATTGGTCTTTGACTAAAATGATGTTATTTGATTTCCTGTTTATGTGAGCACTTAAAATGAAAATTCTTCTTTTTCTTTTTAGAGAAACCATATGCAAATGATGAAGTCAGTAATCCTTTATAAGCATTTTCCATGTTTAGATACAAATGGTTTTCTAGATGAAAAGAGTAATTTTGCTCTCCTGGACAGACCAGAAAAAGAAAAAGAAGCTGATTTTATGTACATTTAAAAATAGAACATTATGTTTTGTAGCTGTTGTTTGTTTACTCTAATTGTGTTAAAACTGGGCTGGATACCCTGAGGCAAGGACAAGAATGCAATTTATTTAGCTGATGCAGTCTCTAAGAGGCCAGGTAAGTTTTACATCTTCTGTGAAGTCTTTATACCAGTCTGAAATAAAGATACATGTAAGAAAAGAAGTACTTATCTGCATTCTTCTTAAACTCTTTTGCATGGGGAAATGAATACTGCCCTAAATATGCCATAAACACCTGTTTGAAACAAAGAAACAAAAACTCACCTATCACCATTCAGTGAATATACTTTCCTTTTCCAGTAGTGATGAATATAAATAGACGTTACCACTAGATCTGTTGTTGCTGAGTTTTTATTTTTTTTTAAGATGACCCTTCATTGATTTCCACAAATTGTAAGGTCTTGTAGTAGCTCTTATCATAATTTTATAAATGTATCAATTTTTAAATTTTATACATATACTGAAATTTTAAAATTGATACATTTTATTCACATTTTTATATGCTCAGAGCATTGGAATATTTGTCTTGTTATTCAGGAGTGTCAACTATTCTATCAGATGAAGCCTTTTCTATTTTGGCCTAAAGAAAAAGTAAAAAAAATCTAAACAAAATCAAATCCATAATCTTAATTTCTGCTGTCCATTTAACTACCATTTGAGCAACACACAGCTGAAGACAGGAATGCACTTCAAGTAGTGATCTAATCCAATCCCAGGCATTAATTCTGCATCCCTACAGTCACTGTCAGACACATTTGACTAATCTGCCCCTTAAAAATGTCTTGTAAAGAAGACAGATTGTCTCTACCAGTACTTCAGTACCCTTTCCATCATACAGATCTTTCCTGTAGTTTTCTATAAGCCTTCACTGCTGTTTGTCATCAGAACATAGGTGGTGTCAGCCTCTGCTCTCTTCTCTGAAAAAGTATAGCTGAACTCCTCATGCTCTAATATCTGATTTAAAACAGTATGAGAATGGGAATGAGATTTTCAGCCAGGATAATAGAATTCATATCCAGATAGCCTCATGAGGGATTCATCTGCCTAAGCATATCTGTCTAGAGTCATTATTGGTGCCCTAATAGTTTCTGAGGCACCTGCAGATGTTTGAAAGATGAAACACAGAACTTAGGGAAGACCTGTGGCTTTCTTGGTGGCAGCTGGAGACTGGACATAATATAATAAGGTTCATAAAATGTATTAGAAATTAATTTTTAGAGAACTGAGTCCTGCCTACAATATCTAAGTATGTATCTACTTATGAAACTGGAAATCTAATTTAATGGAGACTAGAGAGGTGTCTACTTTATCATGAGACCAGACTACATTGACTGTATTGGTGATCTCTACTAATTATGGTGAGATCTAGATGCCCCGCTCACATGTAGATATATGTATTAAATTTATTTACGTTTAAACGAAACAAGCCCTACCCCATTTACCTAAACCACTTTCCCTTAGGTACATGTTAGTGAGCATGTGCAAGTCACCTGTCTTTTGAGACCACTGTCTAAGGTTTCACTTCAGTGTAAATCCCAGAGCCCGAAGTAGGATTCTCAAGCTAAGAAGTTTATCTTTCATGTTATCAGGAGTCTATGAATGCCTTAAAGAAATCAAAGCTTGTTATGGCCCATATATTAGTGACAATTGAAAATTATTATAAGTATTGTTTCTAGTTATTCAACTGGACTAAGGACAGCCAATATTCAGAATCCTGCTCTGCTTGTTGTAAACATGGTGGTAGGTTTTCTGAGAAAAGTACCTAAATATTATCAATAGAAAGTGCAACTATTCCAACCTGAAAACAACGAAGTGCTGGAGTTTTGTATGCCTTCAGATATAAAAGGTGTGAGTTTAACTTATTCTTACAAATCACATTAAATGGAAATATCACAGGTGAAAACAATATTCTTAAGGCCCAGTCTGTTCATCCTATTGGATAGCTGATATTAAAAACCAAAAACTGAATTAAGGAAAATAACAGGTTATTTTGTCCTGACTTTGATAATATGTACGTGACTATACATAATAGTCAATAGTCCAGCAATTCTCTCCATTTCTTCTGAGCAAATGTAATTGTCGTTTCCAGGTACAAGCGATATCTAATGGAACAAGTGAGTGCTTATTTGGTGTCTTCTACAATAAGAGAGTCCTGTTCTTTTGTAAAAAAAAATTGCAAAAATCCTACAGAAGTTCTTTAGAAACTGCCCGGAAGGCATATTAAAGAAAATTCTGTGAAGAATTTGTTGTTTAATAGAATTAGTTGCCCTTAAATTACATAAAAGTGTGTATAGAATTGCTCAAAAGAAAACTTCTAATAATTTAAAATGTAATTTATGCAGGACTGTTTATGCTTGACTGATAAGGTACTGACAGGATTGATAAAATGATAGCAGACATGCACTTTTAGTCAAAAATTACTGTGAACCTCACAGTTTAATGAAGAAAAAGGGCTTAATGGTTAAAAGAGTCCTAAATAGAGCCATTATAAAGCCTAGTAAAATCAGTCTTGCTCCACTACACAATATGAAGACTCATAAAACCCCCTATTAATCTACCTTTTTGTATGTTTTTATTAACACGATTATTCAAAGAGTGAAGTATCACTGTAGGCTTACTTAACTCCAGACATACATGATTGCCCTCTACCCTGAATGAGTGGATAGAGATGTAATGAAACTGTGGCCTGAATGTGCCCCACTGTACTGAACAACTAAAAATTACTATTCTTCGCATCTGTATACAAATCAATGAGAAAAATATCATAACTGTAACCTACAGAGACAAAAAAGGTGTCAGAAAGTCTTTAGTGTTAGAAGTTCCCACTGTAATCATTGTCAGATAAATCTGACATTATGTGCATGACTATACAGTTCTGTGGTGGGTGATACAAGTTAATTTTGGATAACTATGAAATACATACTTTTCATTTTTAAAAGTATCTCAAGGCTCATTAACTTCAAGCAATTCAGTCCAATAATTTTAGACAGCTTTCATAGCAGTTTGAAAGATTTAAAAATTATTAGGTTTTGTAAAACTTTGGTCTCAGAGGAAAAAAAAAAATAAATTCTGTTTTATTCCACTGCAAATTCCCCTGCACTTCCACTGATGTGAAAAAAAATCTCCAGCTCAAATGGGCCAACAAATTAGAATGAGAATTTTACAGTTACATTTACAGGCATCTTAGAAGTAAAATTATGAGCAAAAATCAATCTTATGTAATTTCAATGACAATTGTCAGTATTTATTACCTATTATTATTGATGTGCCAAATATGTCCTGTATAAAGATATTTAATTATAACTTTAGGGGTTTTTTTTTCAAACTGTTTTCAATTTTTCCTTTATAAATTCATGTAAACTAGTAATAATTCTAGTACAGGGATAAAGGAAGTTTCTGTCAAGTTCTTAATCTTCAACAAAAATAATTAAAAATATCTTGTTATTTACCAACTCTAGAAGAGTATTTCTTGCTAGCCTCATGAAAAATGTTGGTGACAAATTGGCTAGGGCCAGAGGTTGGTAGGCTTTGCATTTGTGGGGATCATGCAGTGTCAAAGCATTTCCAATCATGTGGAATGATGTGTGTACCATCGTCCAGGGAACAACTAACAGCAGAAAGGGAACGCTACAGCACTCTTCACTAACTCCCACTCTGTGCCAGTAACTATGCCTCTACTACATGCATATTACTTCACATTCATCTTGCATACAAATTATATGTATGTATAATTACGAGAAAAAATTAATAATATAAAATTATTAGTTTGCCTCTAAATGTTTGCCGACTTGCATTTTTAATGAGTAGAGCTTGTAGCAGTTTTGACATGTCAGTCCCCTTTTTATTCTTACATTTAACTATTTCTGATTGTACTTTATTTTAAAACTATGTATGATTTAATCATCACAAGAGGTATTTGAATAATACAGTGGCAAGTAGTAGCAAAGGATAAGACGATGAAACAGTTCTCAAAGACTACATTAACTAGTAATAAGAATATTTGTTGAACCAGCAAATTTTTTCAAGTTAGTGAAAGTAGTTTAAGGTGCAAGTACCATAGTAATGATTTATAAAATTCAGTGAAGCAGATAATTTATGACAATATCTTAAACAAATCTATCTAGTGTCCAAATTGTAGCAGTTTAAAATAAAGGTCTTATATTTTCTCTCACTTCAGTACAGTGGGATCAAGCATGCCTTTGAGGAACATGAGAAAATAATCTCTGAAAGTGCATTTCCCAGTTTAACAAGAAATCATCTTGTGGACCTCGTGTAGTGATAGAAACCCAAACTGTTCTCTACTTAGAAGTATTATGAAATATGTCAGGTAGTTTCAGTCAGAGAGGTGGTGGTAAAAGTAGAGTGAAAGGAATCTATAAAGAGGGGTAAATATGCACAAAATTCTTGTAGTTAGAGGTACATTTCTGCTGCACATAAGAATGAGAACAAAGTATTAGAAGCAGAGACAGGGTAGAGACGGAATGTTGCTTCTTCTTTTTCTTCCCAGATACTAGGTTAAGTACTGAGTATTATGTTACTTCTCAGCCTGACTGCATGTTCTCTATGTGGTACTAATTAATAAAACAGATGTTTCAGCTTGACATCTGAAGTCATGGAGGTCTGGAGAAAATGATAAGACAAAAGCTGCCCACTAAAATGTGCACAGAAAAAGGATAGCAGAATGAAGAGGGTAAAGCTTCTTCCTAAAGAAAGCAAGATCCTTTCCCTTATTTTCAGCCTAAACTTACTTTCTATGGACTTTGAATAGAAGAGATTGTCTTGGCAATAGGCTTTGTCAAGGGGCTTTATTAGGTTGCTGCAGATTAGGGAAGCTATTTAATTCAAAAGTTGTTCACAATTCTCATCTTCTCTCTGAGATAACTCTATTGTCCAGTCTTCCTTATTTTAACATATACACTAGGGAAATATCTTTTTCTGTATAATATCATTGTGGTTTAAAATGTTTATATATTCATAGATATTCATCATGCTAGCAATTTAGATTAATATTTTCCATTTCCCCTTTTGGGAATATTAAAAGCTTATCAGGCTTCATGGATCACAGTCATAATGATGCTTGACAAAAATTACTGAAAGAGAAATCTGAAGATTTATTTTTAAGTAAAGTTTTAGACATGAAAAAGAACTTCACCAGAACCATCATATGAGGACTGCAGATAAATTTTTATAAGAGATCTAGCAGACATGAGTCTTGTCTCTTTGAAGTGTGTTAGTTTATAAATCTTAAAATCTCAAAATATAATTTTAGGGGAAAAAAAGCTTTTCACACTGACTTACTTGCTATATAACATTTCTGTTGAGTTTTTTATGTCGAGAATACTGTTGAAAAGCAGAGTTATGGAAATAAAGGAGAATTAAAAGCATACTATGTATATATCTATAAAGAGAATCTGTCTTTTTCCGTAGCAGAATAAATACATAACTGGTGTATTCCTCTGGTTGTAATTTTTTTTGATAACTTATATTTTTAAAATAGTTTCGAATTTTGAGTTTTGAATTTTGAATTTGGGCTTTCATGGAAACAAAAATAATACCTTAACTTTTCCAATTTCCAGCATGTCTCTGACCGCTCATTTACCTAATGAGCCTATTTTTGTAAATATATATATATATATCTTCTCACCTCAATGGCTAAAATGGGAAGATCTTTTTTAATGATGAGGTAGGTATTCTTCTAGGAAATTATTATGGTGAGAAGAGTGCCCCCTAGTTCCTTAAAAAGCCCTTGGAGAATTATCTTTAAAAATGCAAGAATAATTTTTCTATTTGAACACAGTTTTGCTGTCTATTTTATTGTTTTTTGTTGGTTTATGTGTGTTTTCTTCTTTTCTGCAATCGTTTCTACTCTCTAGCCTCTTAATATAACCATATCTCATACAGAGGCTTGTGATTTTCTGCATTGTCAAAGGCCTTCAATGGCTTCAGCAGCATCTGTGATTAGACATTGACAAGCAAGTAACCTTTAATCCATTAGGAGATTCTTCAGCATTTAATCTTGGAGTCTTTAAAACCATTAACTAAAGTTATAAGTTATCAACTTCCAGAAAGTTATTTAAACTTCCCCTTCTATAATCAGTACTCTGTAAAAGAACTAAGCTTTCTGAGTGTGTGTGGTTTTCCTCTGCCTCCACCCTTCACCCTCCCCATCACTGTAAGCACACACAGATTTGTCTACTTGATTATTATTATTTATTGCCTTTTTTTTTTTTTCTTTTTGTCAGTCTACATGAATTATAACTGCATTTGGCATGGACTTTTTGTAGAGCAGAGTTTTTTCAAACATCTAAGACAGTTCAACTGGAATTGTTGAACAATGATGTTCAACATTTACATACAATAATCTCTCTGTATGTTCAGCAGCAGATGTTTATTAATTTATATAATTTGATTCTTTCTTTAATTTATATTTGTCATTGAAACAGTACCTATACTAAGTACTATGTAGGAAAGTTCAGTGTGGCGAATCAGGTTATTCTCTGATGCTAATCAAAATGTAATTCAGGCAAGCTGCCTTTAAACCATGGTATCAACATTCAGTTTAATCTGGGAGTGACTTAATTCACCCTGCATCAGCTACATGGCTGGAACTTTCCTGTACCAAATGTCATTGAATTGATAATAGTTATTCTGAGGACTGATAGCTAAGCAGAACTACTGCAATCCAAATTTGTCCTATGGAGCTTAAGGGATTAATTTAGATAAAATATTATCAATCTGATAATTGGATTCATTTCTTAATTTTATATAATCCTGTTTCTAAAAAAGGGATTGTGTCACCCTCCTGCCAAGACTTGAAAGACAGCAATAAGGGTTAGAATAAAATTTAAGAGCTTGCTTTTAAAACATCAGCTCAAGAATCTATCAGCAAACCTGGGATAACTGTATTAAGCTTTTGGTACTCAAATAACTAAGTCTCCCAAGTGCAGATATGAATTAAAGTTTAATAAATAATATTTTTATTCAATATACATACAAAACACTAACAAACACAACAGTAAATAAACATGGTAATAATAACTAATTCTTACTATATAAGCATAACTGTTTCATAGTCCTTCCTCTGCGAAGGCAGGTAACAGACCATCTAGTTGACCTGCCCTTCCTGCAGTAACCTTCACTTATATCTTAAGGTTTTGAAAACCTTCTAGTGGGAATTGCTTTCGTTAGCTGTACATACATACATACATAGCCTCTTCTACTAGAAGTTCATTTTCTACTAGGACATACCATTGCCCATTCCTTATGCTGCTCCTATGTCTTCTAGCTATGGCTCTATCAACTCTACACTCTTCCAGCCCCTCTAAAAAACTCCAAAATATGTACTAACATTTTCACATAGTTAAAAATAAAAAGTGCTATTATATTTAAAAGAATATGTACAGAATTGGAAAATAAGTTCAAAAATAAACACCATCTCCCATCATACAAGAGGTGTGCGCACAGCTTCTTCCATTTCCTCCTAGTTTAAAGGAGACTTACAAAAAAAGCTGATCATTTCTTTGCCTCTTGGACTTTTGCATGCCAATACCATAAGCTATTTCTTTAGGCTGAATGACAGCTCACCTTACTACGCTTAGGTAGAGTTAGGTGGCTTAGTTTTCTATATACTGGTAACATTGCAAACACTCATATGCTATAGCTGTCTTTTTAACAGGAATGCCTTTCAGACATGGTGATGCAATACAATCAAAGCAACCACGTGTAAGGCCTACCCATTGGCCTTTCCATTTGTTTTGTTCCTGCAACCCCATCTGTCACTCAAGCTACTCCCTTTTTAGAGTTGTCCTCTTCTCTGGAGTTCTCTGAAGCCAGGTTGGAGGATGGAAGGGTTTTGCACACATTATATAATAAAGCTCAGCCAAGTTTACATGTAGTTAGTGCTTCTGGTGGTCTGAGACAATAAAATCTGTAAATTGGAGTGCCCTGCAGTGAATGTGTTCCCTTTGCAAGGTGTTAAGAGTGGCTGACAGAAATAAAAGGAAATGTAATATTCCACATGTGTGTTAAGAAATATTTCATGCAGAGGCAGAGAAATACCACTGTGATCCCCTAACCCCTCAAGCAGCATTCATTCATGGCAACCAGTTACTGAACATGAGATGGCCAGATCGTAGATGCATAGTTGAAAGTCTATAGACTGTACATTTCTCAGTGAGATAAATCAATGAAGTCTTCATTTAAATAGTTGTAATATTACTCTAAAGAAGAAGGTGGTTTTAGTTCACCTGAGTCCATTTTGATTCTATGTAAGCATTTGGAAATCACATGATTACCCCTTTTCCAAGCTGAAATAAGGGTCTTTGCAATTACTGTCCATCAGCCTACTCTTCCAAGTAGAATCCTTAAGATTATGACAATTTGCGTTGTATAGGCCTTTTTAATCACACCTCTGCTTTTACAGATGATGTGAATTACAATGGAGAAGGCAGTGTTGACAAAAAAAGAAAAAAGTTGACATTTCTGCAAAAGACCCACTCACCTTTTATCATGAGTATATTTTAGGAGATTCTGTTCTTTAAAATATATAGGCCTGACTCACTTTTTTATGATTTTCTGCAAGTGTATTTTTGTTGAATTCAGTCCAGTACTTGCATAAAGTAGGAGTAACAAAATGAAGGATCATAGTATTTTTAGTTTCTGATCTGCCAAGTTGCTTTCCATCCTTCAGCCAAATTTAGATGGTTTGTCAGCTGAATCTGCATTTTTAGTTGCAGTGGCAGATGTAATGAGAGCTATTATCGCCTCTCAGATATGACAGCCCTCAGCTCTCAATCCTCTTGTGTGCTTATCGTATACTGAATATGAAGTAAGTGAAGCAAATGAAAAGGACACTGTTAAGGCTTTTGGCTTGAACATTTCTATCTAGAAGGTCAGTTCTTGCCTGATGTGCAACATCAAGCATATGGTCCAGACATTTCCCAACAGATTTTCTTGACACTATTAGAAATATATGGTAGGCAGGTTCTTTTATACAAAGCTAGGACATCTGTTTTGCTGCTCTACATTTGTATATTCCTAAACCAAAGAATCAGAAGGGACCACTGTGATCAGGTCAAAGAACAGCCCTAAATTAATTCTTAATTAATTAAATTGAATTGCAGTGTACGAAAAAGGGCAAAAATCCTGTCATCCTCATCTGTGTTCCTATAGGATATCTATGCTGCATGGAAATGGCTTGGCTTAGCATGTGCAACTGCATGTAGAAAGAAGGGGTCCAGAAAGAAATATCATGATAGATTAAAACATTACATTTTTTCTTTTTCTGTTCTTTCAGTAGACATAAGAAAGTTATGTATTTCCAGTTTCTCCTCATAATATTTTGTTTTTAAATAGAGAAACAGGAATAGTCTGTCTTCAGTAAAATGACAAAATGACCTAAATATGTTAAGGAAATATATTAAAAAAATTAATTTAAAATCTCAGGTCAGATGAAATTAATATTATATGACACTATACTCCTGGGACATAAGACTTTTACTAAAGAAAAAGATATGTTAACTAAAATAGCGTACTCCATTACATAATGTGTCTGTATCAGTGCACTCACTCAGGAGTACATGTACACATGTACTACTGAACAACAAAGAAAACCAAACAACTGGAAATATTTATTACACCATTCAGCAACAAAGTCAAAATTATCTTGATAATCTGTGAGAATTTTACCCGTGATCCCCCTCAGATTCTTTCACATATATTATTAGCATCCTTTCCTTCTGTGGATAAATCTTTTCTGCTTAGTATGAGAAGAAGTGGAACACTGTCAGACTGGCAGGTCCCTGAAACTGCTTTCTAGAAATTGCAAAATATCTTAAAGAGCAAAAAAAAAAAAAAAAAAACCAAAAAAATCAAACCCTGCAAAATCTCTAGTTTACTTATTTTCAGCATTGCAAAGGAAGCTGATGAATAGGAATGCACAAAAGTGCTGACTGTACTTGTCATTAATATTTATCCTGTTAAGGGGGTCTTCCAGGAGTAGTGAGTTTCCCAGGAATCTTTTAGATGTAGAATAGATGCAATAGAAAGTATATTTATGCAATAGAAATAAAACCTCCTAATCCTATATGCCTTTTCTGATTAGTTGTTCATGCAATTTTGTATCTTCTACAAGTTTTCTGAGCAAAGATCTAGTAGTAACAACTTTTGAGATGTCCTTGAAGTTTGCCAACTCACCTAAACCAGCATTCTATGGATGCCTGATTCCCGTTATTACTTATTCTCCATTATTCTAAATCAAGTAGTTTGGCAGATCATGAAGATTCAATCACTTTTTTAAAAAGCCTGACAGTCTTTTACTTTGCTAACAGTTTCACGTTATTTCAGCAGAAATTGAAGACCAGAATGATTGTGGAATACAGCCATTAACATCATAACCAGACCTATCTTGAAAAGCAAACAGAAAACATCAATAATTATCAATTTTGAAAAAAGACACTATATTTACAAAGAGGCAGGAAATAATTGAAGACTTGATGGAAAAAAATATCTGAGCTTCTTAAAAGAGTTCACCTAGACTTTGCACTGTATGCCAACATCTTTGTATTCTTCAGTCTTCACTCTGCCTATAACTTGTCACCAGAAAAATCAACTCTCTATATAAAATGGAAGACACTGATGATACAAACCTAAGAGAAAGAAATATTCTTGAGTCTCCTTAAAGGTGTGGGGGATGTGTGCTGAAACACCACGACACTGTGTGTGTTTCAGAGACAGCAGAATCCTACAGTTAAGATGATATTGCTAAGGAGAGTTGAGATCTGGTCCTTGGTACAAACCCAGAGGACAACAAACTGTTTTGCAACCACACTGCTGAGATATGGGCTTCTCTGTGGCATATTTGTTTTTAAGAGAGCTCTTTAGGATAGTTCGAGATGATCCTGACAGTGAGCTGACAGTTAAATACTATGTGTAAGGGATTCAGTGTAGGCATCCTAAGAAGCCATTTCTGTGGTTAATTTTGGGCATGACCTAGAAAAGAAAAATAGAGGTATAATAGGATTGCTACTGGACTGTGCTTGTTACAAAAATATAATTCAAACTGAAGCAGAGTCAAGACCAGGATTTCTAGCTGGAATGTTATTAGCTGCTACTTGATATAAGAGAGCCTGGAATATAATGCTTTATAGTAAAAAAAAAAAAAAAAAAAAAAAAATCTTCCCAGGTGTATTCCAATTAAGTTCTTCATTTACGGGGGTGAACATCAGATGAAATTCTTAATAGTGTGAATGCTGAGCTCACCAAGTATTCAGGATTAATATTTTGTGCCAAATTGCTTCTTAAAGTAATCTGTTAAATGAATGTGACTTTTATCAGATATTACATTCTCTTGCATTTGAAACTGTAGTTTGGCAGTAACATAATTAAATTGAAACATAAAAATATTAAAATTGACAGTTAAAAACTATTATAAATTCTTTAACATTTTGCTGACACTGAGTTCCTACTAAACAGATCAGAACCTTAACACTGGCTAACTCACTTAACATTTTTAGTTACTATGCGGATTCACAGAGCAGTGCTTATACACACTTGAGGTATGTACCACAGAAAATGACAAGTTGTTGAGACAGAATTATGTTTGATTTTCTCCAAATATGACTTCTTTTGTAGTGATAAATAGCAGTTTGACAAACAACATATTTCACTGTCGAAGTGTCTATTGCTATTTTAAAATAATTGTAAAAATAATTCAGTACTTTAAGTATTATGAACTGGTCAGATGATTTCATATTGATACTGCTTCCTTCAGGAACTGAAAACTATTTTCCAAATGGGTTCATGTTTTAATAAAGAACAGATTTTCTATGTAAAGTGACATCTAATTCCATATTCTGTAGAATCTGAAGTGGCTAAAATTGCTTATTCACTGTTGGCATTTTAGAAAGAGGAAAAAGTTGCATGGGAATTCTTGATTAAATCATAAAATACATTTCAGTAAAAGTTTGCTGAAAATGTGAGAAGTGTATTTTCCAGGTTAACTAAATTTTATCCATTTATTTATTTATTGAAATGTAGGCGATAAGTTTAGAAATGCCTTGCTTTGTTGTATGGGAAATCTTGGATGTACAACTCATGATGTAAAGACAAGGAAAGAAATCATATTTCCAATAAGATTAGTACGAATAAAACACTTAAACCATTTTGAATTCTACTCCTTTACTATTACAATATGCCAAACAGTTTCCAAAAGTGTTATACAAAACAGGAAAAGACTGAGAAGATCAAGAATAGTCTATTTGTGAGACGTTATTGTGCGACAGAGAGGATGCTATGGCATGCTTGGTTTATTCTAGCACACCTGGGTTCTTCTAAGTGTCCTTTCAAACTAGCCTGTCCTTTCTGATTTCTGCTACTAAAAGAATGCTTGTAAATCTCATAACAACTTATTCTTCAACAGGTTTCTTCAATGTCAGTTTTTCATCAAGAAACATCTGAGGCTTTGATGGCAATTAATTTAGAGCCTTCTGAGTGTGCAGTCCTGGCATTTTTTGTTATCAAGACTTGAGTGGTGATTGCTAGAAGCCATCTTATGGAATCACCTGCCTTGTACCACATCTTACTCAGACAGGATTTTATTTGAAAGCATCCATTAAAACTCTTTGGAAAGAAATACCTAGCTGTAAATGTTATTGACCAGGCTAATAGCAGTAGCAGGTTATTGTGCTGTATTATTTTCCATATGGGTGCATCAGGATTTATGCAAATAGCAGGAGATACATAATGCTACAATAATTTTAGACACAGTGTGACTGAAGTGTTTGACACATGAAAGAGAATGGATATATAAAATAGTGCAACTGCTTCAAGACTGAAGTATTCCCTATCTAATTTAAAACTTTTTCTTTTAAATTCAAAAAATCATATGGAAATTAATGACATTGTTCAACAGAATTTTTCTGAAGCTTTTAATTTTGTGTGGTCTTGATATTTTGACTTCTCATTAAAATTCTGGAGGAAAAATAATGTCAAAATATTAATCTTGAGATATGGAAAAATAATCACTGACTCAAGTCCTTTATGATGCTCATCACAACAATTTATGAACATACAGAGGTGGCAGTCCACACCTTTGAAACAACAAGATTCAACATAGGTGAATTATAACTAAACTTGGATCAACAGCTATGTAAAACAGAGCCTGTCACTGTTGTCTAACCCTGAGGTTAAGTCTGACTGTCTTCATGATACTTTGCTATGGGGTTCCCCTGGGACATATGTGATGACCCTAAGTAAAATAATGTGGGAATGTTGTTTGGGAGAGTCTGTAGTAAGGGTAAGCTGTCCCTTATCCCAACAGCTGCCAGAATAGAGACACGGTTTAGTGCCCGAGTCAGGTTATGGTTGGACTCTGTGATCTTGAGGGTGTCTTCCAACTGAAATTATTCTATGATTCAATGACTACAGAGGGTGGAGGGAGTATAAATCAATACAGTCTTGTCCATACTGTCTTTAGAGAGAAGTAGTTGCCAAAGTCTGAAGTGAGCCAGGAATTGTGCTATTCATACAAAATACACCGGTGAGACTAAATAAAACAGACCAGAGGCGGTCCTCTGACCTTGTGCCTACATTGATCAAAGAGGGTGGCCATAACCAAGATATCTACTGAAAATATTATCTACTACGTGCAGATTTTGTCTTGCCTGATAATGGGTTCAAGATCACAAGCTAGGACAAGCTAATCCCGGATGAAGGGCAATGTTAAGAATTTAACAGTATGGAAATTACATACCAGTGCTAAAAGCAGTGGTCTGTCCCTGTTTAGTTTGCAAATATATCCATAGAAATCAGGGGTAAGCTTTAATGGCTGGATGATTAACTTTCTGAGTTGAGCTGAAGCTTATGAGCATCCACAGTTACACAGTACTGAGCACTAAACCCTTCCACAGAATTTCAGTCACATACTTTCAGGTCTTTTGCAGTGAGACCAGACTTATACCTGTCAGTTTGAGCTTTAGACAGGCTGACATATACAGGAACATAAGATGGATCCGCTTTAGTTAAGTGTAAACAGTTAGGTAGAACAAATATAAACTTCAATGAATTTTCTTAGTCTATTTGAGGATTAAATCCAATATGTATCCAAGACAATATTTCAGAGATAATTTAAAATGTCTGTTTCTGACCTGGCCCATAGCATGTTCAGATGTATAAAGTCACTGTGGCTGGAAGTCATACAACCAAATGTGGATAGGAAAATCTGAGCTAGGCATTTTAAACTTTTTGTAAAAAGTAGGGATGAATATGCCCTATGAGGTCACTTTAACTGTATTGGGGTATTTTAGAGTTTTAGGATGTTTACTTGCATAGGGCTGGCATATGCCAAAAGAAGTCCTTTACAAGCTGTAACCTTCAGAATTAGCAGATGATGATGAGATGGAACACCTTAGTTTATCACAAGTGGTATTAGATACCTGAGGTCAGGCATCTGGATGTGGCCTTCCTGCACAAAATTAATCTACTTGGATTAGAAGGATTAGTTATTGAATTCAAAGTGATATTAAATATGTGTTTGTGATGACTTGTTCACTGATACCTGTTTGGTCAGATGAATCCCAAATTTCACAAAAATTGATGTGATAAATGATTGCTGTGAGGCAGTTAGGGAATGTCCACCTTAACTTTCTAAATTGTCTTTGTAGACTATTTTTGAGTAAAAGCGATCAGATTGTAATCAGATTTTTTTAATAAAGAAGCTACTGGGAATGATTCCTTTCTTTCTGAATCTCGAGCAAAAGCTAATTGTTTTAGTGACTTCATTGCATCTTGATTTTGGGCTCTAGTCTGGTATTACAAACCTAAGTAAAAATCAAATTGAATCTTACAATCACTGAAAAGATACATTCTTGAAACGGTTGTATATTTCTTATGAATACTATTCCTAAATCACCATATACTGATTTCAGAGGGATTTTACTTGAATAACGGTACCAGGCCAGGGATATCTTGCCATCCTATAGTTTTTATGCTGTTGTGATATGTTATTATGTACTTTTATGAGCTATAATGTATTCTCATTAGACAAATGAAAAATAACCAAACCAAAACTTTATTTACAGACAATATTATTGATTCTGTCCTCATTCTCCTTATTTTGTTCAGTGTGCTTTGAAATATATCTACATTTTTTTTCAATGAAATCTTCCCACAGAAGATTGCAAGATTGTAAATAATAGAATGTCATATTTTTCATTATCACATGCGTATGCTTTACCTTTTCTGTGGCTATATAATGTGAGGCTCATTTTATTTGAATCTCAGTGAGAGAAAAAGGGCTAACTCCTCCTGCCAAGAAACAAATTAGCTTTTTTACATTGTTTAATAACTGCACACAGTTCCAAATGTCACCAAATGGCTATTAAACAGAAAGCCCCTTGAACAAAAGCTCAATGGTGCATAACACACTTGATTAGATGTACTCTTTTCTGAAAGGACCATTATTCTTAGTAGGCATATTTCATTACTGTTAATCTGAGTCTGAGTCTAGGCATCCATAATCTAATAACTCCAACTGAATTGTCTAATGTTACGTAGCCAATCTTAGGATAAGTCTTCTGACATTTGTGTGTTGTCTTGAGAGATTTTTGAGGCTGAAGAACCATTCTCAGTGTTCCCTATTGCTGTTTCTTAAAACTTAGATCTATTGCACCTAGGAAGGAACAGGTTTTGCTATTTTAATGCCTACTTTATTTTTCTCTTTAGTTGAAACAAAGTATTCTCAGCAGTTTCCAAGCAAACACATCATTTTCAATTACTGCTTAGTATTGGGTTCTGTGCCTGGATTACTGAATGCTTTTTTTTTTTTTTTTTAAAGTCAGTCTTTTCCATTCTCAATGAGTAACATAGGTGTATTACTCTGAGGACTTAACCTGATGTGTGTTGTTTGTCTACAAATAGCAACAAAAAATCTCAATAAAATATACTTTCTACAACAATATCGGGTTGTATGATCTGGTTTTCTGCTGACAATAAGAAGTTT
Source organism: Nesoenas mayeri (assembly GCF_963082525.1). NCBI lineage: Eukaryota > Metazoa > Chordata > Aves > Columbiformes > Columbidae > Nesoenas > Nesoenas mayeri. The sequence goes on from NC_137541.1 coordinate 162,246,715, forward strand.
CTGCAACTGAGAAGGAAGATTTGCTAATTTTACTGGAACCTTGATTTAAATATATTTCTTGATTTGTTAATGAGCAAATGTAGAATGATTTTATTGAGCCAACCAATTTATGTCCTTGTATTTTACAACTCCTTAAGACACTCTTATTAGCAATTAAAAATTTATACATTGTTATAAAGTAGTCACATAAAATTTGCTTTAAAAAGTAATTTGGTGTCATTAAATTTACTACATTTCACTCACATGAAAATTTTGATAAATTAATTTAAAATCTTATGAAACTATGTCTTCTATGTAATAATTTCCTTGGGAAAGAATGCACTAAGAGATGAGAAAGGTAGACTCCAGCATAGAAAGGCCATCTAATAGCTCTTCTTATACAGTAGAGCTTGCATAGTATTTGGTTTTAAGAAGGCATGTGTATATGTGTCCGGGTTCATGTGGCTGTTGCTATAGTACAGACTTTCCTTCTTTGAGTTACATTCAGACTCAAAACAGACCAAATTCAGCATGTTAGTCAAGTGCCTGTTGTGAACGTGACTGACTTGCAATTTTCATGTCTCTGCAAACCTTTAAATGCTTTAGTAGTTCAGTCACCGAAGTGGCCTGATATGTCAGCAGTCATCGAGAACTGAAATCTGAATATTTATGTAGACTGGGAGAAAATGTCACTGATAGAGAGAACGTCAATTTAAAGTGACGTCTTAGTCACAAGTGTCTTTAATCTTCACATTTAGTTTAGGAGCTGGAGGGTAGGTTTATTGGTTCTAAATTAATTTTCCTGGCCTTCCTTCTAGGTTAGATTTAATTTTTTTTTTAATAGAAAATCGATTACAGTTAGTTCATCTCACCTTCCTTAGCTTTTCAGAAAAACAAAACAAAACAAAACAAAACAAAATCAAAACCCAAAAAAAAACCCAAAAACCAACCAAACAAAAACCACAAAATCCGCCACCAAAATAAACTAATATAAAATAAATAACAGAAAGAAATTGCTTAACCTTCTATAAATTAAATGTAGAGAGAGACCACTATCTTTGAAGGTTGATAAGTTGATCTGTATAAACAACTATCTTGGGATGAAGGTGCCTATATCTATCCAACTTAGAGTAGAACCTAAGGGCATTTATGCAGTTGCTTAAGAATAGTTGTCTAGTGCTATAAAGGGCTAGTCTTGTGTTGTATTTGCCAGTTCTGCCAACTGTGATAGCATCTGCACAGTCTGGAAGTTATAACGAAGGACCCAGGAGGCCCATACATCTTTCCAAACAGACTTGTGGATGACAAACTGTACATCTTAAATCTCTTCAGTGGCACTAGATACCAACAATTACTCAACTGCCATCATCTCCTAATGTCACCTAATTTGAAATCTTCTTGCTATAATTAAAAATATTTGTACTGAGATTTGGTGTCCCACTGTGCCTCAGTTTTATATATACATGATGAAAGAAAATCCTTTCTCCAAAATAAAACAATTGAAAGGATAAATACAAAGAGAAATGTCAAAGTGTAGGATGTATTCTGGTTTCAGCCAACCTTGACAGTTTAGATGGAGGTTACTAACCTGACCATTGTAACCTGCATGCTGTCAAATTTCAAAATGAGTACTTGAGATGATCTTCTACCCAAACTTGTCACATCAATAAAAATGTCAGTGAAAATAACAGCCGGTCCCATGTTAGGAACTTGTAAGATATCTGAACACTTGTCCAAAGACACAGATATGGATAACATATTTAACATCAAATACCAATTTAACAGAAGAGTGGTCTCTGGAGCCACAATAAAGAGTAGAATTACTCTCTTAAGTGCTTCCTCTTGAAAGATTGAACAAGGAAAATAGTTCCTATTCTTAAAAAGAAAAATTAAAACAAACAAAAAACCCCAAACAAACAACAACAAAACAACAAAGAAACTCGCTGCAAACCTCTATATTCGAAGGCAGATTTGAATCCACAGTCTCTGCTTTCTAGCTTGTTAGTCCATCAAGGCTGCATAAGGAACTTGAACACTTTTCAAACCTTAATGAAAGATGGAAAGAAGATCATGTATATGTGTTAAAATGAATTAAAATCTTACTTGCCCATTGTTTTTAATGTAATTCTAAGAATTATGTTTTTAGGCAATACTGCCCATTACAGTGCTATTTCTTGTAGTGAGAACTGCATTTTGTTAAAAATATTGACTTAGATATTTTTATTTATATTTACATGAAACTTCCATTGGAACAACTGTATATGTGGCATAGTATATTAGAAAATTAGGAACATAACGAAGCCATAGTTAAAATTTAAGAGTTAAATTAAACAGTTATCTATGTGTATTATGAAATATGTGTCTATTTTCCTATGTTTCAAACTTAATTTAATGAGAAGAGAAAGTTTGAGACCTATGTAACCAGCCAGGTCTCTGTGAACAGCAGGCTAGAATCACAGAATATCTTCAGTTGGAGGGAACCCACACGGATCATCAAGTCCAACTCCTGTCCCTGCATGTGACAACCCCACAGTTCACACCATGTGTCTGAGGATGTTGTCCAGTCTCTTCTTGAACACTATCAGGCTTGGGGCCGTGACTGCCTCCCTGAGGAGCCTGTTCCAATGCTCCACCACCCTCTGGGTGGAGAACAGTTTCCTAATGTCCAACCTAAACCTCCTCTGGCACATCTTCCTGCCATTCCCTTGGGTTCTGTCATTGGTCACCAAAGAGAAGAGACCAGCACCTGCCCCTCCTCCTCCCCTTGTGACAAAGCTGTAGACTTCAATGAGGTCTCCCTTCAGTCACCTCTTCTCCAGGCTGAACAAATCAAATGTCTTTAACTGCTCCTCATATGGCTTCCTCTCTAAACCCTTCATCAACTTCATAGTCCTCTTCTGGACACTCTCCAGCAGCTTAATATCTTTTTTTATACTGCGGCACCCAGAACTGCACGCAATGCTCCAGGTGAGGCCGCACCAGTGCAGAGGGAAGAAGGACAGTCACCTCCCTTGCCCGACTGGCAATGCTGTGCTTGATGCACCCCAGGATGTGGTTGGCGCTCTTGGCTGCCAGGGCACACTGTTGGCTCATGTTCAACTTGTCGTCTACCAGAATCCCCAGATCCCTCTCCACAGAGCTGCTTTCCAGCATCTTGTCTCCCAGTATGTATGTACAGCCAGGGGTGCCATATCCCAGGTGCAAAATCTGGCACTTGCCCTTGTTGAACTTCATGTCATTGGTGATTGGCCAGTTCTCCAATTTGTCTAGGTCCCTCTGCCCTCGAGACTGTCAACAGCACCTCCCAATCTAGAGTCGGTGATGAACTTAGTATTCGCTCAAGTCCTGAGGGTAGACTTGAAGCACAGTGGAGTTAGTTGACCTTTTGGGAACTCTATATAATATGCAAGGAAAAGGCTAGAATCTAACACTTTGAGCATTTACAACAGTCTTCTGACATATATGTTATGAAATATTTTGTAATATGCAATATGTAAAATGAATAGTTTCTGCTAAGGGATGGAGGGAGCAAAAACCAGGGAATTGCTGGAAGTCATATATTCATTTAAGTGAATATAAATGTTTTAAGCCACTGTAGGATGATCCTTCTACATTGCGAACTAGAATAATTTTATAGAAACATAGTTAAACTTTGTCAAGGCTCTACTTCTTGATTAAGTATGTATGTCAAGTGCCTTTACCTGGCATGTTATTTCTAGAATAACATAATTTGACAGACACTAAGGACCTAATTCTAAGACTAATGTCCCATATCAGCTGGTTCTTATGTAAGACTTCACAAAGATATTATGGATCCAGGTTTCAGAGTTCTCCTTAGTGCCAATAAAGTTTGGGAGAAGGCTTACAAGGTGCAGAAAGGCAGGAAAATTATTATGGACAATGTAATAAAACCATAGTTTATATGTGCCTTCTGTTACAAAACAAACACAACAATAGAACAAATTAACTACAAAATAAGACCTGTAGAATTATTCCAAGCTCTTCCACTGCCTTTTCCTTATGCTTTCTAGTTCTGTAAAACTAGGATGTCTCAGATTAGGCTGCATTTAATATTTCAACATGTGCAAGTTTATGATGCTAGAATTAGGCCACTTGCTTGAATCTCCATGCAAAAGGATGTGTGTTTCATAGTCTTTACAGAGCTTAACTGCAGTGTTTCATATTACGAATTTCTTCTTCATTTTCTTTTAAACTGGACTCTTGCAAAAATCTACCAACTCAGATTTATGAGCAAATAATACAATAAAAAAAAGTTGCCTGTGAGAATTACAAGTTTTAATAGTTTTTTCAGCCCGTGATGTTGTTACCAAATGTAATAAAAAATGGTATAAGTATTTATTTTGGCTCTTGACTACATGATCTACTGTTGTCTTCCAGATGCGTTTCGAAGTATTTATTCTGAGATAGGTGGATAGATGCTTTTATCTTCTCACCTCTAACTCTGTTATGAAACAAATTTAAGTAGTCAGACCATCTGAAGGTCAGCTAAGTTCCACTGAAAACATAACAAATAGAGGTATAAATTGCACAGCAGTTCCATAACTCACAGAGGAAAAGGGAAATATTTACCCACTTAAGTGCTGTAATAACTAGGCTCTACATTATTTCCGTATAACTTTATCCATCATTCATTCCTGTAGCAGATTGTGGAGCCAAAAACCAGAAAGAAGACATAAATTATCCTGGATCAAATTAATCAAGGAAACTGAAACCAAGATCCCGGAGCTGCCATTTTTGGTTTACTGTTTTGTTTTGTTTTGTTTTGTTTTTTTAACCCTCTAATAAACTAATGTAAAAAGCAGAAAGACATCTGAAGTCTTAATTATCTTCCTGTTATCTGAGTCCTCACTACATTTCACTTATTACAAAATAATTGCATTAGTGTCAAGCACTATGGAAAGACATGAGGCAATTATTTTCCTTGAGGAAAATAATTTATTTAAAAAAATAAAATGCTCAAAAGAACTAGAAAAGAAAAATAAATACAGTAAACTGGCCAAGATCACAGCTCAGGACAGTGGAAAAATGCTACCTGGAATAGGGGTTGGCAGAGCCTCATCTTGGCTGAGAAACCAAGGGAAGAAACATGACACTTTGACCTCATCATATTGCACACAGAATCAGAAGATGAGGAAAGAAGGCTTCCACTGCTTGTAAGCAATAATTCTACAACCATAGTTATCCTTTGGTTTTCAATAATTATTTTTCTATTATGTTTCTGTCATAAAAGGAATTGTTTATTGTCTCTTGTAGAACTCCAAATATTAAATACCTCTTAGAAACAAGCATGTTTGTATTTAATCAATACAACATATGAAGTGAGATTTTCCCACCGTTTATCAATAATTACTAATTTACAATGCAAAAAGAGGACAAAAAAAGCCTCCTCACCATTATTTTGTGTCAAATTAAACAAAAATTTAATACTGATATGTACACACAAACAAAACATAAAGGACTTCAAGAATGGCAGCGGCCTTCTAGCATATACATTTTTTTAGAACAGAGAAGAAACATTTAACTCACCTGAATTCTTAGCGAGCCCAAACATCACACTTATACTGCTCTTTTATCCAAAAGTGTCACTAGTGACACCTGTTTTTCTCCACCTGCTTCTCAGATAACAGCATGGCAAAACATACATCTGCAACAACTTTTGTCCTCCAGCATTTGAGTTTTTACCCCTGACTAATATATTTCATTTGTGTCTGCTAGAACAACCAATAACACAGATATTTGACAACACTTTATGTTATCCACTGATGTAAGGACCATGTTTTGTATTGTGTTATTAAGATTAAGAGAAACAAACCATGCTAGGATATTTTCATTTTTACAGTTATAACAACTAAAAAGATGTCTGAAGGGAATATATAAAAGTGAAAGTGTAAGGTTTTCACTGAAAGAATGAAACTTTTTCCAAATTATGGTGGTATAACTAAAAACCTAGCCTAAGGAGTTACCTGGGCTCAAACAGGACACACAGCCCAGCCTCTCTCAGCCTTTGTGCCCTTTAACTAACAGAGTGCCAAAATACAGGGTCTTACACTTTCCAGTCCTATGCAGAATTTGTTTCTTGCCTTGCACAATGAGAAAGACTGGACTGCCCCACACAGGTTTAGAAGTTAAAGAATACAAGGCAAGAAATAGCTAAATCTGTATTTGTAATTGTCAAAAGGGAAAGTAATAGAAATTCAAAGTCAAGGCAAAACTGTGAATTTGGAATTATTTTTAGCTACGCATATTTTTTGCAGAAGAAAATCAACTAATCAGCCAAGCCCTCATTACCTGAGTTAACAAACAAGAGCCATCACCTAATATGTGCTAGTCCTGAGAGAAGGACAGGTCACAATGGTTCTGTTTCACTGTGAGGGTGCCTTGTGGGACAGATGCTTCCCCTGGCGAGATATGAAATGGACTTGTGATTGCAGCTTAGTGTTTAGGAAGCAGATATACACGCCACCATTGCCACTGATAATAAATATTTCTATTTAAAGGAAGGAGGAAAGTCTCAGATATCTTTGTAGACAGTGGTGTTTAAAACCTTGTGCAGGAGTAGTCAAAGACTTGTTCATGCCCTCAAGCACATAAACTTGAGTAGGACCATTGACATCAGTAGAAATACTTGGAGTGCATGAAATTAATTATACATATATATAACTAAGACCAAGACTTTATTTAGCAGGGAGACTTTCACTGTAGATGAATACGTACTCTTTTATTAGTAAGAGGGCATGATTTTGGACTCCAAATCTAGTGGCACAGCACTATAGTGATGTTGTTAGACTTGGAAGATTTGGTTAGATTAAAAATTTTGATCAACCAGATTTGGAGAAAACTGGAACAGTGATAACTATGTGATTCATTTTATATGGATTAATAATAAATTAGGAATTTTTAAAAAGCACTAAACCATAGTATCAAATGCATGACTTACAGCTTACTGTGGCTGGCTATCCAGCCTGTTGGATTCCTTTAGAGACTGATATTGTTATCTACTGAAACATCCAGTCATTTTAATAGGAAAATGATCACCCTTAGCCAATATATAAGAATATAAATAAAATACCATGACAATACTAAATTTAAAAATAACTAATAATAGAATTTAGTGCTTTTAAACAGTCTAGTTCAGGGTTCTTACTCACACATTCATTCCACTCAGCATGACTGCTCTCAGAATTAAAAGGAAGGTAAATTAGTGTAACAAAAAAATAGAGACCAGAACCAGAAGTAAAAGTCGTATTCTTGTTGAAGCAAAAGAACAAGAAGCATAAAAAAAGCCAGAAGAAAAATCAGTATTTTGGATGTTTTTGAGACAACAACAAGATTAAAATGATGAGGACAGCTTTGTAAAGCATGTTTAACCCCTCTATCCTCATATCTCAGATGTGAAGTCCTAAAAATTTTCCTCAATAATTTTATTTGAAATTCTGTATTAAACTTTGTATTATTTATTTTGTCAATCTCATAACTTTTACTGAAAGAAATGACATGTTATTGTGCTATCAAATTCTGTGTTGTATCAGTATACATTTCTTTAGGCATCTTTACAAACTTCTATTTTTCAAGTAAAGCCTTTAGTGCATTCATAAAGCACAGTCTTAAAAATATTCTATTAAAATGGTGTTATTCACTATTTATTATTTTAATCTCATACTGGTATACTGCAGTCAACATTCAATACTTTGATTGCTGCTGGTGAATAAACAAAACATTTTGTGGCAGTTTAAAATGACTGTTAACTTCAAAACCATCAGACAGATTTTTTTTATAATTTCTGTATTTTTGTGACATGAAATAACTTTGCAGCTTTCTTTTTATAGCAGTGAGAAGAATAAAAAAAGGTTTTATTTATGAGTCAATGTTTCCTATTATGCTTCTTATTCTGTAACAATCTATCTTCTATTACGAACTGGAGAAGATAAAATGTGAAAGTAAGTTATATATTCAATAAGTTATATAAATGAAAAGTTACATATTTTGCTATGCATTTAAATACTTGAATAATTTCTGCATTGCAAGAAATATACCATTTGTGCAGTCCTACACTGCATTGGGAAAGAGCAAAACTGAAAAGTACTGCCATTAGTGATTTGATTGACCTTGTGCCCATTTATACTTAAACCAGAAGGTATTCTCCCTATATTTATAATTGAGATACAGATTCATAAAAATAGTGAAATTATATATAACCTTGTTAAAAGCTAAGCCCAAGGAAATACTGATAATAATAATGTGTTATTTTTTCCTGATAAACCAAGTTGGAATTCAAGTCTCTTCTCTGCCCACAAAGGATATCACATCTCTGATAATTCTGATGGATGCCACAGACATGAAGTGGTAGAACAATGACTTCTACATTACAAAGAAAAAAAAGAAGTCCAGAGTATCTAATTCAGAAATGTCTTCTCCCACCCAGATGAAAACATACTTTTCAGCTGGATCTCCATGTTTTGGTGTCTTTTTTTTTTTTTTTTTTTTTTTTTTCCAACTTCAGAGAAGCACAGATGTGGGAAGGGGCAGATTTTTTAGTCTGGGTACTCTATTGCTTAAAGATTACCTTCAAACTGTCACAGGATGATACTATGTTTAATATGGAAAATGTTGAATTTATTGCAATGCTGAACTTCTGTGCAAAAAGCTGGGTGTATATTTGAGTTTCAGGTGGTATCCCCATTTGCAGAAATACCCAAATACATTTCTGAGACAAACACGTAAGCCTATGAAAGGTATCTTTGAGACACCTGTTAGTGTGTACATTAACTTGGTTTAGAAACCTCTACTTCATCAATGTTTTCAAGACTGTCTCCCATAACATCTTCATACTGAAGCTGATGATGCATGGACTGGATGTGCAGACAGTGAGTTGTACTGAAAGCTGACTGTACAATGGGGCCCAGCTGGTCATAATCAGTGGCACAAAGTCAAATTGAAGGCCAGTAACTAGTGGTGTACCCCAAGGGTCAATACTGTGTCCAATCCTCTTCAACATCTTCATTAAAGATTTGGATGATGGGGCAGAGTCTATCCTTAGCAATTTGCTGATGAAATGAGGAGGAGGGGCTAATATGCCAAATGGTTGTGCTGCCATCCAACTTGTTAGGCTGGAGTAATGGACTGACAGGAACCTCATGAAATTCAACAAGGAGATGTGCAAAGTCCTGCATCTGGGGAGGAACAACTCCATGTATCAGTTTATCCTAGGGGCAGGCCAGCTGGAAAACAGCTTTGCAGAAAAGTACCTAGAGAATCTGCTGGACACCACGTTGAATATGAGCCAGTAATGTGCCCTTGCTGTAAAGGCGACCAATGGTATCTTTAACTGCATTAGAAAAAATATTACCAGCAGCTCATCGGACATGATCCTTTCTCCCATTCAGCACTGGAGAGGCCACATGTGGAACACTGGTCCAGTTTTGGGCTCCTAAGTACAAGAGAGATGTGGACATACAGGAGGCAGGCCAGCAAAAGACCACAAGGATGACAAAAGGACTGGAGAATCTCTCTTATCAGGAAAGACTGAGAGAGCTGAGACTTCTTTGCCTGAAGAAGAGAAGGCTCAAGGACAATCTCATAATTGTGAAGGAAGAGTAAAAACCAGACACATCCAGGCTCTTTCTAGTGCTGCCGAATGACAGGACTGGAGGCAATGGTCAAAATCTGAAATACAGGAGGTTCCATCTGAACATCAGGAGATACTTTTCTACTGTGAGGGTGACTGAGCACTGTAACTACTCAGAATGGTTGTGGAGCCTCCACCCTTGGAGGAATTCAAAAAACATCTGGACATAGTCCTGGTAAACTTGCTGTAGGTGGCCCTGCTTAAGCAGTGGGGGTTGAACCAGATGACTTCCAGAAGTCCCTTCCAACCACAACCATTCTGTCATCATGGTTTTGTTATAGTTCTCATCCAATGGATATTGCAAATTCCAAATTAGTAGACTGTATCCTCCTTCATGTTTAGAAAAGTTATAGTCTGACTCAAATTTGTGAAATGTAAGTACTTTGTACCTAATTGTCCAATTTCTAGGTCTTGCTTAATCAATTATTAGGTCTTTCCTTATAATCTTGTACCTAGTAGTCCAACTTTTAGGCCTTGCAGAGCTGGTTGTCATAATACCAAAGTGTTTTCCCAAGACCTAGCCTCAATTTTAAGATGTCAGGCCATGTTAGTACTGAATCATGCAAGGCTAATTATCACTACAAATTTGAAACTATCTTTTCATCTGGAAACACAGGATACAAAAATAAATCTTACAGTAAATGACAACAGGGAAGAAATATGTTAAAAAGTTATTCAAAACAAAGACTCAAAAGTGATAGTCATAAGTTTAAGTACTATGAACATTTCTTCATTTTTCCAGTCTCATTATGATATGACAAGAATTAAGTGTGCTGTATTTTACTGGGATATTAATTGAATCCCTCATATAAGGAGAAAAAAAAATTGGAGTATACAGAGACTAGATTTATTTGGGCATTCTATCTTTGGAGTTGTTTGCATTTCTCAATGTTTTGATTTTATATGTGATTACACTTTTATTTTTCTTCATTTTTCAGGGCTTCCATATTTTTGCCTGTGTTCTTGAAAGAAAAATAAATGATATCCAAGACCAATACTAACCTAAAATATACTTGTTTTCATGTAGCTAGTATTTTACTAGAATTGAAAACACTTATATTATTGTTCTGTAAACTTTCTGCTTATATTGTTTCATCTGGTCAGAAAAAAAAATATATTCAACTTCACACACAATTTTTCAAGATATTTTGACCAGCAATCCCTGGAGAGAGATACCTACTGGATCTCTGATAGACTCGAGGAAATGACCAAGATATGATAACCTCTGGCTATTGTGTCTGGAGAACAAGTTTTATGAGAAGCAGCTGAGGCAACTGGGACTGTTTAGCCTGGACAAAAAGGAGGCTGAGGGGAGACCTTATCGCTGTCTACAGCTACCTGAAAGGAGATTGTAGTGAGGTGGGTGTTGGTCTCATGTCTCAAGAGATAGGATGAGAGAAAATGACCCCAAATTGCACCAGGAGGAGTTCGGATTGGACATTAGGAAAAATTCCTTCAGAAAAATGGTTATCAGGCATTGGAACAGGATGCCCAGGCTGTGGTTGAGTCACAATCCCTGGCAGTATTCAAAAGATGTGACACATAGAGACATAATTTAGTGGTAGACTTGGGAGTGTTAGGTTAATGATTTGATTTAATGATCTTAATGTTTTTTTTCCACTCTAAATGATTCTATGATCATTAGAAAAATTAGCATTGCTACTGCAGGAGGATAGGGGTTGCACAGACTCTGTTGATTTTGGAAAAACTGATAAAATCTAAAAGAGAAACTTACTGTATTCATATAGTTAATATAATTCTCTCCCAGAAAGTCTAGTTCATTTTGTGATTCAGGTCTGTTAGATGTGATATTCTTGGTTTCCTTTCTCCTCAGTGGGATAATGCCAAGAGTTGTTTGCAGCTATGTTTGTTGTATCTTTTTGTTACATAAAGCAAGATTGAAAACATATGACTGTCATGGAGTGGTGGGTCTTGAGACAGTCCTTGACTGGCCCTATGAACTTGCATCAGCACATGGGAAAGTCATGTCTTCTGACCAGGTAGGTGTTACCATGGACAGATCTATGAAAATTAGGATGAAAGACTTCAATATAAAGAGAAATAAGAATAAGGGTGAAGGATTGATAAAATATTAATCTGTTTTGAGGTGGAGGTATGCTTCACTAATTGGAATATTTGAAAGGCCAGATGTTTAACCTGCAGGTATATTGTATTTATTGAGGCAAAACAGGGAAGGTGGGGAAGATATATATAAGTTAAAAAACAAAACACAAACCAAATAAAACAGAAAAAACACCAAAACCAAAAATAAACAGGGCATTGTATTCCATGTTGGAGTGAAGTATTCCAGCTAAAGAAAAGAAAATGTTGAAAAAACCATTGATTTATATTAAGTTGTCCAGCTCTATCCCTGAAACTATCTGTTCAAAATACTGAATTCAGTTTATATACTCAAAATACTCCTTGAGCAAAGGTCCTCACTTTAGTAATTTGAATACAAATAAGAAAAAATTATTTAATCGGTGCAAAGAATATTTATTTTGTTCCAGCTAATCACTGCAATTTTTGTTGTCAAAACTAGTGAAGATATCCAAGAAGAAATTAAGAAAATTAACAGAAAATATTACTACATTGTATTATTATCACCCGTAAGACCATCTTGTAGGGAAGTTAACATCTAACTCAGTGATTACCATCTGGAGTTCAAACACCTAATTTGCCATTTGCCATTCTTGGAAAATAACTTTTATCTTTTTCTTTCATTTTTCTCTGCACAAATAAATGAGCTCTTATACACAGATCTTTTTTTTTTTCTATAGTACAAGTTTCCAAGATAGTAACCATTTATACAAGTTCATTATTTTACTACTGAAAGCAGATTAAAATTTACAATTTAAAAGATAAAAACAATAAACTAAACATATTTTTTTCTCAGGCATTTTCATGTGGTCTTCATCTTCATTTCAATGGAATCTATGTATCTTCTCAATTATCTACAAAGAGAAATCAGAATTTTTTTTCTGGCAGCAGATGGAGCTAGGAGGAGTCACAGCACACTTTGTGAAATTTTCAGCAATGTTTTTTTGTGGAATATTAATTTTGGGATTGTTTCTCCAAATTTTTCATCACTGAATAGTAAAGCAATTGGTAAATTAGTATTCTTTTTCCAGAAACATATCCTTTCTAAGAATATTTTGCATTTGTATCATGCATATCTATTAATATTGCATTTATCCTTTGGATGTTTTTTCTAAATAAATTCTAAAGAAAAGAGTCTAGCTTGACCTCCTCCATTGTGAGGTAATTGTAGATAGAAGTAAGATTTTCTATTTTCACCTCCAGGATGAAAAAACCACCTTCTCAGACTCTCCTCCAATGTCCTGTGCCCCAGCCCAAGGGCCATCTTGGTGACCCTCTGCTGGATCTGCTCCAGTCTGTCTGTGCCTCTTTTGCCCTGAGCAGCTCAAAACTGAACACAGCACTCCAGGGGTGATCTCACAAGAACAAAAGAGAAGGAATGTAATAATTTAACTCTGTGAGGCAGCTCAGTCCCGCACAGCCACTTGCTCACTCCCCACCAGTGGGATGGGGGAGAAAATCAGAAGGGTAAAAGAGGGAAAACTCTTAAGGTTATTGCCTCAGGATGAGAGGTGGACCAATACAGCAAGTCATCACTGTCTAAAGGTACTTGCCTGTAGGAGTCCAGTACTGGTCCTGAGGGCCCATTCCACTGCAACCTTGGGTCTGCCTGAATGATTTTTTATATATTTTCTTAAAACAGCCTGCTTCCTTCTCATTATCAGCCTGCTTCCCTCTCATTAACAACCTGCTTCATTCTCATTAAGTGCTGGCTAAACCGTGAAAGCTGCAGAATAGCCTCTCCCACTGTCCCCTGTCACAACAGGGCTCTTGTTTGTTATGCAGTGACTGCTGGGTTTTTACCATATCTAAGACACAGTTTAAGCTAAAACAGTTTAGGCAATAGGCATAGACTAAAAGTCTCTCAGGCAAGTCCTGAAACACTGCTCTGCCCAGGGAGTACACAGACTGTGGGCTGCAGGTTTTTTACGTCTCGAGCAGTGGGCTGGCTCCCACTGGGATAAAGAAAAAGTGAGTGAACAAGAACTGTAATTTAGTGCTTACAATTTTCCTCTGGGACATCTGGAGTTTGGATTCAGCTCCAAGGGCTGATTAAGTATTTGAAGTGTAAAATGCATAAATAGAAATCCTGGTTTTAAGTCTCCTCACGCAGAGGAGAAATTAAACCAAGAATATCTCATGTCCTGGATGAGAGTCCTAAGCACTAAATCCTTATCTAAAGGACATTGACAACTCTTCTGGACTCCTTCTTCAGGAAAATGGTAGTAAAGTCTACTTTTTTTATGATGTTCATTCAATAAATGTATTCTGTGAACAGCCTCTTGCCTGTGCTCCTCTCTATCACCTTGAAAGTGAAAAAAGTGAAAATCTTTGGATTCTTGTGGAAGATGTATTCTTATGGAAGATGAGCTTGATCTAGACGACATTAAATCATTACTGTCAATTTCAAAGTGCCTTTAGACAAATAGATAAGCAGAATTTTGGGTACCTGAGGAATTAAGAGTATCCCAAGGATTCATATTCTTAAGAGGCCTAAGGGTCACAGTGCAGATTTAAGTATCTGTATGCCACCTATATTTGTCTCTGGACATTGTTTTTTTCAAATTGCTGGAGCATTGAAATATTAATCCCATGTATGGTCAAATATTTGTAGATATCTGTGACTGCATCTGAGACCTTCTTGTCTAGGAAAACAATGCTGCTGCTTTTTTTTTTTTTTTTTTTTTTTTTTTAACATTGATACATGAATGTGAAGACTCATGTGTGCCACTAGAGGGATAGTATTCTTCTACAATATAATATGCACACAAAATTATTAATATTAAATGTGAAACAAATCGCCAAGTGGAAATGGTATCTAGTGATGACTACCAAACCTGCAACATTTTGAGACTATATGCATTGTTATCCTTGTTCATTTGAGTGACATGATCGCAATGCAGCTCATTTCAGGGCCTTGCAGTTTTTTGTTTTAAATATGTTGCCTTCAATACTCAGGAACCCTAGCCATCACCATACTAAACCTTGTTGGTTGCCAAAGAAACCTGTAATATAAACAAATTTTTGTTTGTTTGTTTGTTTTTATTCTAGGACATTCATTTAATAAAAAGAATCTCAATTTATATTTTCGTGGGTAAACTATCTGATTTATCCAGGTTGATGAGGGTTAGTCTAGGAAGGATTAAAGTGTCTGATCATGAAGAACACTGAAATGTAATAAAGACTAACTTAATAAGGATCCATCTAGCCAGTTTCATGTTTTCTGTAGTGTTCACACCCTTCATACCATGGCCCTAGAATTTACAAAGAACAGTTTGTTCTTGTCCATGCTCTTAAAACCACCATTTTGCAATTTATTATAATATGCCCCTAAGGTAAGTTAGCTCTTGTCGCCTGCTGAAACTCTACTTTCTCCTGTATCCTTTTCAGAGTTGAGGGGGCAAGACCTGCAGAAATATGGGCAGACCCTGAGTTTGTACAGTGGCATAATGTTCTGGTTATCTTCCTTAATTCTTTCCTGATAATTCTTTACTCTTCCCTTGTTTTCATCTGATTTCTGCAAGCACTAAGCTGATGTTTTTTATTAAACACTCTGTCTTGCTTGTGAATAGTAATGGTCATTGCTAAGACCAGCTTTTAATATATGAAGCTGGAATAATTTCTCCATGTGTGCTATAATTCACATTAATCTGCAGTCATCTTCATCTTCCATTTTATTGCCTTATAATGTCTCATAATATCTTTCCTAATCTGCTGCATCCTTACTCCCTTGAATACTTTACAAAATCAGCCAACTTTCCACTCTTTACTCATCTTTCCAGATGTTTTTAGATACACACACACACGCATATATAAAATACAGCTATTTTAATTTATATATATATATATGCACACAGCTGTTTTAATATATACGTATACATCCATATGTATATACTAAACAGCACTGAAACTATCTAGGTGACTTCCCTAGACATGACAACTAACATTTTACTCATATTCTCTGTTTTTTTATCTTTCAACCAACAGTTTTATCTATATAGTGAGGTGGGGATACATGCCTCATTCAACCAAAGTCTTAATTCTCAGCTGATAGCAATGACACTGGTTCTGTGACTTCAATCATAAGAACATATGGGAGCATAATGTTACTGCCAATTGCAGTCCTGTTCTTGGGTGAGACTCAAGCACAGGTGATGCAGCTAATTCACCTTCCAAAGCGTCTGCCAAGATCTGATTATGCCACTTGATGCCAGAGACACACTCCAGCCTAGTTCAGCATGCCTCAGAGTACTTTATTGTATAGTATGGATTTATCCTTAGGTAGTTGAAAGTATTTTCAAAGTGACTTTAGATGCTGCAGTTTGCTACTGACTGTGCCTCTTACAAAAATTTGACCTATTGATTGTAATCAAGTGCAAGCATTAAATCAATTGCATAATTTATATAATGAATCCATTTTTCAAAATAAGGGTTTGCTTATTGTGAGATGTTTCATAATTAAAATGATTTATAAAGACTACCATATCCACAACAAAATAAAATACTTTGATGTAATCTGGTAAACGTACAACAAGGTATTGAAAGTTGCGACTTATAGTTTACTGGTATATATGCACCATTTTCTCTTGGTTTATACGCTAACATTATTGCATTTTGGCACAGATGAAATAACAGATGCAGTTGTTTTGGTTCCTTTACTTCCAAATATGTTCATGGTCAACAGTAAAATTGCACCACTATAGGATTTTACAGTTACAAACATTTTAGCATGATAGTTCCCACAATGCAGAAGGAGAACAAGAGTAATAAATTCAGAAACTGACAATGGTTCATATAAAAATTATTTTTCTCTATACATGTATTTGTTTTTAATTTCTATTCTGTTTTACAAAGCATATGCTTCTTATAGTTGACAGAGTATGCTGTATGCAACGTTTGAAAATGAAACTAGTTTTGAATCATCAGGGTGCAAAGAAAGTCACATTTAGGCATGAAAAAACATTTTCATGCTCAGGTAACTCCAAAGTAGCTAACTCATATTTTTCTACACTTTCAAAAAAATCATTTTTAAGTTGAAAATGAGCATGGAAAAATTTAGCTCAAAGGGTTTCTAGTCTATTTTGAAAGCTCTAGAAAACAGCAAGCAGTGCTTAAAAGTCTCTGCTCAGGATGATACTTTTAGTATCATATTACTATATGTACTAATTTTACATTTATTGATGGTAGATGTTATGAACCCATTTTTTCAGAAAAATATAATGGAGGACAGCACCCATTTGCAAAACACACTTGAATTCTGTCTCTTAATATAAGCACTTGAAAATTGTATGCATGAGGTAATAATGATCTTATAAATGTCTCATGAATCTCAAATATATGCTGCCCTCTGGAAACTCAGTCTGTCATCCTGCTTCATGTTTTTCTAGAATGCCTTTTATTCCCATTTATTCATGATGTTTTAGATTTTCTCCTGTCTTTTTGTCTAGTCAGAAACTTCCCTTTCCCATCTTATTTTTTACTCTCCTTTATACAGGCATGCTTTTTTTCTTTTGAAACCATTGACACCAGAACACTTTTTAGCATTTTCTTGGATTTATTCTTTAAATCTAACTTTTGGATAGATAGTAACTGAGTGTCAGTGCTATGTTGACCAATATTGGGAGGATGATTTGCTCTTCACTCTTCTCATTGCTAAGTATTTACTATCATGGTTTCTCAATAGATAACAGATAATTTACTTCCAGATATAAGGAACAAAATATTGGAATTTAGTAAAGAATTCACAGTCTGTATGAACTATTTTCTTATAGGTCAGTGCTTGCAGAGTTCTCTAGCTTCTCTCACAACCTATTATCCTGCAGCAACCCAACTGATGTGGACAGGCATTAGTGTATATCACCACAGTATTATATAAGAAAGATGCCATGCCTTTTCAATATCTTTTATGGAAAGGTGAACTTTTCCCTCAGAACATGGCATCGGTCATTTTGGGAAGAGTGTTTGGGCTTTACTTTCCCTTGTTCTCTGTATGCCTATTATCTACGAGATGTTTTAACCTGCATAGACCAAAAAGTTGTGAATATGCTAATAATGAAATAGTACAGATTATTCTGTACCTGTGTCTGCACTCATGTGCTTTTTCTGTTATATTTGTTAGTATAGATGTAACCAGGTTAAGCACTAAATGCTAACTAACTGCTCAAAATATCTTAATCACCCTTGAATTTGAGCATGTGCAAAAGTTAACTAGTTTGCCTAGCCAAGCTCCCAGGCTCCTGCTTGAACTCTGTCATGAGTCAGTCTCCAAAAAAGTACCTCATCTTTTTTCTAGGTCTCTGGAATGGCAATATTAATTAGTCTTGCTCCGATTGGCCAACACACATGGGCTATGTATGCAGTAGCAAGCAGTATGGTGGAATAGATGTAGACTCACAAACAGTTGGTTCTGAGGACCTGATGTCCCCACTGCACAGTTCAGGTATTTACTTTTTGAATAGGTCTTGTCTGGTCCTATGAACTGAAAATCTGTTAGCAACTAGACCACACTAGGTGTCCTTCTGGAGTGTGTTTTCTTGTTTCATTCAAAAAGGAACTCATTTCTGTGATATGAAACGAAGAATTGAGACATTTGCTTCAAAATTATCTTGATGGGAAATAAAACTCAAAAGTAGGCATATGCACAGCAGGCAGCAGTGAGTTCAGTGCACAGCAGCTGCACTGGCTGTCGATGCAAAACAAAGACAGATGAAATACCACTGTGTGACTTGGTAAAAATGTACTCTCCTGACTTTTTTTTTTTTTTTGGTGTGTGTTTTTTATTTGTTTGTTTGTTTGTTTGTTTGTTTTGTGGTGAATAATTGTAACTGTGCAAATATAAGAACAGGACCAAAATGAAAGCAGGAGGTCAGATATATCAATCTATAGTCCTAGAAGTTAAGGCACAGCTAGTGGGAAATGTTTCCAATCCTCCATCCAGGTGTATCTCTCTTTTTCAGTCAAAGACTATGGCTCTGGGGGCCACAGGTGAAAGGTGTACATGTATTTGTTCAAAACATAATTGTGTACATTGCATGTGACTTTGTGTGTATGGGGGATAAATGCTTTGGAAGCTATATGAGTGTGATTAGGCAGGTAATATCTGTACCTGGTACTCAGATGAGCACCTGTTTGCAAGCTGAACATCAGGTCATCCTCAGAGATAGAAGATGAAATCTCTTACCTGAAATCTCTGTCTGAACTGTGTTAATGTTTGAGAAAACTTACAGAGATATTATCTTCCTAGAAGTTTAAAATCAAAGCAAATCTTATAATATGAAATAAAAATAAAGAAGGGACAAAGTGGTTGGCTTATCTCTCAGAAATATTTACCCTCTCATGCTGAAGCAATCCATCAATTCAGCATCACAGAGATTTTTTTCATTAGCCTGAACCATTTGTCTTGTACTCTGGAGATCCACTAGCACAGGAGAAAGGAGGTTCAGTAACAACCTCTGGAATATCCCACTGTTTTCCTACTGTGTTTTCTATCCTTTTGTCAGAAGGTCTCAACTTATGATTCAGGATTCAACCATACACCATAAATATAATACAAATTAAAGTATCTGAAAAAAAGAAATCTGGCAACAAATAACTGTATATGCTAGCTTATGAACAGTATATATATTTTAATTTATCCATTTATTATACTAACATATGGAAGACAGAAGACTAAAAAATGTTCTTAGTATTAGTAAATTTTATTTCATCTTGCATCTTATTTTCAAGTCTGACAGCAAGATGAATCTGCATTGAATATTCTTTGTTAGTGCCTCACAAAGTAGACAATACTTATTTTTATTATTTAGGATTCAAGAATATCTGCATTTCTCTGTAGTATAAAGTTTCCAACATTATTTTGAAAGCTCACTTTTTCCGTGAAATGGAATTGATATGCTCAGTAACTGAGAGACTGGTTTTGAGAGTGTATTAGTTCTAATTTGGAAGTATAATTACAAATGCTGCTGGGAAGGTCACATTTCAAAAATAATGAAGTTAAATCTCTCCTGTAGGAAAGGTCTTACGGTTTGAGAGTCTCTTTCTTTCTACTTAACTGATTGGTAATTTCTTACTATCATTATGAACACATGAGAATTGCCTGATGACAGAATAAAATATTCAAGGCTTTTGGAATCAACAGTTTTCTGTTACTTTCCTTCTGATCTAAAACATGAAGTTGATGAAAGTCAGTTCTTCAACTCTGAAATGTTTAAACACATAAAAAAGAGATACAAGACAATGCCATGAGCTTCGTAGGGTGATGTTATAAAATATCTTAAAGTGGAAATTAAACAGTAGTCTTTGTTCAGAACAATATTTGATGGAAGGAAAATAAAAATATACAAATCTAACTGTAAAATATTTGTCCTTGAATTTTAGTTTTAAGCTTCACACTATTTTTCAATTCCATCACTGAATCAAAAAAACCTGATCATATGAGGCATTTACAAAGATATTATCTTGGTACAGAACTCAACTGTCCAAGTTTTATTTAGGGGAAACCTAGGAAACTTTTTAAGCTTCATTTCAGATTCAAAAAGGGAAAAAGCATGAGTCACCCTCTGTCTGACTATTCAGACTATTTTGATAAAACCATGGCAAAGAACATTTAAGACTTTAAAATTCAGAAGAAGATCTGATTTTTTTAATGGAGATTTCTAGAGCAGAGTAAAATCCTAAACTATCTTCACAGGCACTAACCTTTCTTAATTTAACCAAAATTATCACAAAAATTCAGAAATGTTTGTTGTCTTTCTAGTCATTTGTAATGTAGGTTGACATAATTTGTGTGAAAGATTATATATTCTTATCTTTTTAAGTCCTTCCTTTTTTGTTCTGGAAGGATCAGAAAGGTACCAAACATTATTTTGTAAAGAAATATGACAGAAAAATTTATTTTTATTTCCAGACCACTGAAGAAAATAGTCATCAATCAAGGGAACTTGAAGTTGTCTATTGATAGATGTGAAGCTGCTCGCAGTTCCCCAGAGGGACTAACGGAAGGAATAACACACTGATTAAACAGGTAACTGTAGCCTTTGTGCAAAGCTCAGGGAAAACAATGAGAAATCTCTATTTATCTTTCTGTGATTTATATCAGGTTCTATATTTCTTGCCTCCTACGTTCAATTTCCTTTACCAGCCTGGAACACATGGGGTTTCTAGCATTTACAATATAAACTTCTGTTCTTGCCCTTTTTGATGACACA
This sequence comes from Nesoenas mayeri, assembly GCF_963082525.1. Lineage (NCBI taxonomy): Eukaryota > Metazoa > Chordata > Aves > Columbiformes > Columbidae > Nesoenas > Nesoenas mayeri. The sequence continues at coordinate 162,267,646 of NC_137541.1, forward strand.
CTTTATATATTTTCTGACTCTTTCCTAACGTTCAAAGATCTTTGCTCCTCAGGGCTTACACAGAAGGTGCATTGCTGAAAGCTTTTTGTAAGTAGCCTGTGAGATCTTCGGGGCAAACAGTTTTTCTTAATTCTGCCTGCAAAGCGTAAAGCACACTTTCAACAGTATGAAAATAAATCTTCCCACTCACCATCATCCCTGTTAGGCACCTGGACAAATGTCATATTAAGTGATTGCTTTTTGCTTGCTCCTTTGAGGTTCTGAGTGCCTTTCAGTTCATGCAGAACTTCAGCAGAGGGAGTGAGGTTTCTCAGACTCTTGCTGAAAGCAGCCAGGATTTCAAAATTGAGTACTGTCCAATAATATTATGTTTGTAGGATAAAACAAAAAAAACAGCCTTCTGTTTTTATATGGCAATTGGATTACTGAAGTAGTGTCCTTTTATATAACTTTTTTTTCTTCCCTTCTGGAGATGCAAAAGATGATTGAATTCATAGTGTAACATCCTGAATGCATGCATTGCAGACTAGTCTTTCTGGATAAATTAAGTCTTGATTAGAAATAAAATTCTTAGACAGTGGCCAAATACTGCTGTTAATATAGCTGAATTTTAATAAGGGCTAATGTGGGCTTTACATAACATTCACGTTTCAGCTTAGAAAATGCTTTGACATTGCTCATGACATTGTGAAATCATTATCGGTGTATGTGTTAAGTTTTAAATCAAAAGTAAATGAGGCAAAAGAAACAGTAACTTTTTACTCACAATATCCACATGGCAAGAGCCTGCAAACTGTGGATGATATAGTAAACAGAAATCCTTTCATCCTCTTTATCTTAAAAAATAGTATAGAAAATATTTTAAAATAAGATTTCAAGTACAGATTACAGAGTTATATAAATAGATAAACATATACTGAAATTAAATGTTCTTAAAATATGATTTAGAACGAGGTGATTTTTATTCACACTTTAATAAAAGAAGACATCTCACAAGTCTGCAATGGTTTCACAGTTTGGACTACGTTCTCAGATTTATCAGCCAATCTGATGGCCAGTCTAAATATCCACAATTATCTAATTTTCCTAATGCTGTGAGTAACTTTCAGTGATTAAAGAAAATCTTTACACTTATTATAAGATCCAAATTATTTTTTTAACACTTAGATTCAAATTCTGGAAGACTTTAGATGAGTCAAAAAACCAAAAAGCAACCCAACAAACAAAGAAAAAAAACCAAAACACTTCTGCAGCCTTTTTTGACATCTAAGAAGGCTTTCGTTGAAAACTTTGAGAGAGACAGATGAATGTCTGAACAAGTATCTTCTGTCTGAGAATGTCTGGGATCTACAAAGTAGAGATCCTCCTTCTAGTTCTCTGAAGTATGGTTGTACTCAGAAATACCATTCAGAAATACGGCAGTTGATAGTATCTATATTTTTTCTAATAGCACTGATAGGATTAAAATCTACACATTTTAATTCCCTGAGTAGTCTTCTCATTAAGAGGGAATATCTGATGTGACTCCAGTCCTTTTATTAGAGGGGATAAATATGATGCCAGGAATGTAAAAGAGACGTTTGTCTAAATAAAAACTGAGGAAAAGTATGGAAGTGTAGAGGGTATCCTTGATGGACAGGCTTAGACTCTCATTCTGTGCTGCGTCTTTTCACCATTTGCTGATGTGTTAAAAAAAAAAAAAAAAAAAAGTCCCCGAAGTCCCTGCACATTTTTTTCACCATATTTTTTAACTGGGGTGTAAGTTTGTTGCTTGCCTGTCAAGTATGACCCAATTCTAATTTATAGGTCTGCCACCTCATATAGAAATAGTTTTAGAAATAAAATATGTTCTATTTAATTTTTGCTTGCCCACTGAATTGGACAGCAGAAGAACTACAAATGGACTTCTCAAAAACTACCTGGACTTCTCAAGGGCCCTTGACATGGACCCCCACAACATTCTTACTTCTAAATTGGAGTCATATGGTTTTGATGGATGGACTATTAGAATGATAAGGTATTGGCATGGATGTGCCCAAATAGTTACCAGCAATAGCTTAATGTCCAAGTAGAAAACAGTAATGTGTGGTATTCTCCAAGGGTCTGTTCTGGGACCAGTACGATTTAATATTTCCATCAATGATATACGTAATAGGATTGAATGTATCCTCAGCAAGTTTGCAGATGACACCAATCTGAGCAATGCATTTGATTGGCTTGAGGGAAGGGATGTCATCCACAGGGACCTTGAGAGGCTTGAGGAGTGAGTCCATGATAACCTTGTTAAGTTCAACAAGGCCAAGTGCAAGGCCCTGCACCCAGGCTGAGGCAATATACAGTATCTATATGGCCTGGGGGATGAAGAGATTGAGAGCAGTCCTGCAGAGACGGACCTAAGGGTACTGGTGGATGAAAGACTGGACATGAACTGACAACGTACACTTGCAACCTAGAAAACAACTTGTATCCTGGTCTTCGTCAAAAGAAGCGTGGCAAACAGGTCTAGGGAGGTGATTGTCTCCTTCTAATCTACTCTTGTGAGACCTCACCTGCAGTCCTACATCCAGCTTTGGAGCCCTCAGTACAGGAAAGACATGGGCCTGTTGGAGAGGGTCCAGAGGAGGCCACAAAAATGATCAGAGGGTTGGATCACCTCTCCTATGAGGACAGGCTAAGAGAGTTGGGGGTGTTCAGCCTGGAGAAGAGAAGGCTCCAAGGAGACTTTATTGTGGTCTTTTAATACTTAAAGGGGTCATATAAGAAAGACAGAGAAAGATTTTACCAACGTCTGTACCCTGTTTCCCCCAAAATAAGACAGGGCCTTCTATTAATTTTTGCTCCAAAACTTATCAATTTTTACTTGTATAGTTGCCTGGGCACTCTTTAAATTGACTTTTTTATTGTGAACTGTAACTAGGGCTTATTTTTGAAGTAGGGCTTATATTTCGAGCATCCAACCCAAACCATTCTATCATTCTATGACTGTATGATTTAACTAAGATAAACAACGCAGTGCAAGTACTTTTTCCCATGGACTTGTTCATATGTAGACCATATGAAGATTTGTGTGGTTTCTTTTGCAGTCAAAATGTTGTTCTCTAATGCATCTTAATATATGTTTGTGGAAGTCAGAGGATATGAAGTAGAAAAGAGTAACAGTTAAGGGAAGGACAGGATTAATTGTGGTATAAATTGATTAAATGCATGTTTTGGAGTCAACTGGGAGAATGGAAAGAAGCAGGAAAAGTGATTGATGTTTCTTCCCACTGTGCATTCAGAGGAGTCTGAAGACCGTATCACTATTAATTTGCTACTAAATATACCACAACTTCTAGACTTGTCACAGTAGCAAATTTTATAGACTTGTTTTGCATAAGCAATCACTCTTATTCCTTTTCAGAATACAATTATTTATTTATTTGTTTGTTTGTTTGTTTATTTTACTCTCTACATGAGGTTTCAGGCAGGATCAAAGCCCCCAAGTGTAACATTTCATAGAATGATTCAGTACCCTGAGTATTGATACTAGAATTCAGATTATTAATTTGCTGTGTTCTTTTATACTGTTCTTAATTAGTCCCACTAAGCTGCTTGGATATCATTTGATCCAGAAATTTCAGCCACAGCAGGGAAGGGAGAAGATGTTTCCCTTTCAACTACATTTCATAGGTCAAATACTAATACAGCTAACAAGTTTGAGGGCGAAGTTTCCTTTATGTGGTCTCTTCTTGCTCATTGAGGCCAATAAAGGGGTCATGGATTATCCGCGGCCATTCTTCACTGTTCAGAAAAACAAAAACAAAACCAGGTGTCCCAAGGCTTTGGATGCTGGTTTGGAATTTCCTACAAAAAAGGAGAGTATTTATTTTCAATAGTGAGTATCTGGTTTTTTTTCATCAAGAAACTCTCCAGAAACTCTTTGGCCTCAAATAAATAATCAGCATACACTGTTTGGGGAAATTTGTACACATACATATTTTTGATTTAATTCTTTGGAAAGATGTGATATGAAAAACAAGGAGAGAGAATTAGAGAGTAATAGATGAATACAATTATCTTATATGATTCACATCTTAAATGATTCAGATTTGAGTTAAAGTAATCAATATATATGACAGTTATCTTTCATATTATATATAAGTGCAACTCTCATGCATTTTAGGCCCATAATGTACAAATTGCAGTCATTAGAATGTACAGTAATAGATACCACAAGTATCAGTTTTGGTCTATTAATGCAATGCTATACTAAGATTTAAAATGAATTTCCTTGTTTTTAAACAGCAACATTCTAGAAAAAACTCTATTACACAGTCATATTTCCTATTGACAAATGTCTAATAATTTAAAAACATCTGTTGGTACATAATATCCACTCAGCAAAGACTATAGTTGCTGAGTGTGAAGGAAAATATAACTACTTTTCAATAAGATTGGATCATCAAAATGGGATTGTCCAGATGAAAAAAGTCACTACATTTGAACTTTAGAGATGTCCTGACAAAACCTGAGACCTTCAGAGGAACGCAAAGAAGAAAAGAACATGACACTGTAAAACAGAAATCGTATATTCCAACAACAAAAGTTGCAACAAACTTTAATAAAGTATTTACAGTTCATAAGTTGTCTATTGTGGTTCATCATGTAGCTTCTCTTTTAATTAAATAGGTAAGACGCAAAATGAGTTGAAACTCGAGTATTACACCTCACTGTCTCATAGATGCTAGGAATTCAGCACTGATAAAACTCCGTGCTAATGAAGAAAAGCAAATCACTGGTTCTTCTGAGTTCCTCCTTGTAAATACTTACTGAATTCAGATGTGATTTTGGGACATGAAGATTTTTATACATAAAAATCACTTAGATTACAAGCAGACTCTTTTGTATAAATAAAGTGAAATTTGGAAAAAAAAAAAGTTGTGATTTAGCCCAGTAGGCAGCTAAACACCACATGCAGATGTTCACTCACTCCCCCCAAGTGGGATGGGTGATAGAACTGAAAAAAAGGTAAACTTCATAGTTTAAAATAGAGGTAGTTAAATAGGACAGGAAGGAAAAATAATAGTAACAATAACAACAAAACCAACAGTAACAATAATAGTGGAATATATGAAAAAAGTGATGCACAATGCAACCTCAGCCAACTCCCCAAGTTTATAACCTGAGCAGATGTCATATTGCACGGAATATTCCCTTGGTCAGTCTGGGTCAAGTGTCCTGATTGTGTCTGCTCCCAGTTTCCTGTGCATCCCCAGCCTACTAGTTGAAAAGCCCTTGACTTGGTATAAACATCGCTTAACAGTGTGTTAGCTACCTTCTTCTCATACTAAATCCAAAGTACAGGACTATACCAGCTACTAGGAAGAAAATTAATTCTATCCCAGCTGAAACCGGGACAACCAGTTACAACATATGCTGAAGCATAAGTCTATATATAGAGATACCTGCACACACATGTACATACAAAGATATACACACACTTATATAAGCGTATGTGTTAATCTTGCTGTCATTTGCCTGGAAATTTGAATGAAACAGGTAATGGGAAAAGTGGGAGAATGACCCTGAGCTTCTGTTAAATCAAGATTCAGAGTTTTGCAAAAACATAATGCTGGGCTTTTTGTGTGAAGCATCATCCCTGGCACTTACTGACTCGTGATCAACTAATTGATAGTATCTTATCTTTCAGGACTCCTGCTGAACTCTTGACTGTAGGAATACTGCTGCCTTTCATATCACAAGCATGGGCAAAATGGGAACTTTATAGAAATCATTAGATAGGAGCAGGTGCCTTGTTAAGTGTAGACAATCATCTGTTCTTGACAAGGAAAGTCTTCCCACTGTTGCTGAGTTCTTGTAGATTATGTGAAGCAGACTGCCTTTCTCTTTGTGGGGCAAAAGCTAGGTGCTGTCAGAAAACAAAATAAAGGAAAAACATAGAAATTGTCATTGAGAATCCAGATCTTTGTTTGAAAATGCAGTGGAGTGACATAACACCTGCTTCACTTCCTATGCTGAATCATTTCAGATTTTCCTTGGTTTCCATGTCTAATTTCATATCTCTTTCTATAAGTCTAAGTATCATATAAAAGTATGCTTCTTCACTTTTCTCTTAACATATCTTCCATGTCCTCTAATCCTTTTCAGATTCCATCCAGCTACAAACGAGCTATGCTCTTAGTGTCTTTTGTTTGCTGATGTTAGGACATTATTCCCAGAGCAATGAGCAGGCATTCAAAGGCACTTACATCTCTCTTGAAGACTCTTAAAACTAGAAGTATGCTCCACAAGCTCTGGAGCAACCTTACTGTGGCAGTTGCACATGCCCTGATGAGATCTGGGAGCCTTCAATTTGACAGCTGATGGCTCTTTAGCACCTTTTGTGCCCCCCTATGCATGTCCCCACGTATACACCTAGGATAGTGCTGACAGTAATGTCCTCCCCCAACCTGGGGGACAGAGTGACTTCACCTCCACCCCACTGAATAGGGGAGCAGGAGGGGTGGGACTCTCAGTCAATTGACAAGGTCCTCAACAAAGGAAGTCCCCAGAGAAGCTGAGAAGCTTCTGGACCATGTTGTAATACCCACAGCCAGATCTGAACAGGCTATAAAAGGAGTTCCCTAACAAAGAACCTCTTTGAGTGGTTTTCTTGGAGTAGTGGGACTGTGAACTGGAGCCCTCCCCTTAGACTGGGATGCTGTCTAATGAGATTTCCAGGGACTGAGTGTGCCTCACCTCTTCGTTTGGATGAGAGGTTGTTTTTTCTCTGCTGGATGTGTCTTTGAGTGAGTCCTTGCCTAACCCAGGAAAGTGATTAATTCTTCTGGGTACCCTTGAGGCCTCTGGTTTGTTTCTTGTGAGTGTATGCATGCAAACCATGGTTCCTCATTAATTTTATGCTGTTATACCTCAATAATCTACTCAACTGATAATAAAATCTGTGTTTTATGTTGCTGGAGTGCTAAATAATTTGAATAAACCCTGTTTCTAGTTGGTTTATTTGCTATACTTTTCTGGCTAGAATGAAGTCTGGTTTGGAACTTGTTGTCTGCCTAAATTGACTTTTTGGGTCCCACTGTGACACTTACAGCCCACAAAGATAAACAAATGAATGAATGAATAAATAAATAAATAAATGAATTTAATTACTTTCTTTCTCTTCAGAGACAGTGGGAAAAATAATATGGAAATAACATCACCTGCTTTTATCCAGAACAGTTAGGAAGAACTGAACATAGGAAGCATTGGTTCTCAACCTGTTTAATAGGTTGAAAAGCTTGTGTCTTTCCTGCTATAAAAGCAGCACATGTAAATAGGGTACTCTTAAATTTGATGAACAAGCCATAGAAAATGTTGTATAAATTTTGCCTGAGGATCTCATCTAATGTCAGACAATATTTCTTTCTAAATTAAAGGCAAGGACTTAATCTAGGAAACCTTAAAAGATCTGTTTTCAATATTTTAAGAAGATTTATTTCCAAGTTATGAGTTTTTGTTTTGGAAATAAAGAAGATCTTATTTGAAAGCATGGTGTTTTTTAGTAAGGACAGTATTTTGTTACAGTATTTTGCTACAACTGAATGTTGTAGCACTGGGTAAAATATGTCAGTAGTCTGAGCCGGTATGGCAGGTAGCCAGCCTGCCTTTCAATCTTGCTCCATTTAAGACATTTCTTATTTTAAGTTTTGTGAACTAAGCATAACTGCAGAGATGTGTTAACTAAATTGGTTACTAAAAAATGTAGAATTAATATGAAATGAGTAAAACATTTCCAATTATTCATAGTGCTTTCAACTTTATCCCTTTCTCCATTGTTCATCTCTAAAATGTCAATCTAGATTAAAAATATATGAGATAACAGCAGTGAGTCTCATTCTTAAATCTGCTGCTGTGGTGCAACAAATACCCAGTGGTTCTTTCTTTTGCAGGATAACTCATTCACTACAGCTTTTAATGAAAGGAACAGATGATAGCTTCATCTTTATGGCACATGCTCTTTCAGTGGATACTGCACTAGTCTTTGAGGATTTTTGCAAATGGCTTTTCAATAGATGCGCTATATGTCCATAGATTGGAGGGCCGTGAAGACAATTTTCATTGCTTTCTCTCACTAAATTTTAAGCCAAATGTAGTCACCTGGGCCTTCTTTCAATTTCTGTTTGTGTAATATGTAGTACATAATGTTCCCCACACATACAAACATGTGACTAAAAGGGTCATCCTACTCAATATTAGAGAACCTAGGAATATGAGAGAGGAAGGAAAGACATTATGGCAAATATTGAATTACTCTTGTATACTTTGAGTTCAGATTTTTTCAGTCATTGTGGCTATTTGTGCATCCAAGCTCAACCACAACCTAGTAAGAGTTTAGGACTGTCCATAACCTTGGAACTCCATTAGCAGGTGCTTTCATCAGAAAGTGCAGTCATAGCAATCAGCCAGTACTTGAAATACTTTTTCTTGCCAGGCTACATCATGTCTTTTTAATAGGATTTAGGCTAAATCACCCAGCTTTCCCTTGGGACCCTGTCTATGCCAGACACAGAGTTACTCTATTTGGTTTTGAAACACAGAACTGAACATCACTGGAGTACTGATAGCAATGGAGTTCACTTCACCTCACACCTGTGTTTTACAATTTTGTGCAGCAAGTCAGTCTCAGTTCCATGTCCAGCAAGATCATGGAGCAGATCTTCCTGGAAACTGTGCTAAGGCACATAAAAAATAAGAAGGTCATTGTTGACAGCCAACATGGCTTCACTAATAGCAAATCATGCCTGACAGATTTGGTGACCTTCTATGATGGGGTTACAGCCATGGTGAATAAAGGAAGATCAATTGACATCAATCTATGATGATTTTATGATTGTTTTGTCATTTATAAATAAATAAATGATTAACAGAATAGATAAATAAATAAATACATTGTGAAGTTGTAGGAGGTAATTACTCTCAAGGACCAGTCTTTGAACATTGAAATGTAAAGTTGAATTATTTTTAACAGAATTGCGTTTTTGATAAGTTTGATAATTAATAGTCAAAGATAGAAATGAAAAGAAAGTGCCTTATAAGAGCCAAGATTAGGTAATATTCAAGCCTATTTCCTCAAATCAAGTTATTTCTAACAAACCTGATTTCTTTCCCTTCAAATATATTTGCCATGTTCTATCATCAAAAACATGGAATACCATAAAGTATGAATGTGGTTCAAACAGAAAAAAGAAAAAATCCAGTTCTGGTGTTATTGCAACATCTGGCCGCTACTTGCTAGATTTTACTAGTCATGAAAGGCATAGATTAAGTTATCTGAGAAGACACACTCTAGGGAATCTCAAGTCTCTGGCTCTGTTATTTAGTGAAGGTGAAATAAGGACAGCAAGGCATCAGCACTTCCATGTTATTACAAAGCTTTTTGACCACCAGTGTATCATGTAAAGTTTGGTGGATTTGTCTTTTTTGTGTATCAAAAGACATTTGCACATTCTCTTCATTTAACTATATTGTCTAACATAACATGTAATTTAATTATTTAGTTGGTTTTCAGCATACATTTATTCTTCAGTGTGCAAAATCACACTTTTAAGTAACTAATTTCCATGTATTTCTAATATTTTATTTAATGAAAACTACCTTGAAAACAGAGCTTGTCATGTAAAACAACAAAAAGCTTTCAGTTTTATCTCTAAAAGACTGTACTTACTCAAATACTGTGTTCCACTAAAAACCCAGCATCTTATTTACTGGTTTAGTCTGTTTCAGAAACATTTTTATCCAGCCATAATTGATGTGTATTCATACCTGCAATGCTGGGAGCAGAAGTGCTGTCAGCTTTTGTTGGGGTTGCCCTCCTTTATCCATTAAATTACCTCAGGGGAAGCCAGCACTTCTGAGGCAACGTAAATCTCAAGTAAACTTCTTTCAGACACTGTTTTTTTTTTTTTGGTAAAAGTGGTGTTACTGAGCACTGGGCAGAAGACAGACTAGGCTTGTCATGTTTTGTACAGGTTTAGAGCAAATGCTGGGAACCCTGACAACTGCAGGCAATGCTGTCAACGTTGTTCTACTCAGAAGATAAAGAAAATATTTATAAATTTATTTCTCTTCAGTTCCAGACAGTGGCTTCTGGATAACTTGGTTGGTGGCTTGCTTTAGCAAACTCTGTACCTGTAGGAGTCAGGCATAATCCCCCTCTTCTTTCCTTCTTTTGTCTCCTGTTGTTGCTGGTCAGCTAGGCAAAACAAAAAATCGTTAGAATCTTTAAAGTTTGTTATTTTAGAGGTGTTATTTTACCTGAAATTCTTACTGTTGAAGACATAATTTTATCTTGGTTTTACAACAGGATTGATAAATCAATAAAGTCCCTTTGAAGTGAAAACAGCCAAAAATAATGCTTTTTCTGTTTAACCCACTTTTAAGGAAACTTTTCAAGAGACAAAATGGCTTAAAAGCAGACATTTTGTCAGGAGCCATGAGCTTCACAAAGGCTGAACACCAGCTCTCTAGCACATTTCTAATTAAATATGCAATTAAAAAGCTTTCAGTGGCCCCTAAGGCTTCCCAGCCTAGTTAATAGAAAACTTCTCATCTTACTTTAACAAGCAAGATAAAACTTCTTCTTTTTTTTTTTTTTTTTAATTATTCACTGTTAAATAAAATGCCTTCTTTGTTTCTCACTGTGCTTCAAGTATTTACTGTGTGCTGAATCAAGTTGTTCAGGATTTTAGAAGTAAAACCAGCAAAGATAATGAACACTAAGTAAGTTTTTTGAAAACTTAAAGTAGTACAGACTATCTTTTAGATAATTTTTTGGATAAAGTAATATGCAGGTAATGTGAAAGAGTACCATACATCAAGTAATTATTTGGTTATCTTTAAGTATTTAAAGATTTGTATTTTAATACAAGAATTTAGATTAGCTCTTTTCAGATAAACTATTATTAATGTTATTTCAGTTGGACTATGAAAGTTGTTCCATGTCCTTCTTGATGGAATGGGAATGATGCAGATAGTAGAAGTTTGGTTATAGTGGCATGAATTATGCAAGATTGTTCTTTTAGTTTTTGATCCTCCGAAGGATTTTTTTTTTCCTCTTCGAACAAGGTGGAATGGTTTGTTGCAAGAACAGATGAAAGATATACAGGAAATTGGCACATGGACACCTATGATGGGTGAAATTAGTCATAGTACAAGGGAGGAACAGACGCAGCCCTGGTTTCAACGGGGAGGTTAAAGCAGGACAGTGAGCAAGCTGATGATGGAGAGCAAAGCCTACAAAAAGGAGCCTATGGAAATTGTCCAGGTGTATAATGAAAGGACTTTGTACTGTAAAAGAGGAAATAAGATAATATCAAGATGAATAAATGTTAAAATTAATCCATGCTGTATAAATTCTTGCACAATATTGCTGCTTTTGAACTGTCGTGGTTGGAATATTTCTTGCATTAGTATTAATCATAATAATCAAGGTATTTAAGTTTGCTGCCAAGTCTTACGTTCCATGTGTTAATTTCCTCTCTTCACTGTTAATGCTTCTTTTCCACATGCAAATCCCTTCTTTGTTCTCAAAAATAGTAGACATCACCTCAACTCACCATATATTGATAGGACATGAAGTGGTAAAGCAGAATATATATATAGGTTCTAATTCTTCACATCATATGAATATTCCTCCTTAGGTCCTGCAATAAATGTTTTGTACTATAGTCAAATTTCTGTCACAAAAAAAAAATGTGCAAAATGTTACTAGAATGTTATAATATTTGTGTTGTGGTTGTTTGTTTTGTTTTACATAATAAAATTTTAATCAATTAATTAAAAAAAAAAAGAGCCTTACTGGCAGATTTGTTTAGCACAGTAAATATTTACGGTGTTTTTCTCTTGAAAAACACAGTCACTTCTGGAATGCAAAAAGTTGCCAACTCTGTAGAAAATTTCTGTAGTGTTTCAAAACTTAACAAAATAGGTTACATAGGAAGCATTTGTCATTTATTTCTCCTCATGTCTGTGTTTCTTAAAGTTTCTTTTCAGTGCTTTAGCTTTGCCAGGAACATTTTTTGACAGGTGATTAATCTCTTTTTGTGACTACCTACTTTGAATATCTGAATGTAATGCAGATATCTGTGATCAAGTAAGAATTAGTTTATTAATACTGAACTTCACCAACAATTTGTCTTAAAGACAAATGCACATTTTCAATCAATGATGACTAAAAAGGGAACTGCATAAACACATTCAAATAAATCCAACAGAATCAATTTATGATGCTCTCAAGGAATGATGATATGCCAAGTAAGTGATTTTAAAGATCTAATTTCCTACAATGTTCTGGAAATACAAAAATGTGCAGCATATTGCAGCCCTGATCTACCGAGCCTTGCCCAAAATAAATCCTCCTTTGTGGCTGCATTTCTGCTGTGGTTTAACCCCAACTAGCAATACAACCATGATGGCTGCTCACTCACCCTGTACTCCTCCCCCCACCAATAGGGGAGAAAATCAAAAAGGGAAGAGAGAAACTTGGATTGAGATAAACACAGTTTAATAAAGTAACAAAATTCTAATACACTACTAGTAAATATATATATATATTTATATAATAGAAATATAATATAGAATATAAAATAAAAAATAATCAATGCAATTCCCCACAAACTCTATCCACAACAAACAGCAAGTCCCAGGAGCCAACACCTGGTCCCAACAGCTGATTCCAAAGAGAGAAGAAAAAGGCAAAAAGGCTCAGAGGCAAAAACAGCAAAAGGCCAAACTAAACATCCAAAAACTCCCCTGGGTCCAAAGAGAAAGCACCTAAGAGCAAGCAAGAGCGAGAACATCCAAAAGAGCGAGAGTGAGTGAGTGAGAATGCCCCAGAGAGAGCACCCAGAAGGTCCCCCCCTGCTTAAATATGAAGTATGATATAAATGAGATGGAATACTCTTATAGATCAGTCTCAATGTCAGTCAAGCTCTGCCCCATCCATGCTGCCCTTCCTTGACGCCTCACACCTGTGGGCAGAGTGCTCAGAATGCTCTTGGCTCTCAGACCAGAGCAATTAAAAACATTAACTTTATGCTGGGTTGTTATCTCTTGTTCACAAACCAAGTCCAGATAATGACCATGCTAGCTATGAAAAAGAAAGGTTTCTAACTGCAAGAGGAAAATTAACTCATTTTCAGTCAAACCAGCACAGTTTCTTAAAAAAAATATTTGGGATTCTTTGGCCTTGCCCGTGTAAAAACCTCTCTGTAATGCAATGAACCAGGTGTCTGTGATCAGTCTTTTGCAATAGTTAGAGATTTAAACTCTGTTTCTTCCACTTTCGATTTATTTACAATTGAGTTCCGAAGCAAAATACAGAAGAAAGACATGAATCAAGTGTTGCCTTCTATGGTCATACTTACATTGTGATGAGGGCAGATTCTGTCTTGCTCAAGGAATATGACACAATGAAGAACACATAGATTGCACTTGTTTCCTTTGTTGATTGATCTATTCTGGGTTTTACCCATGGAGAATAAATAAGATGGACTTAAATGAAAGTTTTCAATTATGCAACACTTTGAATTCCTTAGCTAAAGTAGCAAACTCTTGGGACTGCCTTTCTGTATTGAATATTCATGCTATTGAGTTCAAAATGCATGTTGTAGCAGTATTTTCTAATATTCCTGGAAACATCCTTGTACTCTAATCGTTTACTAAAAAACTAGTTTCAAAAGATGAACTCAGCTAAAGCAAATTCCTTACAGAGTTGAACTTCTAAGGTGATAGGAAGAAAGGTATGAATAAGCATTGTTTGACTGTGTATCTTGAGCAAGAGTTATTGCCATGGAATTTGTGTTTTGGGAATGGAAAGACACTTAGGTTAAGGTTAATTTTACATAATTAATAGAACTCCAGACTGGGAATGTGTACCTCAATGACTCATTCAATGCCCAATTTATTGCTATTGGAGGAAAATGAATACTTCTTGAGTAAGTTTAATTTGACCTATAATATTCTTGCAAAAGATAAAGAAGATACAGGAGATTTCAAATGAGAAGGGAAAAAGACACATAAATAGAATGAGAAATAAAAGTGATCCACTTGAGACAGTGTTGTGGTTCAAACCCAGCAGACAACTAAGCACCACGCAACCACGCATCTGCTTGCTCACTATTCAACCTTCCCCCTCCACTCCCTGCCCTGCCCCAGGTGGGATGAGGAAGAGAATTGGAAGGGTAGAATAAGAAAACTCGTGGTTTGAGATAAAGATAGTTTAATAGGTAAGACAAAAGCCACACATGCAAGCAAAGAAAATTAATTCACTACTTCTCATCATCAGGTAGATGTTCAGCCATCCCCAGGAATGCCAGGCTCCATCACACATAATGGTTACTTGAGAAGACAAATGCCATCATTCTGAACATACCACCTTTCCTCTTTCTTCCTCCAGATTTATAAATTAAGCATGATGCCATATGGTATGGAATGTGCCTTCAGTCAGGTGTGGTCATCTGTCCTGGCCATATATCCTCTCAACCTTTTGTGCACTTCCCACCTTCTCATTGACAAGACAATATGAGAAAAAGTCCTTGGCTACTTAGCAACAACTAAAACACCAGTCTGTTGTCAACATTATTCTCATCCTAAATCCAAAACAGAGCACTTACTAGGAAGAAAATTAACTCCATCACATCCAAAACAAAGACAGATAGTGAAAAATATCCAGGAGATTTCTGCAGCAACAGTAATAGGACAGTGTTAGCTAAAAGGAAATAATAAAAATAAAAAACAGGTAAAAGTTGAAATGAAATCAATACATCAGAAAATGCAGCTACTGCACTTAAATTTTCTATGGCTTTGAGGACAGCTGTCATTTGCTTTTTTATGGATCATGGGGCAAACGTGTCAAAGAAGTACAGGTATAACGATGTTGATAGTATCAGCTTATGTTATAATTAATGAAATGGCATAGGTGGACAATACTGCTGGAATAATCTGCAGTTTATCAGATCTACATGAAGAAAAGGCATTAGCTTTATCACTATTGATACCTGTGTCTCAATATCCAAAACCTCCAGTTCACAAACAATGCTGAATAACAGATAGTATTGATGCCAGAGAAATGTACCAGGTGCTGTAGATTTAATATTACTGAGACTATTCTGAGTAAATATGATAGTAGGAAAAGGAATTTGATACAATATGATAAAATAATGTCTAAGAGTTTTCACAAAGATTTTTTGCTGACTTGAGCTGAGCTATTTGGCAGGCAAACCCATAAGGCCAAAGAATTGTAAGAGTCCGTTCCAAACATTAAAAGGTGTAACTTCCCCTGCTTTCCTCAGTATAAATCATTTATTTGACAGGAGCCGAGTCACAGACTAATATTGTTTAAAGAGAAGTCTAGAGACATGTATAGACAAAGTGATGCTTTTCTGTATCTTCACAAGACTACTAGTTTGACTTTTCCTTAATCTTTGTCTTGAGACTTTTTAGAATTATAATGATAAACATTGGATTGATTTAAACAACATGCCATATTTTGATCTCTGTATAATTTACATAACTTATTAAATATATGTAGAAATCCTGAACACATAAAAATATTTTTTTGTATTTAATTATATAATATGAACATTATTTGCACTATACAAAGACATATTCATAGAAAACTAAACAACCCACCCCATGGAAAAAGAAAAAAAAAATATAGTGTAAAAAAGGGAAAAAGTAGCTTTAGATCTATTCATATAAAAAGGTCAAATAGTTTAAACCATTTATCCATCATAATAGCAATAGTGCTATTATGAATAAAAGCTTCAAATAACTTTTCTTCCATGTCTTAATTTTCAAGAGGATTCACAGAGATTTAGCAGCGTGACTCCTATTAGAATATATCATATATCTAAATGAACACACTCTACCCTGGAAATTGAGAGGCTAGGTCTTATTCAGGAAACATATTCAGGCAAGAAACTTCACTAACATTTGCATTCTTATTAAATTCAGTGGAACTACTGAATTCTGCATTTTCAGGATCAAGCTACTAAACGTAACCAAGGAAAAGAAACAGCTTGCAATCCTAATTCTAAAAGGATTTTACGATACAATTATATTGATAATTTACTATAGCATTGTGGAGTCATAGTTTCTGAATTGAGCACAGCATTCTTTTTCAGTTATCAGAAAATTAGCTAGATTAGGTTTCCAATGTTGAGAATTGCTTATTTTTTCCTCTTTGAAGTTTCCCATACATAATCAACTAGCAATTATTTGCTACTAAACATTTTTACAAAATAAAAATAAAGGACTTTCACATATGTAACAGGGATATTGAACTGATGAGTTGTTCATTTTAATTTGTACGCAAAGGAAGACGCTATGATATTTTTGTGGGAGTAGAAATTGTGGCAGTTCCAAATGTGCATAACATCTACATAAAAAGCTACTCTACCTCATGTCTTCACTTCTTGGGAATTTTTGCCATACTCTGAAGAATTAACTTAAGATAACTTTTGGGGAGTTCTTTGGAAAGGCTCTCAGTAGTTTTAATGGACTTCAGATCACACTCTAGGTGTTGCAGTGGATTAGAAAATAAAGTAAGTTGCAATTATGTGTATGAAAATTAAAACACACAAATAAATCTTCCTAAAGTAATTGTAATGTCCCTAGGTGTAAAACAAAGAAAATATTTGAAGAATTTCAGTATTCCATTCAATCTAATTTTATCTGACCATGTATTTATAATAAGAACCATGGATACAGATCAGTTCCCCCTGTCATCAGTAAAAACATTTTCATTTCCTACTGTGGGGTTATGGTTCAATTGTGGAATGGATTAGAGTCCACAGCTAAGAGGGAAGACATATGAAATAAAAATGTGCATTTCTTAAATGTTCAATGTCATTGTTTTAAAAGGAGATGATTATCTTTCAATGTTGTCATGCAAAATGTAACCAGGTCATGGTGGACATAAAGTATCCATAAAGTATCTTTGACTGAGGTACTGTGAAAACACTCAAATAACAAAAGTATTTGTACATATGATGAAAGTTTTGTTTTACTGACTTGTCACAGAATCACAGAATCATAGAATAGCTTGTCTTGGAAATGACCTTTAAATGTCATGTAGTCCAACCCCACTGCAATGAGCAGGGACACCTGCAATTAGATCAGGTTGTTTAGACTGAGCCCATCTCATAGCAAAGTTCATTAACAGCCATGTCTGCCTGCAGCTGGAGAGGTAACATACCATTATTATCTCTAGACTAAAATATCAGACATAACTCTCTTTTGTTTTACCTTGGCTTCAGTAGGGCCCCTTGCTTTCAACTCACCTCTTATACTTCACCCAAATTTGTAAAGCATGCTTTTTCTTGATTCCAAACCACTTCAGAGCCAGAAATGCAAGAATTTAAGGAACAGCATAATGAAGGAAAAGTATAATAGTTCTTAGGCTTTTTGTTGATGTTCTTAAATAAAAGAGAAATTTTTCTGATTCATTCTTTCTGTTATTATTTCTGAATTTCTACTCTGATAAGGTCTTTTATGTATAATGCATAAAGCTGCATAATATAAACAAGGATGTCTTTTTCACGTGAAATCTCAGACTATGAGCCTGTGTGATCTATGCAAATATATTTTTTGTTTGATAGCTTTTCCTTCTAACAGGATTTCAGATTTTGAGAGATCAACAGCACAAAGCCTGGTCAATAGTCCATTGTTCAAATGTGAATGTAAGTCTACAAGAAGGACGGGAAGGAGGATCTGGGGCAATACAGACCTGTCAATCTAATCGTGGTGCTGGGGAAGATCATGGAGCAAATCATCCTGAGTAACATCACATGGCACATACAAAAAAACCATGTGATCAGGCCCAGTAAACATGGGTTTATGAAAGGCAAGTCCTGTTTGACCAACCTGATCTCCTTCTATGACAAGGTGACCCACCTAGTAGATGAGGGAAAGGCTGTGAATGTTGTGTACTTAGACTTCAGTAAAGCCTTTGACACCATATCCTATGGCATTCTCCTGGAAAAGCTGGCTGCTCGTGGCCTGGATGGGTGTACTCTGTGATGGATAAAGAACTGGCTGGAGGTCTGGGCCCAAAGAGTTGTGGTGAATGGAGCCAAACCCAGTTGGCGGCCAATCACGAGTGGTGTTCCCCAGAGCTCAGTATTGGGGCCAATTCTGTTTAATGTCTTTATCAATGATCTGGATGAAGGGATTGATTGCACCCTTTGTAAGTTTGCAGATGACATAAAATTAGGTGGCAGTGTTGATCTGCTGGAGGGTAGGAAGGCCGTACAGAGGGATCTAGACCAGCTGGATCGTTGGGCTGAGGCCAACTGTATGAGGTTTCACAAGGCCAAGTGCTACGTTGTGCACTTGGGTCACAACAACCACAGGCAGCGCTACAGGCTTGGTGAAGAGTGGCTGGAAAGCTGTCTCGCAGAAAAGGATCTGGAGGTGTTGATTGACAGCTGGCTGAATATGAGCCAGCAGTGTGTCCAGGTGGCCAAAAAGGCCAACAGCATCCTGTCTTGTATCAGGAATAGTGTGGTCAGCAGGACTAGAGAAGTGATTCTGCCATTGTACTTGGCACTAGTGAGGCTGCATCTTGAACACTGTGTTCAGTTTTGGGCCCCTCACCATAAGGACGTTGAGGTGCTAGAGAGAGTGCAGAGGAGGGCGATGAAGCTGATGAGGGTCCTGGAGCACAAGTCTTATGAGAAGTGATGGAGGAAATAGGGGAGAAAAAGACGCTGAGGGGAGACCTTATTGCTGTCTACAACTACCTGAAAGGAGGTTGTAGCGAGGTGGGTGTTGTTCTCTTTTCCCAAGTAGCAAGCAATAGGATAAGAGGAAATGGCCTCCGGGTGCACCAGGGGAGGTTTAAATTGGATATTAGGAAAAAATTCTTCACAAAAAAGGTTGTCAGGCATTGGAACAGGCTGCCCAGGGAAGTGGTGGAGTCACCATCCAGGGAGGTGTTCAAAAGGCATTCAGACGAGATTCTTAAGGACAAGGTTTAGTGCTAGAGTTAGGTTATGGTTGGACTCAAAGATCCTGAGTGTCCCTTCCAAATGAAACAATTCTATGATTCTATGATTCTAAGTTTTCTGATTATCACTATGGACTAGAAAATCTAGACATTTTCATCTTTATTTTTGCCTTTATAACCACAAGTCATGTGAGATATACTAAAAAACAATTATTCTTTAAATCCACTCTCTCTGTCTCTCAAATGATAAATCTCTTACTTAATTCCATTTGTCGTATTATCAAATCACTATTAAGAACTTTTATACAGTGAGGAACTTAAAAAAAATTTACTACAACAATTTATAAACTAGGCTATTTAAATTGCATTAAATTATAAGCATATTCAGAATCTTGTTATTTAGTTTATTTCATTTCCAAAGTGAATGAATTAAACTGAATATTTTGATTCTAGTTGACAGATTTATTATAGTTTCTATTAAAAAAATATATATATATTACATATAACTTATACCCTAAACTAATGCATGTATATAATTCCCATTCATGTTCATGTGTAAAAGGGAAAAAAAAACCCTAGACAGCATGGATAAGAGGAGATGTCAGTTTTCTATTTCTGGCATTACAATAACATTTTGTTACACCTTTTTTCTTTAAGCAGAATGAAAATTTAATCTAACTAGAAATTATAGTGTTAAAGTTCTTTAATTATTTGAGTGATAAGCTTTCTCCAGTCTTAGTCATAATTCAGTGTATGATAAGTACACAGAAACTGTATCTCCTTTTAGCTGCCTTGGTTAATTTTAAAAGATAAATTGATAATTATGTAACCATATTTCAAGTGTGGCATTTTAATTCCACTGAAGGCTTCATGCCTCCTTTATTGGCATCTTTACTCTTCAAGACTGATATAGAAACCATTCTGCTATGTAGTCATAAAAGACCAAAACAAAGGACACTGGAAAGTTAGGGCTCTCACAAATTCACACACTTTGAAAAAGTGACAGAAATTTCCACACTAAGATCTGCTCTTACCTCAGTGAAGAATTTCAACTTAATAACATGCTTGAAGTTAGAGAGGCTTCCTTTTCAAAAGCACTTGTATTATTCCTGCAGCTGTTTTTATTTGAAGGATTTATTGAAATTGTGCCTGTATTGGTTTTGTCTTTAGTGAAAAAACCTAGCAGAACACGGATAAATTGTGTAATAGTGGATACACTGTTCCTGTCTATCTTAAGAAAACTAATCAAATTAATATTTTTTTTTTTACACAGATACAATCTGATAATTTTAAAGAAGGAAACTCAATTGCATCTTAAACTATTAAGCTAGTCCTTTGCTGAGAGTTCAGCGCAGGGCAACAAAGATGATTAAGGGCGTGGAGCATCTCCCTTATGAGGAAATGCTGAGGGAGCTGGGTCTCTTTAGCTTGGAGGAGACTGAGGGGTGACCTCATTAATGTTTATAAATATATAAAGGGTGAGTGTCACGAGGATGGAGCCAGGCTCTTCTTAGTGACAAGCAATGATAGGACAAGGGGTAATGGGTTCAAACTGGAACACAAGAAGTTCCACTTAAATTTGAGAAGAAACTTCTCAGTAAGGGTGACAGAGCACTGGAACAGGCTGCCGAGGGAGTTTGCGGAGTCTCCTACTCTGGAGACATTCAAAACCTGCCTGGATGCCTTCCTGTGTAACCTCATCTAGATGTTCCTGCTCTGGCAGGGAGATTGGACTAGATGATCTTTCAAGGTCCCTTCCAATCCCTAACATTCTGTGATTCTGTGAAATAATTTTTCTAATTAGAAGTTGAAGGGAAGAATAACACCCCTAACACCTAGGTTGAGTATGCAATCTTCAAAATAAACATAGGAAGAGAATAGTTTAAAATCACAAGGAAAAATAAAGTTTTGCAAAATGTGAATATAAACAATGTAGTCGCAAATTATTTAGAATTAAAAGCAAACCCAAGCAAACTAATAACAAACCAAACCAAGCCAGTAATGAAGGAGGATTAAAATAGACAAACATAATTAAGGGTAAACTAGACCTATGTAAGTGGTATAAAATGCAAAATACACAGTGAAGAGAAACGACCCCAGAATGAAGTTGTGTGTAAAAGATGAGAAAACCAAAAGCAAAGAGGTAGAAAGGAGATCACAACAAGCTATGATTAGGAAGAAAATTTTCAAGTATATGAGGAATAAAGTGTTAGCAGGAGAAAAAGCACCCCTTATGAAAGATTGCAAAGGTAATTTATTGTCAAGAGAGGCAGATATCACTTAAAAGAAAATGGATTTGCTTCAGTGTTTAAAAAGTGTGACAGAAGATAGCTCTAAGAAATAGACATTAATTTCCCAAGGGAATCAGCAGAAAGTGAAATACTAAGGGTAATCATATCAGGAGAGCTGAAGTACTTAGGACATCTAAAAGTTGATAAGACTTGAGCAAGATAAAGTCCACTGAAGAATTCTTTAAAGTATGTAGCAAAACCAGATTTTTTTTCTTTCTGAATCTCTAAGAGTTCTGAAGAAAAGTAAATAAAAGTAGCATGTGCATAATTATTAATAAGACGGCAACAGTAGACAGAAATACAGTTTTCATTTCTAATTGATGTTTATACTAGTAACTCATAAAGTATTCATATTCAAAGTCAATATTGTTTACATCACTAAAAATTTAGGTACTGCTAACTTGAAGTAGGACCTATAAAGGTGATTATGTCTCCTGAAATGTGATGTAAGAGCATAGAGAAATAAATTTTTAAGCCATGATTGCCAACTTCCAGTAAAAACAACAACTAATTGACATTGTCTAACTCATCATTTATTTCTTTTTTTGTGCACAAATTTTTTTTATTATCTTTATCATGAAAAACAGAAGCCAAGGACTTTTCCAAATTTGAAATTTTAGAGTTATAGTTATGTACTGCCTGTTTTTCATGAAGGTCAGTGTTAAATATTATAAATGTTTATAACTTATACTTGATGCCTTTTTCCCCCATTCATCAAAGGAATGGACCATCATATGAACCAATACAAAATCCACTGAAGCGAGTGAGATTGTGTCAATTGACTTCAGTTGCCTTTCAATCAGATAACATTACATAGCTGTGTATTGAGATGTGTAAGACATGCTACAGAATTTTTCAAAAGTTTTAGTTTCCAAGGAATGCATTAAAAACCACAAAAAGTCACAGAAAATGCATTTGAAGACATATTTCGTTGGGAGTTATAGTTATGCCAGGCATACATTTTTTATTTACTTGGTATGTGACACCCCTGGTACTCATCTTGCAATACACTGGCTTTTGACTTCTGACTGTGTAACGTGCACCCTGCAGGTTTCAGAACACCAGCCTCACCCAGGTTATTACATAGCTTACCCTAGCTTATAACTCTTTTTCAAGTCATGATTTGGGAGACTCAAGGGGTGGAAATGATGCCCTGCCTCCTAACACCCTGCCCCTTGGCTGACATCACTGGCATAGGCAAACTGCCAACACCCTGCCCCGTTACACCCAGGCCCTTGACTGATGTCAGTAGCGTAAGCAGCAGTGATTGAGTGAGTCATCATATGGATCTGTTGTTTCTCATCTTTCTTACTGCCTCAATAAATCTTTACTCTATAATGTTGTCAGACTCCATTATTCTTTAGACCACAGTCAGCCTTACATCAACCAAACTTAAATAACTCTGGCAATTAAAGACAAATTAGCATTATAGAGAAAATATTGAACTTGGACTTATTTGACTTGCATGGAAGTCAATAACTATTAAAATATTAAATTAAAGGGTTCCTAAAAATAAGCCCACTAGTTCATGTATGTTTTACAAATGCTTTTTTAATTATTTTTTTTTTTAGTTTTAATATATCAAGAAACATAATATCCAGTTCTTTTTCTAATATCTGACTCTGTACACCCCTTATCACTTCTTTTAAAAGCAGTGCTTGTTACCTATGAATTTGAAATAACAGAGGCATGTCATATTCTGAATTTGTAGCCATATGCTTTTGCTATTTTTGTGTGTGTGTAAGAACTACTGCTAAAATACCTTTCTTCTTTTTTTCATAGCCATGTCTGAAGTACTGCATGAACTTCAGTACATGCAGAAAAACTGAAAAACATTGAGTAAGTTGGCTGATTTTTTTGATATCTTTAATAAGGGAAAATCACAAAACGCAAGTTCTGTGGAACTTGTCTTTATTGTGATTTGTGATATGAAGATGCAACAAAGTAGACAGTAATGGATAGCATTATTATTGGAGGTGATAGGTAATTTTGGAAAAACAAGATATGGGCAAATTCCAAGTATCCTCATTCATTCTATCACTCTCAGATGACAGTGACATTAGAGTGTCCTCTGAAATGATAGGATGCACAAGAGAAAACCAGTAGTTTCTATACAGTAAGAACTTGTTATTTTGAAGGAAGTGGTCCATATATTATTAAAAAGCCCCACAACAAACCAAACTAAAAAGCCCCAAACCAAAAACCAATCAAACAAAAAAAAACCAAAACCAAACCAGACTAAAACAACAAACCCATTTACTCTGGCCTGCTGTGAAATGAGAGCTGGATTAGTATGTTGATTGCCCAGAAGGCACCGTCTTCTGCACACAAATGTACATGCCTGTTTCCCGAATCAACCTATAAATAAAAGTATTATGGTGTTTCTCAATGCATGGATTCCTTAGTTATATTTATTTTAATTTATGTAATTGCACAAATAGTTTGTTGTAAAGACTAATGGGAAGTCTTTTTTCTCCTTCCATGGTACAAAAGCTGATCACATTCTAGTTTAGATAATGTGATAAACAGTTTTTATGCACAAATGCCTCTCTGAAATTTAGGAAGAATTTTCTCTGAGGCAGACATCTATGTATTAAACTCATTTATCAAACAGCACTGTACCTGATACAGGATGCAAGCAGCCTTTTTAAAAAACTGTACACATCGATACAGTGTAATAAATATCAAGAAGGTACACTTCTTTCCTCTTTTTAATTTTTTTTTTTTTTTTTTTTTTTTAATAACCTGGTTTTAAAAGTTGCACTGTACAAATAGTGAAAGTGATAATGAGATCATTTGGTATTTGGTATTGTGGTTTCAGTTTTGGTGGTTTCTGTTGTTGTTGTTGTTTTGGTTTTGGTTTGGTTTGGTTTGGTTTTATTTGATCTGGTTTTTTCCACATATTGCAACCAAAACTTAAAGGCTCATAATGGGAAACAATTGGTATGAAACTAGAACTATTATTCCTGATTCATGTGCTCTTATGTTCACATACTGAAAACTTGCATTTAGCTTGTGCTGACTTTTCAAAAAGCAACACCAAGCATATTTCCACTTTTGTGAAGTCTGAGTTTTATCAACATCTTTCTGTCACATATTTTATATTCTCTTATTGCTTACTGCTTCTACACCAGAATCAAATGTAGCAGAAAAGATCACTAGAGATCTTTCATTTTCCTGTTTATTTCAGAAGAGATGTGAATGTGCAGATGCAGAAGTACAGTCTCTTCTAAATATAAAACACATCAATATTGCTGAGATCTCTATGCGTGAATGGAACTTGCAGCATCTTGGAAATTAGGATGAGAAAAAAATGATTAAATATAAGTTTTTATCTTAATATACTTGGAAAGTTTGCTTCAGTGTAAAAATAGTTGAGGAGGACAATTGAAATACAGAACTTTTGTCACTTAGTCACCTTCAGTAGTACTGCTCCCTGCAAGCTGTCCTAACAGTGTCAGTCCTACTTTTTGTGAACAAACACGCTATTAGTTGAGGCAGGAGAATCTAATTTTTTTACTAATTATATGGTTTTCAACCACATTAAAAATAATGTTTGGAATGTCTTTTTGTTCAGAAATTGCAAATAAAAATAATTAGAACACGTTTTTAGTTATAATCAACACGTATGTTTTCTTTCTTGATAAACCTGAACCTGTGTATGTAGGGAATGTCCACTGCATACAAGTATGCTGAAAATGTAGGATGCTTCACTGAAATTTTCACGTACTTATTATACAAGATGATGCTCATCAGCAAGAAATCTGCAATTAGCATATTCTCAGCAGAAACAAAGGAGTGCTAAATTTATGGCGGCCTAAGGGATGCTATGATTTATTTTAAAAACATTAATTTGAAAACTTGTGCCAATCCCTCTGGGTCAAGGAAAAATAAATACATCATATTTTCTTGAGCAATAAGATTTGCTACCTTTCGCAGTTCCACTTAAAACCCAGACTGTTATTTTTAATGAGCCCAAAGTTCTAATGTAGAGCAATGAAAAATTAATAAACAGATGCAGCATCATATTTCAGTAGAGCTGCTATTGTCTACATCTAGACTGAGCAGAGAAAAAGTATCTCAAGACCTTTTTGTTCTGATTAACAGCCTTGGGATGAGGCCCAGCAGTTGCAATAGAAAAACATTTCCATTCCTTGTATTTTTTTTTTAAGTTTTCAGATCATAGAATCATAGAAGACCAGGTTGACAGGGACCTCAAGGATCATCTGGTCCAAACTTTCCTGTCAAAAGCACAGTCTAGACAAGATGGCCCAGAACCCTTTACAGTTGTATCTTAAAAGTGTCCAAGGCTGGGGAATCCACCACTTCCCTGGGAAGATTATTCCGGTGGTTGATTGTTCTCACTATGAAAAGTTTTCCTAACGTATCCAGTTGAAATCTCACCAGGAGTAATTTGTAGCTGTTACCCCTCATCTTTTTCATGTGACTCCTTGTAAAAAGCAGGTGATAGTTACCATTTACATAAGAATCTAGCTCTGGTTAATTTTCACATTTAGGCAGCTTTAGCAAGCGACAATAGTTTTTGCTGTTGCATGTGCTCATGCCAAAGTAAAAAAACATTACAAGAGTATCTGTTTGTAACTGTGGTGACATATTTGTAAATAATACAACGTTAATGACCTTTGTAAATCAACTTACTTTTATGAAATTCAAAATAAATTATTTCCTTGTTTAATGAACCTTTCTGCATTGCCAAACTGCAGAAAATGTCATAGACTGAGAAAAGGTAAACAGAGATTTTGCAACTTTAAGATTAATGATTTCTTACTTGCAGGTAAATTCTTCTTGGCTCTTTACTAACATCTGGCTTAATAAAATCAATCAAGCTCCTTGCTACCTTCTAATGGAATATTAGTTTCCTTCTGCAAATTCTGAAGTATTTCTGGTATCGCTAAATCCTTTCCATCATACTGTCGAATGGATTAATCTGCCCTTCTTCTGGGAAAGGAGGAGTGAAACAACTGAGGGAAGACCTGGAACCTCTCTTCATCTCCACTTTTGATGATGGGAAAGGAACAAGAGAGAGTTTCTTCCCTGCCACTGTCCTGTCCCTGCTTCTGATGCAAACTCCCTAGAGCTGGGTGAATTAATCTTCCTGCCCGAATCTTAATACATCAAGGTCTCACCTAACTTTTTAGGTGGCAACTTTTGAAGGCTAAGCTGAAGATCTAAATAGCACACCATGAAAAACCTAAATATGGAACTGAGTGCCCCAAACTCATTTGCACTCCCAGTGTCACCAGGGCAAGGCAACATAAATGTATTCAAGCAAGTGACAACTGTCTACTGCAAGTACCCTTTTTCTTGGCTGTTTTAGACTTCAGAGGAAAATGTTTGTGATCGCCTGCTTTTGCTATGGAAGTTCCCAGTCCTACTTAGTCCTTGAATCCTGTTTTACAAGTTGTCAAGTGGTAAGAAAACACAAATTCTCTGTAGTGTTTTAAATAATTTACTGTTATCGAGTAGTTGAAACTTATCCTAGCCCACAGATGCAGTGTGAATTAACAATTTAACTGATTGTTAAAAAAAGCTGGCAATATTAAATAATAGAACAACCAATAATTAGTCAGAAAGAATATATCGTATGAAATTTACATACAGTTGTAACCATAAAGCAAAATTAGTAACATGTTTCACACAACTGGAAAAAATTCAATCAGCAGCAGCAGCCTGAAACAAAATTTGCCTCCTGTCTTCACCGTCAGATCAGATCAAAGAGTTCAAGCAGAGACAAAATATCCTCCCTTAGTGCAGAATATCTTGCCATGATAACCTTGCTATGGGCTCTCTTCCTGTTTAACTTCCTTCCATTTGGTAAGCCCCCATGATGGCAACGCAGAACACATTAACAGCAGCTAGGCTGTGTGTGGTGGCAGTGCTGGGGGCTGCTGAGCAGCTGTCATTTCGGGGAGAAGAACCACCTGCCTTGAGATCCCTTGTTGGCATGCAGCCCACAGCCTCCTCCCCAGGAAGGATCCAACGGGGTCAGATAGATCCCCGCTGGAGGCCACATGCATCCATCCTCCAAAAGAGAAGCCTGTAGGTCAGGGGTGGCAAACTCATTTTCACCGGGGGCCACATCAGCCTCATGATTGCCTTCAAAGGGCAAAACATAATTTTAGGGCTATATAAATGTAGGAGCAGCTGTAGTAGTTACCTGCTATAGGTGTTCTCAACTCTCCCAGTTGGGATGTGCCACACTGAGCCATTGAAATGTAACACTTTTGACCATAGAGATGGTCTGGGCCTTTCCTCACATGACAGTGTGCCTTGTGGTGTGTCTATGGCCTTGGATCATTTGCAGGCATATGCTCTTATGCACTTTAATGCCAGCTTTAATTGCATGGTCTTATATCATCCTTCCTTTCTGACTGCTGTCTTCTTGCCTGTAACTTATATGTGATATGACTATTCCTTTGAAGAAAATGGGAAAGACATCAAAGATGAGGAAGTGAGAGAGGGAGGAATAGAGGGAGGAAGGGAGGGAAGATGACTCAGAACTTAAGAAAGATTTTGAAATATTCTGCAAAATGGATTACGTGGTAAAACCTTTTATAAATATCTGATGTGATACTGAGCACATCACTGATGTTTCTCCCTTTGCTTCAATGTAGTCAGAGGTGAATTTTTCAGGATGAAGTACATAAAATTTATTTTCAGAAAGATTTCATCTTGACAACTGTAATCTTAAATCAGTGAGAGCCAGGAGGGCTCTGGAAATGTGTCCTTAAATTGAAGGGTTTTTAATGAGATTCTTTCCAGAAGAATTCCTAACTATAACTTTATTCTTAACTATTAACATATCCAATAAAAGAAAATAGTAATGTTTCCCCAGCTACGTTTTCTCTGAGTTTAACCATCTCTGAGAAGATCTATTTTTCACCCTGTGTGATACAATGGGTAAAATCCTTAATACTAAAATCCAGTGGTTACTGAAAAGTGGGTAAAGTCTGTTCATTTTGACAAAACATGTTAATTTAATGTAGATAGGCACCTACAAATATGTTACATAGAAGATTAGGCAACTTCAGGGTTAAATAGCAACTGAGCAAATTATTTGCGACTCTTCATTTTGGAACTGGGGTATCCCCATGTAGACAAAAAACAGCAAGGGGAAGAAGCATTTATTACCTCCAAAAGTAAGAGTTACTGAGCTACTTGTCCTGAGAAAAAGGAATGAACGTCTCAGGTGAACTACCATTTTCAAATGGCTCTAATATTTTGTAAAGTGCAGCTAATATCTTTGCATGTCAGATTGCTCCTTTATTTAGAAATATCAGCCTGTATTTTGGTGCCTTTGTGCTGCGTCTCTGCTCCAGTATTAGCAATGCCAGTTGGACATTCGCAGCCCTGAACTCTAGTCCTCAAAGATAAAGCAGTTTTTCTGTGCAGTGTGTAGTTCCCACTATATTATCTGGGATTTAGATATTAAATACCTTTGTCTTTCCAGCCCTTAAATCCTTTTAAAGATCTAGACTTCCAATACAGAGGTGAGCACTATAAAAAGCTCAAGAGGAAATGAATAACTCCTTATTCAGTGCACATTTTGCACAGGCTCTAGGGATATACTTCAGGAGAAGGATAAAGGAATATTGAGCTGCTCTTGCTTCATTCTCTGAGTAGTGGCCACCATCCTGTGCACAGAACAAAGCAAAGGTCTTGTGAGAAAAACAACAGTATGTGATAATGTTATTGTTCCTCCTAATAGTTTGTTACAATACATTAGAATTTAGCCTGAGACTAGAATTAAGCTGAACAAAGTCAGTTTGTGACCAGTGCACTTCCTGATTATTTGATTAAATATACTTTGGCATAGGAGTTATATAGAGATACGTATATAAATATTTACACCAAGTAATCACTTTTTACACTGGTAGCAGTATATATGGAATAAGTAGCCTCATAGTTCACTGCAGACTTTTGAGAACCACACAAGCTACTAGTTGGTAGTTTATGTGATTGTGTATATGCATCTTCAACTTCTGTCCTTCTTTCTTCTACCTGTTTTCTGAAAGATTTTAAAAAATTTCTAATAGTTAGTTCTGAGCTGCAGGAGCGTGCCTAGTGCATTCGCCCATTTTCAGAGCCTTTTGATGTTATTATACAACAAATGAGTAATGGTAAGTACATAAAGAAATGAAAAAAAAAGAAAGTTAGTAACAAAATGTTCATTTATGTAGTGTTTGAGCCAGCAGGAGTCTCCCTTGTTCTGTTCTTCACAGAAGCACGTACAATACTTCAGATGAAAGGATTTCCCAGCAGATAAAAACCAGGAAATTTTAACTAATTACAATCATTGTAATACTACTTACATCTATATATTTTCTTATTCAGCACAAAAACTCATATCTTCAACATAATGAATGTGTTTTTTGTTTCTCCTTTTTAATCTCAGCATTTTAGGGAAGTCATCTTGATGCAGGATGCATTAGTCATAATCATACCTGCTGTTATAAGGACAGTGTATAGAATAATTGAAGGACTGACAAATCTTTAGGCTTTTTGTTTGATCAAAGGTGCACAACACATGTAAGATAACATGTTAGGACAGTACTTTGTCAATAATAAACTGATATTAGCAAACTTCCCAAATGTTGTGTTTGTGTGGGTATTGACTTTGGCTGTCTACATTTAAGATGAAAAGAATAAAATTAAAAGTCTCATAATAAGAAAGTGGTTTTTCTTCTCTTAGAAAGAAAACTTAGGACAAAAATAAATTTATGCTTATTAATAAAACTGCAGTATGTATGATTTTCTACAGAAATCATGCATAGGTTAAAAATAATGTTGAAAAATTGACGTTAAGATTTTTAAAAGATTTTTTTAAAGACTTTTTTAATGTACTTATGAGTTTGGACAATTCTTAAGAAGGTTTATTAACTTACATGAACCCTTCTGACTGTTTGCAGATGCAAAAGTGAATTCTTAGGCACTTATTTACCGGGAGAAGTTAGTGGGGATTTTCTGAGATGTTGTTGTTCCTCAACAAGTTCCGTAAGAAACCCAGGCATTTGGGAGGAAAAATAATATAACCAGGCAAATATTAACTTATTAACTTAAAAATATTAACTTAGTATTCAGAAAGCATATCAAGCATGTGAAAGCAAGAACATGCAACATAATGTCAGTAAGACTGGCTTTCCTGAATGTGTATATCCAGTAATGATTCTCCAAACTGAATGTAATTCCCCAGTTAAGTAATGACTGAAGAGAGGGAGAGCCCACACACTTTTTAAAATAAGTTCTTGAAGGAGGTGAGGGACAGGAGATTGACAGGAACATGGAGATATGAATACGATGGTAAGAGATGGCATTACAGATAAAGCCATGGTAGTGCTGTATAGTAAGAAATTGTTGAGGGGCAGAAATGAAGCCATTGTTGAGGGAATGTATCCTTGCCTTCGTTTAAAGACCAACTCTCTAGAAGCCTTCAGTCTATATGCATCATGCATCCGATATAGAGAAGCCTTTCTATAAATTATTAAATTAGGGTTTGAAATATGCAGGAGTCAGACTGCTGTATTTTCCTTCTGCAACAACTAAAAACCCGAGGCAGCTCATTTGGGTGATCCAAATGCTATGGGCACTGTTTTCCTGTTGTTGCTACCCATCTCCACCATGTTTGAATTAGGGTCAACACCCAGCTGCTTCCTCACAGGAGGCTTTCCACTAGTCTGACACCCTTTCACCTGACCTCTTTAGAGCTGCACAAGAAGTCACAGACACAAAAAACCTCCAAACTTTGTCGGAGAAACTAGGCAAAAATACAAATTAGTGTCATGTGCACAGGCAGGAAGATTCAGAGTGTGTGCACATAGCTGATTAACAAAGTTCATTGAAAACCTATTATGCCAGCCTTGATTCCTCGAATAGTTAACACTCCAAAAGAGTCACAACACTCAGGAAATGTCATGTAGTTATGAAAAGAGAAGTTCATGTTGATGTTGGAATAAGGAGAAAGTCAAAAGCAGTCAAGTTCACAAATTCACGTTTTCTGAGTGTTCACCTCTGTTTTGAATGTCACCCCAATTTTTAATTTTTACTTTTTGGAGTGGTGGGGGAGAAAATTGCACATGATCACATTTCAAAATCCACTATTCTTCTAAAAGCCTAAATGAGTCAGAGAAGTACCCCATGAAAAATTTCTCTGCTTAATTTGTTCAACCATTCACATTTTGCATGTGTTATGAGGACACCAGATAAGACCAGAAGTAACTTTCCAGATGCATTTCTTTGCAATGTTTGATATACCCTTCCAAAGAACACACTACTTTTTATTAATCTTTCTGTCATTCTGTAAGAAAGAAGTGAAGAAAAGATACTGAAGAATTTCAGGGAGTGGTGAGAGATATTTTATTGGATGTAAGGCATTGAATAGGTTTTGCTTTGCTTTGCTTTTGAAAAATGACAAGGAATCTGTATTACAAAAACACTAGACTCTCATCCGAACACTCTTTTGCTTATTGAAACTAGGTACAACCCCAAGCTTTTAAGTGTCCACTCAGTATTAACTTGAAGCATGAGCTTCTAGAACAGTACATCTCATGTCTGATACGCATTAGACTGATTTACAGTACACACTTATAATGTAAATTGTAAACTTGTTCTGAAGAGAGCTATCATGGTCTCTGATGGACTGTCTTAATAAACTCACTCAGCATACACTTTAAAGCACTGCATCAGTTTAAAAATGAATAAAAGGCAATATAAACTCAACTTGATCCCAGAGGTAGTAAGCCTTGTAGATCTAGCATTGGGTACAATTTTGTCTGCCTTCATGCAGTTTGCAGAATGTACAAGTACTGAACTGACTGCCTTATTTGCCTTTGCCCTTTGGGTAATCACTATCATTTTAGTGAACTTCTGACTGTACTCCAGGGTATAGGTAATGAAAACCAATATCAGATGCATACAGTATTAGACAACCTTATTGCAGTGCTGCCATCACACATCATTACTATCAATTTGACCTTGTCAGCACACTGTGCAATATGTTCTTTACTTTAGGTTTTATTACTGCTATTCTTGCTGTCTGCAGGACTTACGTGATCTAATTGATCTCAACAGCACACTCACCCATAACTAGAATAAGTGGTCTGTCTTCAGGCATAATTTCATAGTGATTTCTTGCATTTTTCCATAGCAGATATCTGAGCAGACCTGTTATGTACATTATTATGCACTGTAATGTATTTTGTCTTTTAGATAAGATCTTGCACTCCCTGTCACTCATTCTCCTTTAACATGAGTAAAGAGCTTATTAGGGATGCATACTTCATCCTCTGAGATTAGCTTCTCTCTGTGCAGTTAGGCCAACATTTATTCTAAAAATGTTGTAGGGAAAATGTTATTCAACAAACATGTAGGTTTTGCATACTTATCTTTAATATATTAAAATGGTATTCAGGTCACTAAGTCAAATTGAAGAGTTCCAGAGACAAAAAACCCCAATGTTTTCCAGTTCCAATAGCAGTATAATGAAGAACTGAATGAATTACAGAAGGAGGCATTATAGAATTGCAATACATAGTTTATGGAAGTGATTTCAGATTGATAAATTACAAGGAAGAACTAGACTACCTGTTACAGCATTTGGAAAACTTTTCAAGGGACAGAGGAGGAAGACATTTTGTTAGAAACAAATACCAGCATTTGTTAATCATGTGTTTGAATGGGGAGAGGGGAAAATGGAGAAAACTGATGAAGGAGAGTTACTGAGATAGCTAAAGGGGAGAGAGAGTTTTAAGCATGAAAAACCAACAAATATCAAGGACCGTTGAAGGAACTAGGATACTGAATAGCAAAAATTATGGTAACTTTGGCATAAAGAGTGAGTTCCAACTCATTAACTTTAACCTATAAAAGCTAGGAATGTCATGGTATCATCTAGGTTTCCTCAATAGTCTGTAGAGTGGGATCTTCCAAGGTCTAATTCATGTGTTCTCTCAGAGACACCTATTTTTAAAAAGGAGGAATTCAAGATGTTTTGTTTTCTTTTTCCCTTTCTAGAATGTCAATAGTGAGAGCTTGAACTGTCAAACTTTTACATGGCTTCAATTAGGAGGGATGCATTTCTCTAACAGTATCAAGATGGTTTTACATCCACAGCAGTACAGTTGACAGGAAGGAGCACCTGGGCTGATGTGACTAAATATGACACAGAACTAAAGCTAAACAAGGTTAAACCTAGCATGAAGCTGTCAAAAAACAACAGAAGAATGATTCCTCTGCATCACTTGCAGGAGACCTGACAAAAAAACGCCAACCAAAAAAAACTCATCTTGTTCCAGAGGAAACACCATGTTTTCCCATGAAATTCTTTATTTCGTTTGGGATAATGTATTTTCCACCCAAATTTTGAGTGAAACAATTTGGTAGATTGTCAAGGTTTAAGGCAAGGTGGTAATAAACCATGGCAGATGCTCCCTGTTACTCC
This sequence comes from Nesoenas mayeri, assembly GCF_963082525.1. Taxonomy (NCBI): domain Eukaryota; kingdom Metazoa; phylum Chordata; class Aves; order Columbiformes; family Columbidae; genus Nesoenas; species Nesoenas mayeri. The sequence goes on from NC_137541.1 coordinate 162,301,385, forward strand.
CTCACCTCTGTCACCCCCATCCCTTAGATTGGAAAGATGATAGGGAAGGAGGAAGGAAGAGAGACTTGGACTTCAAGTTGAAAGGTTTTAAAGGCTTTTACTAATGCTACTAATAGATAGAATATATATACAAAATATACAAAACCAATCTTGAATGCTTGATGTGGAGTTGACATCACTCCAGCAGTAGCGGAGCTGGGTGTGTGGAGCTGGCGGCTCCAGCAGCTGCAGCTCAGGACCTCGAAAGTCATGTGTGGGACTTCACAGCAAACCAGAAACTAGTTGCAGTGATTACAGCGCCTGAGGCCTGTAAATCACAGACAGACAGACAGGGTCTTCTCTGGATGCCAGCCGTGGTCGAAGAGAGAGTGACCCTCTTATATAGGGGGTATGACGTTTATGGGATGGAATACTCAGTAGATCCTCAGTTGGTCAGTTCTAGTCACCTGTTCCATCCACCCCTCCTCAAACACGCCCCTCTCACAATGGAACGTGGGAAAACTTATCAGTCTTTCTTGGTCACCATAGTAATAAAACTAAACATGAGCTTCTTCAGCATTCGGTTGGTCTTATCAGCACCGAGTACAGCATCTGAGGAAAAATATGCAGGCAAAAAACTTAGAAAAGTACAGTCACCTAGAAGAACTTAGCTGAAACAAAAATCACTAAGAGAGAACTGGTCTTGTTTTTAACAAAACTAGGACATAGTTATAGGTAACTTAATACTTTTCCTCTTGCTTCTAGAGGCAGCAAGTTAGTGACAAAAAAAACTAAACCAAAACAAACAAACAAACAAACTACAAAAAAAGCAAAACCAACAAAACAAACACAAATAAAATACCAAAGCAAACACAAACCTGATGACAAGTTGCAAAATAGAGTATTTGTAAATACTTGTTTGATTTGGAGGTGGCTTTTATTTTCAGGCTGGATCACAACTCTTTTAGTCCCTAAGAATGAAAGTCCTATAAATGATGTGTTTGGAGTAATGGTTATGTCTGGCTAACATTTGCTAATGTGTTTTGTTACTACATTTTTAAATGTAATAGCTTACATTTACACATAAAAGTTATCCACGTAAAAGCAAGAACATCTGTTATTTGTCTGTTCCCAGACTGGCACACTTGCTAAGAGCAGTAGTGAGGTTTCAGAGTGAATCCTCTGGCCATTCTTGAGCACTGATTCAGTTTGAAAGTGATATTCCTTCACAAGAATCTGGTTGGTTTTGGAGGTAACCACAACATGAGATCTGCTCTCAGATATGCATCAAATACACTCAAACTACTGGACCTAGTCTAAGTGAACCAATGATCTGTCCTTTTGGACATCTTCAAATCGTAGGGATGGTGGGGACGTGTATCTGGGTGAACAGACTAAGTCTAATCTAGAGAAATAAAAAGGTATACTGCATTCAAAACATTGTGTATATTGTCAGTGTAGTCACTCCACATTTTGTATTTTGATCTAGAGAGCCCACCCCCTGCCCGTAGTACAAAATTGCTTTCTAATGTGGACATAGCATTTTTCATAGACAGTTTATTATTTACCTTTTACCTAAATAAGACAGAAACAATTAAATATAATTGGTCACCAGACACCAAGAACATGTAACACTGACTGCAAATACTTGAAGTGAATAATCTGTGAAGAATTCCAGAGATTAATTGGCTTTACTCATACTATTTAATAAATAATTTTCCACCCCTGGAAGAGAAAACAAAATAATTTTGCAGCTGTTTATTACGTGAGAGAAGAAAAAAAAAATAATAAAGCTAAATACTTTATTTAATTCTAATAGATAATTTGAGTAGATCTCAGTTATTTATGTAAACAGCTCTACTGATTACCTATGAGACAAAATTTCACATTCTTTTTCCCTTAAATTACAGAAGGAGTGCAGCTGATGTCACCACTCTGCAGCTTAATTACTGTGGATAGACAACACATAGAATGTGGCTTCCCTACAGATACTGAACTGGATTTATGGATTTTATGTGCTGATTCAGTGTCAAGAAGTGAAAGGAAAACTAGTGTCAATAGAATTCTGTGCCAAAATATCATGTTTAATTTGTACTTCCACTTCTCTTTCCACATTCCATTTCAGTCTTCTTCCATTTTCAAACAGCCACATCCCTTTCATTCAGCAATCACTTTTGCTCAGCCAAGACTCCTCAGTGTAGACATTAATCTCCTTGGCTTTTAACGCTGAAGTGTCCCTGATGTTATAATCTACGTTTTATTTAGGAGGAATGGAAGGCAAGTCACAATAGCACAGACGGATGATTTATTTTAGCAAGTAAGTAAGACTGAAGGTCTCCTGGTAAGAAAAAAAATTAAGGCACAAAGAGCTCAGTGTATCTGAACTGCACACCTCCAATCCACACAATTTGCATTATGTCTTAGACAAAATTCTAAAAATAATCTTTGCAAAGGTGAAATAGATATAAGCAGAGCTTGCTAAGTTGTATGTATTATGGCAAGGTGGAAGGCTGGAACTTGGAGGTTTCTACTAGCCCTGCTTAGGGAGATACTGGCTCCAATGCCTTTGCCAAAAAAGCTCTATGCTATTTGGATAACTAAAATGGAGAGGCTTTTGTTTTGAGAAGCCTAAATGTTTCACAGCAGGCACAGGGACAGTGTCTTACAACTAATGGTAGCCAAAACAGACTCTCCTGTGACATCTAGGAATTATAAGTCTATTGACTAAGGTGTAATTAATACTAACACAAATAAAAGCATACTGAAATAACGTAACCAACGATAGTATGTAAGCATTTTGTAACACTGAGGACATAGCCATACACAATCCCTAAGCATTTTACGTAAGTATGCGAATACTGTTACTACCAAAGGGAAAAAGACAAATTACACATAGAAGGCTTCCAAGTAAGAAAAGCTGCAGAAGACAATACAAGCACAAGCAGCTGAAAACTCATAGGACTTCCTACCAAAAACACTAAGATAACTGGAGAGCCAGTCCTCACCTCCGAACAAGCAGTATCAGGATATCCCTCCTGAGGGTGGGAGGAGCAAGGCAAGTAGCATATAGCATGAAAACATCAGACGCAGGACAGGAAAATTGTGGAAATTGTGGATGTTGTGCTTCTGACTTATCCCGTCAAAGAGCTCTCAAATGTCATCCTTGTGATCTCCATAAGGGTCACCACTAACCATAGTAATTGGTGGCATCTGTGATATGGTGCTGTGTACACACAGCTAACTGCTGATAGTTTGTATGCTTTGCTTGGGTGATATTTTGTTGGAGACACTGATACATTTTATATCAATATTGATTTTTAATGTGTAAGAGCTAAGCATCAGCACAAAGTAGGCTGTTAATGGGTGAATTTAGCAGAGATTTATTTCAAAGTTTAAAGACCATCTGACTTATCTGTCTTCTAAGCATTCTCATCACAGTAATATTTTTTTTCTTTGTGTATGTATTTATACACATATTTTCAGTCACAAAATAATATGGAGTTTTCCTCAATTTATTTTATACTCGGATGTAAATAGACAGAGGTATTTTTCATAACAAAAGAGGAAAGATGAATCTGCATTCTAAATTTCTTTTGAATTACAGGTAGGTTTTCGCATGTTATGCCACATCATATCTCAAATCTTTGCACCTGCTATTGCTTAGCTTGCATTTCCACTTGTGGCAGGATGCAATCCCCCCTCTCTCCCCCTCCGTCCTTCAGTATGGAAGGAGTAGGCACATCCCCCTCTCTCTGCTACTTGAGGCTAACAGCTGCTTTTGTTTGGCCCCAGAGCACCCTGGCCAGGGCCATTAGGAGAAGGGAGTGCTGAGGTGCCAGTGAGCCGTTGGGCACCTGCGGCCAGTGTGGGGGATGTTTGGAGGCTTCAGGGGCACCCACAGCCAGTGTGGGGGTGCAGAGAAGCTTCTGGAATGCCTACAGTCAGATCTGATCAGCCAATATAAAAACGGGACTCTCGTTGAGACTCCGCCCATTGTCACGGGTCTCTCAGAGCATGAGCAAGATGCTGCCGCCGACAGCCCCCCTCCTCGGGATGGAGACTCTGCTTGCCTTGCCGCCATGGATGTGAGTAAAACTTCTCACAGGATTGTGAGTATATTTATACTTTCCGTGCACATATGCACGTGTAAAATTCCGTGCTCAATATGAGCACGTGTAAAATTAATCCTCGCATAATCACAGGTGTATTTTCCTTCCGTGCTTCCACATAAGCACGTGTAATATTCCGTGTACATTTGCACATGTAAGTAAATTAACCCTCACAGGATTGCGAGTGTATTATAAATTTACCCTCGCAGAATTGCGAGTGTACACTTCCCGTACTCACTATGAGTATGTTTATCTCTTTAAAATAATCCCACACTGTATTTAGGCAAGTGTGTACTCCTCCGGGACTCAGAGACGGCTCTGGAATTGTTTTGGGTGAGGCCATGTGCATGCACACTGTGGACCGCCTGTTGTATTAGTTGCTGTCCCTTAATAATTTTCCTCAACTGATACCCAAACCTGTATTTAAGTCACTTTTGGAGTGCTAAAAGCCTGTTTCTCACCGGTTTAATAAAAGTTGTTTTGGACCCTGTTGTCCTTAAACTAACCTCGGGGTGCCTCCATGACACCACTCTATTTCCTCTTCACATTATACAGATCGGTTGTCTGTAGTAAATTGGTTAAATAGAGAGTTTAGCTCTTAAGTTTGTTGAGTATTCTGACTTCCTTATACCAGAAATCATCAAGCAACTTCTCAAGCAAGCACAGTAAATTCTTGTTCTTATATGGCTTAAAGGGAGATAGTTGAAAATTTTCTCTATCTTGGCTCTGAATAGAATTGAATAAATGACTCAGAGACTTGCTCAAATTATTTATGACATATATACATGAAAACATCTTAGTTACATGTTCTTTGTTCTTTCTTGGTTGAAAAATGAGTTTTACTATTGCCAGTTAAACAGTGGTTCAAGAGATATCAATTTTAGCTCAAAATGTTAGGCCTAGTTTGTTGATTAATGATCTGATTCTGGGTCCTTCGTTATGATTTTCTGCCTACATGTCCAGTATTTCTCTAAAGCCTCACTGTCTGATTCTTCCCTTAAAAAAAAAAAAAGAAAAAGAAAAAAGACAAAAAAAAAAAAGAGAAAAAGAGAACATTCATCCTCTTCAAGACACACAGCAAGAAACAATGATAGTGAACATGTACATCTGTACATATTTCTCTTACAGCATAGAAAAACAATCTCACATAAGTTGATGATATCAATTGATAATGTCTAGTAATGAAACATCTAGAACAAGGTACACACACACACACACACACAAATCTTTATTAATTGTCTGGTAATTTTATTTCTTTTCTGATCTGTATTCAACTGTTTAGACAGTAAGATTAAGAGCAGTCCTAAACTCTGGATTCTTTTCTTTGTCCTGTATTTTTTTTCATCTACCTCTCTGTTTCCCATAACTTAGCGATTCTTGACTCCGGTTAATTACCAGTCCACTTGACATTGCTTTTATTGACACAGTTCCAAAACACAAAGCCAGAAAGAAAGGGGCTGCTTTAGAGATATCTTCTCGTGTTTTTAAATGAAAAGACCACACTGACTGGGACTAGCTTTCTGTTTAAGACACTTCAGAAAAAAGAAAACAAAGAAAATAAGCTTACAGAATTGTACCAAGCTCCCCTATTGTAAACAGGTAGTGGAGATGTGAAGAGGATCCAGAGTAGATACAAAAGTATACAGTATAAAGTTAACTAACATAAATTAATGAAAACTTACAGTTCAGCTGGTATCAATTCCACTGAAAACCTTGGGCTTAACAATCTTATTGCTTAGTGCTATGATTTCAAGGGTACCAACTACAAGGGTTTGCAAAAAGTTCTTTTCAGACATGTACCAGATGAACAACTAGAACCTCACTAATTATAAATCACTCAGATTATGCTCTCATCAAACTACATATGTTATTATTTTATGTATGAGATGTTTCTAATAAAAATTAAACAAAACTTATTAAATAAATGAAATTTAGAACTAAAGAAAATGGGATATCAATCATGAAATGTCTTTGCTAATGACAGATAAAATAATTCACTGAAGAAAAAAGTAGAAATATAGCAATTGTCTAATTTTTCTTCTTTCTGAACAGGCTTTAAAAAAAAAATCAAACTGGCAATGAACGTGTTCTCACATTTCTTAACCAGTTTTACTGTTAGAAATTACATATGCAAACCTCAGCTGCACATAATATATACCAGATGCAGATACAAACCTCTTATCAGAAATTTAAGTAAAACTTAAAAGAATTAAGCCGACAAATTAAAAACCACAAGCATTAAGCTAAATTACTTGACAAAGAATTTGGTGGTTTAGAAACCATAATTCAGACATTTACTTTTGAGCTAGATAGAGCAGATTCTCTTCTTAGAAAGTGGAGAAAGTTTTACCGCTAGAAAGGGTTTATTTTCTCTAATCTCAAATGAAGTGTCCAGGATAGCACCTCTACACAGAAGACTCTTTCTTCTCAGTAGATTTAAACAGAGATCCAAGAGTGACTCTCATAGTCTGAGATAGGAGTAGTTACTTTTATACATTATATACATTTATACATTTATACATTTATATATGTAGGAGTAGTTATATTTATACAGTCCTAAAATTACATTTGGGCCTTTGAAGACAACTGCAAGGCTGATATGACCTCCAGTGAAAATGAGTTTGACACCTCTGCTCTAAGCTCTCTAGGTTTTCGGTGCCTAAAGTCACAGAATCACAGAATCATAGAATGTTAGGGACTGGAAGGGACCTCAAAAGATCATCTAGTCCAATCCTCCTGCTGGAGCAGGAACACCTAGATCAGGTTACACAGGAAGGCATCAAGTGAGAAGTCTCTATGATTTTCAAATTGCTTGAGTTGCAGTAGAAAACCTGGAGGAGTTTGATCGATGGATTACTGCATAAATATGAAGATGGTGAAAGACTGCATAGAAAATGTTAAAATGAACAAGACTTGGAAATGCAATACTTTGTTTCACTGCCTTGATCTCTACCAAATCAAAGGGTTCAGTTTGTATTGCTTTTTATTCCATAAACAGATGATTTACAAGTAAGAAAATAGCTTAAAGAGCAGGAGCTTTAGACAAAGTAGTTTAAAGAACAAAAGCAATACTGCCATCCCTGTAGAAGACCAAAAGAGTTGAAAACTATTTTCTAGAAACTAAAAAACATATCAGTAACAGGCAGATAATAAATGTCAGGGACTAGTGGTAAATTACTGCAGAAATTGAGGATAACATCAGACAACCTGGGCAGAAAATGCATATCAGATTCTTCTTTCTAAAGAGTTGAGAAGCTGGTAACAGTGGGGTATAAAAATGAAAGCCTAGTGAAGTGATACTCTGGAAAAAAACAGATGCTATCAAGGCATTTGAAATGTCAGCTGCCTGCTCCCTCATCTTCTCAGGTGCAATAAAAAATTCTCTAAACACTTTCACACCCTATATCTTTGATGTTATTCTCACCATCTGGAAAATAATGGTATTTCAGAGTGCACTATCAAACTTAACCTGTAAAGAAAGTTCACATCAAAGTTTTTGTCAAGTGAAAGTGGGAGTTCTTTTAGTTTTAAAATACAGATGCCAATTAAAAGTTTGCTTAACAACATTTTTTTTTTTTTAATAGATATTACATTTTAATGGCAACTGGTATCTAGCTAGCTGACTCAGAAATATTGCAGATTCAAAATCCTAAACAGACACTCATTGTACATTCTGGGTCTATTTATTTATTTATTTGTTTGGGGTGTTTTAGATTTTTGAATATATAGTGATAAAAGAACATTATTATACATAAAATTTAAGTCTGATTAAAATATATTTTTTGACTGAATATACATTTTTTATCCTGTATTTTAACAGAAAGCTAGAACTTATGTTGGAATATGAGTTTGGATTATTTTTATTATGGAGACTCGGTCTCCCCTGAAGCAGAAATGATTTCTTTACTTCCCTATTTCAAGCAGAAGATTCTACTTTCAGATGCATCCTGAAGGTAAAAATAATAATAATGACAGATCTTATTCATAAGAATTCCAGGTCATTTTTTCTACTCAATACAAATACTTAGTTGAAGCCAAGTCTAATACTACTGCTTGATCTAGAAAATGAATTTAGGTGGTGTATTCTGACTCAGAAATTGCTCAGGAAGTCTCTAAATATTCTCAATTCAATTTTTTCTTTTTTTCTTAATAATAATGAATACTTTTTTGTTTGTTTGTTTGTTTCCTTGCAAATTATGGGAGAATTTAAAAGTAATTAGATTTCAACTACGATTAAGTTATTTGAAGTTGAATCAATGAAAAGAATGAGTTCAACACAATGCAGATACTGAATCTTTTTCTCTTTCATACTGCTAATAAAATGTTTTAGTATCTTTACTCTGAAGCGAAAAATCTAATAGATTAATCCTAATCTAAATCCTAATGAAACAGAAGCAACAGCCAGGGCAATGAATGATATGTAGTAGTGATACGAGGCATGCAACTGACTCCTAACCCCTAAAAAGCAAATGCTTTTAAGAGATTTATTTTCTTCATTTCATCAACTATCAACCAAAAATGTTTCTTCTTTCTTATAAGAAGGATTCTATTCAAAGAGTGTATAGAGAAGCTTTACCCAGTATGGAAGTGTATCATTCCCTCAAGTTGAACATGGTAAGAACAATTCTACTAAGCAGTTTAAATCAGAAGATGGTGAATAATAATGTTGAAGTCTGTGGGAATTTGAAATGGTCTATGAAAGGATTTTGGGTATTCCATTCTGCCTTGGAGAAAATAATGATGTGGTGTGTGAATTGTTAACAACTTGTAGTTTAAATGCCATTGATTTGGCATAGTTGACCACAGAATATTTCTTCAGTAATTTTAAGGCAGAGAAGGAAAAGTGAAGTCATAGTAATAGCTTGATAAAGAGACCTTGAGTTTATTTAAACAAACGAGAATCTACACTGCACTTTAATATATCGTTACGCAGAGATCACAAAATATCATTAGACTGAGGAAAGAGAGAATTCTACACTTAAAACAAGCAGGCTCACAGATAAAGAATTAAAAAGGTTGAGAAATACAACAACAAATAATATGATTTCCTCTCAGTCAACAAAAAGATTTTTACTTATTGCATTTACCTTATGGTCAAGAGATATTTAGTGCTTCTTATACTATGGCTGGGAAAGCAATATTAGCAATCAGCACCTCTTAGAGAAGAAATATATCCGAATAGGTATTTCAACACAAATAATCTATTTACAGTATGTAAACTATGGATAATAATGGCAACATCAAGGCTTTAGATATTCCTTTATGAGACCCCATATTTCTTAACAATTTTCTTGTATTTTGACCAGGAGCTGCCATGCACTGCCATATTCCCAGACACCAAAAGAAATCACAGTGTTAAGGATTATTTTTATAGTGTTTTTCTAACACACTGCATCATACTGAGCAGACAAAGTTTCCAAGTGGACTTAGTAAAAATACCATTCTAATCCCTTGTCCTGCACTACCACATTTCTCTAAGGGAGTTGGGAAACCTTCCCATAGCAGAGAGAATCACAGCAGCATTACTCAAGTTTTCCTCCTTGCTGGTGTGAATCTTGCAGTTTACAGGGTTTTTTTTATTCTCCTGACATGGAAAAAAAAAAATAACATGAAACGGCGCTTTGGTACTAGCTGCTGTGCATTTGTTTAAAGACTGGGGTCCATTGAAGTTTGATGAATGATATCCATGCTGTAAAATTCAGAGCATTCAGCTCAAACATGGTCCTGTAGTTATGTGTTCAACTACCAGTAAACACAGTTTAGTTTTATGCTGGCTATCAGTCTGCCAGTGCATAGATAAGTTTCAAGGTTCAGAAGAGATCGGAGTCTTTCCTGTGCAGTTTGGGTGAGGTCACCTTGGGTTGGGAGAAGAGCCTGAGGCACAAAATTTGAACCCTGATACTTCTCACAGAATAAAACTTTTTCTGTTTTATTTATATGTATACTATTTTCTGCAGCTGAGAGGAAAGAAATATTTCCTTCCCAGGCTCAACCAAAAATTCCCACATTTTACTTAGTAAACAGACTATAAAATCAATGGAGATGTTTATAACACATTATTATAGTAACAGGCATATAACAATTTCTCTGATTGCATGTTGTTTCCATGTTTTTGTATCATGCATGTCCGGTAAGAAAAAAAAAAACAAACAAAACACAACAAATTTGCAATTATTTCTTAAATAGAACCATACTTTGATTACAATCAAGATACAACTTTTTCTTTTTAAAAAAAAAATTGTTTCTCAAGTGGTCTATTTATATGTGGTGCACAAATGTTAACTTGCAGTCTCCCCATTGGTATTAAATTCCACAGGGATAAACACAGCAGCCTGCTTTAGTCAGGAAAAAACATAGACTGAGGTTTTTTTAATATTTTTTTTTTTCCAACATAAGTTATAACTCTGTACCTGGCTTACTATCCCTGTTAGAAAAGAGAGTTCTTATAAGAAATTCATCCCATGTGCAAAAGGTCAGATGCAGAAGCTAAGTGTTCTACAGCAAGCCTCTAGGCTTGTTGTTACAAAAGCCCAGAGGAGCAAAAACATGTTCAAGTCAGGCAATAATGGGAAAAGAGAAACAAAAAAAAAGCTCTGGAGGAAAAAATAATACCCACTTCTCTGTTCTCAGAGGAAGAGCAGACAGGAAGAAAAAAATCCAGAGAAAAAGAATCTTTATTTTAGAAGATTTAAGTGTAAGAGCCTGTATCAAACAATGTAAATAATTTATGTATTTAAAAAAAAACCAAGTCCCAATGAACCAACCATCCAACAACAAAAAAAACCCCTTAACTTCAACCCCTTAAACGGTTATTGGAATGTATTCTAATTATCAAAAAATGAAACTATAAAAAAAATAGTAATCGAACATTCAAAAAAATATTAAGGCATAAAAAAAATACATGAAAACTATCTATACAAATTCACCTTGTCCCAAGGTGACGTTATGCAATAATCATATGTTTATTTTTTTTATTTGTGGTCTTGAGTAAACCTGAGGACTCCCTTTACTTGTGAAAACACTACTTCTTAGCCCCTTTTACTCTGCATGGGCAACAGTGACAAAAACACAGCCTAAAATGATAAAGTTTGTACTGCCATGTAGGAAATTACTAACAGATTATATTTGTCATATGTATTTAGTTGTAGAGGCAAAAATATAAAAAATATTTCTCTCACATGAACATGCTGTGTGTCTGTTTTGTTTTGAAATCAGATACCAGATTTGTCACTTCACGTTCCCTCTTTTCTCTCATCCTCTCACCCCCAGCACATACTCTGACCATTACTGTACAAATTAGAAAACTGATATTCAAGGATGGTTCTTACTGTTACAGTTGATTGTTCAAAGAGAGAAGGCTTATTTTTATGACTTGTGCCTATAAGAACTTGAGATGGTTTTGGGCTGTGATAGGACGTGCCCAAGGGTACCTGTGCCTGACAGCTGGGAACCTGCATATTTTAAAACTAACATCCTGATTCATAATGAAATAGAGAAAAGCCAAAGGAATAAAAAGAATGATAACTAAGTTTATTACATATAAGTAAATTTACTTACTACTGCAGTAAGCCTCTATGCCATGCTAAGGATGACAGTAGCATTTGTCACAATTAAATAACTGAGACTATAAACAGCATATAAGCAGCTGCCAGTCAGACTAACAAGACTCTGTACACTGCCTATTACAGGGCTTACTGTTTTATGCAGCTTGAGCCATGGTCACTTTACTTTACCTTATGACATTATGAGTTATGTACTTTCTTACCCTTTGTGGGGTCCTGGTCCAATTTTGTACTCAGGAAGGTGCAAAAATGATTCCAAGGGTGAGATTAAGACACAAATGAGGTCAGATGCCACTAAATAATCTTATTTTATTTTTATGCCTAAAGACAGAGTAAATATATTTCATTTTCACACATAAAGCTAAAGCAACAAAGAAGAAGCAGGGAGAAACTAGGAGGAAAGTTAAGCAAGCATGCAAGAAGATAAGCAAGAGATAAGCAAGAGATCATCACAGCCAGGGATCCAAATGTCTCCTGTCAGGCACTTCTCAGGTTTCAGACCTTGGTAATGCTTTGCAGTTTGCAGGTCTTGGGTCATGCCAGTAGCAGAGTCCAGATTCCTGTAGCAGAATCCAGGTCCTGGTAGGTGCTGGCAGTGCTCGAGTCTCAAGTGCACTGATCTCAGGTGACAGGTTTTGGTCCTGGTGGTGGATGGCCACACTTGCAAGTTGTAACTTGGTCATTTTATGGCAGTTGGTGGCGAGCGTTCCCTGGGCATGCTGCAGGCCTGGTTGGAGATGTATATAGGTGGCTGATATCACTGGAGCTTCACTTGAGCTTACACAAGCTTCAAGCATTCTTTGAGTTTTAGCAATTCACAGTGATCATGCATTTTACACTTTAATTCACTGTCTTTAGGCCTTTACAGCAGGCCCAATTAAGCAAGCAGGGTGTACAAAAATTTTTCTGTAACAAGCAGGTTTTAAGCATGTTATTTTAACAATCAAGCTTTGAGACAAATAATTAACAATACCTCAGCCTTCCACACTTACGCTGTGTGTTAAGGACCACCATCTTTCACACACGCTCAAACTATATGCTAAGAGCCACCGTCTCTCACACCTTTTAAAATGCAAAATGCTTTATAATGGCTGCTATGAGTGCCATGACTATATAGGTATGTAGGAGTTAAAAGAATTCCATGAACAATGTAGTTTATTTCCTAAATATAAGACTAATTTCTATTCACTTATACTGAATATAGGACATAATTTATAGCTATTAATCTGTACAGTAATAAGCATTAGTCCTGCAACCTCGAGGAAATGCAAAAGCTTTTACTGAAATATAAAATGTTCCAGTGGTTCAGAATTAACAAACAACTTCAGTTTCTGACAAATAATTCTCCCTATTATTACAGGTTTTGCTTAATTACTGTGAATGAATAAAAATTGATTATCCTGTCCAATAATACAGCAATATTTTTGACACAAACATTTATCCTGTGTGTTCATCATTCTTTCAACACTGGTAAGAAATTTAAATTTAGTCTAAGTTATGAACACCTGCATGAAAGACAGGAAAAAATAATTATAATGCTACTGTTAAAAGAATAAATTGGAGTATTGTAATTAAGTTCATACTATGGCATATGATTTAATATGTCAAAATTTATGAAATGTTCTGATACTGAAAACAATCTTAACTATGACATTATTTTCTGGTGTGAAATAGCATGACTCTCATTCTGTTGCCATTAAAAGAAAAAGTGTGTAAAAATCACCATGGCTGTTGGAAAACACATTTTAAAAGACAATTAGAATATTATTATTATTTTGAAAGTTTTCTGTGATGGAAACAAACTTCTCTAATAATTTATATCTAATTCAGTTTCAAGTCACTATCTTAATTAAGAATTACAGTCTCTCGTATATACTTTGTTTATATAAACTGTATACATATTTTGAAATGCAAACCATATATATATACCTATACACATAGAATCATAGAATTGTTTTGGTTGGAAAAGACCTTTATGATGATAGAGTTCAACTGTTAACCTAACACTGCTAAGTCCACCTCTACTGTTCCTAAGAACCTCATCTATGTCGTTTAAATACCTCCAAGGATGGTGACTCAACCACTTCCCTGAGCAGCCTGTTCCAATGCTTGACAGCCCTTTCCTCATGTTCAATCTAAACCTCCTGTGCTGCAACTTGAGGACATTTCCTCTCATCCTATTTTCTTTAGTAACAGTTAGCACTCAGAAACTCTTGCTTTATATCACTGAAAAAGACTAAACAAGGAAAAAATATATAACAATGAGGAATAATCTGCACATATGTTTAATCAAGTGTTGTTTATGTGATATTATATATTGACACCTAATGTTGAACTATCATACTTCAGGCCAGTTAAGGCTAACCCTTTCATCATATGAAGAAAATGCATGGCAACAAGTGATCCACCTTATAAACTATTTTGATCTGACCATTTGTGCATGGTTACAAGCATGACAACTGAACACCATGAATAATTTAGCACTCAGCATCTACCATAAGTCTTCCAAATGAGTAATTTTCCTTCTGAAAAGTCAGTTCATCTCTAAAAGTAGAAAACAAAACCAAAAAATAAACCAAGGAGGCAAAACCTACACTTTAACACGCATGAAAACATTACAGGTTGCCATTAAAATATAAACTAATAAATGATTCCTCCTGTAATTTAGTCACTGGGTCATACTGCCTTTTTCTTCCTTGGAACATCTCCTGGTAATGTAAGTGATTTTTTTTGTTTTAATTATTGTGATTCCTAAACAAGTAATTAAAACAAATGTTTAAACTTCTCCTTAACCTCTCATTTACTACACAGTAAATGTCTTATAAGATACATGGAACTAATTAAAATTATGTTTCTTCCTTATTCTTCCAGTTCTTAATCTGATTTAGGTGAATCAAACTGTAGATTTATTTCAAAAAAATAATCTTCTTACTCTTCGATTGAGTTAGATGAGGTAATGTCTGTTGACAAGAACTTGCCCTGTTTCTAGAATAAGTCATGCACCAACCTACATGTCTCTATGCTCTTTTTACTGTTTAAGCCCCCTCTGTGGTGGGTGTGATGCTCTATTTGCTATCAGATAAGCATATTCCTGGTGTCTTGGCAGCTAATAAAAGAGCATCTATTCTAACCATCCAGCAGTGGCAGTGTTGAAATTTTGGAAAATATAGAAAAATGTAAAATACTACCTGACAACATGAAGCAGCTGATGACACTGAAATAAAAGTATAGCTGGGCTCTGTTTCTTTAATGACAAATACTAGAAAAGTTTTGTTTTCCCAATTTGTCACTGTCAACTCTCTTCTCTTTCTTCACAGATAACCTCAGAATTTACAAGGTCTCCAAAAAGGAGTATCATCTCAAAAATTCAAAATAAAAAACCTAACTCCATAGATGATTTAATGTGTCCTTTCCTTGCTTATATCAGTTTTCTGTGCCCCAGTTTGAAGTTTGAAAAACTGGTCTTTAGAAGAAGTTTAAGATATAGTTTTCTTCTATTCTGGTTACCTATTCATTCTTACCATCCCGTTACGCTTCTGTTCCTGACCATGGGATGCAACAATGCAGCTGCCATGAACAGCAAGATAACTAACACTCTATGGCTAGAGCGGGAAGTTTCCCCAATTTACCATCCACATTTTTAAGTGATATTTGGACTTTCTTCTATATAAAAAGATGTAAGTGCTACTGGCATTCTGCAGCATGAACCTTAAGATGTGACATCTACTGTCTTGAACAAGAACAGAATGATTAAAAAATTATATTAGAGATTAAAACATTATAGAGACATTGTAGAACACAGAGGAATGTTCTGCTAAGTAAGTGCTTCCATTTCACATATCAGAGTTCTAAGGAGTGCTTCTGTTTGGTTTGGGTATAATATCAGAAATGCTGTACTTATCTCTGGAAAAGTTTCACATAAATGGAATAGAAGTCATTTCAAGGGAAAGAGTGAAGAAAAAGGGAATACATGTATTTGAGAGTGTCCATATGTCATGTCCTCCCTCAGGTATGAGTAGCGGGGTGAAGTGACTCAGGTTCGTGGGTCCCCCCCCAGCTGGAAAACAGTACACACAGTACTTAAGGTCCACAAAAAAAAAGGCTTTTATTTTGCAGCTTGACCCAAATGGTATATGATTTAGTGGCAGAAGGATATATGTTATTGTAGGTTCAATCGTTAAACATTACAAGTTGCAGCATATGCGGGGCTGTAAACCTTATGTTACTATGTTACATATAAAAAGGGAAGTGAAAAGGTAGAAGTATGGGAAAGAAAGAGAGAAAAATTTCATCATCCTTATGGCTCCCCTTTATGTGTGATGGAGTTTGCAGTCTCAGGACCAGTGATGTGTGGCGTCCTCCGGTGTCTTGTTCAGTTCATATGGTAAGACTGGTGGGCAGGGTGGTCCTCATGATGGTGGGTGGGCACTGCCAGTGCTTGCACAAGGTGAGCCTTTATAACCCTCTGGGTTGCCTACTTGCATAACTTTTGGTCTTTCGTGGAGGGGTTATTGTGAAAGACAGAAAAGTCTGAGGGGAAGAGGTGATTGCAAAAGATTGACAAGTCATGGGCCGTGCTGAGAGGTCTCAGCTTTTCCCTTTGTGCCATGCTGGGCCTATCAGAAGGTGGAGCTATGTGCCCTCCGGCACATCCCTCACCTCCTGTATCAGCCAGCCGGCCTGGGCTGTGGCTCCTTAGCTTGTTGTTGATATGTGAATCACAATTCACACTATACTGAATGTATAATCTCCCGTGGCTGGATGAACCGGTTTTGCCACAAAGTTTCAGCCATTATCCTTATCAGTATATGACAGCATATTTTGTACATTGAGATGTATTTTATCATGTGATCATATATCAAACCAGCTACAGATACAGAAAATGTGTGAAAGCATTTTAATTTTCTCTATAAATTGGTCCTTCAAGAAAAGCAGTAGACTCCATGTTTTTGTAATACTTTCAGAATAGATCACAAAATATAAAGGTACATAGACAAAGACAGGCTGCCAATATGTTTATTTCAGAGGGAAATTCTTAGAAAAAGGCCCTAATGACAAAGAAATGCTTCTAGAGGGAAATGTTAATGTTTTATTTAAAAAATGGCAAAGTGTTCTTCTCATGACTGAATATTAACCAGCTCCACTTTGTTAAAAGCAGTGAGAAAGGAGAAAAGTAATCTCCCTTATTCTATAAATGGAGGTACCAAGCTTCCTCCATTCAGTAAACAAGGAACTTGTTTAAACAGTAAACTTAGTGACCTGAATTTATATGCCAAAATTTAGTGAGATGGTTTATACGTTCTGTTCTTATGAAGAAATTTTGTTTCTAAAGTTTCTATCAAGACAGAAAAAAATAACATGTTGTTGAAATTATGGTGAAAGGGAAAAAAGGATATCACTAAATGTAAAGAAAGACAGTGTTTTCTGTTTGTTTGGTGTTTGTGTGGTTTTTTAATTGTTCTTTGTTTTTTTCCAACTACTCTTTTAAATATATATGCTTGTACCTTTAAATAGCATTTACATTAAAAATAGGATAAAATGTCAACACCATTGCTTTTTAAAACTAAATGCATTTTATTGCAGAACTAGGGCCATCATTCTCTTACCTGGTCATTATTAGTGGCAAAATTTATGAAATCACTTACAAGGATTTTTTTTTTTTTTTAGTTAATTATACCTAAAACTTAGAGGTATGCAAAAGGTCAAAACTGTAAATTACTTTGAAATATTTTGGAACTAGAGAAATGGGCGAGGAATTTATACTTTGACCTTTTGCAATGATTTGTGCTATCATAAACAGCTCTTAAATGTAGTTATACTTTGATGAATATGTAATGTTTTCTAAGATTTCTGAACCAACGTGAATTTAAAAAATTAATTACACATATTTAATTCTATGAACTCTCACATTGAGAAAATAGTGGTTAAGACTGATTTTATATGCAATTTAAATACAATTTTCTTTTGAGATTTTCATGTTTTAAGACAAATCCACTGTAATTTGTAAGTAATGATGTAACGCAGCCTTCTGAGCAGAGTACAAACAAGAAATGTATGAAATGGGGTCTGAAAAAAAAAGACACGGAATGATTCTGCAAAATGTAGTGGTGTTCCCATGTAGGAAAGACATTTTATCTTCATATTTTATCAATTTACATACTTTGTTTTATCAAATTGTTTATAAGGTATCAAAATATAATCTGTTTTTAGTTTTATTCCATATTCAGTACTGCTACTGTGTGATGTTAAGCAATCTCATTTTACTGACAGGAGAAAAGATAATTTAACATTAGAGAAAATATTGACAGTTGTAGGACCAGTAAAAAGGAGAAGTGGGGTAGATTTACATTTCCTTGTCTTTTTTCTTTATGTAACATGGTGGCATAAGGAGCTTATGGACTTTCTTAGGATTACATAAACAACTGTAGCAGTTAGAGAGAAAAGGTAGCAATGAATTATTAATATAGATCCATTTCAGAATAGGTTTAGAAAACCCATGTGACATCTGCTGAAAATTCAGGTCACTTGGATGACCAGCATCTCTGTCAAGCAGAATATCAGTCCCTATGCACAGTATGAGCTCTTTAGGTCACAGTTTTCCCCTTCAGTCAGTTGCTTGAGTAAACTCTCGTCAGTTTGGCTTCAACTGTGAACACAAAATGACAATATCGCTTCTGAAAAAAAAAAAAATCATTGTAATTTTAGTGGATGTTTAGATTTTAGATTTTTGCTTTCAGTTGTGCTGAGTAGCCTTTTTTCTAAAGCAAAGGATAAGATAAGAAAATTGAAGCAGAATGCAAAAAGCAAAAATGTTAAAGTATTATCGATGCTTTATATAACATTTTCTGATTTTTTTGAGTTTGATAAGTAGAGAAAAGTCTGCACTTATACATAATATAATGGAATCATACTGGTATTCTAGAATAATCAGTGTGCTGGGAGCAGCTGTAAAACCACATTTATTCAGGGATAAGAAGAACTACCTTTTTTAGAGATAAGGAATATTAATTGGTCTGGCAAGGTTTGAAGAGCAAAAAGGATAATTGCACAGAACTCAAGAGGCAATAAATAATCTTTCTATGAAGCTTTCATCACAAGAGCAAATTAGCAAACAGTTAGAGATGCTACTGAATGTTATAAATACTGGAAATGCAGAGTTATAGCTGCCACTTAATCCTTAGTATGACAATATTCTCAAAGTAACTCCATTACCATTACATATTTTTAGGTTGATGAGAGCAAATTTGTGACTTCCCTCCCCATTTTATCATATGCAAATAACAAACTTAGTAAGATACTGATTTAAAAGTACAAATACATGTATTTCTCTGTGTAATCACCATTGTAATACTCAAGCCAAGTCACTCCATTACAATAAACTTTGCTTCTCAGCTTGTGTTGCTACTTATGCTTTGTACAAAAGTGGATGAAAAAAACTAAAAAGTCAGTACTTGTTAGATACTCCTACTTGTTGCATGGTCTTGCTAAGCTATTAGATGACTACATAGGTCACTCAATACAAGACAATGAGAATTAAACAATTTTGCACATATATCTTCTACAGTTTCTCTCATTTAAAACGTGAGTTAATCTAATTTGTTCTGATTTTCTGACATACTCTGGGGTTGTTCATGAGACAGATAAAAGTTACAACTTTGCAGTACCCTAAAATGTTATTTGTGAGACACCAGGAGGGTATATGAGGTCATGAATGAGTTTTAAAGCACAGCATTGATCATTTGGATTTTTAGTTTACCAGAAATTATTATGCAGGCTTACAAAGCCACTCATCCATGTAGAACTCAAAGGCAGGAAAGTACACCCGGTACATAAAGAGACATTCTGTCCTGTGGAGGAAGAAAAAAAAGAATTTTGGTCAGAACCATACAGCAAAGCCAAGGAATAGTGGGTAAAGAGGGTATGTTTGCAAGTCTCAGTAAACAAGTGATAGTGCTCACCTTGTTAGTATTAGTTCTGTCCCTTTTTTCAGTAAAGCAATTCAGTGAATTTCTTGACACATCTGAGAGAGCTAGGTAGTTAATAGAATACAAATCGTCAAGGGTCAGAGGGAAACTTGGAGAAATAGTACAGTAATACATCTCAGTCACCAGCTGTGGAGGCAAACTATAAATGATATAAGGTAGGGGAAAAAAGCATGTTTCTTTTTTTTTTTTTTTGTGTTTGTGGCAATGTAGATGAAGAGACAACAACCTACCTGCTGTTTGTATTTTTTTTCTAATCAGTAAGAGCACTCTGCAGCAGCTGTGCAAAAATGCCAGATGCTGCACACATGCTTTTTCTTTTTTCTAATTCATATTGTTGAGTATCCTCTCTGTTTTGCCATTGACTGTTCTCAGTAGTTCTGAGACTCTTAGAGCAGTCACCTGTGCAATCACATCTATCTCCATTATTGTCTTCTCCTCTCCCTTCTCCCGAGTCCACATTTCTTTGCTTTCTTCCATTTACCTACTGCTTTAATCCTAGAGCTCGGTTATTGTGTTATATCACAATTCAATATAGTCTATAGATGTTCCCACAACTACAAGAATGGTAGTTTCCTTAAATGAGATTCAGGACCTTCCAATTAAAAATGATACTTTTCATTTTTTTTTTTTTGCTAAATATTTTTATCAAGTTCTGTCTCTTAATTATATGTATGATGTCAGGTGCTCTCTCTTTGACTTGTGAGACTTCATGTGCCATTGCAATGACACACGTGGGGCTTCACTATTCAAAATCTTCTGGCTTTCTATATATATATTTAAAAATCACAATCATTATCGAAGTATTTGAATACCTTCCTGAAACATGTGAAGTAACAAATTATCTGTGATTGTATCCCCATTTTAGCTGTGATTTTATCCCCATTAGCTGTGATTGTATCCCCATTTTTTTGTTTCCTTAAATGCTATGAAAATTATTGTGGCAGACTTAACTGTAAGCTAACTCAATAACTAAATTTATCGGTTTCAGAATTATATGAAACATTTTATTTTTTGTTGTATATTAACAAAAACTGTGTTATTTAGATTTTTTTTCTCACTTATTGTAACAATATAGTATACAAAAATAACTTGAAAATGCTGGAAAGATTAATAATAAAACATCTAATTGATTCTATGTTTAATATGACTATTATGAAATCAATTTCTCATAGAATAGTCAAAAGACAGAAATATTTCACATAAAAATGTAATTGTGAACATCCATTAAAGAAAGGCCAACTCAGAAATACAACAAAGGTGTTTAAGATAGCTTTTATAGGTAGGACAAAATGACACCAGAGGAATAGATGATAATTTCCATAGAGAAGAAAAAAATATATTTGTTCTATTAAAAGAGCTGTATATTGAGCTATGCATTGCATAGTTCCATTCTGCATTAAAGGGGAAAACAAAACAGAACAAAAACATATTGGCTATTAAGCACCTAAAATACTTAGTAATAAACATATCAGCAAATATGTGCAAAAAAGTTTACAAGTGTTCAACAAAGGTTTTTTTTTTAATGAAAGAGGGGCAGAAATTCTGCATTTCAAAGAATAAAAAAGGAACAGAAAAACAGAAACTGAATTTACTCTTATGATTTCTATAATGTTGAATTGTTACCTCAGTATGTATTTAGTAGGATGCTTACATTCAAGTATGAGAGATGTCTGAAGGAATTACTGTATTTGGCATTTAAAAATTATGGATTAGGGCCTGAATATTCAAAAATGCAGTATATGATTTTGAACAGTGATAAAAAAGCGTTCTATAATAAATAATGTACTAAATACTTCCTGGAGATTATATCTTTGTAAAGATTAATGAAGGTAGTGTTGGGGGAAAAAATAATTTAAAAAAAGAAAAAAAGACAAAAAAAGATATAATTGGATTGACTTTTTTTTCAGAATCCATAGAATGTTTTCCAAGAGACATGTGCCCTGCAAGGCAGTCAAATATCAGAATGTTCAATTCAGAAACCCAAGACTCTGAATAAGACAGAAAAACATCAACCTTTACACAGTGTTCCAAGTTATTTTTCATTTATAAAAAGTACACATACCTTTACTGCTGTAATATTTCTTTACCAAAGAGAACTCCTTCTAATGTTAGAAATTTCGAAGAACTGGAACATGCTGAACATTTTTTTCTCATTAAAGAGTATTGGTGTCTTAAAGATAAAAGAAACTACAGTTTTGCTAATACCAAACTTACTAGAATGGATATGTTCCTTATGAAACCTATGGCTTCTGTCAAAAATTGTTTATCTCTGACTCATCAGATTGTATTGTGATACTTGTAGACAAGCATCAGAAAGTATGCCCATGATATGCAGAAATGTTTGCTATATAGGTTTTTAATTGGTTTTGTTGTAGGAGTTTAGGACTAGAGTATTTTGAAACTTCAGTCTTTATTTCTCTCCATCCTACCCTAAAATTAATAACAGCTCAGAGATCTTCATTTTATATATAATAAAAAAGACTTCGTTGGTTTTATCTTGTTGTTTACTACAAGAAACTCGAAAGCTTTGCATGGAATTTATGAACCAGCATACCCTGAGGTGTTGAGATAAAATCTTGTTCTAGAACTCTAAAAAGATACTTCAGCTATATCATATGAAATGCAAAAGACCATAACTTGCATAGCATTGAAGGAAGCTTGTGGTCTTTCTCTTTTTGACACCAAAGCAGAGTTACTTAGCTGAAAGACCTTATATCCAAGTATTTTTTGTCTATATTTTTTTCCAGTTAAAAAGATAAAATAAAATAAAATAAAATAAAATAAAATAAAATAAAATAAAAGTAATAGTTAAACAAAAGTACTGCAGTGAATGTAGAGATCTGGGTAATTCCTTAAAAACGAGTGTCACCAAATATGTTGAAGCAGACCATCCTCTTATATAAAACAGTACAGAACTAGTGTAATCATGGATCAGTGAAGGTGATCCAGTAAATGAGTCCTTGCTTCGCAGTGGCATCAGTGGGCTTGTGGGCTCTGAGATTGTGTTTACACCTGGTGAGCTTTTAAAACAATCTGTTTTGCATAGTAGGACAAGCTTATCACTGCTGCTGGGCTTCTGTTTTTGCTTGTTATGTTACGACATAGCAGAAGGGCTAGTATTTTTTCCTATGCAGAGGCGCTTACAGAAATGTATCTTGTTTACATGACTTCTTTTTCATCCAACACTGATTTCATCAGACCTCAGACATGTTTGTTCTTCTCTGTACTAGACATGGTAGAAGTTAATTTTTAATGAACATTTTCATGTTTTCTCTTCAGTCACAGGCGGGTTTCTGTTCAGGTTTCAAACAGGAGTCTACTGCATATGGAACTTCACATAAACTATTACTAAAATTTTGTGGTCCCTGCGGAAACCAAGGATTAGATTCAGCTATTGAAATTGTACAAAGGAACAACTGAGACATCCCTGTAGGGCTGGCAGATATGACAAAGAAAAGAAGGAAGTCTGTGTCCTTTAGGAGCAGCACTTGAAGGTGTGGTAGAATTTCCTATAGTGTATTAAATGTTTATGGCAATATAATAGTGAAGGGAAGAGATGTGTGGACAACTGTCTGACTGTACTGGCTGAACTAACCTGCAGAAACACTGGCATTTAGTGTTAACTGACAGGCGGTGTTGTGTTCAAGACACATGTATAGGACTGGCAGGTCTGATAGGTCCTGATGGAGAAAACTACAGCCTCCACCGGAAGACGGGGAGCCAGGCTTGGTTAGTCTCATCTACAGTGGTGGAAAACCTTCAGTCTTGGAGTAAGGTTTTGCAGAACAGAGGCTGAAAGCTGGAAAGACCACACTGGAGCAGCCTGAGGCTGAGCTGACAGCAAACCAGTCATTAAGCGATGTGGAAAATTCTGGATCTATTAATTCCTTTTCCTTTTCTCATCTCTGAGTGTTCATATATGTTCATATATGTTCATACTATGATGCTGTTGCTGCTGTTATTATTAAATGGAGCCAAAATGTGAGATCAGATATTGACCCAGAGTTAACATGCTAGAGGCATGTTAATACATAGAGACATTGCCCTCTATTTTAGGGGATGTTTTAGGAGGCCTGGATGCAAGACACTCTCTTCCAGGGACAAAAAAAAACCCAACAAATGTCTCCTGACCTTTTTCATTTCTTTGTTTGTTATACAGCATAGATAAAGCCAAAGAAATCAAACAAACATAATGGATAATTGTATTCCATGCCTTTCATTTAAATGAGTCTTTACTGTCACATATTGATAATTCATATTTGTACACTATCTCTTAAATTGCTACTTCCTCAACATTCTCAGAGTGGCCAAAGGTTTTGTACTTAGATGGAGCTCGGGAGGATAGAAACTGGAGAGTTCAGTGGCAGAACATGCTGGATGAGGCAAACACTGAAACTCAAAGGATTTCTACAAAACTAGTCTTGGACTGTGTTAAAAGACTGTCATTCCTCCTCCTCAGAAACTGCCAAAATGTACAGAAAAGCTTTCAAAAGCCTCATCAATCTGGATTCCACTCTGCTCCAAATATTTCTATAAAAAAAAATATTGTCACCCCTATGAACTAACTCCTTCCCAAAGATATGCCCTTGCAGGATTAATCCAAGTGATGTGTGCAAATGACATACTTAATTTGTCAGGATGATCAAAACCAACTGTAAGAATCTCACTGTTCCATTTTTCCTGTAAGATGAAGATATGAGCATTACATAGAAAAACAACCACAGAGTAATACTTTCGTTTTCAGAAGTTCTGCAAGTTAATTTTTTATTACTCAAACTATTTTGTTACTAAAGTGGTAAATTTAATTAAATCTTTCTAGAATTGATATATTCTTTGAGTTCTGAGACTGTTACTTGGGACTAAACTATGGAAGCTTTAGAAACGCTCAGCAGAAAGGAACACAAATATAACAAATATTCTGTGATTCTGTGATTTTTCTTCCTGTGAAGTTATCCTCCAAACAAAATACTGGTCAATATCATTAAAGTATCAAACTCTGCTGGAAGTAATTACCAGCTTATACTCTTATTTTCTGTGATGTTTAATATTTTCCAGTGCTCTATATTTTTCTACTACTGACTGAAACGTTAGCTACACAGAAACATAGATGACTAAAATTATTTATTTGCATACCTTCTGTATTTACTTCCATAATGTTTCAGACTCTACATTAGTTTGTCAGGACAAAACAAAATCCTTCAGGTTGTATCATACAGTATCTAATCTCTACTCAAAATAGAGAGCCATTGGAGAGTTCTTTACTTAAATTAAAGACTATAACTATGTGAAAATCTGATGATGGAAAAGGTCCTTTGTTTAAATGAACTGTGTTTCTTAGATAAGAGTGATAATTACTCTTTTAAATAGTATAAATTACTCCATGGGATAAAAATACTTGTTTTTTCTAGTGATTGCTTTAGCATTTTGAACATAAAATTTCTAAAAACGTTCAGAACTGTTTTCTGTACACGGCAAAGTTGAATTATTTTTTCATTTGATTTAAACAGAAACTCTAGTGTTTGGAGTCTATGCAATCAACCCAGTTTCAAGAGAAACACAATCCTGTAAAAAACCAGCATATAAATGAAAGGGTTTTTAGGTTTTTTTGTTTGGTTTCGTTTGATTTTTGTTTTTTTCTTTAAATGTCACTGTATGGGAGTACAGCGGAAGATTTGGAGAGGAGATTAGTTAAACGTTAATACACTCAAGTGACTTGCAGCTGTCTGGAGAAAAAGCACATACATCACACTAATTGTTTTACTGACCTTGTGTGCTTGATGAGTAGAACCTCTGTGTTAGATAACATAGGTCTGTGAGAAACTCTAAGCACTTTATCACTATGTCTGAGATTCCTGCTCTGTTGTGAGAAAGAGCGGGAGGCTGTGCCTGCCTGAAGCCTGGAAATACAGGCGAGCTCAGCAGGCCCAGGGATCTTCCAGCAGGGCTGAACTGACCAGCACCTGCGTCCCCAACTGTGTCACCTCTGCCTGGGAGCTTAGGTGCCACTTTGGAGATCCCCCAGTAGAGAGGTAACTAAAATAAAACCTGCTCTTTGCAATGCATTCGTGGCCTCTGGCTCTTCTTGTGACATGCCTGCATATGTACACACAGACATATCTTTCATTTCTTAGGTATGATGTACATCTGAGTATATTTTTCCAGTATTTTCTCAATTAATAACAAAAAATAGAATTGAAAAATCAGCACTGTGGTTAAGACTGAATTTGTAATGTGATTTTGAAGATTAATTCAGCTGCTACAATTATCTGCATTTATTCAAAGAACAGCAAACTTGGAGAGTTTGTTTACCAAACAAAGACAGGATAGTGTTATACACACAGCTCCTAGTGTCCCTTTGTGCCATGTTGGCTCTTCCACTGTCCCTCTGGGTACTAAAGTCAATGTCCTTAGTTTGGTGTGTTTGTAGAGGAATGCAGAGAGTCATAAGCACCTCAAATTATTTGCTGGAAAGAAGCATAATGTTGATGTTGGCTGTTTTCTTTTCTACCTTCTAAGATTCCCTTGAGTTTGTTTTTATATAACTGACAAAACACTTTTAAACTTTGTTCTTGGTCTGCAAGTCACATCCAAACTTACTGTATGATGTGGTGCATTTTACATATGTCACGGCCTTGCTTAATGTTTCCATCATACCTAAAACTAGTTGTTTAGATCCTGGTCTGCATTTCTTTAAGTAGTCATAAGTGTGCCATGGGATTTCCAGCTGTCTCACATCACCCCATGCCTGTGCTTCTTTCTCCATATTCTGTGTACCCAGTTCTCAAGGCTTCTTCTATCAGACCAGGACTATATTTCTCTACATAAAATCACTATGTCAGTCATAAATATCCTGTTATAAAAGGAGTAACTGCTTAATACTACTATTTATGCAAAAACTATCATGCCTATCATATAGAAATAATCAAAGGCAAACTAACTCAGGCACAGCCATTAGAAAAATTAAAAAAAAAAAAAAGAAAAGAAAAATAACTGTTACAGCTAAAGCAAGTAAAAATAAGGCTGTAAGCATTCAAGACAGCTTCAGACAAGTCTTACAAGCCTCTGCTCTGAGGACCTGCAAATCAATGGCTTGTTCCTGTGATTATTGTAGCAATGGAAATACAGTGCTACTGGGCTAGAAGGCTACAGTAGCTTAGCTGCTTAGCAGCTCAGACAACTAGTGTGCCTCTGTGGGCTTGTGATTAGGGAACTTCACAGCTTCTGTTTCCTGTACTATCAAATTTTTATACATATTATTATTTTTAAAGTAATTGAAATAGAACCTGTAACTCAGCACTCTTCATTATCCTAGGTGCAGTAAAGCACAATGTAGTGACTTATTCCAGGAAAATAGAAGACTTCTGTTTAGGTACAGGGAGTTAAGACACTTCTTACTTATGTCATCCCCAAGTGGCTTGGTTTTTTATGTGTTTTCAGTGAAGATCGCAGGTTCAAATCCCTTCTGCAGGAGTAATCTACTCCATCCATATTCTCTATGAGATCTTTAAGCAGTCAGCAAGCCACTGGATAAATTAAGAGCACTTCACTTTCTTCTTACTATTATCTGCTTTGACTAAGAGGGTTGGAGTATCTGTTTATGCACAGTGGTAAATATGCATGCAATAATTATTGCCGTTATGCTATTTAAATTATATATGTGGAACTTGAGCTTTTAATATATTTATGTATTAGCTGCAATTTTGTTGACCTAAAATAGGCATCTGCAAAGTAACAGTTAAGTAGTTAAGCAAATATCCTCTAGTCTTTGCCTTTAAAATATCAGAGTCATGCTTATTTCTGAATACAGAATTACTCATTTTAAAACAAGATATATAACCTACATTCTCAAAAGAATAAAATAAACTTTATTTTTTAAGAAATATGTTCTTGATTCATACAGCAGAACTAAGAATATTATTAGACAGCGTAGTCACACAGTAGGATGTGTAGGTGGTTGCCTAATGCTTGGCAGTAGTATTATGTTTTAAATATTCATTTCATGTAACTCTGTTTTTTTTTTCTCACAGCTTTAGATCCTATAGAAAGAAATGTTATTCCAGTAAACATTTCCCCCATAAGAGTAGAAACAGCTTTTTTTTTTCTTCCCAAGGAAAAGTTCCCTGGTCCACAGGTAGCTAATTAGGTTTAGGTGTGTCAATCTTCACCTGTGCAAAGTGAAGCGCAAAAGGAGTTGGATTAAATTATCCTGAAATAAACATCCCGTGACATATGAGATTTCCTTGGATCTTCTTTCTTGCTTTCAGCTCTACTCCAAAATCATGCCATTTTACACTGATGATTTTAAGAAAGGAATCATAGAATGTCCTGAGTTGGAAGGGACCAAAAAGGATTATCAAGTGCAACTGTTGAACCGATATGGCAGGTTACACATACTGGTGCAATGACTACATATTTATGTCATGGTTACTCTTATGATCCATCTTTAATAAAAATGCTTTGATACCAACAATAATGCTTTAGAATTCTACATATTCTATAACATATGCAGCTTATATGTAATTACAGGACTTTTGCTCAGAATGATTACTGGACTTGGCTAGTTGAGATTAAATTACAAAAAAATCCATGTAACAGGGGACATATTAGATTGCCAAAAAAGTTGTAGGAAAATACTTAGCCTCAGAAATAAAATCTTCCAGTTCTTTCTTAATGTCAAGGAAGCTTCACAGTAGAACAATGATATAGATGAGAAAGCAAAGGGTTGGAGAAGAAAATATTAGAAGAAACAGACATACAGGTCTTGGATTTAGATATTCATTACATTTGAGAAGGAAAAAAACAATTGTATGGAAGAACACCTATTAGAGAAACATAAGAGTGACATTAAAGACCAAGAATTACTGAGAAACAGACTGCAGGCATAAATTTTAATAGTGCTTCATGCAAGTTAAGAACAAAGCAGCAGCAGGTGGTTTGAAAATTATGATGAAGTTACACCTGTTGGTATTCTCAACTAGTAAAAAGGACTAGGGATTATGGGTTTGTCATAAACATGTTCAAACTCTAGTTAAAAGAAATCTGAAATAAGCCTAAAACCACAATATTTGCAGTTTTCGGTTTCTAGCTCACAAGTCACAAGTGACAACACAAGCAGAATATATATATATATGGAACTGGATAATACTGGTGTGATAGTATGCAAATAAGAGAGATGCAGCTGGCTGTGTACAAGCTAGCAGTGTGCCCAGGTGACCAAGAAGATCAACAGCATCCTGGCTTGTATCAGAAACAGTGTGGCCAGCAGGACTAAGATAGCGATCGTCTCACTGTACTTGGTGCTGAGGAGTCCCCACCTCAAATACCATGTTTTGTGAGCCTATGCAGGCAGGTCACAAGAACAACCAAAGGCCATGAATGCAGCTTCAAAGAGCAAATTTATTTTAATTACCTCACTACTTGGGGATCTTCAACACAGCACCTAAGCTCCCGGGCCGAGGTGAGTGTCATGAGGATGGAGCCAGGCTCTTCTCGGTGACAAACAATGGTAGGACAAGGGGTAATGGGTTTAAAATGGAACATAAGAGGTTCTACTTAAATTTGAGAAGAAACTTCTTCTCAGTGAGGGTAACAGAGCACTGGAACAGGCTGCCCAGGGGGTTTGTGGAGTCTCCTACTCTAGAGACATACAAAACCCGCCTGGACAGCCTGTGTAGCCTCATTTAGGTGTTCCTGCTCTGGCGGGGGGATTGGACTAGATGATCTTTCGTGGTCCCTTCCAATTCCTAACATTCTATGATTCCATGACACAAGCAGAGACACAGGTGCTGCAGAATTCAGCCCTGGTTGAAGATCAGTAGTGCTACTGTGTTCACTTGTATTTCAAGGCTTCAAGCAGGGGCAGTCTTCTACTCTTTCTCACAACAAAGCAGGAATCTCAAGCACAATTATAAGGTACCTTAGAGTTTATCACAGGCATATGTTATCTAACATAGAGGTTCTACTTGTCAAGCACACAAGGTAAGTAAAACAATTAGTGTGATGTGTTTTTTCTACACCCCAGCTGCAGCTGCTTGATGGTATTTACTATTGTCCTTCTAGCTATTTTTCTGCTATTTCCATGCATGGAAAGACACTGAGGTGCTGGAGAGAGTTCAGAGAAGGGCAGCAAAGCTGGTAAAGGTTCTAGAGAACACGTCTTATGAGGAGCAGCTGAGGGAACTGGGGCTGTTTAGCCTGGAGGCTGAGGGGAGACCTTATCGCTGTCTACAACTACCTGAAAGGAGGTTGTAGCATGGAGGGTGTTGGTCTCTTCTCCCAAGTAACAAGTGATGGGGTTAGACAAAATGACCTCAAATTGCTCGAGGGGAGGTTTAGATTGGATATTAAGAAAAATTTTTCACAGAAAGGGTTGTCAGGCATTGGAACAGGCTGCCCAGGGAAGTGGTTGAGTCACCATCCTTTGGGGTATTTAAGAGATGTGTAGATATGGCACTCAGGGACATGGTTTAGTGGTGGACTTGGTAGTTTTAGGTTAACGGTTGGACTAGGTGCGCTTAAAGGTGTTTTCCAACTTAAATGACTCTATGATTCTAAGTAATTCTGTTGTAATTTTTGATTGTTTTTCTTGTACCACTCTTCTTGGAGCCTATAAATTTGCAAGCTTATACATTTAAAAAGATAGGCATGGTTCCTGTCTCATACGTTTTAAAAAATTTAAAAAAGCAACAAACAACTCAACAGAGGAAAAGAACACATACATCTTGTTTGCTAATTCATTTCTTTTATTAAACGATTACAAAATAAACCTTACTTTTCTTGGGTGGTCTATTTCTAAGTTACATATTGATTGATTTACTGTAAAATTGCGTAAATCTGGGCTGTCAGAAACAACTGAGGGTAGGAATATAACAAACTGATCAGTCACTGTCTCAGTAGGAAGTGCAGAGATACTTTGGGCATGAGTATGGCAAACAAACCAGTAAGGCTGACATCATTTGCAGAAGAGAGGGAGTGGATTGATGGTAATGTGAAAAGAGATGAAAATCAATTAGTGGGGTGCTGAGCTGGGAAAAGTCTTGCAAATGAGAATGAGACCTTAATATAGCGAAAAAAGTGAGAATTTTCTTAAAAAAATTTAGTTAGGTTGAAATAGTATAATAATGAAAAGTCTCTTTTTTTTTTTTTTTCCTAAGTAGGTGACAAAGTGCTTTGCAAAAGACTTTGGTAGTATTATCTTAAAGCTGAAGCACTGAAATCTAAAGCAAATTCCAGGCTATGTTTCTACTGGTATATAAATGAGCCAGGAACATTTTAGTGTTTCTAGGACCAAACTGCATGCACTCTCATCCCAGACTCTTTCCTGTGCCCTCCCTCCCATACCAATTTGGATGGTTCCCTTTAGGTTGCCTGTCAGCAACCGTCCCTTGTACATGCAATTCCTTGAACTCAACTTGCCTCAGCATCATCTGGGAACAGGCTGCTACTCCAACAAAAAATCATGCCAGTTAATCATAATACCAAACCACGTTTGAGCATGACCACATTTGCTGGTGCAAGGAGATTGTTTTCTCAGTAAAATGTAGATGCTCTTTTCAACAACGCTGTTTGTTATCTATATTATTAGTGTATTATGTACTGTCTCTCCAGCTCTAAGTATAGAATACATGTTAGAAAGCATACATTTAATAAAATAACAGAGACCAAAATAAGAGTTCTTATGGTTTAAGGTTTTATGTCTCAGTAAACAAACTAAACAATTACCTAGAAGAAGCATCACACTGCTAGCATGACTCATATCAAGACAGTTGTGGCTTTCAGAAAAAAATGTGAGAAGAGTATTGGCTTGGAGAACTGAAGCACAGATGCATAATCTGATCATGCCTTTGGAACTGGACTTCTTTAGTGAATAGAGACTATGGTGCAATTTTTTCAAGCGACTTTCTCAACACAGATTCCCCTAAAATTAGTGTTCCAAGGTTTAACAAAATTACTATTTTAAATAAACCAAATTAAAAAGCAAATTCTAAATACATAATTAAAACTCAGGAGTAATTGCAAATATCAATTATGTAAAGAACTTTTGATGCACATTCATAAAATAAGAGTTGAAGAGATAGTCATGGACTATTTTTACTTGCAGTAACCTCAGGGCACAAGCTACTAGCTCTTCAGTCTCCCCAGTTATCCACCCAGGAAGTGAATTATTCCTTAGTTAAAAAGACACAGGACTAATATTATCTTTTAATCATACCACTGATATGCCAGATCCTGTTACATTATATCCAGTGTGACATCACATGGCAAACAGTATATAGCTTCAACCAGCAGTTTCTTTTATGATGCCTGGCAGCTTATAAATTTAATAATGCTCTGTCCTTGATGATGTAGATGTCATTCCTTTCCAAAATGGTCTTTTCAACAGAATACTCAGTCCCTTAGACATGCACAATTTTCTATAAATCTGCTTTGATTAGGTGATGAAGGCAGAGTTCAGATAAGGTTTCTGGTCTGCTGAAGTCTGTAGTTTCTCTTTTAATAGAACTCTGCTGATAAGAGTAAAACAGTGTCTTACTCATGACATAGTAATTAGAAATCAGGCTGTTTGGAACAGGACCTTCATTTTGCCTAAAAGAAAAATCCTTTCCAGAACAAGGCATGCAGATTAAAGCCTTTAGTTCTATGTCCACTTTGTGGCTCCATAAAATGAAAATCACCTTGGAAGTCAAATCAACTGTAATGACTATGGAGGAAAAAACTGTATTAAAGTAGCTGAGGAAAGATAAGAAAATCTGTTTTCATCATCCTTAGATAATCATGAAAGCCTGTGGACCACATTTGCCTGAAAACAGACTTCTATGCAATGAGCAAATCAGGGCTGCATTTCTGGAATCACTATTAAGGAGGCAGTTATCCCAATATTATTAATTGAAAGAAAATAGAGAGGATACAAAATAATATAATTCTGTATTTCCTTTCTTGCAAACATGTCAGGTTTTTTACTCCCTCCGAGGCATTTTTTTTGCATTGCATTACCTGCATTCATACTGAGAATTTTTGATGCACTAGTGTCTTACATTAATCCACAGAATTAAGAAGTGTCTTCTGTAAGAAACCACACCTATCTTGAGTTTGGAAGCCAGGCTTTAGAAAAACTTTAGGGCATGATCTTAAAAATAACTTAAGAAAATAAGTCCTGCTGAAAGTCATTTAAGCATGCTGGGAAATTGCCTCTTTATCAATTATGTCTAAGCATTTTAATAACATTTCACACTGGTTGTGATTGCACACAGAAGATGAAAGATGAGCTGGCTGCTGAGAAGAGGTAAATAAACTGGAAGTGTAAATCAGTCAGGTAATTAAAATGCTGACTTACAGTAGCACTCCACACTATGACAGAGGCTCTTCTGCCCTGAAGCTTAACCTTTGTGAAAAGGTCAGTTTTCTACTTTCTAAAGCACTTAAAATGTTTTTATTTTGATAATGATTATGCATGTAAGCCATAATATTCTTGGTTTCCCATGCTTTTCTATCCTTAATTGGTATAGAATACACTCATGGATTCATTTACCAGCTTGATCAGTGTCTAGTGCCATTGGTACACAGTAGTGCATCAAAGATATTTGAACAGGGCTGGGAGATAAAACACAGGACTTAAGGAGAACCTTTCCTTGCTTTCTGGGCTAGCAACTGCTTGCTGTGTAGAAGGTGGTAGGGCACATCAAGTAGCACTTGATAACAGAATGCTGCTGTTATATACCTTGGTTGAACCAATAATAATCTAGTTGAGAAATAACTCAATATATGAATTATGAGCACTGACCCTCCCTTGCTCACTTTTTTTTTTTTTTTTTTTTTTTTTGGTAATAGGAAGATCTTAGGAGTTTAACTCATAATTTTTATAACAAATACGATAGCTGTTTTTTCTCAGTTTTCTTTGCATGGATGAAAATACTATCTGCTTGGAATTTGCTTTTATTTCAAATTATATTTCATTCTCATATTATCTAGATCCAAATAAAAATAAATATCAATGTTTCTGTTGCCTCATCTATTGAAAATGAACATTCTGTGCTTCAACACACTAAGTAACTTTAGAAAACTTATTTTGTATTTTCTTTGTCTGTAGCTCTTAAGTTGACTAAAACTCCTATGTATCAAAAACTCATTCCAGCTTTTCTGAGAGATTTAATTAATATTTTTCTCATAGTTCTACATTTTCAGTTTCATTAATGTCCTCTGGCTTTTACGTATTTCCTAACTTCTCATACAGCATTTACTTATCCCGTAACTTTTATCTTTAAGATTTGCATCCATTATAATTATTATCTGTTTCACTCTTTCATACCAATGTAAGAATTGATCTCCTCCATTTCCATTAAAATGTTGCTTTCTAGTGAAAACTTTCATTTAGCTTTCCTTTCGCAAGTACATAAGTTCTTCTCACTTTTTTCTTGGTTTTGTTCTGTTTCTACATAAACAGATGGTAGATCACTGGTATGCCTGTGCCTTTCTGTTGTTTCTTAGTTCACTGTTTTCTGATGTGGATTTCTCCATCAGGACAGTACTCTTGAGTGGACCTTTGTTGACCTTAAACATCCATTGTCAAACTATGCAGAATATGGATATTTAAAGAAATATACTTCTCTACATAGCCATAAATAAAATCCCTTTCTAGTTTGAAACGTTCCTGGATTTTCTCTTTGTTGGCTGACATACACAGATGATAATATGTCTTCTGAGGAGAACTCCACAGTCATTCACACAAGTGTGAAGCTAATATCCTCATCAGGTGTAGTTTCCTGGGAGAGAGAATGGATAGATTAACTACTGATTAGCTTAACATTACATCAACTCAAGGTATAGCTTGCTCTCACAAAGTACAGTTTGCTCTCACTGACTTTCAAGTTAATGTAAGACTAATTTTTATATCATTTTAGATAACCAGATGCTCTAACATAGTAATTTCTACCCGCTTAGGAAGTAGGGTAAATATAGCGCTTGAAATTTGCAGGTAAGTGCAGGAAGATGCACCAGATCTCATGTCTTTTCCCTTGAACACTATGTTATCTCTCTGCTACTTACTCAAGACTTCTCTCTTTAGTGCTCTTTCCATGCTTGGCTTTTCTGGCATTAGGGGACTTTGCCCTGCTGTTCTGAGTTACAGTCCAGTCGAGGATTTTGGCCAGTAAATCTGAATCACTTTGTAAAATGTAAGGGCTAGAAAAAAATGCAGTCTACAATGTTATAGTGGAATAAGTACAAGAACTAAAAGATACCTTCAGAAAAAGCTTGACAATTCATTAATACTGTCATAATTTCCCTTCTATTGCACATGACCTGACCTCTGTGATCTAATATTCTTCATGAACAGGTTCTGTTACTTCTTTCTGTGTTCTCTGTCTTTCATTTTCAGGCTTCATTAAGTAATTTTGCTCAACAGTAATGCTGATTTGAATGCTTTAGGTTGACAGCATGCATTTGAATCAATTGTGTAACTGTCTGTGCAGGCTGCAGACCTGCTTGGCTCTTAATTGCCATTCTAGGAGGGCATGGTCAGTCCTGTGGCATATCTACAAAAGCTATGTATCTGTCTTAGGCACACTCTGACATCTTGAATAGCACAAGATAATCATCTTTAGGCAAGTAATTGAGTTGCTGATCTCCATGAGTAATTAGATCTTCAATACCAAACTCATGTAGACACCTACCTGAACTTGGTATTACTTCTAGCCTATGATTCTAAATAAACATACATTTTTAGATGTCTCAAACTTTTATTGAATTCTATTTTCTTACTCTTGTGGAGTAAAACCTGAATTACTTGTTCAACAAAGCTGTTAGAGATATAAGTTAATCTTAGTTTACAAATGCCATTCATCAAGTATGTATGTGCCTAAAGCTAAGCACGCAGAAACTCTGCTAAATGTAAGTAGACTATGTATGTCATTCTGTGGAAAAAAATGAAATTATTTCTATGAGGAAATACTGAAAAAAATAGAGCAAGAGTAGCCACATTGCTACCTTGAAAAAAAAGCAAACCCCAAAACACAGGAACAAACCCTCTCTATGTGCAACTTGACTTAAATGGTTGTGTTTAAGTCAGAGTCGTGTTTAAGGGCCAGTGCCGATGACACCAAGCTGGCAGGAGTGGCTGATACACTAGAAGGCTGTGCTGCCATCCAACGAGACCTGGACAGGCTGGAGACTTGGGCAGGGAAAAATTTAATGAAATATAACAAGGGCAAATGTAGAGTCTTGCATCTGGGTAGGAACAACCCCAGGTTCCAGTATAAGTTGGTGAATGACTTATTAGAAACCAGCGTAGGGGAAAGGGACCTGGGGGTACTGGGGGACAGCAGGATGACCATGAGCCAGCACTGTGCCCTTGTGGCCAAGAAGTCCAATGGCATCCTGGGATGTATTAGAAGGGGGGTGGTTAATAGGTCGAGAGAGGTTCTTCTCCCCCTCTACTCTGCCTGGGTGAGACTACATCTGGAATATTGTATCCAGTTCTGGGCCCCTCAGTTCCAGAAGGACAGGGAACTGCTGGAGAGAGTCCAGCGCAGGGCAACAAAGATGATTAAGGGAGTGGAGCATCTCCCTTATGAGGAAAGGCTGAGGGAGCTGGGTCTCTTTAGCTTAGAGGAGACTGAGAGGTGACCTCATTAATGTTTATGAATATATAACGGGTGTCACGAGGATGGAGCCAGGCTCTTCTCCGTAACAACCAATGATAGGACAAGGGGTAATGGGTTCAAACTGAACACAAGAGGTTCCACTTAAACTTGAGAAGAAACTTCTTCTCAGTAAGGGTGACTGAACACTGGAACAGGCTGCCCAGGGGGGTTGTGGAGTCTCCTGCTCTGGAGACATTTAAAATCTGCCTGGATGCCTTCCTGTGTAACCTCATCTAGGTGTTCCTGCTCCTGCAGGGCGATTGGACTAGATGATCTTTCAAGGTCCCTTCCAATCTCTAAGATTCTGTGATTCTGTGATCCTTTGAAGACCATTCACCTCTTTTAGAAAAAAAAAGATAAACCTCATATTTAAATGGGATTCTGCTACTCCAGTTTTCTTTAGTAACTGCAAAAAGTTGCAATCAAAACCAAATGATTATGCAGATCTGAACAGGCTTTAGAGCTTTTCTGTCTTTTTTCAGCAGAAGCATAACATTTAACTCATCATCAGTCCACCAAGGACAAGTACTTATACTCCAAATGCCTTAAATGCTCATATTTCATGTCATGGCTCACTTCATTTTTAGCATTCTTGCTAAAAATTCTGAGGGAAACATATTATGTACACTTCTTTCAGTTTCCTGAAAGTCATATTCTTGGTTTAAGAGATAATTTAACAAACCTTGACTTTTATGTATGTTATCAGATTAGAAGTTAATGCCTTATTCTAAGTCAAATGGTGAACATATTTTCTCTTTAAGAAAAGGAATAAAACCATTTTAAACAAAACAAAATAGACATTCTTGACATTCCTTGAAAATTAAAATATTACATACACTTGCTCTAGTTTACTCTTCTTCTGGAGAAAGGAAAATGAAGATCATCTACTGTTGAGCGGTTTATTTATTTACTAGTGTATATGAAACATGTCTTTGTGAATTGCCATGTCTTCAGATCTTTCTCTGATAAACACCCAGTCACCCAGTTTAATAAACTTGATGCAGTGTGAGGAGTTCTCAGTTACTCTTTTTTTTTTTTTTTCTTTTTCAATTTCATGAGACGTATTTAAGGCAACACATTTCAGGGAATGGTGCAATTTGTCAGATATCTTTACTTTGGCACTTTAAAGTGATAAGTCAACAACACATTTCTATGTCCCTACATTCTCTTTTTCTTCTTTTCTTTTACCACTTAACTGATACACAGACCACCACAGACACAGGTGCACAGTAGCTTTGATTCTGAACTGTAGATACGTGTGCTAGGATTAAATCCTAATATTATTAAAATTGATAGAACTGATATGCTCTTCTCTGGTACATATTTCTGTCACATAAAAGTAGCACAGTATGTCAGGTGTAGTCACAGCCTACTGTTACCAACCTGTTGTGATTAGCGTTTGAAGAGGTTGTAGCCTTTTGCATGAGAGAAGCCCAGATAAGTCCCACTGTCTAATCTTTCCAGTTTCTATTGTTTAAAAGCGGGAAGACAAGTGGCCAGCAGAAGAATAGGCAAGGGCCAAGGATACAGCCTTGCATGCAAAAAGGCTGAAGAAGAGAAAGATGACACCAGTCAATGATGAGAAATAGGAAGATTAAACCAAGGAGCAGCCTGAACTGAGAAGAGGCAAGGAAGGATTGAAGGACAACTGAAGAGGCAACCGAAGTGGTGCAGAAGGGAAAACGTGGTGTCAGCAGCAGCGAAAAGGAAGTGAATGCAATATCAACATAATCCTACATGTTGCATTTAGAGCAGGGCATATACATTCACAGCTGGAAAGGAAAAAAGGTGTTTCTGGAGCAGGTTAGGAAATACACATTTCTTATTTTAGAAGCATATTTATCTAGTTTACTGTATTAAAGTTCATGAGAAAGAAAGGTACAATAAAAAAGAGAAAATTCCCTAGCTTCTTTAAACCAGAATAGTTTTGCTGAAGACAAAAGAATAATATTTCTCCCACTTCAGAAACAAGTTAAAATTTTAAATTATACAGCTAAGGATTTGGAACTATAAACAATGTATTTTCAGAGATATATTAGCGCCAAAAGCCATGTTGAGTCATAACCATAATGAGTAACTTCTTGGTAATTTAAATGGAAAAATTACATTAAAAAATAAAACTTAATGATTTCTTAATGCAAAAATGTCAAAGAGAAAAATTTAGAAACAGAAAGCACATGATAATGATTATATAATTTATCCTAGTTAGCAGTTAGTCTTGGAATGAATGCAAATTCTATGTGATAAATATTATTGCACCACAGTTCATTCAGTCATGTTACTTTCTAATTTTCAAATTTTGAAACATAATATGTAATTGCATTCTACTTAATATCTTCTATATAGATGTTGCTTTAACTAAGGCCAGATGGACTGTAATTAAATTTCATATGGGAACATTTAGCACTTTCAAAATTAAACTGGTCATTCTAATTCTTAATCAAGTGATAAAAATAGGAATAAACAGGGATGAGGATGAAGTGTGCAAAAGTCTTATAGAAACCAGAGTACACTTAAAAAGAAAATAATACCATTTAAAAAACCAAACAAACAAACAAACAACTTTCTATTGCAATAGAAGATACATAAATGGAAGATACAATAAGGACTGGAATTATTTTTTTAATAGACCATATCTGTACTCTTACTAATTTAAAAAAATAAATAAATAAAAATAAAAAAGAAAGTACAGGTGTTAGAATGAATCAAGCCCTGCTTGTGCATTGTTTAAGATGCATACAGTCTCTGCAGATGAGGTGACCTAGTTGTCTTTTTCACATCTTTGATTTCCCTTGTAGTGTCCCTCTGTTAATGAAGCTGATACAGGAAAAGAAATGGACAGGTGAGAAAGTAGGGAAGCAAAGAACTATGTCATGTATACCTCTCACATTTGCCATTGTGTATGCTGTAGAGTCTGATAATTATCTACCTTCAGACATAACCCGAACTAGCAGTTTGTTTTTTTTTACAATCACTGTATTATTCTTGTTTTACTATGTCTTTCCAGTCTCCTATAAATCTTTGATTCATTGTGGTAGATATAGGTGGGTGTTTAAAAGCTAGAAGCCATTGTGTTATCCTTTGGAATTCCTACTGAAGTGAGGTGATGTGTAGCAAAGAATGAAAGACTCATAAATAGAAAAAAAAAAAAGAAAGAAAAAAGAAAACAGATAACAGGAAAAAGAAAAAAGAAAATAGGAGAAAGGAAAAAAGAAAAAAAAAAAGAAGAAAAAAGAAAAATTACTTTGCAGTAAGGAAGTTCATATGAGAAATGGAACATTTATTGCTCTTTTACCTGGTTTCATTGTACATACTGTAGTAAAAAATCACTGGACAGAAAGCAGGATTTATGCAAAGTGTTGCAGTTGGTGAAGTTCACACACCTGTTTTGGATACTAGTAATATTCCTTTTTTTCAGTCTGAAGAAGGCAAAAAAGTATTCCATTTCCTGAATGAGCATGTCAACTTCTGGCAACGATCCAAATGTACATATCTATATATATGTGAAAATAAAAATGACTTTTACAATTGGTTAAAAGTAGGCAGTTCTTTGTGTAATAAAGGGAATTTTATGTTTCGTATTTTGAAGCAGCTAAGCACTGCTTAAGTCTGAATTCTGAGCTTCACACTGTGGAAGAATTGTGTCTAGTTAATTTGGAAGTACTGAACATTTGGAGTTGGGAGAGTGGGGAGGATGGGCTGTTGAACCAAACCTCATCAATGTAATTCAACTTACCAGTGTTTTATTTGGAACTGTCTTTACCTTTGTATTTAACAAAAAATTTTAAAGAATATAACAGAATTACATTATTTATAGACAGATTCAATAATTTTAAGTGTTCCTTTAAGTTTGCTTTTCAATGTTTTTTTAAGAGTGATATGCTATTATTGAGATATTTATTTATTTTCTAAGATTTCCTGATAAAAGGATTACACTTGAACCTCTTAAACAGATTTCGTTTTGCTTACCCTTTGAAAAGTAATGCTTCATATTTAATCTATTATTAAATACTGAATAAGATGAAAGTAAGGTCTGAGTAAGGTAATTTGATTCTAGGTCAAATAATAAGCTATGAAAAAGAAAGGTTTCTAATTGCATAAAGGAAATTAACTAATTTTCAGTCAAACCATCACACTTACATAACAAGCGCTAAATATCTCTACATATGAGGATTCCTTGGATCCATGGCAGAGATCTAAGATGGACCAAAGTGGCTGGAGACTTAATTTTCTTAATTTTTGTGAAATTTGCAGACATTGTAGCATAGACATCCCTGAACAGCTGCTGCGCCCAAATTCTCCCATGTTTCATATTATGCATAGGACCATCCTTAAACAAAAGGTAGGAAAGAGATCACTGTGTCCAGAAACTTAACAATATTAATTATTTACAGTGACTAACATGAATTAATTATCGTTATCTAAATTAAAATTAAAAAAATGAAAGTAGCATACTAATGGTAATTTTTGCTTTTCTACAGGTGATGTTTTTGAATAATTTTTCAATACTTGTGACATTCAAATATTTAATTTAATATTCTTCTTTTGTTTCAGACAAAAAAACATAAGGGAAATAAAAATTCCCTGACGCTATTCAAAGACCAAAATACAGGTGGTTTTGAGCTTAATGTGTTACTATTACAAAGTCTCTGGAGGAGTTAAGGGAATAGTTTTTTGAAATAAGTAGGAGAGAAAGTGTATTGTTATGAGTAAACTGTGGAGGGGCAAAAAAGTGTAAGGATGCATACTAATAAAGTTTTGTTTTTACCTTTAATTTAAACCGCATAATTGAGGACGTCCGCTCTTCAAGAAATCAACATTAATATTACCGTCACATAGGGACTGATCAACCTTCCAAAAGGCAGAAAGAGTGGAAAGTTAAAGATCTTTAAATATATTTTTTTACTTTTTCTGCTGTGGGATTTTAAGCTGTTGAGTTTTTTCATACTAGTTGAAGGACTTTTGACCTTCATGAATTAATGAATTATAGAAAAAATAAAATGAGGGGAAAGTAGTAAAAATCATATCATCTAGAAAGACTATAAGTTGTACTGTCACTGACATTCCCAGTTGAAAACATAGTATTTGGAAGTCCACTTATAATAAGAAACTACTGTGGTAAAAATCGATGTTTGGGAGATATTGATGCATAGAATCATAAATCATAACAGAAAATATATGAGCTTTTGGCTATTAATTTATTATTTTAATATATTAACTATATACTATCTGTATAAAATCTTGATGTTACATACATTAGGTTTTCTGTTCTAACTACTTCACTAGGAGCCTGTAAAAACCAAAATAGCTCCTCTCAGATTAAAAAGAAGCAAACCAAAACACACACAACAGCAAGCAAATGAACTGAAACAAAAAACAAGGAAACAAACAAACAAACAAACAAACAAAAACAGTACCAAAACAAACCAAGAAAAAAAAAACCCTGTACCTCTAAATTTCTTGTGACTTACATTGCACTTCTTGTGACTTTAATCTTCAGCATTACAGGAAGTATTGACATATTAACATTGAAAATGAAAGACTGATTAAACAGAGTGGGCTCATTTATTACTCAGTTCTGATAATTTCTATTATTTTATGCTAAAGGTTAATCTCACAGAGAGATTCTCTTAATTTTCATTCTATTTTTTTAACATCACTGATACTTTTTCATATTTTCCTTTGATATTAATGCAACATCTTAATTGCAGATTAATTCAATTTCTTGCCAAAGACGTGCTTTCAACTTTCAATAACTTTGTCAAAGAAAAATACTGCTAGTCTTTCTATATGGAGCTATTAATCCTCCAAAAAATATAAAAATTATATCACCATGTATATTTTAATTGTGATCATTAGCTTATGTAGGTTTCCCACTTGCTAGAATAGTACATATACTTGCATCTAATAACAGGTTTCTTAATATAATTTAGCCTGGATGGTTTGCAGAAATCTTGCAGAATGTGCTTATGGGACCTTAAACTCAAAGGATGTGAGTAGATTATTTAATTTTAAAATATGGGATTTGCAGAAAGAAGTAGTTCTAAGTGGGGACACAGACACAGCTTCAAGAGGTTTCACTTCAAGCATTTAATATAAATGATACACAACCTCAGCCTAGCTGCCCATAATGAGTGTAGAGTGCAGTATTTTGAAGGGCAACAGATCTTATGGAGGTGGAAAAGAACTCTTAAGCTGCCCTTCTCAGCTGACTCCAGTGGGGAATTAATGACTGCCCTCCATTATCAGATGTCAAAGGCTGTGTCTACATCAGCAGGTAATGCAGCACAACTGGAGTGGGTGAAATTGTTGGTGTGAGAACCAAGAGCCTGTGCTATGTTCGTTTTAAGCACTGTAATGTATGCTAATTTTAGACTGCACCAGTGAGCAAAATTCTGCATAGGAGCTGTAATATTCCAGGTGCTCTCCTGAACTGCATTTTCATGTATAGTTTAATCTGGGAAGAACCTAGTTTTGGCATTCAAAGATTGTTGAACTCAGAAAGTGAAGATAAATAAGAAAATCACTTTCCACCCTCAACTGAGTTGCTAAAAGGAGGGTGGAATTAATCCAGACAACTGTGGAAAATTGAGACTGCATGTACACCTAATGTTGTAACTCATGTAGTTGAGCAGTAGATCTAACTCTTCTTGAGATCATACTGACTATGTTTTCTCAATAAGGTTCTTTCACTATGAGTCATTTACTTCATTATGGGATTATAACTGAGTGACTCAAGAAATCACTTTTCTGTTAGTACTGCTATCACCTCATACATCAAACCTAAGGAACTTTCTGCCAGCCATCTTCTATTCTTTGATCTTGATGAAGGGAATCTTATTTAAATGGCTAAGCAACCACCAAAAGAAAAACAAAATAAGGCAAGCAGAGAAATAGAATACCTTTACACTGTAAAGGTGCAATTATCTACGCTCTTGTTTTTCTTAATGTGTGTCAGCTAAAAGAGTAGCGATTCATTGTCAGTACACTTTTCTGTTGAATCTCTAGGTCAT
Organism: Nesoenas mayeri; assembly: GCF_963082525.1. Lineage (NCBI taxonomy): Eukaryota > Metazoa > Chordata > Aves > Columbiformes > Columbidae > Nesoenas > Nesoenas mayeri. Next base: position 162,344,670 of record NC_137541.1, read on the forward strand.
CTGGAAAATAACTTATTTGCAATTCCCTGTAATACTTCAGTGATTTATGACCATGTAATCTCACATTAAGATATATACCACTCAGAGAAGCTTTTCTGCACACAAATATTTTGACTAAGACAGGAAATCTAATTAGTTAAGTGGCCTTTGTGAATACTATTCACATACTCTGGAGAAATGGGATAGAATTCATGTGGCACAATACAAGGCAGATATCTTCATGTAAATTAGTCATCCACTCACCCTTAATTCATTTGTAAGATACTTTCAGAGAGTGAATCTTCTCCATTTAGTGTAACTAAAATGGCTAGATTGCTCCTGTTTTGAAAGTTTTTCTATCATCTGTTTGTTGAAAACAAAGGCGTAACTTAAATAGAGCTTACAGTGTGTCACGGAGGCACCCCGAGGTTAGTGTAAGGGACAACAGGGTCCAAAACAACTTTTATTAAACCGGTGAGAAACAGGGTTTTAGCACTCCAAAAGTGACTTAAATACAGGTTCGGATATCAGTTGAGGAAAATTATTAAGGGGCAGCAACTAATACAACAGTCAGTCCACAGAGTTCATGCACATGGCCTCACCCAGAACAATGCCGGAGCCGTCTGTGAGTCCGGGACGAGTACACACTTGTCTAAACACAGTGCAGGATTATTTTAAAAGAGATACACATACTCGTAGTGAGTATGGAAAATTAGTACACTCGCGATTGTGCAAGGGTAAATTTACAATACAGTCGCAATCCTGTGAGGGTTAATTTACTTACACGTGCAAATGTGCACGGAATATTACACGTGCTTATGTGGAAGCACGGGAGGAAAATACACCCGCGATTATGCAAGGATTAATTTTACACATGCTCATATTGTGCACGAAAAGTATAAATATACTCGCAATCCTGTGAGAAGTTTTACTCACACCCGCGGTGGCAAGGCAAGTGGAGTCTCCATCCTGGGGAGGAGGTCTCCCGGTGGCAGGATCTTGCTCATGTTCCGAGAGACTCGCAACAATGGGCGGAGTCTCGGCGAGAGTTCCGTTTTTATAGTGGCTGATCAGATCTGACTGTAGGCATTCCAGAAGCTTCTCTGCACCCCAACACTGGCTGTGGGTGCCCCTGAAGCCTCCAAACATCCCCCACACTGGCCGCAGGTGCCCAGTGGCTCACTGGCGCCTCGGCACTCCCTTCTCCTAATGGCCCTGGCCAGGGTGCTCTGGGGCCAAACAAAAGCAGCTGTTAGCTTCAAGTAGCAGAGAGAGAGGGAGATGTGCCTACTTCCATACTGAAGGAGGGAGGGGGAGAGACGGGGGTTTGCATCCTGCCACACAGTGACAGTACCCCAATTGAGATTAATGTCAACTTTAAGTTTAGAAAATGCTTTGATGTTCAGATCCTCATTCTATCATAGAATCTGAAATATGCCTGCCTATATTAGCCGTTTTATAAGATTTTCTTAAAAAATATATGCATATTTATATTGATTAAGGATAATTAAACATGCACACAGGTATATATATATGTGTGTGTGTGTGTATTCTGTATGTGAGTTTAATGACTTGAGATAAAGAATGAAAAATATAGAGAGGACCTTCCAGAAAATGTGCAACATACTTGATAATTAATTTTATAATATTTGTTACGCATCCACCTATACCTTGAAAAGAAAAGCAGATATTAAAAGAAGAGCTAGGAAGTAGCTTGATCACTAATTCTGAGAAATATGGAGTAATTGGATTTCTCTAGCATTCAACATTCAGATCCTTTGTGACTAATGGCACTTTGAAACCAAAAAGTTACTACTATCTTCTTTTAATTTAACAAAGTGGACAAGAAAATATCTTATCCAAAATAAGAGTGATCTGATATATGGCATGGTCCTGGGGAAATAATCTTTTTAAGCCAGCATGAGTAATTATCTAAAATATTTATTGTCCCTTTGTTAAATCCTTTTCAAAAGTAAACCTTAAAAGAATCTGAATTTTGTGTGTGTTTATGAAAACTCCAGTATAATACAGAAGTCATATTATTCTATCAAGTAAAGAACTTTTTAAAAAGATTCCCCATACCTTCTCCTTATTTTCAATGTTTTTGTGTTATTGGTAGTAATTTGCTTAGCTCCTGTTAGCACTGGCAGACTTGACAAGGAGTAGAAGACACGAGTTTTATTTTTTAAGATCCATATTCCTTGCAGCTGAAACTTAAATGGCATAAATTTTGTAACAATTTAAATTACAGCTTCCTAAAAAGCCCTCCTACATGTATGTGTTAGTGGGTATCTGAATGTACATGCATATAATGCAAATATATAGAGAAATGTACATATATTCTATAAGTATATATATATATAATGTGTGTATATATATATATAATGTGTATATATATTATACATATATATACATGTGTATATATATATATATCTTTCAGCCAGGAATTTAGTGCATATTTTGAGATTTTTTTTCTGTTAAAAAGCATTGTGGAATATATGGTACAGAATGTGCAGATGGTGGGCATAAAGGTAAAAACTGTCACACTGTTACTGCAATCACTATTCTTAACAATGTAACTTAGGGGTCTATCTTGTGATTTGCATTTAAGCATACCAAGTGAATGAGTGGGCACTGAGGATATCAGAGTAAGTTCCAACCATCTGTGCTTTATGCAAGTACATTCACTGTAATCTTGTTACTAAAGCTTCCCCAGATAATTTCCCATGCATAGTTTTTCTATATTTTTTTTCAATATGTCACATTTCACAGTGTTCCTCTTAAGAAAGCATTCTGATAAAAGAATTGTGTAGACAGATAAACTGATATTTATTATTAGAATCAGAGTTGATGCAAAATGAGGTTGTTTAATACAACAGAGACATCAGCTTCTAACCAATCTACTTAACAGGTCCTTCTCCAGCTTCTAAAAAAAAGAAGAGTTATTTACACTAAAAATAAGAAATACTAAAGACAACTTTAATAAAAATTGATAAAAATATGGCTTAAAAGATATTGTGAGTAAATTTAAACAATGAAAAATCACTGCAACTGGTGTCTCCGTTTCTGTAAAATTTTGTTATGATTTCCTAAATTCTATAAGAAGGTGAAAAAAGGGGGAGAGATATTACGAGATGGAATGAAAATAAACCATTTGTTACAGTGGAAAATAACACTGTGCATTTTGTTTTCCCAGTTAATAACCATCAAGTGTTGGCAATTATATGAGACTGGGTTGCAGTTATATGATATTTGTTCTGTGCAAGTAAAAGAATCCTGAAACTTGGTTTAATCAGCAGCTTTTGCCAGATATTGAAGTCAAGAGCAATACATATGACTGGTCCAACTCTGCTCCCCAACTGATGACTCTTGGCCTTTCTTCTACTGAACTTCTAATATTCAAACTTCATGACTTATACGATGTCTTAGATGATGTCTTACATTATTTATGCTCCTTCTATGCTTATCAAGCAGAAGTCTAGCCAGAGCATTGGGAAGCATGTCATTTCCAATCACATTGATGAATCGTAGATTTCAGAATACGTGTGTTCTCTTTTTGCTTTAAAAGATAAATGATAACCTCTGGAAAGTAAACAGATTAACCTTTTAATCAAAGTTTACAATTGTTTCTCATCATATTCTTACAAAGTAATTATACACATGACTAGTTTTTGTGTATAAGTGTCTATGCTTTTTTTGTTGTTATTGTTGTTGAAAATCACACCAGGATATTAGTGAAAAGATCAGAATTACTTTATTCAATAATGTATACCAAATTGAATATACCACAATTGCATGTCTGTCAATGGCATTGATCATCTTCAGTACTTTGCATTATTCATTACAATCAACATTTCATTAAAAATGATTAGCAATTCCATGTGTATTTCAAAATAGAGATTGCAAGTATAAAAAGTCTCAGTTTTACACTCACGTGCAGGATACATGTTTATATGCAATCTGACATGAATATTCTAGGAATATTAGTTTTGGGGTTTTTTTGTTTTTGTTTTGGGTGTGTGTTTTGTTTTTGGTTTTTTTTTTTTTTTTAAGAAGAAAAATCCAGTCTTTATCTGTTATGGAAGAGATTTTGAATTTGACTTTTGCTGCGAGATTCAGTACACATATAAATTCACTGAATTTACTAGACATATAAATATAAACACTAGTCAGATTGCAAATCTAGTAATTTTATACATCACTGATGCTCTTTTAGAAATATTTGAAGATCATTAGAATTTGTGTTCCTTTGGTTTGGAAACATGTATTTATTAACACATTTACAGAATTACAGTATTAAAGATACTTCTTTTGTACAACCAGCATAATTTCAGTCTAGGCTAATCATGAAACAAAGTAACTGAAGTACTACCTTCAAGTCTTTCTTCCTTTGAAAAATGTGCAATAAGTAAAGTAACTGTTAAAAGAAAATTAGCATTGTCATCAGTAGGAATTGGCTTTGTATTAACTTTAATATTTTAAAGTTTTCAAGTTAGCAAGTCCTCTTTTTCCTGGAACTCTCTCTTTCTATTTAAGTGGTGATGAACAATCTAGATGAGTGTGTATAATTTGTTCTCAGACTTACCAATCCTGAGAGTACTGAATCTTCCAGCGAAGAGTAAGATAAAGGTAATGTGAGTAAATTATGTAGTAAAAACTCAAGCAAAATCTCGGAATGAATGAATAAATGAATTGATTAATTAATTAATTAATTGCAGAGCAAAATAGTAGCTTAATTGGATATTTCTAAGATAAGTCCTGAAAACCAGAACTTTCACATTGATACACTGTAGCCACTAAAATATAAGATGAAAATACATTTATTATTAAGAATAATTTTAGTAACTGTTTCTATAAAGTAATGGCTCTATTAGTATAAATAATTCTAACATTCTGAAAGATGGCTAAATTAGATAACTCCTACGAGACTGCATGACAGACTAGTGGGAAGCTATTTCAAATTTATAAGAATTATAATATTCAGGAAGGATTTCATGAGGGATATTAAATTCCCTTGGAGAGGCTAGTAAACAGAATAGTCTTTTAAATAACTGAAAGGAGTAAAACAGGAAGGAAAAATTTAAAATTTAGTACTGTGAAGTAGAATTATTTGATCTGCACTAGTTTTCTCTTTTTTAATTTTTTTTTTCCCTGAAGACCACAGATGAGTGATAACTAAAAAGACTTACTGTTTCACCTCAAAAGTGGCTTTTGAAGTAAATACAATGTTAAAAATGAACTGAATCAATTGGCTTTCTTAGATTCACCCTCAGTCAACCCATATTTTTTCTGCATAAAAATTCATTTGCATCTGATTTAAAATGTAATAATGTTTAAAAGCTTTTTTATGTGTACAGCAGATTTAAAAGTAGAATTGTGATCGATATAACCCATGAACAAATCACATTTAGAAAATAAGTTCTATGAGAATATACTGGGTGAGAGCCTCATCAGATGTACAGTCAGGGTTCTGCTAAATCAGTGTCATCAGGCAAGTTTATTTTACTGTAAAAGTTTTCTATCTTCATGCAGTTGATTGATGGGTTAAATGGGTGTGATAGCCTGTTGGATCTATTACTCACAAAGAAGGAAGATTCCATTACATATATGAAGGCTGAGGGCTGCCTCAGCAGCATTAACTACAAGATTAGGGAGTTTAAAATCTGCTAAGAACTGAGAAAGATCAGTAGTAGAACAAGAGCCCTGGACTTCAGGAGAGAAGATTTTAGCTTGTTCGGGGAATTTCAGCTTGTTTGGTAAGATCCATTGGGAAACTGCACTGGAGAGAGCAAAGGGGCCCTGGAGACTTTTGCATATCAAAGGCAATCTCCTCACAGCACAAGTATCCGTTCCAACATACAGAAACTTGACCAAATTCAGCAGATAGCCACCATGGATGAACAGGGAACTCCCCACTAAGGTCAACCACAATAAAAAAAATGAGTAAACAGAAAGTGGAAACAGAAATGGGCTACCCAGGTGGAACAGAGAGACATCTTCCAAAAGCTGGAGCTGGAACTGGAAAGGGTTGTTAAGTGCAGGAAGAGTTACCGTAAGTACAACAGCAGCTAAAGAAAAGCTAAGAAAGGTATGGACCTTATGTTAAATGGGGCAAGCGACCTATTAACTAAGAACATGCAAAAGATTAAGGAACAGAATGCCTTCCTTGCCTTATTGTTTACTGCTGAGGTTCATCTTCAAGTTTCCCTGAGCCTAGTAAGAGAGCCTATAGTTGAATGATGCAGCGTATCTGTATAGCCATTATCATGTTACGTGAGTTTCCAGAGTAGTCATAATTTAATGTAGCCATGACCAAAAATGTACTAAGCCTAAAAAAGTTGATAATATACCATGTCTTAAAAGAATGTTAATTAGTACCTAGAAAAAAAATAATGCTGCCTTTGTATAAGCCAGATTTCACACATTAAACTTTTCATGCTACTAGTTTTTAAAAAATATCTAAATCTATCTGCTGAAAAAGACTAGTTACACAATTACCTGATCTGGAATGGCAATTCATATATTTTTGATGATAAGTGTGATTTTGATGATATGTGTGATTTTATTACAGAATAATCTCTAGGTACTTTACATGATAAATAAATTAAAACTGATGTGTAGAGGCAGTAAGAGACAGTAAGAGTTTGTATGATTATGTTCAGTACAGGATGAAATGCCATGAACTGGAATCACTGTGACATTTATAAATTCATTACTTTGGACCTTTCTGAATGCTTTTGTTCCTACTGGCAAAATAAATTAAAAATCTAGAGAAATAAATTCTGAAGTTTCAGTACAGGATTCATAAAGTTAATGATGAACGTTGCAAGAAATAAAATAATGAGATATATAAATAATATATATATATATATAATATAAATATATATATAATATAAAATAATGAGATATATAAAACAGAATTTAGAGTTGGAGTGATGAGCTCTATAACTTTGGATGTTACTAGATGAATGAGTGGTTCTGAATATCTAAGAATTGTGCACCTCAAAATTCAGTTTGCATTAAAAATGGGCATTATACCAATCAGTTTTGCTTTCTTTTTGGGTTCAGGTTACAAATTTTACTTCTTTTTGAATTAAGGAGATAAACTATTTATTTAGGACTCTGAAAAGCATGAGCAGAAGAAACTTTTAGTGTTTCAGTATGTGGACTCATTAGGATATATTTGCCATTTAAAGCAGGATATAATAAATATTTATTGAAATAATTTTTTTCCTGTCACACATACATGAAGTTAATTTGTGAAAATTTGGAGTAGCAAACACATATGCACTGGATAGTGGGTAGTCTGAGACCAATATTAAAAATTATCTTTCTGTTATTTTCTAATGAAAATATAAAGAAAAATATCAACAAAATAATTTTAAACTTCAAAGAATGATTTAAAATATGCTGAATTACAATACTGCATTTTCTTTTTAAGATGATTTTAAATGCTAATCCTCTTCAGGTAATTTTTAGATATTGAGTAGTTCTTACGCAAGCTCAGAAAGGACAAAATGCTTTTCTGCATATTAACAAAAAAATATTAATCAAGCTTGTTTTGTGAAAGCTACCTCACGCAGACAGTGAAAAGTCAAAATATGTTATTATTTCTGTAGTGCAAAATTCCAAAGCTTATTAGCATATACTTAGGAAAAACAGTATGTGAAGAACAGCCTTTCTACTGTCATGGTATTTAGAAATAAGTGTCCTAAGGACTTTTTCAGATACAGATTATATTTAGATTTACTGTTCTTGAAGGGCACTAATAAATCTGTCCTCTGTGACTTACTTCTGCTCCTCTTTTAATTCCATTATATTTTTGGCCTGTATACACACTATGGCAAATTTCACAATTTAATTATGTCAAGTGTGAAGAAAGGCTTCCACGTCCTTCATTATTTATTTTAATTTAGACACACGATAAATTAATTTGCCTCTTTCCTAAAGTGGTAATAATTCATTTGGCAGACAGTATTTTATATGTGTAGTTAAGATATTGTCCTCCATTAGCTTTATTGCATTTATAGGCATGGAATTTGATTTTCATTGTGCACTGTGTCAATATAGTGGGATTTGTGTTTGAAGATCCCTGTGATCATGTGTCTTGAATAACTGAACATTACCAGCAAACTTAGTAGCCTTATTATTCATTGTTTTCTAGAACATTTAGAAATATATTAAGCAACATGGTTTCTAGATAGCTACAGTGGTAAATTCCCTCCAGAGTGAAAACTTCACTTTTATTCATATCCTCTATTTCCTGCCTTGTGCTAAGTTACTAATGTTTTACAGAACCTTCTCTTTACCTTATTTTTCTGTAAAAGCCTTTAGAGATTTTGGAAATTTGAATGCATTATGACTAGATGACATAGACTGATGTGCTACTTGATTTCTCTAAAAATTCCTGTAGATTTGTGGAGTAGGAATTTTTGATAGAAAATACTTATATTCCTTTCCCCATTCCATGTTACATATAGTATTATAATATGCCTACTAATTCCATCTTTTATCAAATATTCAGGTTGACTTGCTTGTTTCCTCTTTACTGCTGGAGTCTTTCTTCCACAAATGTGCTATTAAATGCTATTTCTACCAAAACTGGTTTAAAGAGATAGGTTGCTGACATTTATATTATAGTTTCTTCATTTCCTCTTGGGATCTATTTACTTGGGTAAATGTCATTTGGCCAAGATGTTCATTCTGTCAGTTTTTTCTAAGTTTCTCCAGAAGCCTCCCATGCTGCTTGCATCCTGCTGTACTGCTCTTTCAGCAACTAACAGGAAGGTTCACATCCCCATAAGAGCCAGAGTGTTCTGTACAGGCACATCATCCACTTATTTTAAGATGAGTCTGTCCATAGTTCCTTGGCTTGATTTACTTTCTGCAAAAAGCTCTCTGCACTGTGTCATCCTCACTGTTCTCCCTCCAATCAATACCCCCTGACTTTTGTCACCTTGTTAGCAAAGTTACAATTGCCTCAATTTGACAAATAGATCCTGTCTCTCAGTAGCAGTCCTTATTCTTCAAAGAGAGATCCATGGTCATAAAAACTGAAGTACTACCTGCACCACCAGCTGCACTTACTGTTGTTATTTTACAGGATGCACCCAGTTCCATTCAGTCCTTTCCCTTCCACCTGTGGGAAGGAGACCATCTGTTTGCAGCTCAGCTAGCTTCACAGCTTTCCTTAATGGAGCCTGATCTGTCTCTTTGGTGATTAGAACACTGTATTAATTCTGTAAATTCAGATCTGAAAGTGGAGGCTTTCTGCAATTGGCAGAATCCTCAGGCTTCCAAGCACTTCCGTCTTTAGACTCTCAATCTTCCACTTGTTCAAGTACAGCCTCTAGCTGGCCTTACTTCCCTGCACTATGATGTTCAGGTTCTTGTCTTTGTAGGGTCTCTGTGAAGACACTGTCAACCTCCTGTTGGTACATAGCCTGTTCACCTCCTTTCGGAGCTCCTTCACCTGGTGATCCAGAGCCTGGACCACAGGCTCACTCCCGCAGATAACGCTGCATTTGCCCCAGCCACTGCAAGGCCTGCAATTGAAGACCTGGGTGATGGCATCTACCCTCTGGAGGACCATCTGAGTTAAGGCCACAGACTTCTAGGAGAGAATGTGCTGTTGGAACTGGTAGATTGTATTAGCTCAAAATGCAGATTGTAAGAAGTAGTTAGGCAATGTAACAGAATGATGTGGGAGGTGTCTGCAGTGAGACAGAAGGAAAACATTAATGAGATAATTTTTCTCTCCAACTTTTGTCGTTACTGTACCTCACCTCTTTAATTTCCCTTACACTGTCATAACTATAATAAACATGCTATTTCCTTTCTGGAGATGTGTAGTCAGAACCTATCTGACTGAATGTTTCACTTTCCATTATAAATAATTAGATTTACTGTACTTTATGAAGACTTTTATTTCTAAATGTACAGTGCTGAACAGAAAACAAATATAGCACGCACTTAAAGTTGCATATTTATATTGAAAAATAATACCAAACCAAATGTTTAAAAAATATTTGCTTCCTACTCGGCTGTGAATCAGCAAGTGCATTTTAATGGATTTATTTATTAAAAAAAAGGAGTAATTAAGTCCTTCATCCTAAAATGTTTCTCTTTAGAACTGGTTGAGTAATACTGAAATATTTTCTGTGACTGAACTTTTAATGGGAAAATTGTCCAGAATGCGTTTCTGAAAGCAGAACATTTTAAATTAGCGGATACTATTGAGGGGCATTTGCCACTAGATAACAGCTAGAAGCTATGAGTTCTGTCTTCTTTTTGGTTGTCTCCAGTGGGATGGCATGTCAAAGTATCTGTAGTATACCACTGTATCTCAGCAACATCTGAATTAAATTGAAATGTTTGGTAACCAAGACTACTTACTATTTAAAAAAGGAAGTTAAACTCCAGTCAAAAGTAAAGGAAGTGAATACTTGAAATAAAACTGCCTAAAAACCCCAGCAATTGAATTTTACAGACAGGAATTTAGCAAAGACATGCATTCTGTTGTGGAAATTGGTATTATCAATGCAGCATATAATAACCCAAACATCAATTTTATTCACAACCAGTATGGGAAACTATCACATGGTGGGGAAGCATATCACTAAGTAAACATTTATGAAAAACCAACAAACAAACAAACAAACCTTGTTGACAGATTAATTTGCCTTTAGGGTTTTTTTCTCAAGAGTCAGGATTGAGTGCTTCTTGGAAAGGGAAACAGGAAAACAAACTGGCTTTTATTTTACTACTTTCCTATCATAACTGCTATATTTTAATTTATTGATATGAAACATCATAATAATGATTATATATTCAAAATGTAAATCTAATACATTTTGTAGTCAAATGACGTCTTTCCTGGAGGCAAAATGCTTATCATGCATACACTGTAAAACATGTGTTTGCTTTCAGTCTTCCTCAATATACAACCCAAATCTCAGCTGAAACATGTAATAGGAATTTCATTTTATAGCTGTCACCAGGGAGAGAAAAAAAGTATGGCTGAATAATATTTACATGGAGTTCTCTTTTTTTTGTACTTCAAGTCTTTGAACTTATCAAGGAAAGGCTTAATCAAGGACTTTAAAATGTTTGTTAAGACATGTCCAGATGCTATTGCATTTGAAAAGACAGTTGCAAACAGAATCTCAAGTTTATCATGTTTAGGACCTCTTGCTGAGACTAGAAATGAAAAATCTTCAAATAAATGTAGATGATCATAGTGAAAATTTAATTTACTAGATTTCTGAGGTCTTTGACTAGTCATATCAGGATTGCTTTGAAATGTTTAGTATTTTTAATTATATGTGTCAGATGCTATGCATTTCAGAAATAGACATTCTAGCTTCAAATGAGGTAAGGTTTTATACCTACAGTACAGACAGTCTAGATTTTCTTAAAATGTGCAATGGAATTCAACAGGAATTGGGCTCAAATCCCTCATACTGTTGTAAAAAAACAAGTCCCTATAAAGAAAAACTGTCACAAAGTTGGGAGATAATGATGTTAACATAGAGAAGGACTGGAGTATCACATGAAAAGAAGCAACTGACCCTGATGATACTGAAGCAAGGCAACATGCAATAACAAGGTCAAATATAGAATTACTTTCAGCTAGAAAATGGTAACTTCTCTCTGGAGGCAAACAATGAAGAGAATAAGTAGGCAACATTATTAGTAGCACAATGCATCATCCACAGAAATCAAATTTGGAAACAAATATGACTGTAGAAAGATTCAGCTGAAATATATCCAATAGAGAAAATGAAATAATGATTTCTGAACCACAGTGAGACTTAGTTTCCGTAAACTACTCTGATCGTGTAGGTGCAGGAAAAGTTATCTGAAATGAAATAGATACAAAGCTGGAAAGTAAAAAGAAAACAGATCTGTATAAATCGAAGGAAAGTAAAGAAACCTGTATTATTTATCCTAAAGCTAGAGGAGGATATGTATAACAGAAATCAATAGATTAGGACAATAAACAGTTATAAAAGAAAGTGATTTTTTTTTTAAATAATCATGGCACAAAACATGGGCAAAGTAGCTATCTACTGGAAAAAAAGTATTTTCAAAGGTTCTGGACACCATTTCCATTTTTAGGTTGTATAGACTGCACTTCCCCTCCTTTTCTGAGTAGTTTTATAGTCTAAGCATTTTGACAAAGACTTTCATGCAATACCTGTATGCAAAAGGCTGAAGAAAGGAGATTTTTAAAAAATTGCGTAGTGATTTTAGGTAATATAAAATTATCCCATCCTCATCTTTATTGTTTTTTATAAGAAAAAGATCTTTTTTATTTTTTGTAGACTTCAGACAGACATGAAAACAAACAGTGCATACTCTTTCAGGAAGAGGGTTTTTCTTTCCAAATTGTATTCTTTGTTTTAATAGCAGATAGTATGAAGTCTTATATAAACACCTGTCTGGTATTTCTAACATCATTGATTCATTTTGTAGCTCATGTTCCATTTTGTTACATTATCAGCTTGTAAAACCACTTCTTTACAGAGATATTTGCATGCCCATATGCATACATTTTCTATCAACTGCGCTATTTGCCTGTGGCCTTCACAGGCATTGAAACTAAACATACTCTATTTACCTGTACCAAATTCCATTGTTTCACTCCATGGTCTTTGATTTCTTAGAGCACAATGGTAACTGAAATCCTAAACTAAGTGGGAACTGGATAATCCTCCACAGAGGAATCTTGCCGCAAAGTACAAGAATCTCTTATTACATCTCTTTCTCTACCTGGTCTGACTGCAAAGTGTTTTCCAGAATTTTCTGGAGAAAACGTGAGTATTTTACATATCAAAAATCTTGTGGAGAAAGGAGAAACAAGACAAGAACATGACGACCTTTCTCAGTAGATTTGTAAATAACCAAGGTTTGGTGGAGATTCGACATAAAGAGAGAATATGTTAAAGGTTTTTAGGTCATTGGCTCAGTCTATGAACTTACAAAGACATAAATAATAAACAAAACCAAGCCTAGTACCTGCAGGTTAGGTGTTTTTTGACGTGTTTGTTTGTTATTTCTTCTTTATGTTTGTTTGGTTTGTTTGTATGTTTTTTGCTTGCCTTTTTTTTTTTTTTTTTTTTTTTTAATTTGCAGCTATGTATTCTTATAGATGTGGTACAGTTCAATGATATTTCCAGCTGTATATTAGCCTCAAGTATAGCCTCTTTTCTCCCTCTCCAAGATCAATAACTTTAGTTACTCTCTTGGGATATGGCTACAACTCCTTACTTAATCTACAAGTGAAATGTCCTGAGAAAAGACTGCAACTCAAGTATGATGGATGAATACTCTGAACGGTGCATTCTCATGCAAAATACGAATCACAGCCTTAATGAAGTCAGCTACAGATCTGACAACAGCTAACTTTAGATTCTCCAGCAACATAAGGAAACTTTAGGTTCATTGAAACTTGGTTTGCAATAGTGACTTATTTGCCCAGAAGAGACATTTCTGGAGAAATGAAAGTTAAAGCAGCTTTAGACAGAGCAGGGAGTCACCTAAATAATTTATGTACACCCAGGGGCAGGAATGGTGTCTTGGATGGAGTCCCACTTGAATAGTATCTTGAGCTGATGATAGAGTTTAGTTAAATTTGACTCTACCAGAAGTCCTTTTGTTTAATTTTGAGCAAAATATATCCAGTGTAAAGTATAACAATGTAAAAGCATAGATTCTATTTCTGCTTTGAGTTTTGACTTCTACTATTCTTTCCTTCTCATTCCTCACCTTCACTAAGATATTTTTATTACTTTTCAGAAGTATCAGGTCTTGGCTCAACAAGGCTTGGCTGAAGGAGAACATAACAACATTCTATCAAATGTGTGGGTAAAAACATAAAAATACCCCAACCAAACAAAAACGCCCCACAAAACAAAAACACGCAACAACAATAAAAAAAAATCCAAACCAAAACTCAATTAAAGCAAATTCTAATGATTTCAAAAACTTCTGATGCTGATATATACACAATAGATTATTCATTTAATGGAGAAGTGTTAGGAAATATAAAATTCCTTAACGAGAAGTAAGCATTCAGGTGATATGTTACAATGCTGGCACTGATGTCTAATATGTATTATATTCCAAGACAACAAAAAGCTCAGAATCACAGAATGGTTGGGGTTGGAAGGGACCTCTGGAGATCATCCAGTCCAACCCACCTGCTAAAACAGGTACTCCTAGAGTGGATTGCACAAGGATGTTTCCAGGCAGGTCTTCAATGTTTCCATAGAAGGAGACTCCACAACCTCTCTGGGCAGCCTGTTTCAGTGCTCTGGCACCCTCAAAGTAAAGAAGTTTCTCCTCATATTTAGATGGAACCTCCTTTGCTTTGGTCTGTGCCCATTGCCTCACATCCCATCATTGAGCACCATTGAAAGGAGTCTGGTTCGATCCTCTTGACATTCACTCTTCAATGATTTATAAACACTGATGAGGTTCCCCTCTCAGCCTTCTTTTCTCCAGGCTGAACAGACCCGCCTCTCTCACTCTCTCTTCATAAAAAAAGTGCTCTAGGCCCCTAATCATCTTTGTAGTCACCTGATAGACTCCCTCCAGTAATTTCTTATCCTACTTATCCTACTGGGGAGCCCAGAACTGGACACAGTACTCCAGATGCAACCTCTGCAGGGCAGAGTAGAGGGGGAGGATAACTTCCTTCAGCCTGCTGGTCACACTCTTCTTAATACACCCTAGGATACCGTTGGCTTTGTTGGCCACAAGGACACATCACTGACTCATGGTCAATCTGTTTTTGACCAGAACTCCCAAGTCCTTCTCTTCAGTGCTGCTTTCCGGTTGGTCCACCCCTAACCTGTACTGGTGCCTGTGGTTATTCCTCCACAGGTGCAGGACCCTACACTTGTCCTTGTTAAACTTAATTAGGTACTTCTCTGTCTAATTCTTCAGCCTGTCCAGGTCTTGCTGAATGATAGCATAGCTTTCTGGTGTGTCAGGCCTTCCTCCCACTTGCAAAGAGGATAACATTTTTTCTACAACATGAGACTGCCAGCATAAAAGTCAAATTATTCCATTTTTTAGGTTGGACCTATTATACATTTATTTGAATGATATGGGTGTGTTTTGACTGCTGTCTCATACACATATCAATGGTCTCCATAGATGACCCTCATAAGGTAGTCTCAGGTAAGTAGCTGAAAGACCAAGTTAACTTTCTCATGTTAACTTTGTAGGAGGACTAAAATGTGATAAAAATCACAGCTCTCCCCTCTTTTACTTTTTTAGCTATCCAAATACTGCTCTACCATCTTATTAAAAAAAAAAAAAAATAAAAAAAATTAACTCTCTTTTTATGGAGGTAATAAGTTATTAAATTTCCCATCATATAACATCTACACACATACATACATGCACACACAACCCACACATCCATGTACATGCACAAAGGGAAATAAAAGCTCCAAGTTTCAGGTCCTTTGCCAACCACTAAATAATAAAAATTGAGGAAATATTTATCTCTAGATGACAGTTCAGAAGTTGTCTTCAGAAGCTTTATGCATATGAAATCTATGAACTTGCTGTTGTCAGGGTTAAGACAGTGGACCAAATGCTCCGATCCAGTATGACAATACCTGAATTCTGATGCTACCCAGCTTTGCGCAAAGTGTGCAATACAATCTAACATAGTAGCCTTTCATGCAGCTGCTCTTGAAGTAGGACAGCAATATGGCAAGCAATCTGTTATAAGCCTTTGTAGCTAGCAGTCATAGTTATATGATTGTCACTTAATGAATAAAAAAGTGCTTTTCTTTTTTTTTTTTTTTGATTAGCATATTTCTCAGAAGCTTGTTAAAGTGAAACAGTTGGCTATTCAAAATCACTCATACCTTTCCAAAAGATTTATAAGTTTTTCCCCCTTCTTGAAGTTTTAGAACAGTATAAGATTGTCAGATTCTTTAAATTATTATTTTGTTTATATTTCTTTTGTTTTATGTGTGAGATTTCTATTGTTTGGGTTTTGTTTGTTTTTGTTTTGTTTGTTTTTTTCTTAGTATTGTGTAAGATGATAGTTGCAGCTAACGTGCATGCTGTTGCACTTCAGATTTCATTCATTTTCAGTGATTTATTAGTCTGAGGAGAGCTAACTTTATAGCTCACATAAGCACTTTTTCTTCATCATAGTTTGGTACCCACATTTTGCTCTGCCATGAAACAAGTGTGGTAGAAGTGAAGACAGTGTTGGTTACCCAAATACTTACAACTTTATGGCTTGCAGATCTGAAAAGTAAGGCAATTCATTTTATGTAATCCAACAGAGAGGCTGAATGGTACTTGATGCACTTGATGTAACGCAAGGTGGACAAGATACCCGAAATGAATCACTTAATGAGAAATGGTCGACACTAAGTCTCTGGGAAGTTCCACAGTTATTCAACTTTTGTGTATTTTGGTTATTACCCAGATATACATACGGTACAGAACTATGAATTCTATAACCAGCTTCGTGGGCTATTCAAGTACTGTATAGTGCATTCCCACAAAAGTGCTCTCATTAAATTTGGTGAGACTATAGCTTAGTATTCAAACAAACTGTGAAAAAGATGTCATCTGTAAGTACTTTGAAATGACATCTTCTTATGTCAAAGAAGACAGTCTCAGTAAACAATGAAAGTAAGAAAGGTTTAAAAATAATCCTGTACATAAAATATTAAAATAAACGCCAAATTAAAACATATGTACAGTACTACCTGTGCCACCTGCATAATAATGTTTTCATGTTATTATGTATCCATTGACTAAAGCAATTATGTATTGGACATTTTCATTCAAGTTTTCAATACATAAAATGGGAGTTGTTCTTATTTCTCTTTTTACTTGTGTGATATACAGGCAGACAGAAAACCAGACCCTTTTTCAGGCTGCACCTTCCTGATGAGTTTTTGGTTTCATTTCATCCAAGGTACAGTATTTGTGTGAGACATTTTGGATTTTCATTATTCTCAATAACAAAATGAAATGAAAATTAGTAGGGAAAATTTCAAAATACTTATCTGAATAAACAATATGATCTTCATTTATTTTTATATTTCTAACAAAAATGATGTGGGAATGGCAGATTAGATGAATAACGTTGATAATGTTCTCATGTTGCACTGGAAAGTTTCACTAACTGAATAAAACACAAAGGAGACTTTGTACCGTATCTTCAGAATTTCATGCTTTTTTTTTTTTTCTTAATAAAAAAATATCCTTCTGATGTACTTGTAAATAGATTACATTTATATTCATGCAGTAGGTACTGACAGACAAAATTACTTGGATTTGCTAGGATTCTAATAAACATAACCATATATTTTTCAGGATTGTTTAGCTTAATAAGAGAGAAAATAGTACAATGGTGCTGAAAAAATTATGGGAAAATGGGCTATCTGATTATTGCAGGTTTTTTTCCTGTAATGTAAATATATAGCAAATCTTTATTAAAAATGACTCAAAGAAATTGACTGTATTTTGCTGACCTCTAGTCTGTGCAGCTTAGTTTGAATGCTTTCAAGTTTATGATGGTTTACACATTTCTTGGCTTTGTCATAGGCTATTTTGCATTAAAAATTCTCCGCTTCCATGTAAGACGTTCTTAGCTTGTGAGATGTGATTACTACAGTATGGATACTGTTATTTAAAACAAGCAAGTGAGACAGAAGACCAGATGCCTGAACAGAGAAATCTTGAAACTCAGGAGGAAAAATAAATTGTATGATCTCTAGAAGTGAGCATCTGCAGGGAGAAGAGATGAAAGACCGAAGCTCAACTGAAGTTTAAACTGGCCAGTGTTGTGTCAGACATCAAGTCTTTTTAAGTATGCCAACAGTAAGAGGAGGTCCAAGGAAAAAATTGGACTGATACTTTTTGAAAATGATGAAGAAAAGGCAGAAACTTTCCATGTTTGTTTTTTGGTTGTTGTTGTGTTTTTTTCCTCGTTCTTTAATAATACTCATAGATTTTGGATTGCCAGGTCCTCTGAGTCAGAGGACCAGGAGTGCAGGAAAAGTGGACACTGAAATTGTAAGGACCAGCTGTATCAGATGAATCTTCACAAGTCTGTGGGGCTTGATGGGATTCATTGCAGAGGAGCTAGAAGTGTTACGGTAAGACTGCTCTCAATCATCTTCCAGATGTCTTGGGAGTCTTTAGAGGACTTCATTGACTGGAAGCTAGGCAATGTTATTCTAGTTGACAAGGAGGGCATGAGGGAAGACCCAGGGAACTACAAAGCTGTTAGTCTAACCTCAGTACTAGTTAAAAATATGGAGGAAATCATACTAGATGTTACTAAAAGATATTTAAAGAACAGTTCAGTCATTAGGCACAGGCAACATGGGTTCAGAAACTCCTGTGTAGCTAATTTGATGTCCTTCTATGAAAAGATCACCCTCCTAGTGGAGGAAGGGAAGATGGTGGATGTAGTTTTTCTGGATTTTACTAAGACTTTTTATGCCATCCCTCACATTATCCTCAAGTGCTCTTAGTACTCCATACCTTACTTTCACTTTTGCCAGTCATCTTTCTTCTGCATTCAGCAGGAGGACTGTGTATTTGAAGTCCCTTTTGCTTGTATTTTTCTTCATCTTGCAATCTTTGTTACTTAGATGCTTCCTGTGTGCAACAATACTCATCATTGTTCGCATTCTTTGTGGTCATATTGCTCACATAGATAGAATTCTTAAGTGTTATACCTGGCTATTCCATCACAGTGTTAACAAAATATTTACATACTATTCATTGCCGGTTACACTATTTTAGTGTACCTCTAATTTGGTGTAAATCAAACTAATATGAATTATGTCCTAACTAAAACACCTATGATTTTGAAATGTGCCAGGTGTCTGCTCTGTTTACACAATTCCTAGGGAGGATGACTGACACCATGCAACTTGTCTAGTATGGTTCTGTTATGGAGGAGCCTTCATGCTGAATTAAAAATATTGACTGCCTTTAGCATCCCTTTCAGAGCCAAAAATTCTCAATCCCAGTATATGTATCTCCTGACTTTCTTGATGCTGAATTAATTTGTAAGTGGAAATGTTTGCCTTCTTGTTCCTGCTGTAGTTTGTCTGAAAAGGACAAAAACTCTTAGGGGTTCTTAAATGGAGAGTTTTATCTGGAAAAAATGTCGAGTGCTAATGCACAAGTGCCTAAATTGGAAAACTGAATTGAGTAGTTTTTATCATTTTGACAAACAACACCCATACTGTGATTCAGCTGATCAGCCTTGGACTGTACAATGTCTGAATTAATCACCTTAGGCTTCCGCCTTAAAGAACAGACAGTAATAAACACTTCGTCTTATTCTAAAGAACATGTTCAAAATCAGGCAGGCACATTGTTCCTTGGAAGTGTCTATTTCTTAATGTTTACAAAAGAAACAATCCAGAGCAGTTAACTGAGAAGTAGGCATCCACATTACAGACATCTTAAATTAGGTCTACCTTAGTGAACATGTCAGACATTAAGCAATGCCAATCCTACCTATTCTAACTCTTTGAATGAACAATAAACAGTCCATAAGGGTGTTCTACTGCTAAACTAACCTTTAAAGTGGCCTCTTTTGTCAGGGGCCTAATTTATTTCCAGAGCAGATCTGTGAACAGAGAAAAACATGTTTCCAGTGAGAGATCATTAAATGTCTAACCTATTATATCATTAAGTGATTTATTTTTTTAATTCTACTTGTGTTACTAACTTAAAAAAGCTAGTGAATTATAGGTGGTCCTAGAACAGGTGGAATTCATTTTATGACATACTAACATATTTATGTTGCATAGCACTTGGATTTCTTCCGAACCCTGTGCTCACCTGCAAACCCTGCTTTTGTGTATTCATAGTGCCTGTAATAATAGAGAGGTCTTTGTCTCTGTCTAATAGAGCATTATTTTTGTAATGTGAAGTTGTATGTTGTGTGCCATTAGGAATAGTGCGGGTGCATGTGGATTGCTTCAGGGTACCTTTAAAAAAGTTTTCAGAAGCCCCTTAAGAGTGGCATTGAAGGTGTATTTAATGGAGCTTTGTCCCTACAACCTTTTGGACAAGGTTTTTGAGTCAGCTGTCTCCTAGACTGTGCCTAAATATTGGGTTTTGAGAGCTACTTTGAAGAGACAGAAACAGAGCCAGGAAGAAAGTCTTGGACTGGTGTAATGTAGATGATAACAGTTCAGTGGTATTTCCCTGCCCCTCTTTTTTTCGTTTAGTTGTGTGCATCTCTCGAGATAAAGTCTGTTAGTTTCAAACCTTGATTACCCTTTAGTGTTTCCATGTTACTTATGACTTTTCTGGTCAATGCATTTATCACATCTGCTTTTTGACATTTAACTGAAGTATCTAGATGACTAATATTGTTGCTGGTGGCTCTGGATGTTGTAAGAACTTCAGAGAGTCATTCAGCTTAGCTGCAGTGTCTTATCTTCTCTGATGATTCCTAAGAGAGCCTATGGCTGGTATTAGTTTAACTCAGATGCTTTCAGTTGAGTAAGATGAATTTTGACAATGCTCAGAGAAAACCTGGCTTGCTATTACACCTACTCTTCTGTTTTGGACATTCTGTGTCACTCTTATCCAGTCTCACTCAATTGGTTTAACCATCTCCAAATTTTAACTGAAGGAGCCATATGAAGATGTTAAGTCTCAGTGATCTCTGACCTACAATTCAACAGAATGCAAAGATGGATCACAAAGCACCTCTTAGTGGTTTACTAAACTATGTATTATTGGGAGAGAAAATGTCTTGCAAGGGATGACAGCCTGAAGGCCAATGTAGATCTTCATAAGACTACCTGAAAATACAAAATATTTTCAAGAATTCCCCAATCTGTATCTAATTATGACTCTGCAAACTTCTCCTTTTTGAACTATTTAGTTAAGAGTTTAACAAACTAAATATCAGCAGGTTTTAAAAGTTTACCACTTCAGTTATTCATCTCTCACTACACTGGTAAGGAAATATGCTAACTTACAGAAAGAATCTTAAGTGGTCCCTAGAGCTTCTCCAAGTATCTCTCGAAGGTAAATAAAAGCAGGTGCAGCAATTTTATTTCAGTTACTTGGGTTTATTTTCATTCTTTGTAAAACAGATACCATCATTTTGGAAGCGAGCTTAGTGTCTTGTGACTCCTTCTGCTCTTGCTACTGGTGACAGATCATTAAGTGCTTTCCATGCTGCCACCTGCAAAAGAATAAAGTTTAGTAACAGGAGAATGTGCGATATAGTAAACATAATATAACTATCATTCATTTCAGTCTAAAATACGTAAGCAAGCAAGCTCACTAAAACATTCAGCCTTTCAAACTCTATTTAATACAATTCTATCTCATTAGGCTCCTATAGAGGTGCCAAACTAGTCACATTACTGGCCAGGTATTTCAATCTTGACATACAATGATTGTGGAAAATTTAATTTAATCGAATACCTAGTAAAACCTTGGTCTTTTTCCTGACCTTAAGTTTTGGGGGCTTTGGGGGTTTTTTGGTGGTGTTTTGTTTGTTTGTTTGTTTTTTTAATTTGTGGGTTTGTTGGGTTTTTTTGGTTGTTTTTTTTTTTTTTTTTGTTTGGTTTGATTTTGTTTTAAACTGGAACAGAAACTGTTTATACTTTGTTCATTGTCTTTCCAGCAAAGCAGTCTCCTTGTGCAGCAAGTCTAAACAAAATTCAGTTAAATACAACAACTCTCTTTTGGCAGAATACACACGTGTAAGCAGTAAAGTAGCTAATCAAATTTCCATCTGTTTATGCTGTTTTCAGTTTTAAATGAGGGTTTGCATGTTGAGGTATTATATTAGAAATTAAGTTAGACATTTAATTATAATAACTTATGGGTAAAGCTAAACTGAACCATAAAGTGTCACTGCCATTCTTGGAGAAAAAAATCAAAACAGAAAAACCTATTAGCAGTCACTCTAGGTATTAGCTATGTTAGAATATACTCAAAGCCATGAATCATGAAATCAAAATTAAGAAACATTGAGATACTGCAACTGTGTGATTACATTTAGGTAGAACTCAACTTTGTTTCCATCACTAACCTGATTAGATGCATTTCTGGTAGGGTTAAGTGTGGGGTTTTTTTTGTTTGCTTGTTTGTTTGGTTTTTTTTAATTATTATTTGGGGTTTTATTTGTTTGTTTTTGTTTTGTTGTTGTTTTGTTTTGTTGTTTTCCTGGGTTTCTTTTTCTGGAAAGAATTCTTCTAATGTGCTAGCGCTGTATTAATTCTAGAAAAGTAGTCCAATGTTAAAAATTCATAGTGATGTTCATTAAATGCAGATCATGTCATTATTTAACAACAGTCTTTAACAAGATTGAGAAATATAATGGTGTGAAGCAGTAGAGAGAGACATATGAACATTAAAAACTACGTTTCTCAGAGAGTACCTAGAGAAGAGCGATCACAGTGATTCACTGGAGGGGAGTAAAAGGAGGGAGAGGTGGGGAGAGTGGGAAAGGGTGGAGAAGTTTTCTAAAAAGGTAAATTATTTGATCAAATGGACAGTATCACACATTATTTTGGACATATCCTTAAATATCCAGCCTCAGATGACTTCAGTTTAATACATTACCAATTTAATACATTATCAATCAGTTATGTTGAAGGTAAATTGGCAAGAAAAAATATTTTGGTAATGGTGATAGAAATGACAGTAAGTTATATTAGTACAATGTCCATCATAATATACAATTTATATATGCACATCTTAGTTTTTAGCTAGTCCATCATCAATTACAACATGTTCATTTACAGTATGGAAACATTATGTTGAAAAAGGTCAAGAACTATGAAACTGTTTGAAATAATGCCTTATGAACAAAGTATTATGTTTGACAGAATCAAGAACTTTTGGTTAGTTGAAGGGAGTGTGCTGAAATATATATTCTGTGGATAAAACATCTGATTTATATACATGTTGGGGCTAAGTCTTATGGAATTGGGGTCCTGAAACAAACACATCATCGATGTCTTATGTAAGCTCTGAATTTTCTTGGAAAACCTGAGAAAAAGAGAGTCATTTCACATGGGTAGATCCCTTAGGTGTCTGCTTTGACTAAATGATATGGATCAAAATAAATACTGTAAATAAAGATCAGAGTCCTACTAATGTCAGTCAAGGGACCACAAAATGGAATTTATTTTTTTTTTAAACTGATTTAAAAACAAGAATTTTGACTTGTAACTATTATGGCAGAGTTTGGGTTAGTTAAAAAGTACATAACTTTTTGTTGTTGCTGTTCTTTGGCTAGATGAATTGTGCAAAAAAGACAGAAGAGCACTTCTGAGAAATATACTTGAACACCCAAATGTACATGGAGGGAAAGCAGAAAAAGGTTTTGAACCTGACCAGGAGATCATGTCTGATTCGTATCTACATATGAATGTTTGAAGATTTTATTTCTATCTTTTGATTACTTGTCAAAACAATACAGAAATTCCCAATTTAATTTCTAAATTATAAAGTTATGGATACCATCAAAGTTGCATTTAACAATACCTGTGAACTATGAAAGGATTTTGAAAGCTATTTACATGGGGTAGATAGAAGGGTATTTTATTCTGAATGACCGCAGAAATTTAGATAAGACATCAAGTTATCATCCTCAAGAACAGTAGTACTTTTGTCATAACTACTTTTATAAAGAAATCCAGTAAGTATCCTTTATTTAATAGCTCTGTATTATTCATCTTCCCTGCAGTGAGTGAGTGATGACCCTTGCAACTGCAGTAATTAAACTTTTCAGTTGCAAAAAGGGTCTCTGACAGTCTCAAAAGTAGAATTACAAATTAGAACTCTGACAGCCCAGCTCTCTGAAAAGAGTCGATTTCCCCCTGGCTTTTTAACTCCAATTCAATCTTGGCAGAAAGAGTAGGTGTTAAAAAAAAAAAAAAAAAAAAATCATCACATAATAGATCATGGATTTTAGGCTGGTAATATATCTGAATGTGCATTTTCTATTACTCTAGGCATGGTGATACAAATATAACATTACACCCTACAAATTCATTAGCGGAAGAAGAAGCAACTCATTCTGGACTAGGCAGTGACAATGATACAATAAAAATTAAGTAGAAAGACATGAAAGAGACCAGTGGGTGGAACACAACCTAATGGGAGATTTTTTTAGCTGGACTCTTCCCTGGCAACCTGTACAGTTCAGTTGTGTGCAGAGACAGAAATAGTTCGCAAAACAACCTAAGTACTAGTATTTACAAGAACTAATAGATATGCCTTAACCTTTTATCCAAGGTGTAGTATAGATGAGATCACAGCTGTACCCATTCACAGTTCAGCCTACTCTTGAGTGGTTTTCAGCTGACCCTTAATACCCATTCAAGACTCTGCTTAAGCTGTCTTTTGAATGCCTGAATTAGAACCTCTGTGATGGGTTACAAAATACAAACTTTTTGAGGCATGACTTGTGTCAAAGAGATCTACTATAGCACCTTACTTCCTAAGTACCCCATACTTAGGTCCTACTTCACCATTTTAGTCACAATATGCTAGTTATTATCATAATTTTTTAAAATAATGTGCATTAAAAGAAGCAATTAAATTCAACTTTGCTTAAAGCCTCCTAAATTAAGACTACCCTCAACTGCCTTATTAGTTAAGTAACAGTAATACACAATTAAATAATAATTAGATAATTACTTTTGCTGAGATGAAATTATAATTAATGAAGTGCAAATTAAAGTATTGACCTTGAGGGATAATAAACCACGTCAATTGAAACCAGAAGTTAATATACTATACCATAATTTTAAAAACACTAGAGGCTTTAGGGAGGCACGACTTTCCTCAATGACATGGCCTTCATTCACCATTTTTTTGCCTTTAAGGGACAGACAAATGTTTTCTCATAGATTCAGATATAGCAGTTAAAAAAGTTATTGCTGAAGGTAAATTAATTTAAATCATTTCCTAGCTTGTATTGAAATGGCCTGGAAATCTTCATGCTGTCTTGCATCTTGCCACCATTTAGAGCAGGTGACAATAAATGAAGTGGCAGATGTTCTTTATTAACCCACACCTGCCCCACCATGGAAAAGGAAGAAAAGAAAGAGAGACAAGTTGAAAAATTAAAACAGCTTTAATAATAATAATATTAATGAGAGAATAATGCAAAATGTACAAAAGCAATATTGAGTCTCCCAGATGATCACAGAATTGCATGCTGTTGGGGCTGGTGTCATGCCAGTGGCTGCACGACAGACACCAGGAAGTCCTGAACTGGACTCTGCAGTAGATGGGAACTAGATTCGGGAATGCAGGGACTGGAATCAGGATCATGATCACAGGCAGGGCAACAAGCAAGGTCCTCTTCAGATGCCAACCATGAACAAAGAGGAGCAAGACCCTTGTGTTCCCTCAGATTTACACTGAATATGACACACATGGAATACCTCTTTGGTCAATATGGGTCACTTGTTCTGTCCACTTCTCCATGCAAGTATGACCCTTTTATGACCCCTCATTTGTGGAACATGAGGTCTATCAGTGACTTTGGCTGCTATAGAAAGAAGGGTAAACATGGGCCTTTTCTGCATTCCAGCCAGCCTCAGAAAAATGCAGTTCCTTAGATGAACCTAGCTGAAAGAAAAATTCACTAAAAGAGGATTGGTCTTGTTTTAGCTAAAACCAGGACATATCTGAACTATGGAATCCTATAGCAATGAATGGTGGCTTCAAAAGCTGTTCTTTCCAGCTTTGAAACAGAACAACAATGATTTCTGTAACTTTATCTTGGTGACTTTTATGCTCTTACCAAGGTCAAAAAATATTGACTATCATGATGTACATCAAAAGTGACGATTAATTAAAAGAGTAGGAATTAAAAAATGAATCATAGCCCAAAATTATTTGCATTTGTGTTCAGATTAGTTTCTCTCTCCTATGCTCATAAAGTGTGCAAAAAAAGCATAGCCAGCAGTTGATTCTCCCCCTCTGTTCTACTGTCATGAGACCCCACCTGAAGTTTTGTGTTCAACTCCAGGGTCCCCAACATAAGAAAGATCGGCTTGAGCAGATCCAGAGGAGGGCCACAAAGATGATCAGAGGACTGGAGCCCCTCTTCTATGAGGACAGGTGGAGAGAGCTGGAATTGTTCAGCCTGGACAAGAGAAGGCTCCAGGGAGACCTTATAGCAGCCTTCCAGTATCTAGAGGAGGACTACAAGAAAACTGGAGAGGGGCTTTTTACAAGGACATTTAGTGACAGGACAGGTAGTAGTGGTACTAATCTGAAAGAGGGTAGACTTAGAGTAGATGTAAGGAAGAAATTCTTCACCCTGAGGGTGGTAAGGCACTGGAATAGGCTACTCAGAGAATCTGTGGATGCCCTATCCCTGGGAGTGTTTGAGGCCAAGTTGGATGCGGTTTTGAGCAATCTGGTCTAGTGGAAGATGTCTCTGCATAAGGCAGGGGGTTGGATCTAGATGATCCCCATGATTTTATGCTTCTATGATTAAAGGTCGTAGGCAAGCTGTTAACACTATGCTATAGCAGAATTTAAATTTATTTGTGGCAGAGGGCTCTCTAATACGGAGTTACAGGTTTTGATTTTTGGAAAACATTATTAATCTTTTTTGCATTTCTGCCTGAGGTTAAGGTAAGTTATAGGTTCAGTGGCTGACTGGTGCCATGAAATTTTGTGAGAATAAACACCAGTATAAGAGAGATTTTAGTTTTCCTCTCAGCTATATTTTTAAAAATTACATCCTCAAGTGACACTGCAAAGCTTCCTCTCTTTTAAAATAACATTCATCAACCTACTACAGAAAAGTGGTCAAATGGATATTTGATATGAGAATCCACAGAGTGCTTGTAATAAAAGTATATTTTTATTTATTATTGAAGAGTTTTTCAGGAGCATGTATCAGGTGATACCACCCCACAGCTCACCTTGAGAAGTAGTTTGTTCTATGAATAGTCCCATTAATTTAAAATAAAGTCAATAAACAGTATTCTTTTTGAAGAACAGAACACAGTCCAGGTCCCCTGTTATTGTACAAAAACATACATCTACTGGATTTAGTAGAATTGGACTAATTTAGACGATCTGAAGATCTGGCACATAAATAATGTAAAAATGCTATTCCAGGACATTAGGAAATCAGTAGGGCTGTTTGGAAAGTAAAGATCATCTGGAAATTCTGGAACTGTCCCTGTGAAACCTAAGCATAGCAATTATTGATGATATACTGCTTCTCTATTTCCAACAGTGAATAAGGATAACAGAGTAATGTATAAGAATAGATATTTTGGGATTAACTTCCTTATGCATAAAACACCTTCCCTCAATTCTGATGAAGGCTTTTTGCCAGTGCTTTACTAACAGTAAGTGCTGATGGAAGGAGACAAAAATAGCCTTCTGCAGGATATACTGAGTCCAGTATGACAGAATAAATCTAATTTGTTTGTGTCCAGACCTCACACTCACATTGCTAAGACTTTATATTCTTGGCAGCATGGGTCCTGGGTCCTGAACACAGATCCTCTCTCCACTTGCATTTATAATGCAACCAGAAAGGCATCTTGGTAGAACAGTCACCTTCACTTTGACTTATAAAAAGGAAATTGTTTAGACTGCAAGGATAGTCAGTTGGAATGTGCCTTGAAGCAATATTTCAGCACTGCATCCTGTGCTTAAGTGCTGCCATCTTTCAAATAAAGCATCTACTCCTATTCAGACAAAGAACAAGAGATCAGACTCCTCTTTATATTGTCTTTGTCCTGCTCCAGTTTTAATTCTGACCTTCTCAGAAAGATAAGACACAGAAATTTGTTAGTGAGTCTAGGGAACAATTTTTCAGTCTTTGTTGAAATGTATGATGAAAATGTTAATTCAGAAGGGGTTGTGGGGCTTAGCAAACATTTTGTTCCCAGACACAAAATGAAACAGAACAGTTTTTATCTATAAAAAAATTGTATATTTAAGTTAAAGCAATGTTGAAGCAATTTTAAATTCTGATTTGAAGGCAAACTAGTCCTTGCTTTATTTCATGAATTCATTTCTGATCATCTCCCACTTGCTGAAATGCTTGTTATTAGGTAAATAAAATAACAGCATAATGATTCTAGTTCCTTTTATTTAGAAAAATAGGTTACATAAGTTATTTATACATTTCAAGGTCTGAATTCAAAATTTTTCAACTGTACTTTTTGATGAAATTATATGAACATGTATTTATTTCCCATGATTTTACTTAAGCAGTGTTTTAGCACTGTTCTAAGCATCAGCTTTATGAAAGATTATAAATATATACACATATATGCATATGCATATATATATGCGTATGTTTGGCTGTTTTGAGGAATAAAATGTGTTCATTCTCCTTGGAGTGCTATGACAAGCTGCATTTGGACCAAAGTAATTTCAGTGTGAATACTGTGGGGCATAATAATTTTTGGCTCATTTCTGGAGAGCTATGTGAAGCGCTGAGCATTTACAACATTCACTGGTTTCACTGGTTTTCACTGAAAGTAATTGAGTACCTGCTAGGATTCATTCCTATGCTCAAGGACATTTAGAGGGCTATGTAAAATCTGAATGAATGACTGAGTCATGAGCTGTAAAGTAGTGCATTCAGTTAATCACGTCAAAAAAATCCCAACCCTCTATCATCTGTTACACATGCAAAGCAAGAGAGAATTTTTAGTATCACCTAGTTTTCATGGACTGAAGTTCCTTGTAATTACAAACTCTGTATTAATCTATATTAATGTATTCACACTGGATTACTGTGATTAGTGTTTATATATATGTAACACAAATATGGAAACACATCCCATGTGCAAAAATAGACAGTGAAATGAAAAGTGTAGAAGCTGCAGTTCTGCACAAATGACTCTGATCACTTAATGACTCATAATGGCTCACTGAGAATCTGAGGCGTAAAGTAATGAAGTACAGCTTGTTGACAGCCACCCACATTTGACAGCCTCACCAGCAATCCAATGATACAGCAATGATATTCTATTACAAGATTTTTAAAATTTTTGACTGAGTCAAAGTGAAGTTTGGACATACAACAGAAAGTCCAACTTGCAAGTGCCTTTTCTTTTATGAACTACATTTTAATTAGTAATCGAAAATGAGCATGCAGTTTCTTCTGGCAATGGGCTTGTGGTTTGGTGCCTACTGGGCAATTGCCCACATTGGAAAACTTGCACATTATTTGCTGCAGCCCAGTGCACATTTTCATCTCCAGTTTCCAGCAAAACCCTTATGGCAAACTTCCATACAGTGAGTGACCTCAAAGCCCTGCGTGAATGGAAACTGTCCTAGAAAAGGATGGTCCCATGTCTTCCCTATATTCTCTATTTTTGCCTATAAACAAGATGCCTAATTTGCAGTCCTGTCTAACTTTGAACAGCCGATAAAACAAGGAGAATATGCTCTCAAGACACACAGCAAGATAAAATGTTTTCCTTTCCTTGCTCCGTAACAGCGTGTTGCGGTGGAGCGATTTTAGGGTTCTACTTGCTGCAGAACAAAGTATAGATTTATTTAAAGAGAAACACGACCTTAAAGAGTTCAGTGGTGGGCTTGCTCTATTATTTACCGCATAGGGGGGGTACACCAAGCCAAATATTGCTTACCTTCTTTCCAGGCACGTGTATTCGTTCACAAAGAAAATCTTTAGGCATCTTCTCTTCCTGAGGACTCTTCAGGGGTTGCATTTTGAAGCTCCAGAGGTAAACTATCAGGCAATGTGTATATCTGTCACAATGCAAACATTCAGGGTTCTTCTCCCCCTGATAACCGTTTGCTCCGGAGCCTGTACTTAGAGGTCCGAAGGCAAACTTTCAGGGGAGACCCGTAATCACACGCAAAGTAGAATTCCAGGAAGCAAAATTTTCAGGAAAAATATTTAATAGAGTAAAATAGCAAAATGACTGGCTCAAGCTGGATACCTGTGCAGAGGTCCACCCAAGCATAGAAAACTACAAATGTTTATATCTTTACAGACCATTCACACACAGATTCAATCCAATAGCAAAATTTCGCCACCAGGTCCCTTGCTCCCCTTTTCCCTGACTCCATGTGGAACTTTGTTTTGTTCAGTTGTAGACATACATGTTTTTAGTCCATATCCTTAAAGGTGTCATTTTGTCTGGAAAAATCCTTTCTTCTCAGTGAAGTGCAAAAATAGGGCCCACTCTCCAGATGTCTGTGGTGTCTCCACATTAGCCTTGGATCACAGTTTTTCTTGTCAGTCCCATTTTTCCCAGCAAAATGCAAGTTAGACTTTATCTTGCAGGTGTTTAGTGTAGTCTGCAGTTACTTTTGCTAAATACAAGTAGGACCATACAGCTTAAAATTTTAACAAATCTAGTCTACCAAGTAACATGAATCAAAGATCACAGTAAAAATCATACAACCTTCTATCTCCAAATAATCCATTACACTCAGTATGCATCTACTCTACCCTAACCCTGATATTGAACTTGAATTGGGCTCATCCACTGACCTCAAAGTAATAAAACCATTTCCATACAGCTCACTTATTTAGCAGGGAGAGCTCAAAGTGGGCTCATCCAGGCTGTCGCACTTATAGAATGAAGTGGTTGACTCCTAGTCAAATTGCATATAGTAGGAAAAGTCTGCACAAGACTCCCTGTGCCCAGAAGGCACTGGCGTTCAGTCTGCTGTTCTGCTTCCCTGTGGGTTTCCTGGAGGGAGTTCTTGGCCTGGCTGTGGCTCAGGCTTTTACCCCCTCTGGAGCCTGGATCAAACTGCTGCTGGTTTGGCTGAGGGGGGATCGAGTGCATCCACCACACAGCGAGCAATTACTATTGATAAAAAGAACATCATCCTTCATATTTTTAATTTTTGAGAACTATTTCTGAATATTCTTGTAAGTAAAATGCAAGCAGTATAATTTTTGGGGAGCAATTACAGTTCGAGTATCCTTATCTAAAAAGCTTTTTATTTAAAAATAGTCAACTCAGTATTTCAGATTTTTAGCTAACTCCATCCTCCTCCAGTTTCCTCAGTATTTACCAAACACTGATAGGCAATTCTGGGTATTCAAAAATGAATGGACAGACTGAAATGGAAGGGGAAAGAAAGAGGACTATGCTTTCAAAAACATTCTTTCCTGGAGCTTCTATTACTTCCCGATATTCTTCTAGCAGTTTTCATCCCAGACTCTTAACCTCATTTTGATATCAAGAATGTTCTTAATCTCATATCTATGTTTATGCATGTAACTTTCCTTATTGGATATGGACCTTTTTAAAAAAAAAAAAAAAAAATTTACTTGCTCTTTATAAAAATAGAAAATTTTAACTAGAATGAAATCCAGAAGTAACTATCAATATGTGTATTTTAAAGATGGATCTGGGGTTTAGTTCTAAAGTATTTCTAACATTTTTCTGAAAGCACTTGTCTGTTAGAAAAATGAGAAATGAAAATTGTGTATAGAATAACTGTACTTACTTGATATCCACATAAGGATTATGACATAATAAACCTGGTGACTCTATAAGAAATTTGTTGTTCTTGCAGGCACTGGGAAAGGTTATTTTATAGGGTAGAATTATACCACTACTCAGAGCAAGGAATATCATTTGTTAACAGAATGTTCTGTCCCTTTGTCCTGTACCTGACTGAATAATAATGCAGAAAATATAAGTCTGAAATGTTTTGGATTATTAAAATCTCCTTTAAACTGAACAAAAAAATGTGATTGGCTGTCTAGTGAATTTGACTGTGAAGAAGTACATAATGATGGTTAGAGATTAAAAATCACCTATGCTGACTCTATCCAAGTGTTCTCATAACCATTTAAATATAAAATATGAAGTAGAATGAAATACAAGGCAGTTCTAATTGACATGGATTTTGATAGGAGCTTTCTGCTAGCAGGCAAATGAAATTTCATCCATAACTAACAGTGCAATCTGATAGGCACAAAATCAAATCAGAACAAACACTACCTAGAGTTTGAAATTATATATTCTAGTCCCGTAATGAGAAAACCAAAGGGGTGTTTTTTTTTTTTTTTAATAGGAAATCTTTTGGCATTAACCAGTATTGCATTAACAGCAATTCTAATTCTGTGTTGCTCTTGACTACATGTTGCTACTGTATTGTGACTTGAAGAAGCTGCAGGCAATATTTTATGATGCAAATAGAATGAAACAGCACATATGCATGTCCATTTGCACATACACCCAGAATACTGCTCACTAAAAAACTTAATATAATTGCAGAACTACATAGTATAGTTACTTCTCTCCACACATTTTAGTTTATAGATTGATAGTACTTGTTTGTTTATTTAATAGAATGTCATTAAATTAAAAAAAAAAAAAAAAGATTTTTCATAAAACATATTAAGTTGTCTACAGAAGATAGTGACATGCTATGGCTTTTCTGCAATGATACAATATCATCATGCGTTATTCTTTTGCAATAGGCATCACTATAGCTGCATAAATGCTTTTCCTCTTGCTGTACCATTCACAAATATATAGCCCTGTATGCTTCTGATTTTCTCAGAACTATGGACAGATGGATTTCCATTCTTGCCTGACACAAGCCTGCTTCTTCCACTGGAGAAGGCTCTACCATTTTCCATACCACTCTCACAGCACAAGAAGGTAATGATTGCCATAGCGATGCATTTGATACACCATAAATACCCTGACAACTCCGAGATGACAGTGCTGGTTTTGAACCTTGTGTAGTGTCTCCCATTTGGAAAACAATCTCTACATTCTTTTATCTTAACACTGTTTTCATTCTATGCTCCATTTTAATAGTAGCAGGATATGCACTAACTGAAAACTTCCATTAAACATGCATACATATAGAGGCATGAGGGAGCTAAAATGTTGATGGATCATTACTTTTGTCATCTATCAGTTGCCCATGCAAATACAGCCTCCATATGCAGAGGATTGCTTTAAACTCTCTTAGCCAAATATAAACTGTTTTTCACAGGTCACTAAATGTTCCTGCCAAATTTCAGATTTCTAACATTTACCACACAGCTCAGATGCTACGACACTTAAAAAGTAGGATGCAAACATTATGTTAATCTGCCAATACTATATTTTATTGACATTCTACAGTTTTCTGCATAGTTGAAGCATTTTCATTCCAACATTTGAAGACATAAGTTGTATGTGGGAAGATGACAAATTCAACACAAATCACTCTGAAAAAGACTTCTGTTTTCTCAGGAAGCTGTTGCACTGTTAAATGTGTGTAGAATTCTAGGCTCATGACACAAAAGGGTTTTTATTATTATTTATGACTTGTGCAAATAGGAGCTGCCTGTTCATGCAACACAGAGCAACAAGCAGCAACTGTGACTTCTATCAGCTGTAAGAAGCAGTTAATTACCTATATCAGCACCGCAGCTGTAGCGCCTTGCTAAGGACAAGAAATTATGTACCTTCCTTTATACAGGATTTCCTTCAGTACTATTTCATGCACAATTACATTCCTCTATGATAACCAGAATGCCTAGGGAAAAAACAAACAAACAAACAAAATCCAACAAAAATAAACAGACAAAACCAAAAACCAAACCAATTATTTTCTGAAATTGTCTGAATTAGTACCAAACATTGCCATCTCTGTGATAGAAACAAATTCAAAGGCCAAAAAATATTCAAGAGCACATAGTGAGTAGAAAGCCATGCAAGTATTTGTCACTTTAAGAAACTGCAATTATTTTTAAATAATAATTCATTTTTTCAGGGAATACATCTTAAATGAGTACATCTTTTATGTGTTTATTAATGAGTATCCCCCTTTGCCAAAAATGCCTGAGATATTTTTCCCTTTCCACTTATAAGTGCCACATTGGGATTCTACTACCTTTACTCTTCCTATTTTGTCATCTACACATTAAAATAAAGATTAAAGTCAGAAACGCTTATTTACTGAGAAATCCTTCACCTTTCATAACATTCAGTCCTTAAAGATTTAATCTAATAGAAAGTATCCATTTTATTGAAAGAGATAGAATTTTGCTTTACATGTTCCAAACCATGCTTTGCTCTTTTCTGGCTCTTCACTAACAGGGTCTCTGAGAGCTGCCTGAAACATATGTGCACTAGTAGAGATGAAGGACTTGATGCAGCATGAAGAGAAAATTCCCGAGACATCTTGCTTGGTCTGTGACATGAACTACTAAAAATCATTTGCATTGACATTGTTGGCACTATTTGAGAGTTACGATAAAACTACATTAAATGTTAAAACGTTATGCAAAGCAACCACAGGCTATAAAATTAAGCAAAGATAAATGGTGATTGCAGGCTGTCCACTCTTGGAAGACAGATCCATAGACATTTTTCTTTATTATATTTTCAAAGAAAAGTAAAATTAACACTGAATGTGTAGCATAGATCTTAGGATGAACCTGTTTTACTTCTGCCTGGTTTCTTTCCTAAATCATAAGCACAATAAGAATGAGGTATTTGTTTGCTTAAAAATTTCAGTTGTGCTGAAGACATTTGATCTGAATATTAGCAGCAAAAGAAAAATATCAAATTTACATAGACAGTGGACATATTATTTTATTCAGTGATCTCTGAGGAGAATATATTAGGTACCTCAAATATTTTCTTAAAAATATATTCTGGTTATTATTTTATTTCGTGACTGCTGTTAAATGACGGCTAGAGAACTATTCAGTTAATTCTGAAGTAAATACTTGGATTTGTTCTACTGAGTAGTTCTCACTACTAGCAGTTCTCACTGCCAGTGACTACATAAATCTAATTACTGTTTTGTTTACACGGGCATAATGGGAGTTTTTCACAGTTAAAATTTCTCAAACAACATGAGGAATGTGCTTTAATTAAGTGAAATAGTGCTCTTACATCAATAATTTTGAAGTATGTGTATTGTGTCCCGTGCACGTGAGAGCATTATGGCGATATTGCAGGATGAACAGTTTGTTGAGATGAGAGAGTAAGACTATCTACAGCAGGCAGAAGTTGGTATGATGTAGTCTTCCAGCTTCCCTTTTGGGAGTAGCCTCTGGTGTGAACTATCCAGCAGAACTGCATTCGGATTTGTCTTAGA
The DNA here is from genome assembly GCF_963082525.1 of Nesoenas mayeri. Lineage (NCBI taxonomy): Eukaryota > Metazoa > Chordata > Aves > Columbiformes > Columbidae > Nesoenas > Nesoenas mayeri. The sequence goes on from NC_137541.1 coordinate 162,379,746, forward strand.
GAAAGCTAGAAGTTTCCCTAAGAAGGGAGATTGTGAATAAATTAAAAATTAAGCAATGTGGATAGTCAAGAAACAAAGACCAAGGGGATGTAATTTTTTTCACAGTCTATACTGCAGTGTTGTCTTTCTTAAAACTGAAGTGTTTGTATTGCAACTCTTAATATGGCTAACAGTTGGATAAAGCTGGGGTAATAGAGTTTAGGGAAATGAAATCAAAGAAAAAAGATGTTAACAGTTTTCATAGACATTGCAAGTTTTCAACAATAGGAAATAATAATAATAAATACTGGTAATAAATACTGAATTTAGATTAAAAAAAAACCAAAAAACCCACAAACAAAATAATTAAGTACACGTATACTGTTCTAATAACATGATTCAGGGAGTAGTCCCTGTTTGTTTTCTAGTAGACCCACATAGGCCCATATATTTATTTACCTAGTGTTTGTTAGTAGTCTAGATTCGTCCACATGACACACACCTTAGAGTACAATCTGTCTCAGTACTAGTAAGGTGTTTGTACCTACTCATCCAGAGGTTCATCAGGCAGATGGCACACACCATACTGCTCATGTAATGACTATGGAAGATTTCATCGTGGGCCTTAACGTTTTGGGGCAGAGAGGGGATAATTTTACATAACAATTAAGGAGACATTGTAATCCCTCAGGTGGGAAGTTGTCCTGCAATGTCCTTTTAGTTGGATAGGAAGAATCACATCATTCTTACTTCATCCCTTCTCCCTAGGCTCAGTTTGGAGTAACTCAAAGCACATTGTAACTGATATGTTGCTCTCTTAGCCCTCTGGAGCCTTCTTTGAGCTGAAACATTTTGCAATACTTAAAGCGTTGATGTTGTTGTTTTAGAGTTATATTCTTCCTAATGTGGCCAAGATAAACATATTATTTTGGTTGTCTCACATACAACAACGGTTATGTTTCTAACGCAAGATACCAAAGTGCCAGCATACAAGAAAAGAGAAAAAAAAAAGGCATATCCTGAGAGTATTTGTGCTGTTGGAGGGCCAGCATGGCCTGAAAGAGGACGACTTAGTGTGACCTAATGTACACTAGTTGCTGGAGAGGTTTCTATAGGGAACTAACTTGTGAACCATAGTCATATAGGCTTTGCTAGGGAGATGTCTAGTTGTCTCTCCTCCTAAAGGAACTGAATTCTGGAAGGGATCTCAGAAATGCTCTGTGATTGCAGAGAAGATGGATTGAGGACCAGTATACTGGAGCAAAAATGGGACTATTTCCAGATGATGTGTTTCCTACACTGCTGCTGAATTTACATAACTGGAGGTTCTTAAATATATCTTTAGTAAATACCTGTCAAGAACGGATTTAATAGAGTTGATCCTGACATAGAATTGCTGACCGCCTGTAATCTCATCCTGCCCTATTCCTATGATGCTATGATTAAATATATAAAGAACCTCAGGAGTAAGAAGCTTAAATTTAGATGGCAGCAGACTTTTTATACCAAAATAGTCTCAAAAGTAAGGTAGTAGACCACTTTCAAGGCTCTTCCAACATAACAATATATGTGGCCTTCGGCAAAATCAAGCTTTGGGTGCATGATTTAATGTTTCTGATTAAAACTTAGCTTTGTCAAGCACTTCAGCACTTGCAGGAGGTAGAACTTTGACACTGCTTTAGACATCGACTCTTAAATTCTGCTTAATTTGCACTTCAAACATAAAAGCTTGTTAAAAACTTCACCCCAGCTGCACAGCAATTGAAGGTTTTTGAATATCCAGAGGCAGAACTTCAGGTATTCTATCCTAATTTGTTTTAAGAAGGATTATGAGATGTGTTAATCAAGCTGGAAATATACTCTCATTGCATTAAACATTTCTCTTTTATGAGAGGAAAACTTGTACAAAGCTTTTTGAAGTAATATATAACAAGTAGACTTAAGCAACTAAATTGAATAGCTTGCTGAGTGTTCAGTCTGATGCAAATTTGTTTCAGCTAGAAATGAGTTTGTAATATAGAACTTTAAAATCACAAGCAAGTGCTTTTCATAGCTAGCATGGTTATTGTTTAAACTTAATTTGAGAATAAGAAGATAACATCCCAGGACAGAGTTAATGTTTTTAATTGCTCTGTTCTGAGAACCAGGGACAGAGTATGCCTCCTGGGACTTACTGCTCAATGCGGATGGAGTTCATGAGGAATTGCATTGAGCATCTTTTATTCAATATACTATTTCTAACATATATATATATATATATATACTTACTAGTAACATATTAGTATTTTGTTATTTTACTAAACTGTGTTCATCCCAATCCAAGTTTCTCCCTTCCCTTTTGATTCTCTCCCCTGTTTCAGGGGTAGGAGGGTGGAGAGTGAGCGAGCAGCTGTTGTGGTTATATTGCTAACTTGGGTTAAAGCATTACACCAAGGAAGCGGTTGAGTCACAGTCCCTGGGTATGTTTAAAAGATGTATAGATGAGGTTCTCAGGGACACCGTTTGCTGCTGCTTTTCAGTTATGGTTAGACTCAATTATCTTGGGGGTCTCTTCCGACCAAAATGATTCTATGATTCTGTGATTCTATGTTTTGATGAAACAATCGGAAACACTGACTATGTTTATGGCAAATGGATATTAACTGACAAATTTCAACTTAAATATTGACATGGCTTTAGCATTTACAGTTGTCTGATTTTTTTGAGATGAATGACATGGCTGTTCAAATAATTTAATATACTTGATTGTTAGACAAATTCTGTCACTGTAGGGTTTGAATTTTTACAGAGTGCTTCCCTTTTACTGAAGACACCTTTGTGGAGTGTTCAGCTACGTTATGAGACAATTTTTAACCAAGCTACAGAATTAACTAATTTGCTCAGTATTCATGTCTGGTGAAGTCATACCAGCATGTAACATCATCACTATTACCTTGGGCTATCTGAGGAGTCTCAGCTCTCACGTGTCAATCCACTCAATGCCTTATACTTCCAGCATAAAATTGCCTTGCACAGAAGTTCTGACTCCTCCTGTTAGACTGTGGCATGCTATCAGCATGTTTAAATTTCAAACTGGATAAAGGAAACCTTGAGTACTGAAAACCAGTTAAGCCTTATCCTAAACTATAGATTCTGTTCTGCCTTCTTCTGAACACACTAACACTGAATGTTTTCTTTCTGCAGGAGTCTAATTTCAAAGGTAGAGTGAATTCATTTGTAAACATCCTTCCAGGGAGGATGATTTCTCAGCAGGTGATACCCAAGGGCTAGCATTTAGGTGTACCAAGATATGATCTTTTACCCATTTCTGCAGCCTATTTCCAGTGCTGTGTATTGCTTAGCTTCTGTTAATTTGAGAGGCCCTGAAACATTAGTAACTGATATTCTTTCAGCTATTTCACACTTCTATTATTATTATTATTATTATTATTATTATTATTATTATTATTATTACTATTATTAATTTTCATCAGTGGTTAGTGGCTGCTACAAAAAAACCCACAGGATAAATAGACTTCCAAAGATAACTGCAATGACTGGCATATAGCCAGCATAAATGACAGCTTTTGAATTTCAATATAATTTCATATGCATCTTCACTGCCAAAGCTAAACTACTAATTAGGCAATTATCCCACAGTACTGTCAGGTGTACAAGAGAGTAAGAACTTCCTAGGCTCAACTTCATATAAGTAGCGATGCTTATTCTTAAATTATGCAATGTCTCTTTTGAGGTTATCACAAATCCATTACAGGTTTTAATAAAGAATGTAATGAACTAGATAGAAAAGGTTCCTTTAGGGCCTTGTCCTGAACATCTTACTCACATTGAACTCCAATTTGAAACCAAAATCCCACAACTTCTTCCTGAATGTCTCTTTCCACTCTTAGTGTCTATGCATTTTGCTATTTTATTTCTCTTATATTCTTACAGAAATTAGGCATATTGCAGCACAAAAAAGTCAAATGAGAAGATTTTTAAAGGATCTTTTATCTTCTTGAACCTGGGAAAGTTTTCTTGTCTTGGGGCTTTGTATATTTGTTTTTATGATTCAATTCTGAAGGAGATGAGACTTAATCCTTATGTTTCATGGTTAGACACAATACTCAGGTTCTTGGGGTTAAATATAAGAAGGCACAGACTAACACATTGAAGACTGTTCTACTTGAAAATAAAAGTAGACATGAAACTTCATGGTATGTTTGCCAGTAAAATGTACATACGGTATAGTGGGAGCCAGAATACAATGTAGGATTCTGCAGGTTTGGATTCAGAAGCAGCAATTTAATCACAAAGGATTTCAAATAGTATAAAATTGGGAAGTTTACAACAATTCTTCACAAATGTTTGAGCTATGTATCTTTAATAGTTACGAAGAAAAAGTAAAATGAATTAATATACTGAATGTAAATACTGAGTGTTTTCTGTCTAAATGTATGATAATTCACCTCTTCTTTGTAATTTGATGCGCAAAAGAGAAATTTTATGAGACACATCTGAGCCACTGTTCAGTATAAAAGTAGCATGTATATGAATACTGAAAGTGGAATGGACTCAAATTTTCTCAGGAATATAGAGGAAATAGAATTTTGCCGTTCCATTATGCAATAGTGTTTGGAACCACAAACTAAAATTTATCATCAAAATAATTTAAAGTTGTAGTGGAAGGAGGAGAAAGACAGTTATTAAAAGAGTTTGGGGCAATATGATCAGGGGGATGATATTTCACTCAGAAGAGTGTTCTTCCCTTCAAGAGTCTACTCTGTCCTGCAGCTTTCATTCTCTTCTCAAGCTATTGACTATCTAGTTCTCCATCTTGTCTTTACAATGATTTTCATCTTCAGTTGTTTCATTTGAGTACTACTAACATTTGAGTGGGAGGGAGAATACATTAAATGTTTCTAAAGGGCAGGATTATTGAGATTGTTGTCTTAATAAGGCTGAAGAAAACATGAAGCACTGATTTTTTGTCTGTGTATTGAATTAGTTACTATGAAAATGCAGATTTTTTTCTAGATTTTTGAAAAGCACAGTTGCACCTTTTTCATAGGATCTTATTTTACTAATAAAAGTGTAAGTGTAAAATAACTGCTTTCATCATTATCACTGGGATTAAAAAAAAAAAAAAAAAAAGATTGTTTCTTGATCTAGAAAATTTCCAGGATCAAATATTAGATTTCACCTGTCTGATATTCAAAATAAATATATGTATTTGTGACAAGTGCATTATTCTTTTCCATGGTTGACACATAACCACCGGAAGAGTCAGTTGTAATTGTTATTTGGAACAGTGAGGATAATTCTGAAATCTGCAGTTTATTTGAAGATTTTACTTGTTTCAGAATAAAAACAATAAACAGAAGTTTAATATATTCTAAGCATAATCATACTTTTTCTTATGATGTCTAAATAAGTTGATTATGATAGTATAATAGATTAAATTATGACAGGGACATATTAGTTTTGCTGTCTTTTAAGTTATATTTTCATAATTATTATAATAAAATAACATAAATAAAATAGTTACATATTACTTTCATTACATATAGGGAGACAAGAACGAGCATTGTTACTGTAGACTAGCTAGCATACTCGTTTTATATTTCTTTTTTTATGCCATACAGAATTAATTGTGCATTAAGTTAAGATACTCTCAGACTTGAATGTCGTTATTGTGATCCTCAAAACTCTGTTCAGTTTCCATGTAAAGTTGAGTCAGCTTTCAACAAAAAAGTTCCACATCTGGGGAATCCCAGATAGTTATGAGTGTTGACAGGGCCAAACTCAGCATTTATGTACCAGGTAAGTCATAAAAAGGTATCTGGGCTTAACTTTCTTTTATTTTCTTGTCTTTCTTTCATTTTCTTGTCTTGCTTTGTCCCCTGGCAGATACAATTACTGTTCAAGTGATCTATTTGCAGAGGAAATACTAACAGGCCTGTATGAAACTGGTTCTCTTTATCACAAACTTTATCAGAATTCATTTTCATCTCTTAAGTTAATGCTCAAGATTCTAGGTTCACAAATCAAGTGCCATTTTTAGTTCAAGATTTATAGACATAGAAAACCTCAAGAAAATTTAGTTAAAGCTAGTGTGTTTTGCCTGCTATTATAGGGAAGCCATTAATCTCTACCCTGAAATTACTATTTGAGAGGAATTTGAAGTTACTATATATCCAACCTTAAGAGCTTTGTCCGCATCAATGATTTTTTCAGAGAGGCCTGTCTCAAGTTTTAGATTTTTCAATTAAAAGGTATGCCAATAACAGTTTTCTCATAATTCTACCACTGATAAACATAAAATTTTGGATTCAGCTGTGATGCACTTCTGTGTATTTTTCATAACTCTAGTCATTATATCACAAGAGGTTTTAAACCTGAAGTTTTGAAGTCAACTGAAAATCTATAGTCTCTAAGTCAAAATAATATTACAATTAAAAATTAGTCACTCTTTAGAGGCAGTAAACTTCTTCTTAGTGGTTAGAATGCCCAAAGCATGGGGAAATAAATTTGCTTAATCAATTTTCATTAATTTGGCATTCAGGAAGTTTAAAGTGTTTATTTTACAAATATGTATGAGATTTTAATGAGATGTGGTACAGGGTGACTCCAGTACACTATGACACTGTTGACACATAGGGACTTCTACCAATGAAAAATCTGTTCTGGTTTGATAGTAGTCTCAGTTCTACCACTTATTAGTTGGTGGTGTTCCCCTCACACTACACAGTACTATATTTCCTCTTCTGGTGTACTAATGTTGTAGTATTGGTGCTGGCCTGTGTACCACCATTTTCATTTGTATTTAACTCAAGAGGAAAGTAATTCAGATGTTACTGAAATGAGCCTTGGTAAACCTCAAGTGGAATAGGGTCTCACAGGCAGCAGTGTAAGAGCTGCTCTTGGTCAACAGCAAATACTGTTATGAAAGAAATTTTTCTCTCATCTGTTTTAATATTTAACAATACCAGTGGCTTTACGTCAAATTCCATCATCAACTTCTGTTTTCTTGCAATCTCTGTCATGTACATTTTAATGTTCATCTATGGATTCCACCTCACAGCTTGAACAACCAATTTACAATAGTTTCTGCTGTTTTATCTATAAAGAGAAGCCGAATACAATAAAAACAATAAATAAACAGCCCAGTAGCTAGTGAACAACTTGCATGTCTAAGAATCTCTGATGCATAAGTCCTCCATAGCTTAAAAGAATAAATTATGTTTCAAATAGCTCTTTACAAGTTTATTTTTGTCATTGACTGAAAGGCACACAGCACCTCTGATCCTGCAAATTTATCTTACATAACTGCAAAGTATTTTAGTCTGGCTGATAGTTATAAAGAGGATATGGGTCAAAAAATTGAAAGAGAAAAGTGATTAAAAAGAATGTGAAAATTGTCATTGATAGTACTGCCAGGGAAACTTGAAAGGAAACAAATCAAAACCAGAATAGAACAAAACACAGAGGCAAAGAGTAAAATTCAGAAGTATTTTTCTGCGTCGTAAATATGTCTGTAGAAACAGGTCACGTGGTATTGAGCTAGAAAAAAATACTGATTGCTTTAACTGTGTTTTTGTTTGTTTGTTTGTTTGTTTGAATATAGCGTTATAAAAGTGCCAAAAATTAGCCTAGCCACCTCCAGAAATGGCAGAAACAGTGTGAAAGAAATGAGAGGGAAAAAAAAAAAAAAAAAAGACAACAAGGCAATGAAATCTGATCAGATCTTCTTGCACTGAAGCTAGATTAAGCCCATGTTTTGGTTTTGTGATGGTGCCAGATTCTGAAAATTTCCAGATAAACAAGATTTCCTACTGTATTTGGTGTTTCTTTGTTTGTAGTGAATATCAGGAAATTAAAGCCTTTTAATAAACTCTCCTAGCAAACATGTCCATTTTGGAAAATTCACACTCTGCTATTGTTCTACTGTTATGCTAGACTGAGATATTTATTTAATTTAAAATTTTGACTTCAGGATATTGTATAGCTCCAGTCTCAGTCACACTATTTTGCAGAATAATTTGAAACAATGTCATATCATCAGAGAAGATGAGCATCAGGCATCTCCTTACAACTGCATGCAACATTGTGAAAAGTAAGGATATCAAATATTTTTCTAGCTATAATCAAACTCTTAGTGTTAGGCATAAAAGAAAGAAAAAAAATTAATTGGACAAGAAGTATAAACGTAGTTTTAGCTACAGATGATGACTCCAAGTATGTCTCATTACTATAGCTATACTATCAACAAAGCAAGCAAGAGATTTCTCTTTAAGCGGAACACAATACCACTGATTAAAATGAGAAAAAGAATATCGGGTGTGATATTGAAACACAAGCCAGTGAGTTTTCTCAAAATAAGAAAAGGAAGAAATAATGACTGTACACTTTTAGCAAATCCTTTTTTTTTCTAATCATGAGAAAACAAACACTATGCTCAGGATAGCAACTTGACCCATAATCTATAGTTCTTTATTGTTAAAATACTGGAGTAAATCCACTGCTAAAGAATGTGGTCACAAATCTAATAACCTTGTCTTTACACTTGCTTATGAGAATTTCACATTTGTTATACTTGCAGATCTTACCGTGACCTTTAGCTAGGAACAGTTATGTTTGTATCTTCTGACGGTAGATAATACAGATAAGTCTAGATGCTGGAGTCTCTTAAACGTTTTTGGACTGCTGAACAGAGATGACATTGGGGAAAACAAAATGGAACAAAACAAAACCTACCAAAAAAAAAAAGCAGATTAGCTTGAGCTTGTTCCTACAATAATGGAAATCCATAATACTATCAAAGTTCTTGGGATCTCACTTTTGTGATGCTATATTAACTGTATGAATACTGTGCTTGAGAGAATAGTTCACTAGCTAGGTTGCAAACTTAAAATAAATTCTGTTTCATGTTAAGATATTTTTGAGAAAATTTGAAAATAAGATATCCCCGATTCAGAGATATGTGCATTATCAATTTTACACTGTTGGCTTGCTGACCCCAAAAAAAGGCAGCTGTCTGAAAAGATGTGACATTGATAGGTAAAATTAGTAAAAGTCAGTTCAGAATACCCTATTTTCTTTTTCCTCTGGCACGTATTCAAAAAACTGTTGTATTAATACAAGCTCTGAGTTCAGCATATTGATTTTAACAGAACTTTTCTAATCATTCTAAGGGACACTGAGGCTCGATCTCAGATAGTTTTATTTATGTTCCTTCTGATACTGATAGCCAAGACAATCCTAACAACTGAAAGGTAGAAACCATAAATCCTCTTTTGTCTCTGGAATAGAATCCCTTAATTTAGAATCATAGGATAATTTTTGTTGGAAGAGACCCTCAAGATCATTGAGTTCAACCATAACCTAACTCTGGCAATAAACCATGTCCCTAAGAACCTCATCTATACATCCTTTAAACACCTCCAGGGATGGTGACTCCACCACTTTCCTGGGCAGCCTGTTTCATGAAGAATTTTTTCCTAATAACCAATCTGAACCTTCTCTGGGACAACTTGAGGCCATTTCCTCTTGTCCTGTCAATCATTACCTGGAAGAAGAGACCAACACCCTCCATGCTACAACCTCCTTTCAGGTAGTTGTAGACAGGAATAAGGTCTCCCAGTCTCCCCTGAGACTCCTTTTCTCTAGGCTAACAGCTCAAATTCCTTCAACCACCCCTCATAAGAGGACTAGAGCCCTCAGAAGATTCATTGCCCTTCTCTGGACTCTCTCCTGCACCCCAATGTCTTCCTTGTAGTGAGAGGGCCAGACACAGTATTTGAGGTGTGGCCCCACCAGTGCCAAGCACAGGGGGATTATCACTTTCCTAGTCCTGCTGGCCACAGTGTTCTTGATATACAACAGGGTACTTTTGGCCTTTTTGTCCACCTGGGCACACTGCTGGCTCATGTTCAGTTGGCTGTCAACCAACGTATGCTGACTGGGCCTGATCACTTAGTTGTCTTATATGTGTTGCATTATGGCAGTCAGGATGACATGTTCCATGACCTTCCCAAGCAGCAATGCCAGTCTGACAGGCCCGTAATTCCCTGGATCCTCCTTCCAGCTCTTCTTGTAGATGGGCATCTCATTTGCCAAATTCCAGCAACAGGGACCTCCCCAGTTAGTCAGGATTTCTGATAAATAATTGAAAGTGGCTTAGTGAGCATCTCTGCCAACTCCCTCAGTACTCTTGGGTGGATCCCATCTGGCCCCATAGACACGTATGTCAAAGTGGTGTAGCAGGTCACCAACCATTTCCCCTTGGATTATTTGGGCTTCATTTTGTTCCCTGTTCCTGTCTTACAGCTCAGGGGCCTGTGTATCTGGAGCGCTACTGTTCTTACTGTGAGGACTTTGGTGGATTTATTGGGGTCTTACTAACAGTTCAAAGAATTTAGATATTTATAACAACTGTTTTAATATCTTGAATATTTTCATTACTCTTTGTTTTGATTATATTTGCATTCTATGCAATTACTATTTTCCCAGTGTTTGGGAGTGTGTTTGTTTGCTTGGAGCTGCATAGAAGCCTGAGTCATCTGAGCTTTAACCTATGAGTTTATTACTCTGCCTTGTTTCTTTTGACACCTCTGTTTTTTATAGCCTAGTGATAAAGTACAGTTCATAGTCAAACTTCATGAGAGAACCAGCATAACTGTTGAAATGTAGGCACAATATATGAGGGTTTTTTCTCTGTATTCTGCCCATGTTTTTTATTTACTGCTACAGAGCGAGACATTTTCACTAGAACTGAATATCTGCAACACCTAGTTAAACTTCTGACTTGGGTTATGTTCTTGAGTATTAAAAGCATGTTTGAATCATGTTGGGCTAAGGTATGCCTAAACCTGCTCAAGCTGTCTGTGTGGTAAGATATTATATTAAAAAAAAGCATCTATACACCTTGTGTTTTTAAATGAAACAGGGCTAGTCTCCTGTGCTTTTTCTTGCTTTGCTTTTGGCATTTCAGTGAAGTTTGTATATACGGAGTGTTTTTAGAGCATTACTTGTCAACTGTGTCCCTCAGGACATTAAGATCTTGTCAGCCTATTTTCTAATTCCGGCGGGTCTTATTTGGAGAGGAAATAACCTGACTGCTCACATCAGAGAAGTTGTATCTATTGCTGCAAAAGCTCTGGAGGAAAATTTCAGATCAAAAGGGAAGAACATACTGAATTTAGCTAGTCATTTAGCAGGTGTCTTTTCAATCAGAAAAGCTGAACTGAAGTGGTTAAATACAACCAAACTTTTTCTTTCAGTCTGGCCTAAATAGAGTAAAGACACTGTTGGGTTCCATTTTGGTCCCTCTGCATCTCTTCTGCAGCATACAGAAACGAACAGTGTAAAACATCACCAGCAACCCATTAAGACTGGATTGCACTAACATTTAAGCATTATATACTTTAATTAATGTATCACCCATTTTCAGCACTACCTGGATTTTGTGAAGGTACAATCAGGGCTTCTGTGTGTAAGAGGTTATAAAAGGTTAATACATGATACCTTTATATTGTTTTAATGATAAATTTAAGAAGGACTTGAGTGACATCTCAGATGTCAAATACAGTTGTAGTAACTAAGCAATTAAAACTTAGTGCATAATTATCACAAACAGTTGTCATTTGACTGAACTCCATGGAACTGCCTTGATTGATGTCACCTGAACTTCTACACTTTGAATGCTGTTTCTTAGCTGCTCTTGTGAAGTTGCATAACTGGAAAAATGATTATATTCACTTTGAGTTATCATTAATTTCTTTAAAGGTGCCCTGTAATTAAATAATTGCCACTCTAAAGGCTTCCATGGTTATTTTTAAAGTTACTTATTTTTAGCTTGGGCAGTAGAGTTCATTAGCATATTATGAGCACTTCCCTAGCTTTAATTAATTCATTATTATGACATACTATCAGGTAATGTCTTTGCTTAACTCACCATGAAGATGAGGCCAAATTTGCAGCACTTATTGTGACAAATACCAAACAACTAGAAAAAATGTTAGGGTTGATAGACTCTATAATTTTGAACAAACAGAAATTTAAATGTGACAAACATATCAATTTACTGATATTAATAGTGTCTGGAATTAAAATATCTTAGGTTTTGTTTGTTTGTTTGTTTTCACAAATCTTATGTAAGCCTTATGTTTTTCAGAAGTCAACCAGTATAATATTTTTAAATGCACAGGGTAGGAAAAAGATTCATCCTATTTAAGAGACCATTTTTACTATTTTATTAACACTATAAGCCACATTACTTAAAATTAAGGAAATAAAAAATAGTATAAGGCAAATTATGTTACTTCCTATGCATCCTATATTTCACAATGTTTTTTACTTTGGATAAGGACAATTTTGAAAACTCTTGTAAGCCACTGCTATGCAATTTTACAATCTTTCTTTTCATATTATGCAGTTATGATTCCAGTTATGGAGCAATTTTCCATAAAAACATAGTTAAACCTGTAGAAAACCAGCAGAGTGGTTGTTTTCCTGTATGGTACTTTTGGTTTATAATCAACAGGATTGTTAATGTTCATTAATACCAATTACAATTCAAAAGTTAACATATTCAGCAAATTTTACATAGTGTTAATCATTAACTCAACTCACATACTAAGTGTTGATTAATCAAATCACATCTTTCCCAAGGCAGCGTATGAACTTAACCATGAAAATAATTTTACAGACTTTCAAGATCTAACACTTTTAAAATGAACATGTGACAAATCTTGCAGTTTGACTTTGTTAGTGAAATCTGCTTCTCATCAAAGCTAGGGAAGAGTGGTTGTCAGTACTACCATATCTGAAAATGAAAGCAGAAAATATCTCTTTGCTACCAATCACCAACAGCAAAACCACACAACCAAGTTACTATATGGCTCATTTTGTCTTTTGTTTGCTTTTAGAGAACATATTACTGAAATTGCAGTACAGCACCAATCCTAAAATTTGTTTAAGTTTTCTTAGATTTTATGAAAAACTCTAGAATGATCTGAGGTTTTTGTCATACGATCATTAAATTTTGTACTAAGTGTTACATTATCAGTATTTTAAATAATTCAAAAAGTAATGATTTTCTTTTAAAAGTTGCTCTTCTTATAAAAAGAGGTCAAGACAGAATACTGGCAGAAGGTCCCTCTTGACCAAAAACTTCTCTAGTTCATTTTTTGTGTGTGCTAAGCAATATATACCTAACGAATAATGTGTATATTGCTGTGGCAGTTGCACATTCCCCTGAGATCTGGAGCCTTCAATGGGGCAGCTGATGGCTCTTTAGCACCTTTTGTGCCCCACTGTGCCTGTCCCCAAGTACACACCTAGAGTAGTACCAAGGTGTTGACAGTCACATCCTCTCCTACACCGGAGCAGGGTGATTTCACCTCCATCAACTGGTGGGACAGAAAGGTGGGACCCTCAGTCAATTGACAGGGTCCTTAACAGAGGAGATGCCCAGAGTAGCTGCGAAACTTCTGGACTGTGTTGTAATACCCACAGTCAGATCTGACTAGGCTATAAAACGAGGTCCCCACTGAAGGCGCCCTTTGAGTGGTCTTCTTGGAGCAGTGGGTCTGTGAACTGGAACCCTCCCCTTAAACTGGGACACTGTCTAAGGAGACTTCCCAGGATTGAGAGTGCCTCACCTCCTTGTTTGGGTGAGTGGTTATTTACTGGATATATCCTTGAATGAGTTCTTGCCTAACCAGGCAAGTGTGAGCCTTTGCCTAATCCAAGTGAGTGATTATTTCTTGTGGGTACCCTGGAGTGAGAAGCCTCTGGTTTTTTTTCTTGTGAGTGTATGCATGCACGTTGTGGTTCCTCATTATTCTTATGTTGTCATACCCCAATAATCTCCTCAATTGATATCCGAACCTGAATTCTACGTTGTTGGAGTGCTAAATAATTGTATAAACCTTTTTCCTAATCAATTTATTGGCTACACTTTTCTGGCTAGAATAAAGTCTGTTTTGAAACTTGTTGTCGGTCTAAAACTGACTTTGGGATGCGTCCATGACTGACATGTATTTATGTCATAATGTAATGCACCTTTATTAATTCTTATAAAGTTAGAAATATTCAAGTGTTTAGGGATTAGGCAGAGATGTTGATTAGGTCCTTAATTTTAAGTTCTTTCATTTATTTACAAAATATTTTGTGTGGGTGATTTTTTTCTTTGTTTTTAAGATTAATTTATTATCCAAGACAGTTCCCTGGAGAATCCAATAATGTAACAAATAACCTGCATAATTCTGTCCTTGTCCATCAGCACTGTTATGTTAGGTCAGGCTGAAATAAATCAACTGCAAATGGCTTAACAAGTAATTTAGCCAAAAAGGGAGGGCAAGAATGTGTCTGTGTTTATGAGACTTCATGTGCATTTACAATTTTATATTAAACTAGAGTCAGATAAAATACATAAAGACCACGAGATGTTCAGGTCTCAGCTATTCTGCGCGAGTGCCCTATTGCCAAGATCAATAAATCTCCATTCGATTATGCATAGTAACAAAGGTAGAGGAAGTGTGGAAAAGACTGCTATTTGGAATAGGCTGCATCTCTTCTCTCTCACATGTTCATAGTTGGTGCCAAATTCTTCTTTCCAGAAGGCAGAATGTGTCTAGAGCCATTTTGCTCAAATATAGTTATCAGTAGAAAATGGGCTGTCCTTCTTTTTATAATTTTCCAATGAGATGTAGGTCCTCTAAACTGGGGAGCTTGAAAACTAAACAAAGAATGTCGTAATTTCTACAGGAGAATGGAAAACGTGCTATCCAAATACTTTCTGTGCCTGGAGTTTTCTTGGAATGTGGCAGACGCAGGTTCAGGGAACTTGTTTCTGAGATAGACCTTGAATACAAGTCTTCTGCTTTCTGAGAGATAAGTTATTATGCAAAAAAAATGGACGTTACTTTGAGCTGAAGTTAGATTGTTAAGGACCTAGAAGCATAGATGTTAGCTATCCCAGATATCTCAGACAGGAGTCTAAATGAGGAGCTTCAGAACTCATTTGCCAACGTACTGCTAAAGTGGCACAGTACATTCATAAATCCTTCCTTGAGTAGCTACATCCTCTTTACATAGAAAAATACTAAAAACTCTAATAGTCATCCTCATCTTGTTTGGGAAAATAAACATTATCACCTCAGTTTAGTTCATGACATGACATGACGTAACATAGCATGGTATAAAAATATACACACTTCTAAGATAGGACCCCATGCTTTCTTGGCTAGATGACTGGTCATCTGCTATGTACCTAGTGTTTATGGTCATGTTGATCTTACACTACTAAAAGTCTTACAGAAGTTACTATAATTTCAGTCCAAGGTTACATCAACATTTCAGCAGTGTATCCCTTGATCTAATGTACCATCAGGGGAGATGTACTAAACTTTTTTCTCTGTATGCTTGTTATTGTGCCCTAGATCATCTAACACATTTATGTTTTGTCTCTGAACACCGGATTTCAAAGGCACTTTTGATCTTCGTTGGATGCTACTTAGCCCACAGGGGCAAAATACCTGAAAACCCAGTTTGTGAATCAATTATTCCTTGATAGAATATTAGTCAGCATCAAAAGCAATGCTTGAAGTTATGAGATTGACATTCTGTTTTTCATATTTTTAGCCTCTTAAAAATTTCCCTTCTTTATACCAGACAGGAATAACTGATGCACAGGTAAATATATAGTGCTCCATAAGTATTTATTACCCATTGCTGCTCTACTTCTATACTTCTAGCATGAATCTTCCTTTAATAAACAGACAGCTGTAATGCATTTTAAGCTTATGAGGAACAGATCAACAACAAAAATAGTAATGAGTTAAGGACGTCTATTTTGATTGTGTGTTCCAGAAGTACATTATTATCTAAATTCACTTTGCACACTGACTCCCAGGAAAGTGCTTAAGAACATGGCATACATGTGAACAGTCTTTATTAGATGCAGTATTAGACTTCATTCATCTCACTACACCATTAGGTTTGAGTCTAAGTTGTTCACATGGTCTGTAGAGCTTGCTTTGAGTCTGTGTCTGTCCTGTTCATTCATCTTTTCCTTTTGTTTTTAAAGCAGCCAACCTCAAATTTTCAGGTAAGTGTACTTTAGTATTCAAGTAGCAGAAATTAGACTCAGGCTGCAAGCTCCAAAGTCCACAGGCCTTCCCGAAGACACCATGAAACAACTGCTTTACATGGCTGTCATAATTTTGAGAGACTAACCTTTTTTACCTGGTTTTTTTTTTTTCCCCAAAAAAACTCAGAAGTAAAAATCAGATGTTGTTAAAACTCAATTTGCAAATTAAAAGAGCATTACTGAGAGAGTCATGCCATGTTTATTTGTTCCAGCAACCTCATCTCAGTAAGAACACATGTTAATGACTGCTGTAGTTAACATTCAAAACCAGTAAAAAACAGTAAGAAAAGATCCAGAAAATTGCAAAAGACCAAATTTTCAGAATTTATACTGTTTGATACTGAGCCATTAACGAGTTACTACTGAGATAAGCAGGTTTTGGGTCTATTATTAGATTTTTCCAACCAGACCAGGAGGCTTTTCTCAGAAAGTGTATTACAATAAGATGATAACTGAATGGAGGAACCTGGAATAAATTAATACTATTTTCCACACTAAACATGTCAAATACAAATATAAAACCTCAGGATAATCTGTAGTTTGTGTTTCTTACTTAATAATCTAAAACATACTTAATTTTTGTCCTCATTCTTTCTCTTTGATTTTGTTATTTTGTTTTTGGTTTTGCATTTTAACAAGCTCTCTTTTATGAACATTTTTAGAAAGAGGTGAAATTGTCAGGTAGAAATCACAGACAGTTGCTTAACAAAATTCCTCAGTTTTGTGATAGGTATTTATCTCTGCACCAATATTGCTAAAAGAAGCAAGAAAAAAAAATGAATAACACTTTTAATTGCACATATGGCAAGGCAGAATTTTTTTTGATCATCAGGGAAACAGATACAGCTGTAGATTTCTGGTTCAGGTCTCATACACATGAGGTCTAAGTTTCAGCATCTTCAATAAGTTTCATTAATCAATAGCACTAGGAATAGGATGGTTTGTCAGTTTCAATTGTTGATTGAATTGCTCACAGCTTATTGTATTTCTATGCAAAAAAAAAAAAAAAAATCACTAACTTTCAGCTGGACTTACTCATATATATTTCTTGTCATCATAGTTACAAAAAAGACAAATATAATCCTGCTTTAGTTAATAGTCATCTTTCCAGCTCACACATCTCAGTTCCTGAAATATCATGGCATTCAAGTCATATACTAAGTCCCTGACCATGTCAAAATACACAAAAATACAAGAAATACAAAATACAAGAGAACAGTAAGAGATGAACTGATTTCAAAATCACTGTACACTGGTCTGCAAGTTTCACAAGCAAATAACTTATTAAACACATTACCAAAAAGGTCAAAATATAAAGAATAATTATTTTTTATGTCTTCCAGAACTACCTTTTGCCTCATCACGTAGTTTTGCCACATTTTATTTCCTTAGACATAAGGACAGCTATATTTGAAATATAAAACTTGGAAAATCTTTTCAAGTAAACTACTGTTCACTTCTTTCATAGCATTATGCCCAATTTATGGCAGTTACTGCAAAGAGAATCAGGTCTCAACCTTTTTACTGCTTTAATCTCAAAGACATTTTCTTTCTGTTCCTCATGTTATATTTTTACACTTTCTCATGCTGCTATCTCTTTCAGTATCTTATTCCATAAGCTGTCTCTCATAGCATGTTGCTGAGCTGGGCAAAGATATTTTCATCGTCAGGTCTACACCCTATAGTGATAGGAGATTTAAAGGAAAGTTGTGAGATAATTACTCTGACCTATTTATTGCAGCCTCCTCTCACTGCTATACTCCTGCAGTAGTGTCATCAATAGCCTGAAACAAGGAAACAGAAATGGACTCATTACATTAAGACAACTCAAAAACATAGAAAAAAATTTTGCATTCACTGAAATATTGATATAACAAGTGAAGTAGTGAAGCCTATATATTCATACAGAAACAGACATCTATGATTTAACTATAGCTTTAAGTTTCTGATATCTCGTTAGACAAATTACTTTTTTCTTTAATGTGCACAAGTCACAATGGAGATACAATGAAGCTTAGAATCCTGAATAATGATTTTCTTGTTGGTTAATACTACTTGCAAAGGGTCTAATGTAGAGACTGGGTGATGAAAACTTACAAGTGATCAGTGCCATTGGACTGACATTCTCCAATGTTTTTTGATATTGTTATATTGCATAGTAGTTGAATACAACATATAACTATGCTTTCACGACTATTCCCTTTTAACTAGAGCTATCTGCTGCTGTCACATGACAATGCAGTATAGTAATGCCTTCAACAGCTTAGTGACATACAAAGAGAGTAAATTATTGTCCTTACTATGAAAGCTTACAATCAAGGAAGAAACAAGCAAAATCAAAACACGACTTATTTTCTAGGATGCAATGTAATGTCAGTTATTCTTTATTCCATAATAGTGTACGTCTTCAGTTACATTTGAGTGGAGAATTAAGAAAAGGGCATAGGGTCTATAGAGAACTTAGCAATGAGCAGGGCTTACTGTGAGTGAAAATCAATACAACTACAGTATAAGACAAAGCACACATTGGTACATCAACAGAGGTCAGATGTAGACTGACAAATCAGACAAGCAGCAGGATGAATAGTTTCTCTAACATTTATCTATAAGAAGAGTGTCAAAATTGTTTTCCAAACAGTGAAAATAGTGCAGGTTGATTTCCTATAGCTTTCTGTACTATGCTCTAATGACAGAACAAATTCAGAACCCCTGACATATGGTCCTGTATCTGTATTTTACTTTTCAATGTTTCCCACACTTCCCTACATTTTTTCCCTCTGCCCTTGCACACTCTGTTCTCAAGATACATCAGGCTTCTTCATTCACCCATTAATTACCTATTACATAAGAAGCCATATATGTTGATCCATTTGTTATTTTTTGTCTGGTAACAGGTCAAACAGAACAGAAAATTAATGAGCTGAAGCCTTTCTCAGACTGTAAGTATATGGGCCAGCCTTTCCAGCCACCTGATTTATGAAAGAGAAGACAAATTGTCTTTGAGAATTCCACTCTTTCTGGCAGAAATTGAACAACCATTTTAAAAAACAATATTGTGAAACAGATGACAAACAGATAGACAGATAGGTAACTCATGTAAGCTTCATTTCGTTAGAGAATTTGTTAAAAAATAGTTTATCATAGCGGATTTTAAGCAGGCTAGTAAACATAAAGCAATCTAATTTTGTGTCTTCTATAATGTCATTACAAATAATGCATAATTATTTAGAAGTTAAAATAAAACAGTCAGCTGAACTAATTTAAATTAAGATTAGATACCTACAGTATAAATTCAACTAAAACCCAACAATTGCCTAAGTATGCATACATTCCATCTTGTTTATTTTCCTTTGTGAAGAAATGATCATTTTAAACACTGATGTTTTTATACTTACTAAACAAACAAACAAAATAAAGTCCTCCAAAAAATAGAGTTCTGAAATCTATTATTTGGTTAATAGAAAAGAAAGGAAATGAGAGAAAAAAAATAATAAACAGTAAACTGTTAAAAATCCAAATCAGAAACTAGAAACTACAGATAGATTAAAGTTTCCTTTTAAAGAAGCCCTAGTTCAGAAACTAGTCTGGATTAGTGGTCAGACCTCCACCTCTTCATGGTGCATAGAAAGACTGTAGCCATTTCTTCCTGTCAGCCTTGCATTCCTATCTCGTGCTAAGATGAACTGTGCTCTGAATGTGCTTATCCCTATGCACTGATAGAAGAGAGCACTACTTCCACCACTGCCACCATTTTGGACAGCTAAATGAGGTTGCATAAATTTCATTCTACTTTTAGCAATTAACGAATCAAATATCATCTGAGGACCATAATATTAAGAGTACTAGTGTCTCAAAATATATAAGGAGTAAGTAATAGTTATTAAATAATGACAGCAATATGTTAGCTGTACATAATTTACACATTGTGGTAAAATGAATCTTGGGGTTTCTTATTTTACTGTATTAATAAACTATGTTATACATCTAGGAGTGTCACTGTGATTTCACTTGCAATACATAATAAATGGAAAATACTGCATCCAAGTAGAGCTACTGGAATTTTGTCAGATAGTAACAGATCACAAGGTGATACTGTAAGGAAAATAGCAAAGAAGATCCTTGGATTACAAATTCAAGACTGTCAGGTAATTGTAGGGAAAGAATCAGTTATCTATTAATACTCTCCTACAGAGATTATTACTCCATTACTAATAACATTTCTGGAGTACCTGTTTATTCAGTTACTCACTACTTGTTTCTTAAACATGCCAAATGCCCCAATAACAATGCCACAGATAGAATCAACTAAATTTTTTTTTTTTTTTTTTTTTTTTACTATTGATTATAATGACCATAATCACAGAAGACAGAAGTGAATCTGATCAGATAAAACAATAATAATGGCCAAGGATAGTAATCACTACGTAAAACAAAATTTACAGTCACTTCTCTTCAAGCAGATAATTTGTATTGCATGGGTATTTTGATAAGGTAAGACAGGACTATACATGAACAAGTACTAACACTGAAGGAGTTTACAATCAAAGGGGATTACACTCAGGTAATCACTTGTGAGCATTTATGCAAAGTCTTGTTTTAGTCTCAGAGGACTCTTAAAAGAAGAATGCATTTAAGGATGCACTTACAGATCCTTTTCTGGAGGACTGCTCAAAGAAAGAGAAGCAAGAGAGGACTGCAGAAGTTTTCAATGAATGTATAGAACAGGTGAGCCATAGTAGTTCCCTGTCTTATGATCTTCAGGTACTTCAGTCTTGTACCAAATATTAAATAGAAAATTTACTTTAAGCCAGTCTGTGTTGTTATCTTCTGCAAAGAAGTTTTTCTTTCTTGTAAATGAGGCAGAAGGCCAGAACAGAATGGAAAGACAAGAACAGAAATTGCAGAAAAGCCTGATTACACAGTACACACAGTACTTTGCAGATGAAGCTTTTACATGGAGTACATTAGTCTATAAATGTGCTTTTATATTTCTTGATACATTTTAATGATTATCATAGATATTTTATCTAGGTATACTAGTGGTTCTTCAATTTAAATCAAACAAAAAAACAATCAACCCAAACCTTCTTCAAAAGTTGTAACTAAAAATACCTCTTCACAGCTGAGATGTTACTTAGACAATTCACTGTTTTATTGTTTTCATCAGCTACAGCAAGTCGACAATATTTTCAGTTAATTTCTTCGCTAGATATTGAGGTAGAAAAGTACAACAGTAAGCATTACATACCATAAAAAAGCACAGGCCATAAAGGCATCAACTATAAAACATGACATTAAACATCTTTTACATTGCTGTGTGCTCAGCAAAAGTCACAGTTTGTAGAAAATGTTACTCAAGTTACTATCTTACAGCACAAAAAAATTGGCTCATTGGGTTTAAGACCAAAGAAGAAGACACCTCTCTGTATGACAACTGGATGGAAACTGCTAGAAACATTGGTTTTTAAAGGACCAAAAAGAGTGTTCCAAAGAAAAAGCAGTATACAGACTTCTAAAATTAACTACTGTCATTTAAAGGGGCAAATTTCCAAACAAGGTTTCGTTAAACTAGAGGCTTGGTTACTATCTGTGCTCATTTGGGTGGAAAATAATTTTAATGGCTGTGAAGGTTTATTGGGCTCTACTGATTTAAACATCCTTACAGTAAAGAAAGATTTGCTGAATATAGCTGAGATGCAGACTTGCAATGCAGTGCATGCCCAACATCCTGAAGGAAATGAAAGGTTATCAGCTGACCGAATTTGGATGATCTGCTCACCTGAATGGTCTTGGTAGTAGCTGTAATAGAACTGAACATTTTTGAACAATTTATTTATCAATTAAGCACCTTTCCTAGAGTCATAAAATGTGATGTAGCCATGTTACAGCCTCAATGCTGCCGTGTTACTTCATCACTGCTAAGCACAAATCTATTCTGAGGCACTTGTCAAGCAAGAGGCAAAAGTAATATGGCCTTCAGTGAGATGTAAAAGCACTTTGATAGTACTAAGGGCTTCTCATCAAGCTGCTTCTGAATGGCTTGGTTTCAACACATACCAAAGGCTCTATGCTTCTTGCAGAAAAGACACATACCTATGCTTATAATGCAACAAGAATGACAGTACATAGTGCAAAAGAGGCTATGCTAGACAATGCACAATTATCAGATATCAGATAACAAGTCTACAGTACACCAAAGCACTGTCATATTTAATAATAAGAAAAAAAACCAGAACAAAAAAAGGATTCTGTGCCCATTCCTGAAATGAACTCCAGTATCTGTGGAATCACAATCCTGAGTAAGGGCAAGATTTCATGTGAATACTACACTTAGGAGCAGAATGTAAAGAGCGTCCTGATTGGCCAAGAGGGAATGATAGTCTTTGTATACTAGTCTTTGCTTAAAGTTTGGCATTCCTAGATATAGTCATAGTCATATTGCCCAACCTCACCCAAGCAGAGCCCCCTACAGAAAGTTGCCGAGGACTGCATCTAGTTAGATTTTTATATGTCTAAGAAGAGTGACTCCAAAACCTTCTTGGGCAATCTGTATCAGTGCTCAGTTATCCCGTTGTTCAGATGGAACCTCCTGGGTTTCAGCTTGTGCCAGTTGCCTCTGGTCCTGTTACTGAACATCACTGAAAAGAGCCTTGCTTCATTTTCTTTTCAGCTTCACAAAATCATGGAATGTTAGGGATTGGAAAGAACCTCAAAAGGTCATCTAGTTCAATCCCCTCATCAGAGCAAGAACACCTAAATGAGGTTACACAGGAAGGCATCCAGGTGGGTTTTGAATGTCTTCAGAGAAGGAGACTCCACAACCTCCCTGGGCAGCCTGTTCCAGTGTTCTGTCACCCTCACTGAGAAGAAGTTTCTTCTCATGTTTAAGTGGAACCTTCCATGTTCCACTTTGTATCCATTACCCCTCGTCCTACCACTGGTTGTCATCGAGAGGAGCCTGGTTCCATCCTCCTGACACTGGCCCTTTATATATCTGCAAACATTAATGAGGTCACCCCTCAGTCTCCTCTTCTCCAAGCTAAAGAGACCCAGCTCCCTCAGCCTTTCCTCATAAGAAAGATAGTCCACTCCCTTAATCATCTTTGTGGCTCTGTGGTGGGCTCTCTCCAGCAGTTCCCTGTCCTTCTTGAACTGAGGGGCCCAGAACTGGACACAATATTCCAGATGTAGTCTCACCAGGGCAGAGTAGAGGGGGAGGAGAACCTCTCTGGACCTACTAACCACCCCTCTTCTAATATACCCCAGGATGCCATTGGCCTTCTTGGGCACAAGGGCACAATGCTGTCTCATGGTCATCCTGCTGTCCACCAGGACCCCCAGGTCCCTTTCCCCTACACTCGAAAGACTGCACGAGACCCAAATATTAGAGACTCTAATATAATGGGCTCAGGAGTGGAGTGATGCCAGACAGGTTATTAATCATGGAAAAATAAGACATCCCCTGAAAATAAGCCCTAATACATATTTTGGAGAAAAAAATATTGTAAGACCCTGTCTTAATTTCAGGAAAAGTGGGTATATACTTACCCAGCATTGTGGCATCTTCTGGTCACCAGGGGGAGTCAACCAGTATACTTGACTGCAGTGGAATGCAGAAGAAGAATGCAGCTGAAATACCAAGGCACCTGACAGCAGGTAACGTGCCTTTGACAGGATTGTCATCAGCAGGACTACCTGATCTGTGTGTGAGAACCCAGCAATTGCCAACCTTTATTTTTTTGGGGTTATGCCTCTTAAATTCGCATTTATCAGTGGAACACAGAAATCTCCATGAATTTAAGTGCTCCTGTAGGCACCTAGAAATCTTTTGATTTCAACCAAAAATATCATAAGATCATAGGATAATTTAAATTTGAAGGGACTTTAGGAGGTGTCTAGTCCAACTTTTTGCTACAAGCAGGATCAATTGTGAAGTCAGAGGAAGATGCTCAGGAAGGACTCTATCTAGTCAGGCCTTGAAAACCCCTTCGTTCACTAGGGTTGGAACAAATTCTGGGGAGAACATGCTCCACTCACCTGACTGTCTTCAGGGAAGGAAAATATTCTTTGTCATATACATTCAGAAATACTTTTTCTGTTGCATCCTGTCCTCCCATCATGTACTGTAATAGAGGACCTGACTCATCTCCTTGAAGACCTTCCTGCAGGCATTGGGAGCTGCTGTTAAGCGTCTCTGCAGTCATCTCTTCTCCAGGCTGCCCAAGTCTTGGTCTCTCAACATCTCCTTACAAGGCAAGTGTGTTAGCCTTGATCATCCTGCTGACTCTTCTCTGGACCTGCACTCCAGTGGATCAGTGCTTTTCTTGTTTGGGAGCAGGGGGTTGGCAGGCAGCAAAATGGATGCAATATTTCATATGTGGTCTAAGAACCACTGAGTAGAGGGGATAACCACTGAGCAGAGGGGATAATCACCTTCCTTGCTCTACTGGCTGTGCTTCTTGTAAAACAGCCCAGGATACTGTTGGCCTTCTTTGCTGCTCCGGTACATTGCTGACTCATGTTCAACTGGCTGTCTACCAAGATGCATGCATGCACAGAAAACCATTACAATGCTAATATGCTGTATAGTATTTTAATTAAATATTTTTGTTAAAAAAACCCAAAACCTATACAAGAAAAATATGCAATATTTATTTATTATTATTAAAAACAATCAGACCAACAGAAAAAAAAATGTTTTAGAAAGTCTCTATCAATAAAACTGTCCAGACTGAAAATTAAGCTTCAAGTGTATGAAATCTATTGGAGACACCAGTTATGTCTCTGTGAGTCATGGCTTTTATTTCTCACTTATAGTTCTACTGTCTTTCATATTACTATGAAGATGATTATCATTGGTCTTTGTGCTCTTCATCTTAAACTCTGTCATTGTGAATAGTCTTGTTTTCCTTGAAACCAGAAATATATGCCAAGTACTGATATACATATTTTCAAACAGAAAACATACCTTTAATGCAATGGAAATTGCATGACTAAAGCACAATAGAAAATAAACATTTTAAATAAAGTTTATTTCCTGTACAAGGAATTGAAAAGTTGGATATATTTTAATATTATAAAGATATGCTAAACTTCTATTTAGTCGAGTTAGAAATCTTCCTTGCAGATGAGAACTGTACATCTTAATGTAAGTTGTATCAACAGTATTGCTGAACTTCAGGGCTTACATTCAAAGGAATTCACATAGTATTTATCCTCTTGAGCAAATAGTTCTTGCAGTCCACAGGGCCCTCACACATGCTCATGGCAGTCAGTTGTCTTTCTGTAAATTTTGTAAACTCCCTCTTATTTTATGCAGAACAAATATTTTTTTAAAAAAATGCAATTTAGCAGATACCCAGGAGTATTTAATATAATATGGCCTCTGAAGTCACCAGTTCTACTAGCATTAATTTTTTGTTAAAATATTAAGTGATGGGGATATTGCTACTAGGAATATTCTACTCCAGGTACTGTGTGCCAAGTGTTGGAATAATATGTTTATTACTGTGAAAGCTTTACTGTCCATGCACTGAATACCCTATCCATCATCACATCACCTGTTCAACAGGAAAAGGTACATACTACTTTTATTCTGTGTTTTGTTTCCTATTTTAATTGAAGTCACATTGAAATCTCTACTACAAATCAAAGGTCCTTTAGTCTATACAATATTTTAGTGATACCAGTGCATATTGTTAATAGAAGAAATAAAACGTATTGAGCTATTTCTTCATGTAGATGTAAATTCATTTTCCTCTCCTCATTATTCTTTATATTCATGCATGTATTAGGCAGCTTTTCCCTGCTCAGTGATCTAGACAACATTACTGGAAAGCTAAAACAACAACAACAACAACAACAACAACAGAAACAAAAAAGAAGAGAAAGTTTCTATTGACCTTGGAAAATGCTCATAGCCTGAAAGATGAGCCAGAGAAAAAACACCACAAGACAAACATCTGGTAGGAGATTCATTTCTTGCTTTTTCCTCATCTTTTTTGTATAAATGCCTGGATTATTGGCTAGTTCTCAAACAAAGTTTTGTCCAACTGCTATAGGCCAAAACTTGTCACAAGTACATAGAAACCACTATGGTCAGGCACATAATGAAAAAGAAAACTTTGGCTGAAGCTAAGAGAATACTTTGGCAGGAATACATTATCTCTCTTGGTCCTTGAAAAGCATGACATTTTCATTTTTCATTTTAATGTACATTAATTCAATAGAGCCCACATGCCCAGCAAAATGTGAGATTGGACTAAAAACCTTGTTCCACATTATTATTAAAAATAGTGGCCTTCAGCAGGGAGTGTGTAAAGTTTACGTGACTGATTTGAAGGAGACCTTACAGATGTGACAGTCAGTATTTAAAAAAAAAATAATAAATCAAAACCAAGGTAACTCATGGAGAAAAAAGTTATCTGAGGACTGTTTCTCAGTATTTTCTGAATTAAGGCTCCTGCTCACATTTAGCAGGAATTTAACGCCCTGTTCCTGTGCAATCCTGCATGAAGACAATGTTCATGAACCCTGTAAGTGCAGGTGACCTCTTTTTCTTTACCACCCTGAAGTATGAACTGACTTATTTGTATGAAAGTATTAGTGTGAGGATCCAGTAGTATACATAAAATATAAATGATGAATTGGCAATCTATTTTATACATAGCAAATGCAAACTACTGAACTGGTGCTACATATAGGAGTATCTATCCTTTTCACTGATTCTAATAGAGCTTTCAGCAGCATTAACAAGGAGAAATTCCACTTAACATGCTCAGTACACAATGATTTGAAAAGTAAAGTGAGACTAATCATGTCTAATCTGTAAGGCAATCAATACAAAAAAAATTCTGGAAAAGAGCTGAAAATCTTAATGTATTTGCAGATATACACGCATGCATCTTATATTGTCTTCCATATTTCAAGGCAGCAGACAAGCACTTTTTAAGAAAGGTTTGTTGTTTGTGTTTTTTTGTTTTTGTTTTTGTTTTTGTTTTTTCCTTTTCAATGTCTCAATAATGAGATTTATTTCTACTTTTGACATTTACATTTAATCTCTTGTGTATAATTTTTGTTATTACAGTTTTACCTTTTGCTGGGTTTGATAGTCATACATGATTCATATTAATAGGTTGCCTTCATGTGTGGCCTCTTCTATACACATCTGTGTAGTTTTATCCTCCCTTCTATATACCTAGGCTTTGGTTTCAATGTCCTCTATCCTTTTAAGTTTTACAAACTACTAAAACAAATAAGTTGTTTTTTTTTCAGGAAAGTAAACTGCAGCTTGGTAATAAAGTTGCTCTATTAGCACTTGAGTGTGTCACTGATTCTCACATTGTCATCCAGATACTTGTTCAAATTTTATATATACTATATAACTGTATATATTACTGTTTCTTAAAGAATGAGATCATGATGGAGGAAAAAGGCTTTTGTGGATAGGTAGAATTTGTTTGAAGAAGGCTTATGCTTTGGTTTGCAAATAGATTATCAAAGCTAGTAGATCCATGGTCTTCAAGGTGCAGAAAAGAGATCTGCATAGTGGTCTGACACATCTTGGAAGCTCTCTAAATTAATCCTGTGAAAACAAAGGCTGTTTTTTTGTTTTGTTTTGTTTTGTTTTTGTTTTTCCTGTATTAATATCTATCCAGCTAACATGCAATATTTCCAGCAGAAAATAAACTGAAACACTGACTGGTACTTTAGACTAGTGACTTCCTCACTTATCTGCAGAGTAAGCTTTCAGGATTCGAATCCTATGTTTGATCAATGTAGACCTGAAATCCTTATTATCTTTATTCAACTACGTTTTCAATAAAATGCCAATCACACTGAATGCATGAACTCTGCATCTATACTGAACCTGATACAAAAGTCTCTACAGTTACTTATTTACATTAAATGAAAAAATTGCAAAACACTAAATCTCCTTCCAGACAAATCACAATATGATGGCCAGTGAACACAATATGTCATAATAACTTTCACATTTTGTAAAAAATGCTTGGAAGTTCTTTGGGCACCAATTCATTGTGAATAAATAAAAAGTAGGTGATGCTTCACCCCTACTGCACTTTTGTAGACATTCTCACAGGTAAAAGGTGATACAGAATATACTACTGGTTATTCTTTGGCCATAGGAACTTTAGCATTTTATTTGAAGGTTAGAATACTCTTGGAAAAGCATCCAGAAAACTGTTCAGAAAAGTATATTTTCAAAGAAAAGTTGACTGAAGAACAGGAATATTTTTTACTGCAATAGAAACACAGAATTTGGCAGATCTACAGCCAGTTATTATTTAGTAAATTGGATTTCTGCAGTTAAAAGTGCAGGGTTAGGCCATTTTCACATGAAAGGATAGGATGTTGACTTACTGTTGCTTATTACAATAACTTTATATAGAACTTAGGAATTTATGGATTCTAGTTTAATTTTATTTGTGAGCACTATTATATTAGCATCAATTTACTATATTTTTGGTGATTTGTATATCATTGTTCTTTGTTGCTTTTGACCTGAAGGCACTGCTACCCAAAGTTGTATAGCTTTCCAGGCATAAATCTTGATTTGCCTTCTGTTTTTCATTGTACTGTTTGTTTTTCTTCAGAAGAATGGTGAATGCTAATTTATATATGCATATACATACACATGCATACTTTCAGTGTAAGATACAAACGAAAGATGCTCTGAAGACACAATTATCACACTTAGAAAATTACTTGAAGTTTTTATTCAAATAATCAACCTTTGGCTTTACCTCTAGATACTTAATTTCCCTGGAGTCACCACAGAGAAAATCTTGTCATGGGATATTATTATATGTTATTGTTTTGAGCAGTCTTGGCCCATGCAAGTAATAATCTAAGTGTAAAACAAAAGACAAAAGGTGAGTATTGTACAGTAGAAGCACACAGAAAAAAAGTCAGTATTGATTACTATGATAAACAGTGATCACAGCATGTCAGATACCCAACTATGCAAGAACAAATGCTTTAAAAGTTGACTTTAAAGTTAACATTTCTCACCAACTGCATTAGATATAGAATAATAGTTTATTTTTCATATTTTTAATGTAACCAATCTAAAATAAACTGTTCCAAACTGAAAAGTAAAAGAGTAGATTGAACAATGAGTTCAAAAATGACAGGAAAAAAGTTTAAAAGAAAACTAAAAATAGTAAAAGTAAGTAAACAAAGGTATTTTTAGCTGTACTTTACATTTCATTAATTCCATTATGCTCAAATTATTGCTGAATGTTGATTCATAACTACCATTCTATTTTGAAGTCATAGAAGAAGTGAATAAATTACTCAAGTGGAATGTTACAGTTTGTGACAGGGAAAAATAAAGCAGTTTATTAATCTGACTGTGTGTTTTTGTGTTTAATTTGTGACCTTTTTCACTTTAATGAAGTTTTTAAATACCAGGAGATTTTGGAGGAAAATATTTGATTTATTTTGAATGTAAAGAAAACCAAATTGTTAATGCTAAATACTCTTGTTTTTCATACAGTCTTAATACATTGCTTTGTGCTTCAGGTTGTAAACTGATTTCTTAGGAAAATTTTAAGATATTGTGAAGTCTCTAAGGGCTTTGTGGTTGCATGCTTCCAGCAAATGTTTTTCCCATGGGTCTCTGAATGGAGCAGGACCCCATTATAAGACACATGAGAAGGGTGATGTCTTTCCTGAACCCAGTGCCCTCCTGAACAGTATGACAGGATGTGCAAACATTGTACATATTAGGGAGATTTGTATCCCCTTCTTCTCTCATCATAAGACTTAGTATTTGTGCCTCTTTTCTTGGGCAATTCACATGTTGATATTAATTTGGAGGTAAGTTCAGAAATTCACATCACAGTCCACTGATTTGTAAAGCAAGAATCACAGTTTTAATCAGCTTAGAGCATGCCTAGGTAAAACAGGTAATTTTGAGGAGAGGAATGTGAACAAAAAGTTCAGTAGCATGACAAATACGAAGTGTAAAACCTGATTTCTGTACTGCTACACCTTACATAGCTCTTCGCTAGAAGCTTGATGCCAACCTTATGCAGTGTTAAGCCATTTTCACAAGAAAGGAGGTGTTTTTTTGGTCTTTGTTTTTGTTTTTGTTTTGTTTTGGGTTTGTTTTTTTAGTTTAGATAAGAAGAATGACATTTAGATGGTCTACAATAGAAAATAGGCTTTCTGTTGTTACATTTTAAGTACCTAAGTTGCACTTTGCCCTTGCACAGGTTCCCAGCACCATTTGAAATGCACTAAGCCTTCTGATACAGTTGCCCTCAAGATCCCATGTGTTACTTTCCAGCTCTGTGTAGGTAACTTGAGCACTGTAGGCCATCACAAATAATGCCACATGACTGCTTGTGGGCAACTGAAAGGATCCTTCAAGGTTCAGTGAGATGTATCTAGGGAACAGCATAGCAGTTCACAGTTCAAATATTTAATTCCCGTTTTTCACTGTTATGCTATTAAACAGCAAGGGCTCAAGCTCTGTCTAGGTATGTTTTCATAGTTTTCACTGACTTCACAGGGGTTTGTTTGAAAGGGTCTGGGAGTACAGTTTGTGGCCACTTTTTTTTTTTTTCTTTTTTTTTTTTTTTTTCCCCCTGCAAGAATTGAGCACATTGAATCTACAGCTACTCCTAGTCTAGTCATTTTTTAAAAAAGAAAGCCTTATTCCTCTTCCCCACAGGCTGTATCTCCTTCTTCTGAAAAAATAGTCTGGGTTTTTTTTTTTTGTAGACAAAGGCATCTATATTTAATTAAAAGAAATCTTAAGCCCTTCCAGTGAGTTTTCATGAAGTCTGTGTATCTACAACAATCATCTGGTCAGTTCGCAGTGTTATATGCGCAGGGCTGAATTGTGGCTGCCTTGTTATCCCTGGTGGGAGGAGTAGGGTGTCTGTGATGGGTTGGGACTCCCCAGCCTGGTCCATTGCCTGGGGTTCTGGGGGTGTATATCTGCCTCTGCACTGTCCCCTGACTCCTTCCGGGTGTCCCACAGGAGAGGGCAGTGGTGTCCATGACACAAAAAGGCTGTTGGTCTGGCAGGTTGGTGACAGAAATGTGAGCTTGGTAAGGCAGGGGCTGACCAGCTCAAACCGGCTACAGCAGCTCCAAACAGCTAAGGTCTCCCTGGGCCCATGAGAGCGACCTTTTCTGCCCCTGTCACAGATGCAATGCCTGGAACTCTACTGGTGATGGCAAAAAATCAAATTTACTGGGCTGAAATTTCTACTACACACTTTGTATTTAATGAAGTAAACAGGTATCACAGAAACAGAGGACAGGGATGTAGAGTAATGCAAAAAAAGAAGCTTCAGAAATGTGTGCGAGAGGTACATTGACCATTATAAATTGTGCATTGGTGTCATCACACTTGACTGTTCCATCAAAATACACAGGTGTGTATGACGAAAGGAAACACCAAACCTGAACAGTGACAAACAAATAACAAATTTAAGAAGCAAGTTTTCATGAAATTTTGCATGTAATTCAGATATAAAATCTTGAAAGAGAAAAAATACCACTGAATATAACAAAACTAGAGTAAGGGACATATAATCATTAGGAGACAACACCTTCATGTGCACTAATGGTGAAATTACATTGGAGGTAGTTCCAGAAATGTTCACTAGATACATGACTGACTATGAGACGAGGGCATTTAGAGTAGATGTGTATTTTCGCTTTATTCAGCTTTATGTCTTTTTAGTTATTTCCTTGATTTACTAAGTAATTCATACCCTGATAGTGAGCTAATAGGAACTGAAAAATAATGACAAACTTTTATCAAAATTATTAATGAGCTAGGAAAAACTCATTGGACTATTGGGCCTTTTGCTTCTCCAGATTTCAGCTGTATATGAAAAGGGAGAAATTCTTCAAAGTCTAGGGTCATCTGAAAAAGGTGTTATATTTGGTTATACTAGAAAATAGCAAATTCCCCCAAACTTTCCTCCTTTTTTTTGTATAGAACTTCTTACTGCACAATATATGGACACACCTTTGCATTTTCCCCTCTTCTCCACCAGATCACATGTGATGATTCTTGGAGAAACTTTGAGAAACTCATTTAGTTGGCAGGACTAACCTTTGGGTCTTCTTCAAAACATCAACTTAAATTTAATGAATTTGCTATATTTATTCAACAGCTACACTATGTAGACAGAAAAGAATTAATTTTTTCATTTGAGATCCTCCAGTAAACTGTCTGAATGGAAGGAAGGTATTCTGTCTTGTACAAAGCCAGAATGATCAGCTAGAGTACCTGGGCCACAAATGTTTCTCCTTTAGCACAAGACAACATAGAATCACAGAATGGATTGGGTTGGAAGGGACCTTCAAATGTCATCTTGTCCAGCCCCTCCTGCAATGAACAGGAACATCTTCAGCTAGATCAGGTTGCTTAGAGCCCCATCTTGCCTGGCCTTGAATGTTTCCAGGTATGAGGCACTTACCACCTCTCTGGGAAACTTGTGCCAGTGTTTCACTACCCTTATAATAAAAAATATCTTCCTAATATCTGGTCTGAAGGTAGTGCTACTGTAGACAGAGATTCCAAGAAGTTTTAAGGGCACATGGCAAATCACAGATGCACTGTAAAGTCAGTGGGAAACGTTGTCCTTCAGATGACAAAAAACGCATCAGGAATGGCCTGGGCAAAAAATAAGGCAGGCAAGGAACTGTGGAAAAGCTGAGCATGCAGTAAAGAGTGCCTTTACTTGCATTGAATCTACTTCAGTAAGGTAAACCAGACTTCTGTAAAGCCCAGCATGCTGGGGAGAGTATGACGTGATAGTTGACTAGATCGGATATACTCAGGATGGACAGAAGAAATCAGAAACACCAAGGAGCTTATAAGCAGTGACTGATGGTTTAGAAGAAAAATGAAGTAACAGAATAAACAAACAGAAAATAATTTATTGGCCTAATATTACCAAAGAATAACACTAAGTCTTGAGAAATACCACTAAAACCTGGACTTCCCTGAGTGTTTGCATGAGATTAAACCTTTCTTAACCATAGATTTGCTTATTTGTAGCAGACATGGAGCTGATCTTCTGCATCCTGTATAAAGTCCCATCTTGGCTATATATGATGTGGTTCATTTGTACTTTCAAGTGATATGGTAAACTACAATAGATTCTTGACCTGCCTACACAAATTCCTTTTTCTACTGCCTTAAATGATCAGCTGGTGAGTGAGCTGAAAGTACTCGCTCAGTCAGCCAGCCCTGTTGGTCACTGGCCATAGTCTTCATTTGGTGTGAGGTCATGCTGTTTCTGCACAGAAGGTGTACTCAGCTGATGGTGGCTGGAAATGCTTGAAGCAGTTGGAAGAGACTGTGAGAAGCAGGTGAAAAGGCAAAAGCAAATGGAAGTCACTGCCAATAAGTCTTAGTAATAAATTGGGGTGAGGAAAATCAATACATTGAGCCTTGATGGCTTTCATTATTCTCCTGCCTGCACAGTGTCAGAATGAATAGCTCTAGTAAGAATTAGGTTCTCCATCCTGAAGTGGTTGCAGGGATGGATGCTTCTCATGTATCCCTTACAATAGCTCCGATCTCATGTAACATTCCTCATCCATCAAGTCTATAGTATGGTACTGGAAAATCAGTGTATCAGAAATACACAAAAGAAAAGCAAGATACAGCTAAATATAGCTAAGTTCATTAAAAAAAAAAAAACAAAAAAAACAACAAACAAACAGGTCCTCTCTGCTGAATGCTCATAATATTTTAATAAGCAAATAAGCAAATACATAATAAAAGATGAGTCAAATAGTGAAAAACATAACTAGGACTCCTTGAAAAAGCATAATTCATAGACTTACACATATCACAAATAGCTTTTAAAATATAGTAGAATACCTAGGAAGAAGTTTTAACTTAAAAGAATAGACAAGGAACCTTGAAAGAAAATGCAGGGGAAAAAAAGAAACAATGTTCTTTCAAATTCTATCTAAAAGTGTGAATGTTAGTATATGCTAAAGCCTGAAGTTGCTGTAAAACTTATGTTTCTTTAACTTTGTTGAAAATGAGTACAAGATTATTAAAATTATCTTTCTTTCTATACATATGAAGTTTTAGAAAAAAAGTAAAAAAATCAACTGTTTTCAGCAAAATCTTAAAAATGCTACTATCAAAACTTGAGAAGTTTAAGTTTTAATAATAATTTTGCACTGACAATTCTTTCTTTTTAAAGGTCTTTCTAAATTCAAGATAATTTCTCATGTTAAAAAAGTACTTATCTACAAAATTTGTAAAGAAGATGTTTGGGACAACAGTGAAAATGACATTTTAAAAGAATATGAAGCAAAGTTAATATAAAATGTTCAAAATACATTCAAGAAAAATATTTTTTCCCCCAACATTCTTTTTCAAACACTGTAGTTTCTTTTCATACCTCACTGACTGCATAACTTGACAACACACTCATTATTCTTTAGCTACCAAGAGGCACCTAAAATATAGACTTCATGTATACTTAGAAATATTAGGAATAGATGTGTTCATAATAGAGGTTACAGCAGTTGCATTCAAATTTCTTCGGCTTTATATACATGGTTGCTATAGTAAGTCTTTCTATTTGGGATATGGACTAATGGTGAAAGCTACTCCAGTGCATAGAAGCATAATAGAAGTGTTGCTCTTTGCAGGTTAAGCTTTGGCCAGAAACCTTGTTTGCTAGATGCTTGAAAAGAGAATTCATTTTACTTTCTACTAGACTGTTCAAGAGAGTAATGTATTCTTGTGTCTTGCATATTGTCCTTTTTCCATGCACAGATCCAAGTTATAAAAAATAATACCCTTAAGGCATTTCTGCCAAGTCAGATGCCATTGCTGAGAGAGTCCTAAGAATTTATAAAGTTGAGAAGTAGAAACAGATCAGCTGTAGGTGTGGTAAATAACTAAGCTGTGTCAAAATTCTGCAGTGCTGCTCCCTAGACATTTCTGTTGAGGGAGCACATCACAGCTTCTTTCTTGGTTGTTTGCCAGAGTTTCTTTCTCAAGGAAGTGAGAGCAAAATATCACATGCATGGAATAATATCTTATTTCAACACACAATAAGGCCACAGTTGGCCTACACAGAAAAAGCAGGAAAATGAGAATTGCTCCTAGGTCTCTCATTAGAAATTTTTAGCTGGAGAGTGATGAATAGAAATGTCTTTGTAGATGGTGACCCTGAGGATATAGAAGTGTCAAGCATTTGTTCAGTTCTTAAATGGCTGTCCTATTCTTCAAAGGGCTGGACGCTGAAGAAAATATGACATCAGAAACTGTGGGAATCAGGCACCTATACATAAAGAGGTATAGTTGAACTGAGTTGAATTCAATTACATCTTCATTCATAGTGTTCAGCTGTAGTTAAAGTCAATGGCCAGGAACTAGGTTGTGCAGTGAGTGTAAAGTGTCTCTCAGTTAATTAAAAAAAGTAGTAGTAGATAGATCTAGTGTGTAGACAACTGTTATCAGAAGGCTGCTGGAATACTGGCAAGATAACAGGACTTACTCACAACAGGCAAAAAAAAAAATGATGCAGAAAATGCAATATTAATAGAAACCTTATGATAAGAAGGTTAAGAAACAATCAATTTAGTTTATTGAAGAGAAGATATAGAAGAGAACAAGTAATGGTGTAAAAGAAGTTGCTAATATAATGGTTTTTAACAGCCTTCAAGTGGGCAAAGAAAGATGCACAGACTACAACCTTAAGTTAGGTAAATTCGATATTGAATTAAAATGCAAATTTATAAACATGAAGGTATTTTATTTTCAGAGAAGCTGTTTAAGACAGGTGAAAGTTAATTTTTTTAAAATATTTTTTTAATTAAATGAGATTTAGAAAGAGAAAGCATTAACTAGGAAACCTTTTTAAAACATGATGTTAACTTCTGCATCTGGAAGTTTTTAGTGGTTTGGCGGTCACTTTGTAGCCTTGAACTATATCAAATCTATGACACATAGATTGAAGAGCCAACAAAATACAATTTTAGATAATGAACATTTGGCTTAATTCTATTAAACTATTCCACTCTGAAGCATATTCTTTGTGTAAAAGAGTATCTGGAAGAGTAACTTATCAGATCTGTTGTCTTCAACTTATTAAAGAAAAACAAAAGTGTTAAGACTACGGGACTGCTGAAGAAATATACCCTGGGAGAGGGGGAAGAGGGAAGTGAATTGTTCACAATCAACAGGATTCTTAACTAAATTCTAATCGAAAAGGCACACTTGTGCTACCCCATTGTCTGCAGTTTCTGACCTCACTTTGCATTGTGTATCCTGACAGAGATGACAGGATCGTAAAGGTGCTTCTTGGAATATAATTTGAATAGCATGATCATAGAATCATAGAACACTATCTTCAAAAGTGCATCAAGGATCATCTGGTCCAACCTTTCTTGAAAAAAGCAAGGTCTAGGCAAGATGGCCCAGCACCCTGTCCAGCTAAATCTTAAAAGTGTCCAAAGTTGAGGAATCCACCACTTCCTTGGCGAGATTATTCCAATAGCTGACTGTCCCCACAATAAAAAATTGTCCTCTTCTATCCAGTAGAATCTCCACAAGAATAATATGTATCCATTACCCCTCATCTTTTCCATTTGATTTCTTGTAAAAAGGGAGTCTCTGTTATTCGTAGGCACCTTTTAAATACAGTCACATGGTGATAAGGTGTCCCTAAGCTTTCTTTTCTAAAGGCTGAACAAACCCAGTTGTCTTAGCCTTTCCTCATATAACAGGGTACTCAGCGGTAATAACAGGCCATAAGAGAGAACTTGATCTGAAGAATCTTTGACACAGATGATGAAGAAAAAAACTCACTTTTCTTGGACCTTATGCTTAGTTTGTACAAATGTTTGTTAGCCAAAAAAAACCAAACCAAACCAAACCAAACCAAACCAAAACAAAAAAACCAAACCAAAACTACAAACAAACAAACAAAAAACCACCAATCTTCATAAACTGAGCAGAATATTTTGAAATAACTTAAGGAGAAAACTGTGTACTCACTCACCAAGAGACTGAATTCTAATTAGTCACTTTCCAAAATCTTACTTAATTGGGATGTCATGAATACCAGATAACTTCAGTTGGCTTAATTATGCACCATATCCAGTGCTGTATTCATCCAGTGTTTGCTTCAGGCATGGGAAATATTAGGCAGTTAGTTAGGGCAGCAGACTTCCAGGGTAACAAAGTGAATACATATCTGTTGTGTACTTCACCTATATGAAAGCAAAGGAAGTTGTAGTTGATGCTTATGAAAGTGTGGAACTGAATAATGATTGCTCATACTGAAAGAAAACAAAACCCCAAAACAAAACAACAAAAAAAATATCAACAACAAGAAAAAAAAAAAAAAAAAAGGCAGAAGAAAAGAATGAAAGAGAGCAAAGGGCCTTCTGATGTTTTTCCATACTGATAACCTTTGCACAGTCTTGCTCTTCAGGGGTCTAGGGATCTGTCTCAACTTTTCATCATATATTTTTCTTTTGTTTTCTTTTTCTTTTTTTTTTTTTTCATTTTTATCTCAATGCTCTTCAGAAACAACCTGCTTTCTTCTACTTTTGGTGCAGTAAGATTCACTTTTGCTTACATAGCTGAGAAACTTTGAGTTGTGTCTTCCTTAGCTGTTTATTCATATGTAGAAATCAGCTTTGTATGAGTTACTTGGTCTGGCCAGCTTTTTCCCTCTATTTATATATTTAATAGAATCATAGAATCAGTTAGGTTCAAAGAGGCCCTTAAGATCATTGCATCCAACAATAGCCTAACTCTAGCACTATACCATGCCCCTAAGAATCCCATCTATAAATCTTTTGAACACGTCCAGGGATGGTGCCTCCACCACTTCCCTGGGGAGCCTGTTCCAATGCTTCACAATGCTTTCCATTAAGAATTTTTTCCTAATATCCAATCTGAATCCCCCCCAGAGCAACTTGAGGCCATTTCCTTTTGTCCAATCACTTGAGAGAGGAGAACAAGACCCTTCATGCTACAACCTCCTTTCAGGTAGTTGTAGACATTGATAAAGTCTCCGTTCAGCCTCCTTTTCTCCAGGCTAAACAGCCCCAGTTCCCTCAGCTGCTCCTCACTTGTTCTCCAGAGCCATCACCAACTTCTCTGAACTCTCTCCAGAACCTCAATGTCTTTCTTGTAGTGAGAGGCTCAAAACTGAACACAGTATTCAATGTGTGGCTTCACCAGTGCCAAGTATAGTGGGACAAGTACTAATGGGCTCTGATCTGACCACTGTAACTGGACAGAAAGACCTTGAATTTATAACAGATAGTTTTGTGAAAATGTTATGGAAATCAAAAAAGAAACTAGACGCTGGGAATTGCTACTAAGAACATCAACATGACATTTTATGCTTAAAGTACACCTAGACCTCAATTGCTCTTCTCTCTTTGCATCCCATCATTTGAAAAGATACAGATATGAGAAAGTACAAAAAAAAAAGGATAAAAAATACCAGCATTTCTCCTGTAAATGTGCAGATACAAAGCCTGCCAGTGACAACAGAGGTATAAACCATGGGACAGATACCTTTTTTAGAAAGCAGTTGTCCCGGACAGGCTATGTATTTGCACAGCCTCTGTGCATTAACTAATTAGATTAAATCCATTTATAGCTTGCTAAAATACAGAAGATGACACTGACTGTACCTCCAGTAAGTGTATTTGTAAATGCTAGTGAGTTTTTTAGTTCCTTGACATATATTGCTTAGGACCACAGCTAATCTCCTTTTCAAATTCTTGGCATACTTTCACATAACCTGTTACCCAGGTTTGTGATATAAACTGTATAGACTGGCTTCACCGACTACCCTTCCTATTTTGCCCTCAGGTATGTATTCATCTTTATTCTTACTCTAGATTCCTACTTTTTCCTGCTCTCCATCACAAAGACATATATGTAAAAAAATGCATATGTAGAATCTTGGCATGAGTCAACTCGTTCACAGAATCACAGAACCACAGAACCACAGAACCACAGAATGGTTGTGGTTGGAAGGGACCTCTAGAGATCACCCAGTCCAACCCACCTGCTAAAGCAGGTTCACCCAGAGCAGATTGCACAGGAATGTGTCTAGGCAGGTCTTGAATGTCTCCATAGAAGGAGACTCCACAACCTCTCTGGGCAGCCTGTTGCAGTGCTCTGGCACCCTCAAAGTAAGGAAGTTTCTCCTCACATACAGATGGAACCTCCGATGTTTCAGTCTGTGCCCGTTGCTCCTCATTCTATCATTGGGCACCACTGAAAAGAGTCTGGTCCCATCGTCTTGACATCCATACTTCAGATCTTTGTAAACATTGATAAGACTCCCTCTCAGCCTTCTCCAGGCTGAATAGACCCAGCTCTCTCAGTCTCTCCTCATAAGAAAGATGCTCCAGACCCCTAGTCATCCTTGTGGCTCTCCACTGGATTCCCTCCAGTAACTCCTTGTCCCTCTTAAACTGGTGAGCCCAGAAATGGATGCAGTTCTTCCATTAAATACAATCTGAGCTCTGCATATTTAACCTATAAGTGAATTAAATTTAATATATATTTTTTATTCTGTCTTGCTTATTCTTCATCTTTCCCCAAAATAAACATTTCTAAGAATGATTTTGCATCTTACTTGCATTATATTTTCCCAGGATAAAACTGCATTCCATAGGAAATTTTAACTTATTTTTCTAATGAACAAACAGCAAAACGTTACTAAACTAGCCATTAATTCACCTAACCTTATTGTTTCTGAGGGCTGTTCTCCTGCCCGGATGTAAATGCCTCTTGCTGAATGAGCTGAATTATACTCTAGTCTCGACTGTCAGTACAGAGAAGGATCTTGATGCACTTGTGTAAATGTAGGTTTCTAGTGTTATTTGTGATGTCTTGGGGTGTCCGGGAGATCTGCAAAGGGCTGGAAAGTATGATCCAGGGAGATCTGCATCCTATGAAACCTCAGCCAGAGGACAGACATCCTGACACATCTTTTCATGGAGTTGTTTACATTTAGGTAAATGTTTCTTCCCTTAGCTCTTCACTGAATTGTAATAAATTCTTAGGCATCTTTGCACACAAGTATCTTAAACCTTAAACAAAGAATTTTAGTGTGATTTGGGAGGCTTTAAGGTATTTTACATGCCCTCCACCTGGTGTTCCAGATGTCTGTGTTTCTCCTGTAGACTCTGACAGGTCAGCCAACCTCATGTAGGTACTATGGATTTCTTACTGTCTCATATTTTACTAGATGCCTAGTTTTAATTACTGGATGAATTAGTTTAGGAAATGAATATTCCCTACAACTTAAAGGGTTTAGTGCTGCACTTGCTTTTTACTGGGCTATCATGGATCCTTTGAATAGAAGATTAAGAAAAAATAATGTGCAGCTATGAAGAAATCTTTTCACTTCTACTTCAGTGTCAATTTTTTCACTTGTTGTGATTGTTTCATAAGCTGATGAGTGAGACTAGTATGTCTTCTGAACCATAATGCAAAATGAGACAAGCTTTTTTTTTTTTTTTTCCTTCTTCCAGTAGTTAGTTCTTTCTTGTATGCATTATACCCTAGTTGCACTTACTTCATTTAGATTTGATGCTGGCCTGTTTACTCTGCTTACTACAGCTTTATTCGAATCCGTCTGCTCTTGGTATTTTTCTTGTTGTTATTATACAGAAGAACCAATTTAAGTACATGTAAAATCTTCTGGAACACTTGCCACCCCCAACGCCACCCACACATGACAGAAATGTACTGCAGAAAGATACAGTGTAGATGCTTGAGTCAAACAGAATAGATATTTCTTACGTTCCTTGCTGGCCATGTAAGTAGCAAAGAATCCTCTTTTCAGCTTTCTGTCTTTTTATCTGGGTGTTTTTTTTCTGCTTCTCTTTTTTAAAACTACTTGGAGCTTCAACACAGTGTGAACAGAAACTTTAAATTCACCCTCACATTTTTAGAGCATCCAAGAACAGGGGGCAAGGTGGCTTACATGTGTTGTCCTGGTGAAATATTTCATAGTCCATTTATTCTGCTAAGGAGGAGGTTACATCATAGCACTACTCCTGTGAGCAATGGAATAATGAAGCATCCATATGAATGAATATGTTTTCGGATTTCTCAATGAACCATTTAAAGTGAAGGAGGATATGAAGAAGTAAATATTCCAGGATGTGTGTTTCACTCTTATTTTTATAAGGTATGTAATTTACTTAGGCTACTAAAATAGTGATTGTATTTATCAAGCTCTGCCAGCAGGGCTCTCTCTTGCATTATATTTGAATTAAATAAGGAAGTTTTCATTTTGCATCTATAGTCTCCTCTGCTAAGAAATTTTAACACTGAAATGATAAATCACTAGTCCTATTTATGGAACCTATTAGCCAAAGAATTAGAGCACCTTTGTATTCAGAGTACCAAAATATTTCTAAGATAATTCCTTTTTAAGTAATCTGATTCTTGTTTAGCAAAGGTCTGCATATCTAGTTAATGGCCAACACTTTTATCTGCAATGTCTCTTAGGAAATTTAAATAGCCAAAGTCATAAAATTTGACTACTTGCCACTGAAGTCTCAAAATCTTGATGAATACTTTCAAGAGGTGGAGGGAATCCTGATGGTTGTCCAGATCCGACATCTATCCCAGGATAGACAGATATTGAATCTGTGTTGGGACAAGACTCAGGTACAAGACATTACTCCATGTCTTATCACAGAATCACAGAATGTTAGGGGTTGGAAGGGACCTCAAAAGATCATCTAGTCCAATCCCCCTGCCGGAGCAGGAATACCTAGATGAGGTTACACAGGAAGGTGTCCAGGCAGGTTTTGAATGTCTCCAGAGTAGGAGACTCCACAACCTCCCTGAGCAGCCTGTTCCAGTGCTCTGTCACCCTTACTGAGAAGTTTCTTCTCAAATTTAAGTGGAACCTCTTGTGTTCCAGTTTGAACCTACTACCCCTTGTCCTACCATTGGTTGTCACCAAGAAGAGCCTGGCTTCATCCTCCTGACACTCACCCTTTATATATCTGTAAACATTAATGAGGTCACCCCTCAGTCTCCTCCAAGCTAAAGGGACCCAGCTTCTTTAGCCTTTCCTCATAAGGGAGATGCTCCACTCCCTTCATCATCTTTGTTGCCCTGCACTGGACTCTCTCCAGCAGTTCCCTGTCCTTCTTGAACTGAGGGGCGGAGAACTGGACACAATATTCCAGATGTAGTCTCACCAGGGCAGAGTAGAGGGGAAGGAGGACTTCTTTCGATCTGCTAACCACCTCCCTTCTAATACAACTCAGGATGCCATTGGCCTTCCTGGCCACAAGGGCACAATGCTGGCTCATGGTCATTCTGCTGCCCACCAGGACCTCCAGGTCCCTTTCCCCTACGCTGCTCTCTAATAGGTCATTCCCCAACTTATACTGGAACCTGGGGTTGTTCCTACCCAGAACAATGACTACTATTAGAAAGAAACCCAAACTAGTAAACAGGCCTCATTCTGAACAGTCAGGGATCAGGACTTTACCCATAACAAAAACGAGATCTACCTTCTTTTTGTGTCAATCCATCTACACCAGGGGTGTCAAACTCATTTTCACTGGGACCATGTCAGCCTCGCAGTTGCTCTTAAAGGGCTGAATGCAATTTTAGGACTGTATAAATGTAAATGTAGTTACCATGGTCCCCAGTGAAAATGTGTTTGACAGCCCTGGTCTCGACCTTTAAATGGATCAAGTGCCTTCCTTTCTTTTGCAGGCTGGATTGCCCCATCTATTGCTTCTGTTGTTATTTTTTAGAGTTATTGCCCTGGAGCTTGATAGTGATGTAAACATTCAGAATTCCCTTCTTAAAGAGTGTCCTTCTTAAGCCTTACTTTTTTTTTTAATTATTTTTTTTTTTTTTTTTTTTTAATGGGCCATATGCATCCCAATTAATACACAACATCTTTTAGCTGTTGTGTTAATTCCAACATCAAAAAGGAGCTTTCGGGCCAGAATTTTATAGCAGAGATTTTCAGATCTGGTTACCTGTTCATGTTCTAGTTTGCAATTGTATTCAGTTCCCTAGAAAATCTTAGGATGGATTCCAGGAACTTGAACAACCAAGTAATGCTTTTGAAATCAGGTGCCTAAGTAGGGATTGAAGTGATTAGTTTCAAAGTCTGAGATTTCAGACTTACATATTACTAAATATATTAGCTGTATATCACAGCATTCAGTGATCTAAGATGCATCTCATCTAACTTAGATCAATTATGAATTAAATTAGAAAATGATTAAAACGACAGAATAATGATAATAATTTATGGTAGTTTCTATCTTCTTCCATTTACTGAAGACAGAACCTAAATGG
Source organism: Nesoenas mayeri (assembly GCF_963082525.1). Taxonomy (NCBI): domain Eukaryota; kingdom Metazoa; phylum Chordata; class Aves; order Columbiformes; family Columbidae; genus Nesoenas; species Nesoenas mayeri. Next base: position 162,423,215 of record NC_137541.1, read on the forward strand.
CTGCCTCTGAAGCAACTCAAGACAAAAGAGATTAATCTTTTCCTAAGTGACCATATTCTGAATATGTTTAAAAACTGAAAGTATGAATCAAAGTTTCTTTTAAAGACTGGATATAATGTAGTGCAACAGGATAAATGATGATTGAATCAAGACTCAATTCTGAATCAGTGGGCAGTCTGGAGATTCTTATTAATAGTTTTTTGCTTTTGCTTTTAATTTCCTGTAAAGGATTATATCTCTAACTGAGATCCAAAAATGATAAAATACTGATAGAAAGGTTATTATTGCAGAATTTCTAGCTGTGAATGGAAACAGAGCAGAAATGCTAGTCTTTTATTATTTTTATTATTATTTTAATAAAGTGAAATGAAAAGGAATGTAGTCTCCTCAGGGTTTTTCTAATGGGAAGACATCTAAGTTCTAATGAACCATAGACTTTTCTTCAGTCAAACTAAAAATGAGTACATCTTTCCCCATGTCCTTCTGCCATGGAATACCAGCCATAGGCTAAATGGCATTGATAAAAATGAAATGCCATGTAAGTCACAAAACTTTATAACATATCAGACAGCTCTACCAGAAACTAAAAAGGTGGAAGTTAAGACTTTTTATTTATTTTTTTCCCTTCTCCATATCAGTGCTGCACAATGCCAGGATTCATTTATGAATCTTCTGTTCATATCCTGTTTCCTTCATTTCTACCAAGGTCAACATGCTGTGTTAAAAACAGTAATAATGAAACCCAACAGAAATCCCACAGAAAATTTCATTTAAAAAATCAGTCTTCATTGTAGAATAACAAGATCATTTATAAAGACTATCTCTGTAAAAGTAATATGATCAGTATTTGAGGGAATACATGAATAGCTAAAGGAGGACATAGTGAAATCATGGAAGAAACATAAAAATGTAAATCATTCTTCTGTCCATATTTATTTACATCAGTTATTCCTAGAATTTCATAGATGTACTTTTTGTTAGTAGAACCTTTTATTAAATTAATGTATGTTTATTTGAGTAAATCTATATTCAGTCAGCAGTAGTTTACACTTGCAAAACTATATGTTTAGAGAATTGCACGTTTGCTGTAAATGGCAGAGAAAGAAGTAGGATAACAGGAAGGCAGAGAATGTCATTGCCAACTTATCACCCTTTTGCTTTCTCCGTGCTAGAAAAAAAAAAAAAAAAAAAAGAAAAAAGTGCTTTGGCGTGGTAAAAGGCAATCTGGCATAGGTTCATAAGTTTCATATGTAAATTCATGACCACTTGCACCTCTGCCAGAAATGTGTATGATATTCATGTTAGAAGTGTTTTTGTGGAAAAGAGGTACATAAGTAATTAGCATGATTAACTATTTCACTTTAGTTTGACATCTGCTTACACCTTTAATAAAATGCTTTCTGCCATCAGAGGTCCATATATTGGTAGACTGTTTTGCTTTGAGTTTTCAAAAATACTTTAATTACACGTAAGAAATTGCAGTTGAAGGATGAAAAAATAACCAACCAACCAACAAAACAAAATAACAAATTAGAAAATATTCAACAACAGGAAACTCTGTTTAGTTTTTCACTGATAAATGATATATAGATGGCATTAAACATTTTAATAGTTGGAAATGTAAAAATTGTGGTTAAATTTGCATTTTTTTCTGCAGAAAGGTAAGATCACTACCATATGCTATTGAGATTCCAGGTCACCTTACAACTTCTTAAATAGATTTAACTTAATACATATATGCTTCCATGTCTGTTTCTGTAGCAAGTAGTTTGAGTTTTATCAAGATTGAACAAGCCCCATTTTAGAGGTTATATTGCTTTCAACTCTGTCTATAGCCTTGCTTTGCCTTGTGTTTAGCACTTCAAAGATTAAAGTTAGCACCAACTTAAGCCGGAGTATCCTTCTCTCATAGTAAAAATCAGCCACAGTTTGCTGCTAATTGTCTCTTATTTTGTCACGAGAAATTGCATCTAATGTGATGAATTTAAAGAGTCAGGATGTACTGTGATTACCCCAGATGCTGCTCCATGTGGCTTGGTTCTCCTTCTGGTTCTGCCTCTCATTCTGTCTCATGTCCTGTCTTCTTTAATTCCTCTCTGCTGCACCAGTCATCTGTGGATGTTTCACATGGCCTAGGGCAGCTTATGATGGTATTCTGGTAGCAATACTGAAGAAACTGAGTCTTGTCCATGTCACTCACCTATTCTTGTAGAAGTCCTTTTGAATTTTATATAAAATTCATTTTCCAAAACCAAGATCTCCTTAAGGTTTTGACTTTTCTTAGGTGAAGCTCATGAGGAACTCCATTCCATGCTACCACGGTATCTACAGAAGTGCAACAAACATCTCCAGCCTTTCATTTAACCTGTTTCTTTATTAGACTGTTCTCAGTCTTTCATTTAGAGTTTACAATAAAGCATCTGTTTTCCTTCCAGTTTCTTTAAATATTTACCTTTTTGGTCTGTTGACAAATGTCTGTCAAGATCTCTAAAATTATTTTTTAAGTTATAATAGTTATTATTGTAATTATTCTTTTTTTGAAGTCAAGCAGTGAAAATTGCTTTCAAAAGAACAGGTTGACAATGTCATGGTAAAAATCAAAATAAAACAAAACAAAAAACCCCAAACTGGTTTCTAACTGGTTTGATGGGGAATTAATACAATGTCAGGAAGGTAGCTTTGAATATATGTTTGTTAAAGTCTTTGAAGAAGACAATCATTCAGGTGAAAAGGGAACAAACAAACAAAGACAAAAAAACCCACAACACCAAAACTCAAACAAGCATGACAACAAACTACAACTACAAGCATGACTACAACTACTATAACAAACAAACAACAAACTAAAGAAACAAACAAATCCCAGGAATGATATGCATAAAGAGCTAGACAGAACTGAGAAATAATCAAGCAGTAAGATTATAAATAAAAATACAAATCAGGAGAAAATTGGTTTATTGTGCTATCAACTCTTAAATCAAAGGTGTTATAAGAAAGATTTGTTTGCTAGTCTTCAACTAAAATGTGAAATGTGAAACTTTTATCTAAAAACGCCTCTTTGTGTGATAAGAATATTTAGACCTTTTCTAAAGAAAAGATATGATCAGTGAATTATTTGAATAATGGCAGTGGGTTGACCTTGACTGGCTGCCAGACCCCTACCCAGTTGCTTTCTCATCTCCTCTCCTCAACAGGATAAAGGGAGAAAATAAAATGGAAAATCCCAAGGGTCAAGATACAGACAAGGAAATCATTGACCAATCTCTGTCATAGGCAAAAGAGTTGACTTGGGAAAAATACATTCAAATTATTGGCAAATAAAATAGAGTTTGATAGTGAGAAACACATACAAAAATTAAAACATCTTCCCCTGACCCATCCTTTTTTCCTAGTCTCAACTTCACTTCTTCACTCCTGACTCTTCTATCTACCCTTCACTTGAGTGGCACAGGGGTGATGGGGAATGGGGTGTTGTTGTCAGTCCACAACACTTCAACTCCATCATTCCTTCCTCCTCACACTTTTCACCTGCTCCAGCATGAGTCCTCTCTGTGGGCTGCAGTTCCTTTGAATCCACCTGCTTTGATATGGGAACCTCCATGGCCTGCAGTGTGGATATCCATGCTGACATAGTCTCTTCTCCAAAGACTACAAGCTGCAGGAGCACCTCCTCTCTTTCTTTTATCTCTCATCTTGGTATTTGCATGGATTTTTCTTACACTTGCACTTTTTTTTTTTTTCAATTATTTATTTCATTTTGCCCTCACTCCTTCCTCCTGGGCAACATTTAGCCTTTCTTGAGTACGTTTTTCCGGAGGCACAAGCATGTTGATTGCGGGGCTCAGCTGTGTCCTATGGTGGGTCCATTGGAGGCAGCTAGAATCAATTGTGTTCAGCATGGGAGAATCACAGAGTCACAGAATGTTAGGGATTGGAAGGGACCTCAAAAGATCATCTAGTCCAATCCCCCTGCCAGAGCAGGAACACTTAGATGACGCTACACAGGAATGTGTCCAGGCAGGTTTTGAATGTCTCTAGAGTAGGAGACTCCACAACCTCCCTGGGTAGCCTGTTCCAGTGCTCTGTTACCCTCACTGAGAAGAAGTTTCTTCTCAAATTTAAGTGGAACCTCTTGTGTTCCAATTTGAACCCATTACCCCTTGTCTTGCCATTGTTTGTCAAGAATCTCTGTTCTCTCCTTACAGAGGACACTCCTACTGCCCCCCACTGCCAAAGCCCTGACACCTACACCTGGTACAGTGACCTTCTCTGTAGTTTTGCACTTTCCTTCTTTTTGTTGCACCTATAATATGTAAATTGCTTTGTCAAATACATGTATGTCTTCTAACAGTAAATACTTTGGGCTGTGTGGGCTTCCTAATCCACACATGAAAATATATCTGAGACTGTAAACAATGTGTATCATATGAAAATGATAAAACAATTTGGCTTCATTCTTTTTCCTCCCTTCATTGCATCAGGTGTTCTGTTTAGGATATAAGCAATATATCAAATGGTACCTGTGTTTGAAGACTATTTCTGGCACATCTGAGCTACACAATATGCTCTAACTTTCAACACACTGTTTTTTAAGTCTCATGGTAGCTAATACTTTTCAAACAAAAGGTTATTGAAATCTTAGACAGACCTTGAAATGAGATAGAATATCAGGAAATCCTTAGGGAAAGTACCAAAATTCTTTCCCTTAGATTTCGCTTTTTCTCATGAAGTATTGAGAAAATCAGCATTTTTCAGATTTTTATGATATACATCAGGTGATTTTGATTTTCCTTTTCCTTTTGTTCATTTACTGGTGGGGAAAAAAGGAAATATTTCAATTTGTCTCAGAAAACTGTTGTGTTCTGAGATTTCAAAAGTCTGAAAGAGACTTTAAAGTAGTTAAATGCCTTTTGAATTTTAACATAAGGAACTGTTCAGGACATTACACTATCACATCTGAAGTTTGCAAAACAAAACATCCAGTTATTGACTTAGATGTTTAATTATACCATCACCTTTGAAACACAAAGGAAATTTGTTTGTTTTGCTTTGGTGGTGTGTATTTTTGTTTGTTTGTTGGTTTGTTTGTTTTTCTTTTGACTGTTATAAGACATACCAGAAGCCTATCATGGCTGATCTTCCTGGTACACACCTATCTTTAAGAAGTGGTTCCAGATTTTAGATTCTGAGTAAAGACAAGCATCATATGCAGTCAAAATTCAGGCACCACAGCTTTGAAGAATAAAAAGATTTAAAACACATGCTTGCAATTACCTATGATGGGAATCTGCTCATCTAATTTTAGCTGTCTAAAAGTCAGATGTCTAGCTCAAGTTATTGATGGCAACTGCTTCCACTGGTAGCTGAGAGAGAGGTGTCTCCATCAAGCTGTTAATCTTTGTAATATATATAGGTGGAAGAAGTCATTCACCAAAGTGATATTATGTTTCTCTGTTAAATGTAGAAGAAATTTAAATAACTAGAAGAGCAATTTCTGGAGACCTGAAGTTAAGCGAGATAAATCCTATTCTTTTTTAATTGTCTCTAGACAGCTTTTTTACTGTATATACTTTTGGCTTTCTCTAGGTAACATATGAATCAGGGGCAGTACTATACAAGCAAACTGATTAAAGGAAAGAAGAAAAATAAACCTTCAAAGAATATTAATAAGCAGTATGCAATTAGTGGCTATATTCTAAAAGCTGGTTTTGTTATTGAAATGCAAAAAGCAACTAAGAGATGTTCAAATTCACTGGTGTTTTATGCTGTGGTCCCTTGAGAGCATGATTGAGAGTGGCTCTGTTAAAGGATAAGAAACCCATAATTATTTTTTTTTCTCAGTTCATTATATTGCAAACAATTTTCCATCTTATAGAGAAACTCGTTTACTTTCAAAGACTGAACGTGATCATTAACCTCATTCATAGCCTTTTTTCAAGTGAATCTGAAATTAATCAGAAACTTTCAGTTTAACACAAGGGAAGCAAGATTTGTTGGGTTTTTTTGTTTGTTTGTTTGGTTGGTTGGTTTTTGTTGTTGTTGTTGTTGTTGTTTTCATGTGAAGTAAAGTTTATCCATAATCTTTACAGAAAACAACATAAAATTTTGTGTATAAGTAAGGGGAAGTATGGAAAACTACATTTCTTTTCTGTTTCTGTGAAGGATAGAGTGTTTTGAGTGAAATTCTTCACGTGTGAGCAGAAAAGTAGTGAACGAATTACCTGCATGACAAGTGCACTACATTTCTGTCATCTGTCTGCAAGTGGCACTTGTAGGAGACAGAAAGACAAAATGTACATAGAAAATCAGGTTTGGGTCAATTTTCCATTGATCTGGACCAGATTTAACTTCCCTTTATATCTAAGTTCTCTCTGTATTTTGTGTGAGTTTTGCTGCTTGGTCTGATCCATGAGTCAACGTTTTCAAAACACATATTATTTCAGTGATACTGAAAGATCTTTAACATACCCACATACAAAGCTTTAATGAAAAATTGTAGACACCTTCACAGAAGCCAAGAGGTCTTACTGAAGTTTATGACAGTTATGAAGAAATTACTCTAGGAAAACTGTCAAATTTAACAGGCAGTGCTATTATCTTTCTATAGGCTTTATAAATAATTTTTTAAAAAAGCTAGGAAATACAATTCTCTATTATATTTGTAAGATGGTCAAATATTTATTAAAAATATCTTTTCTATGTTTTGTTTTTGCTCAAATTATTTTTGAAAGTAATGTATACCTCAATTCTTAATGAAGGTTGATTCTGGCTCTTATAATAGTTCTTAGCATTTTTTGCTTGTTTGTTTGTTGGTGTGTGTGATACTTTTTCCCTCGGTATCTTTATATTGTTGTTTTGTTTGTTTGTTTGTTTGTTTGTTTTTCTTGGCACTTTAGTATTTATCTTTGCTACATCATTTTCTCAAAGTACATCTCATTGATTCATACACAAATAGTGTCTTTCGTTGCCACTGGCTCATCCTTTTCAGATGGAGGGACCCAGTTCTACTGCAATGTGCCTCAATAAGTTTTCCATTATCTATGAGGATACAGGAGGTCTTTTATTTACTTCTGGTCATTTATTAAGAAAAAACAGAACAAAACCAAAAAAAAACAAAAAAAAAAAAAAAAAAACAAAAAATGAAACATTCAAATACCAGAAGAATTCAGATCCTTTTCACATGTACAAAGTAGTTACTGGGGAAAAAAAAAAAAAAAAAAAAAAAAGTGGACATTTTTCCAGTACTGGTTCTTACGGCAAGTTCTTGCAATATTTTGATATTTAAATGTTTTGCTTTATTAGCAGGCTGTTAAAAGCCTTAATATCATCATGGTGTGATGCAACAATAATTGGTTGTGATTGAGCAATTCTAATAGAACAAAATAGTTAATAATGTGATGTGATGGACAGTCATATTTGTTCACATGCTATTTTGATGGGCTAATCTAAATAGCTCGTATTTCAAAGGACATAGATGGCATAGCTTCTCCTGAAACCCTAAGACATGATTATAGTAATCAGCTTACTGTTTTGCACTTGCTGGAAGCTGTTTGCTATTTATTTCTACTGTTTCAAACTAGAGCTGCTATGTCATCTCAAAGAATCTTATATGAGATTGCATCAGAATGAGAACATTTATTTGTAGAGTTTATATATATTTATGCACCAATAAAGAATGTACAAAAAAAGAATATTCTGAAAATACATATTGCTTCAGAGTTATAATGAAAGAATTCTTATGAGAAGAAAATATTCTGGAACTTCTCAATGCATAGCCAGCCACCTAAATACATTATTTTCCCTGAAGTGTCACTAGTTTTTACGTCAGCTTTTGGAAACTTCTTTTTTAATTTACTAAGCTTGAAGCATTATTTCATAATTCCAAGGAAAGATTCCCCAAAATGAGTTTGTAATAACTTTTGATAGGAATTTAGATTAATCATGATAGACTACAAGTAATTTTTGAAATAAATATATTAAAGTGGAAATAAACACAGAGTCATCACTTTCATTATACTGTATGTGATGGTATTAAACAGAATATCAAATCTTATCACATTGTGTCACAGGTTTGCTACTACTATGTCTGGCTTTTCCTCCAATGTCTGAATATCTTATGTTGTGATTATGTTTGCAATTTTCTAAATTGTATAGCAATCTTCTGCTAATAATGGTTTTCTAAGACATCCTAAATATATACATTTAATATCAATCTCTATTGAAGTATGCTAGGTGGCATTCCCTAGTCCAAAATACTCCATACACTCAACATAAACTTTATAGATTACAGATTTGCAAGGCCAGGTGGAATGATTTTGTGTTCTTATCCTGATCCTCCATATGACAGTGGATTAGTACTTTCCTGTATTGATGAATTTTGGACTAGAAGTTATCTTTCAGGAAAGCAAAAAAACAAACCAAACACATAAACCAACTTCATTTAATAGTAAAATTCAGTAATGGTAGTCCACTACAGCTTTAATAAAAATTCTGCTTGTCGTTGAGCAGTTGTGTGGGGTTTAGTTGCTGGCTGGGATTAAATGACAACAAAGCCCTATAATTATATTTTCATGATATATTGTGAATATATCTGACATATTCTCAATATGTTCTATCTTGTGATATATTCTGAAGTAAGTTTACTTTGCCAGTGTATATGAACTTGCTTTGTTTAAGTTCTGAGATGACCAAAGACTATGGGACAGCTAACAGACAAAAACTGGATGAGCTTAATGAACCATTTCCCCCAGTAAGGTTTATAAAATTCAGCTCTGCATTTCATTAACACTGTCGCTGCAGAGCTCAGGCACAGGAAGTCACATCCACCCAGCACATACAATGTAAGCAGTATGAGTTCTATACATAAAAAGGACCTTGTGTCTATTAGGAGATGAAATATAAGTTTTCTGTGTCTCCCAAATGGCTGTGTTGTTCATCACAGTGTATTAGAGGACCTTCAAATGGACCCAACACATTTCTCCATCTTCAAAGACCATCTTTTCAGCATGCTCATCCAAAGAACGTATTTATATTTTCAAAGTGCATCGCTCCTGGTTTTCATTTTGACAGGCTAAAAAAGCAAAACTTGTTAATTTCTTCCTGTAAAACTGTCCATTTGCTCTATTTTTACAGTAACCCTCTTCAGTCCAGTTTGAGTTCATCTTTCATAGGCATGGACGAATTCTTTCAAGTGCCTCGTACACTGTAAATACAGCTCTCCTTTTACTGGAATATCTTTACTGATGTGGGCTCCGGTTGCTTTTACAAGCTTAAGACCCTGTATGAATCTGTAGAGACACCTGGATGCCAAGGTACATAAAATGACACAAACATTGGAACTTTCAGACCTAACTTTTATGTAGGTACCTTCATGTAGATCTTTAGGTGTTTAAACTTTGAATGCATTAACACCCTTATTTTGAAAAAAGAAAAAAAAAAAAAAAGACTACCATGTTTGCTGCAGTACACTATTGTTACTGTTAAGCACTGATGCAAGCAGCTGAACAACAAGAAAAACCATAGGCAATGACAAACATGAAAACTTTTAAAGACTCTAGTTATCCTACAAATCAGACTCTGCACTTATGACACAATCTACTGTTTATATCTGAACATTGTAACGTCTCTTGTAAGTGTTCCATACTATTTGTTTTCCATCATTGTTTGCTGTTGCTATTATTATTATTATTACACTACACTTGATTAAATAGTGTCAACATTAAGAAATAAACTGTTAAAGCAGTTATCTTCAAAAGTATCCATTTATCATTTCTCGCTCATTTTTTTGTATGCTCAGATAAGGACAACCAAGATGACAAGCCAAATCAGTTATCTGCAACTTCATATTAAATTACATTATTGTTCCATTAAATCTAGCTCATGAAATTCAATGGTAAAAAGATATATGAAAAACAAAAGTGACACATTGAAAATAATGCTTGAAGATATAAAAGTCTGTATTAATTGAATTCTATTTTTAGCTAAAAAAATGAAAAATACAACTCACAATTTCCTAGAATTATTGTAATATAGTAATAGTGAAAGATATGGTATAGTAAAAAAATATAGTAATATAGTAATAGTGAAAGAAAGAGTTATTCTGTTATTTTTTGGTCTTATTCTAGTAGAACAAAGGCATTCGTGCTGCTGTATCATATTTCTGCACCTTTTATCCACATTTTCACACACATAAATGCATGCTGACTTGTGAGAAAAGGCTGTAATCTTTATAAAAACTTTCTTCAGCCATACAACTTAAGTGAGATTTATAGGACCATTTGTCAATTGTGCTGCTTTAAATCTCCTGAAAAGGTATAGATTACACTTCAATTTTTGTAGTATTAGTTAAATACATTTCTTAATTCTGATCTTGTATTTTCTTTATAAATCAAACTATTTGAAGATGGGCATTCAGAGTTTTCATTATTTCACCTTTCAATTTTTTTAGATGTTCCTTCTTTGACTGAAAATATTTCTTCATTTTTTTTAAATCCTTACTAAATTTCAGCTCTGACTTATTATTATATTGAAAGAAGATAATTTGGGTGTTTTGTACATAATTTCCATATTTTTAGTTTTCCCTCCAAACTCTTTCATATTTAAATGAAAATGAAAAGAATAATGATGATGATGACGATGATAATAATAATAATAATGTTATCAAGACAGAAATCCTCAAAGTAACAACAGAAAAAGAAAGAAGGATGCAGTCTTCTGGATATCCAGTAATCAGCCTGTTAGTGAGACCATTAACAAATCAAAAAGTGGACTCTCAAATGAGTGAAAGGGAAACATATGGGTCATTATTCTCAGTATCCATTCTTAATCAATCTATAGAACCTCTGAATACAAAAATTACTATGTATATCTTTAGAAAGCACTGAGCCTGTTCTATGTCTAAAAGAACTTGCAGAAGATACAGGAAGCTGCTGACAAGAATAATGGAAGTTTGTGGGCAAAAAATCTTCTCTCAGTTACAGCAGTGTAAATCCAGAATAGCAGCAGAGTTCTAAATTTTTCTCTGAAGTCGGATTTGACTCAGTTACAGTAGTGTAATGAGTAGAATGAGTGTCAACTTAAATATTTAACAGAATTCCAGCAAAATTTAAAGAGGATTCCCTTGGTAGTATAACTTACATGTATATATAATTTTTATCTTGAGAAAGTGGAAAAAACAAGGCTTTAGCTGAGACTAAAGCAAGCAGCATTTTTTTCCATCACTGATGTACTTCGTTCGTCCCTTGTCTCTTCCTCATCCTTTATTTCTCCATCCATATAATACTTCATTACTGCCACTCAATTCGTCACTAAATTTAGACAGAAGAGATGATTCAATCTTTAGTATTTGTAAGAGCAATATAGTTAGAAAGATTGCATTAATTAAAAACAAGCATTTTTTTAATGCTAAATGAAAGTTCCATATGGAAGTTCTATAGAATGGAAAAAAATCAGCAGATTCAAAAGAACTTCTTGAAGGTACTAATTTTTATGAGATTTTCAGCTCTGTTTAGGTCAAAGAATTTCAGCTATGTATTTCTATTTGTATAAAGAGACCCATTTTCACTTCTACAGGGTACTTCTCTCTGAATGTTTTCCTATATAGATCAAGATGAAAATAGATTAAATTTAATTAAGTAGGCCAAATAAGAAATTGAGGTGTTCTGATTTTGCTTTGTTCTTACTGTAGACAAGAAACTACCTTTGAAACAAGTTTTAATTTTTAGGGCCTAAAATACTGAAAAACCATAGAAGTTACCTTTAATATTTATTAAAACACTATGAAAAGATTTAGACATAAGTTACACACCATACTCTACTTCCAAGTATAATTTTCATCTTTTTTAAAAGACTATTACCAAGTGACTTTACTGGAACTTTTTTCTTTCTTTTTTTTTTTTTTTTTTCCCCAGGGTGTTCATTCCAGTAGGATGGATGTCATAATATCTCTAGAGTTCAATATTTGTTCTGCTTTATCTGTTGCACTCAAGAACCAGGAGATGAAGATAAAAGTTCTAGAACCTGGTTAAAGTTATGATACAGAGTTGTAATCTATTTATCGATACAGTTAAAGTTAATCGTCTAAACAAGTAATGCCAAAAAATACTTTATTTATTTATTTATTTATTTTTAAATCAGTATCTTCCTTGATTAAATAACCATTCAGGCTTTAAAAACAGAAAATTTAAAACCAGCTGTGAACACCTTTTTTGGAAAAAAAAAAAAAAAAAAAAAAAGGCTGAAACAGAGAATAGTCCTCATGAAAATGTTGGTTTTAAGTCAAGAATTTCGATCCAAAAAGCTAAAGGAGCAAGAGCCTAGCACAAAGTAAATATAAGAATATTTGACTGGCAAATTCTGAAGCTGGGGCTAGTGTATATTCCTGCATTTTAGTCAAAGACTATTTAATACAAAGTAAATAAGCCCACTGAGAGGATAGGACTATGGACCAGATAAGCTGCTTCGTTTGGATGCCCCAGAGAATGCATTCATTCTCTCCTGCATGGCCTTCTCTTTGGCTTTCTCTTTAGAGTACTAATTAAAGCCCCTTCCTCATTTCCCTGTGATGTCAGGGGAAAAAAAATCCTGAGAAATGGGAGCTGTGGTTACATATTTCTACAGGCTTGCAGGGAAACTAACACTATTATCTATGGTTTATGTTGCTCTAGATATGAAGCTGTTTTGCAAAGGCTGAAGAACACCTGTTTCTTTCCAGAAGTTCTTATTTATGGTATTTCCTATCAGGTTGCTTAAGCCTTAATACATTCAAAAGCTAGGGTTTAAAATACTATTCTTATGCATCTGACTTTACTTTATATAGCATTAATTCACTAACATGTTCTGAAGAAACTCTATGTAGACATCATTCATAACATCTAAAGCACTATATTCTGGACATGGCTTTGGTGGGGTAAGAAAGCCTATAGATTTACTGGTTTTCATGTTAGTAAAAAAGCAAACAAAAGACATAGGGAAATAAGATTAAATTAATATAAGAGTATGTTTTTTATTTTTTATTTCATCAACTGTTTTTTATTTGGTGAATGTCAGATTAGTCTTTTATGTTGATATCTGAATGTTTAGGCTCAGGCTTTTCCCTAGATCAAAATACTTCCACACCTGCTTTTATGTCCTATCTCTTTCTGAATAATTTTCAAGGAAGAAACCAAAACTAAAACTAAAACTAATAATAATAACAATAAGAATAAGAAGAAGAAGGAGAAGAAGAAGAAAGAGAAATGGAAACTCTATCTAGTATGGAAAAAGACAGGAACTCATCTGATAAAGAACAGAGGACTGTAATGTTGAAAAAAGTCAGTCATCATACCTATATGTTGGAGTCTCTTAGAGCCTCAAAAAACCAGAAAGAAATAGATTATTAGAGCTCTGCGAATAGTGTAATCGCTAGTGAAGATCAAGCTAGACTGCCTGGTAAGCAAGTGAAATGGCCTGAGAGCTAGAGAGGTGTGTCTCTAAGGGCAGGACCACAGGAGGAGCTCGCTATCAAAGGGACCCAAAGTCAGCTGCTGAAAGGACTGTGAGGTCTGTGTGTGTTTGTGTCTAGGGGTGAGGCATCTGGGGAGAACAAGGATCCAGGACCACCTGGGACAGCTCCTGGGGAATCTGTGGTGTATCAATGTTTGTGCGTGCACGTGCGTATCCTCATATGTGCAGGTGACAGCAAATGTGGAGACAGGGATCCAGGGGCAGCTAGAGAGACTGAGTGTCTGAGCCCAGTTGCTGGGGGAAATCCATATTATACATATGAATACATTTTGTAATAATGGACCTTCCTGAGAGGAGAGACATGCAGGATGGGGCCATTGGTGTTGTGTTCACATGAATGTTCTGTGTGTCTGTCTGTGATCTGTGTGGCTGGATATGCTTATATGTTCATCATACTGTACATGTTAGTTTGTGTGCCTTGTAGTAATACATACTCAGGTTCACTACTGGTTCATCTGGGGGACAAGGAGCTGTGTCAGCCTTGACTCTGTTGGGCAGTGGAATTTGGCTCTCCTGCAACAGATACTCCAAGGTAAAATATGTCTTTTTCCTTGTGTTTCTTGATAGTTTGACATAGCTCTCTAAAACTCACAGTTTTGTGAAACAGTTTGTAAAGTTACTTATCCCTCTGGCCCATCTCTGGCCTATCTTAGGAGTATGATTTTAGCTCAGCTGGTTTGGATAACTAGACTAGGATAAACATGTGGTTGTTTCACCTTCTTGATCAAAGAACTTGGTCTTAAAGAAGAACTATTTGAACATAAGCAATGAGACAACCACACACACACACAGGTAGCTTAATAAACTTAAGAAAAAACAGGGAAGAAAACTAGCAGTGTATGCATGTTTTAGAATTGTCTCTGGAATAAAATTATCTCTAACTACAAAACAGAAGAAAATGAACAAAGATAAAAGAAATCAGCATGAAAATGATATTATATAAAGGGAGTGAAAAGTTAAAAACATATTTAGAACCATCAAAGAAGATGGAAGAGAAAGAATATTTATAGATATTAGACAAAGCCAGATTCTCAAATATCTATGTGAGGAAAAAACAAAACAAAACACAACACCAAACAAAAAGGCAATGACAGGTTTATATCAAAATATTTTTTTTAAATGGAAACCCATTAAATAAATGGAATTGTAGAGCTGTGGATAAATTGTGGATAAATTGCCTTAGTTGATAAGGACTGGGTTAGGGAGCAGTTACGCAATCTGGACATCCATAAATCCATGGGTCTGGATGGGATGCACCCATGGGTGCTGAGGGAGCTAGCTGAGGTAATTGCTGGACCGCATCATCTTTGCCTAGTCGTGAGAAATGGGAGAGGTGCCTGAGGACTGGAGGAAAGCAAATGTTACTCCAGTCTTCAAAAAGGGCAAGAAGGAGGCCTCGGGTAACTATAGACTGGTCAGCCTCACCTCCATCCCTGGGAAACTGATGGAACGACTTATCCTTGGTGCCATCTCAAGGCATGTCAGGGTTAAGAGGGTCATTAGGGGCAGTCAACCTGGCTTCACAAAGGGGAAGTCGTTTTTGACCAACCTCATTGACTTTCACGAGGACATAACAAGATGGATGGATGATGGCAGAGCAGTGGACGTGATCTACCTTGACTTGAGTAAGGCATTTAACACAGTCTCCCACAGCATCCTCACAGCTAAACTGAGGGAGTGTGATCTGGACAACCGAGTAGTGAGGTGGACTGCGAAATGGCTGAAAGGGAAGAAGCCAGAGAGTCGTGGTCAGTGGGGCAGAGCCTAGTTAGAGGCCTGTATCTAGTGGAGTGCCTCAAGGGTCATTACTGGGGCTTATATTATTCAATATATTCATCAATGATTTGGATGAGGTAATAGAGTGCACTATCAGCAAGTTTGCTGATGTCATGAAGCTGGGAGAAGTGGCTGACACACCAGAAGGCCATGCTGCCATCCAGTGAGACCTGGACAGGCTGGAGAGTTGGGCAGGTAAAAATTTAATGAAATACAACAAGGGCAAGTGTAGAGTCTTGAATCTGGGTAGGAACAACCCGAGGTTCCAGTATAAGTTGGGGAATGACCTATTAGACAGCAGCGCAGGGGAAAGAGACCTGGGGGTCCTGGTGGACAGCAGGATGACCATGAGCCAGCACTGTGCCCTTGTGGCCAGGAAGGCCAACGGCATCCTGGGGTGTATTAGAAGGGGAGTGGTCGAGAGAGGTTCTCCTTCCCCTCTACTCCTCCCTGGTGAGACCACATCTGGAATATTGTGTCCAGTTCTCCGCCCCTCAGTTCAAGAAGGACAGGGAACTGCTGGAGAGAGTCTAGCGCAGGACAACAAAGATGATGAAGGGAGTGGAGCATCTCCCTTATGAGGAAAGGCTGAGGGAGCTTGGAGACTGAGGGGTGACCTCATTAATGTTTACAGATGAGTGTCATGAGGATGGAGCCAGGCTCTTCTCGGTGACAACCAATGATAGGACAAGGGGTAATGGGTTCTAACTGGAACACAAGAGGTTCCACTTAAATTTGAGAAAAAACTTCTTCTCAGTAAGGGTGACAGAACACTGGAACAGGCTGCCCAGGGAGATTGTGGAGTCTCCTACTCTAGAGACATTGAAAACCTGCCTGGACGCATTCCTGTGTAACCTCATCTAGGTGTTCCTGCTCCGGCAGGGGGATTGGACTAGATGATCTTTCGAGGTCCCTTCCAATCTCTAACATTCTGTAATTCTGTGAAACAGGGAGAAGTACATGATGGCATTTGGAGTGTAAGGGAATGTTGAAGGAAGAATCTGGGACATGAAGAAGAAAAAGAAACCACACAAACAAAGAAAACTTTGAGGAGCTTTGAAAAAAAAGTTATTGTAGAAAATTAGAGAACAGTGACACTGGAAATGAAGAATGATTTCAATAGGAAATATTTTGAAATATATAGAATAAGGCACAAGTTTGTATTGAATTTAGTCGCTTGCAACCACACACCCAAACACTCAAAATTTTATCTGAAGTGATTGTAAAGTGTGCACTGGAGATTCTACTACAGGTCACAAAGCATTTTCTAGTTCTACAGACTAAGGAAATCTATATATATTCTGAAAGAAAGACTAAAAGTCACAGCTGTGAAGTTCTGTGAAAAGGGAGTAAGAAACATCAAAGTGTTGCAAGTATTCTGTTTTCAGCAGTATGAAATTTGATGATCTCCCTGCCAAAGGGGAAAGGAGAACAATCCCAAACTGTTTCTCAGAAATTAATGTGTTGAGAATTTCTTCCTGTGCCAAAATCTGACGATCAGCTAAACACTGAGTACTTGAACAAGACATCAGTAACGAAAATTCAAGATTTTAACAACAATAAAAACCCCTATACATTCTGCTATGTACACTATCTTTTTCTTTGATCCGTATCTAAGGTTTGATAGGAAAGTGAAAAAACCTTAAACATTGTATTGGAAGGGCAGAGAAAGAAATCTTCCCAGGCTGCTGTAAGTGATAAGCAGAGCCATGAAATATATATTTGGTATAATAAAATATTTTGAAAAGTAGAAGTAGAGCTAAATCTAGTGCTAGAGCTATTTGAAATGGAATGAAAGTGGAACTACAACAGGAAAAAAAGCTCTTACATATAGACACTGCATTTTTCAGATGGAAAAATGTAATAAAATTCAAAGTTTCAAAGTTTGTTTGACATTTTTTATCTACCCTTTTCATTGAAGAAACCAGAACAAGTATTTTTCTGAAATACTGAATATTTTCAAGTATTAGTGTAAATTACCTCTTAGTATTTGGTGGTTACAATTTACTGTTGTGCCTGCAATGGATAATATCCTAGGGTATGCTAACCCTAGTAGCTGGTGGCCTGAATTGCTGGGGTTTTGTTGTTGTTGTTGTTGTTGTTTTTGTTTGGTTTTGGTTTTGTTTTTGTTGTTTTTTGTTTGTTTTTTTTAATTAGAAAACATGTTAGTGGTCTGTCACAGTTGCAACTGTAATATTTTTTGAACTCTTCATATTTGTAGACACAGTAAAAGCAATTGAAATGCTCACCTTATTGGTTGTTCTCACCAAAGCAGTATGCTCTACAATATTTTTTTTTTTGTCTTTCATTATTTGCATTGTGTAAGGCACTGAAATTTCCACTAATTCCCTCACAAAACGATTTTACACCTCACTGTGGGAACTCTTCTATATAACAACTTCTTAAAAAATTTATCAATTAATTTGTTTTTATTTTCCTTGCACCTGGCTAAGATACCTTCTCACTTTTCGGTAGCAATACTGTCATTTTTCTTTTTAATCTTCCAGTCAAGCATCATATACTTTATTTAAGACTTGTTCATGTGTCAGTTCTTCAGATACCTTCTTCTGAAGTCTTTCCAAGTATTGATTATCTTTCTGATAAAGAGGTGCCTATAAGAGGAAGGAATATATTGAGTACAGGGGACTGATCTCTGGGAACATGTCTATAACGTATATGTCCCTGATCTATGGTTTTGATTTATATTCAGATTATGAGAGGATTTTTTGTCTACTAATACACAGTAAACTAGTTTCCAGTGTTCTGCTTAATATGTCCTTTAGCTATGTTTTATTGTCAGAGTTTAGTGGTCCTTCAGAGTCATTATATTTCTACGAGACATGAGGGATAAGATGAGGATTCCTACAGAAAATGTGACTGAGGTGGAAATGCTACCTCTTTTTCTTAACAGAAGTGATACGATGGCATTTGAACATTTCAGATACGCTGAGGCTGGTAAGTGGAAATGGGTAGCAGGTGCAGAATCCCATATGAAGATGTAAACCCAGGAATGATTATTTAATGAGCTGTTACGCAGATTATTACACAATAAACATATCCCTTAACAGAAGACAAGAAGCACAGTAGGTGCATTTCTTTATTCATCCTTAAAAGTTCTGGTTTATTTGTTATTACTCTCGTTTTTCTGGCTTCTCTTAAGTGCAGTTCTAGGTTGTTAGAATTTGTCTTTCCTCCAAAAAGGGACTTGATCGTGTGGGTTTGACATTTTACTTTCTGATGCTTTTAGTAATGATAGATCAATTTGATGGATGATAACACTGAAATACACAACCAGCTGAGAATACCTTACACAGTTTGATAACGTAATACTCTACACTTTTTTAGTTTATCAAAGTTTATCAGCATTGAGGGAGGTGGTTCAACTAAGTTGTAAGTGCTGCAGAGGATAAGTCACCCTGCACCTTCCATCAAAACAGCTCCCACAAAGCAAAAAAAGGCAGGTTGTGGTCATAGGAGACTCCCTTCTAAAGAGAACAGAAGGCCCTACATGCAGGTGAAACCCACTTCTTAGGAAAGTCTGCTGCCACCCTGAGGCCAGGGTTAAAGACATAAAAGAAAACTTCCTGCCCTGGTTAGGCCCTCAGACTATTATCCCCAAATAATTTTTCAGGTAGACAGTGATGAAACTGAAAAGGGAAAACTGAAGGCAATCGAGAGAGACTTCAGGGCCTTGGGATGCATGATCAAGGGATCAGGAGCACAAGTAGTATTCTTCTCTATCCCCACAGTTACAGGATATGATGAGAAAAGATACATGAAGACCCATGAGATCAATACCTGGCTGCAGGACTGGTGTCACCAGCAGAATTTTGGGTTTTTTTGTTCATGGGTCGGCTTGCATGGCACTGCTAGCAACAAATACAACACACCTCTCTCAAAAGGGGAAAAGAATCGTAGAGCAGGAGTTAGCAGGGCTCTTTGAGAGGGCTTTAAACTAGATTTGAAGGGGGCAGAAGAGGAAACCAGTTGTGGCAGAAGCATAACCAAGGGCGACATGCCAGCATTTGAGGATAGTGCTAGCAAGGCTCTTCGGTCTGCCAATCCAGTGGAGTCAGAGGATGGAGAGACAAATGGTAGGAGAATCACAAGAGTTATTGAAGTGTTAGAAACCACTGAAGCACTTGAAAATGGCCATAAAGGAATTAGGGCTTCTCACCAGAAAAGGGTGGTGGGATCAATAGCCCAGCTGCAGTGCATCTATACGAAAGCACACAGCATGTGCAACAAACATGAGGAGCTGGAAGCCATTGTGAGACAGAAAAACTACGAAGTAGTTGTCATCACAAAAACATGACGGGATGACTCTATAACTGGAGTGTTGCATTAGATGGGATCAGGAGGGATAGGCAAGGAAGGAGAGGAGGTTGGGTAGCCATATGCGTTAGGGAGTGTTTTGATTGTCTGGAGCTTGATAAGGGTGATGATAGGTTTTAGTGTCTATGGGTGAGAATCAAGTGGAAGGGCAACTAGGTGGACATCCTGGTAGGGGTTTCTCTGAATAGCAACTCAAATTAAATGGTTCTCCAATTTGCCCAAGCCATTAAGAAGTTAAACAGTATTGGCACCGGCTTTGGCCTCTGAGGGATGCTGCTCTTAATGAGCTGCCACTTGAACTTTGTGCCACTGATGGTAATCCTTTGAGACAGAACATCCAGGCAATTTCCTACCCATCCTGTAATCCCCTTATTCAGTCTTGAACCCACTAATCTGGCTGTAGAGGAACCCACACCTAGGATAACACGCCCAGAGATGAACACCTACCTACATTTAAAATGCTGCAGTGATGAATGTTGCATGATCTAGACTATAATTCTGGATGAGGTTGTTTTTTTTGTTTTGTTTTGTTTTGTTTTAAGATTGTTGCACTCTTTTCTCTTTATTTAATAAAACATGAGAGAAAACGTGCACTTCTGATCAATAAAACCTGAAATCCAAACCTCTTCATAAAAGATGCATTTTAATAGGTTTGAACTTAAATTTCTGGCTTTAAAATCTCAGTTTCTTCTAGTTATTTATACTTCTAAGTCTCAATCTTGATTTTTCATTCTATCCCATAATTTTTTTTTTCCTTAGCTCTGTTCACCTACCACAGAAAATTTAGTCAACTTGTTTTAATCGGCCTATTTTCAATATAAGGCAAGTAAAAAAGGAATTTATTTTTCTTAGATGACAGTATGCTTTGTTGTGCAACATCTAGCCACACCAATACCTTTCAAAATGTCAATTTCTTGGCTGCCAGTTCTGTATTTTGTCTCATAGCTTAAAATACAAGTGGACATGCAACATAATTGCCATTTTTGTAGCTACCACTTGCTTTCTACCTGGCATAATTACCTTATCATCATATCCTCACAAATATCAATTTAATCGTTGTCCACAAAATTTACGCATTCTGATACTGTGCACATCTATGAAGGTAAATAAGTACCAGATAACTTCTCAAGAATACACGAGTTTTTAAATGCTAAAGAAAATACTCTTCCAACACTAAACCTTATCACATAAAATTTACAGACACTCCAACAAAGAAAAATCTTCACTTATACTTCCAAATACCAGAGAAAGGAAGGAAGGAAGGAAGGAAGGAAGGAAGGAAGGAAGAAAGGAAGGAAGGAAGGAAGGAAGGAAGAAAGAAAGAAAGAAAGAAAGAAAGAAAGAAAGAAAGAAAGAAATACAACTAAAACCAACCACAAACCACAACACAAAAATGTAGCCTGAAAATGAAAAAGGACTATATTCTCCTTCAGGATAAATTAAGCTGTGGTACTGATGAATTTCCATATTCAGGTTATCTATAGTTATAAAATACTGTAATTTGTTGGGTTTTCCACTTTTACCTCCACGTCACACCAATCAATAAACTGACAGAACAGAAGTATTTTGGGGACATGAAATAATGCTGCAGTTGCTTGACTTAGACAATATCTTAAAGAAATCTGTACTCTTAATAACATCAGTAGGGCTCAAGCCTACTAAGCATAAAATATTTTCCCAAGTATGCCAAGCTTTTGATTGTGCTTAACCACACATCAGTAATAAAAAACTCACATTACCAAAAAATTAATTTGTAAAGAGAAAAAGATTAATCTTTGTTTTGTGAATCCTAGCAGGATAAGTTGCAGAACTAAGTTAAGTGATTACTCAGCTTGTACTTGACATCTCTATAAGGAATTTAAATAATCAGAGTATAATAGAAATTAATATCATGGAGTTGTTGATTTCAATATAGAAGAATGAAGTTCTGTTGATGCAAAGTATATTTATTTAATATATTAGAATGATAACATTTTTTCTGTGGCCTAAATGAAATAAATGATATAACATTGTCATACCCATGCAAGACTAAAAGGTTTTATTTAGATATAAAAACAGTTGAAGAAAACAATAAATATTAAAGGAGGTAAATTAATATCTAACAAAAAAGACAGATTTTATAATGATTTTAACAGAAGTGTCTAGTCAATTATATGTGTCATTGTCATTTAAAATCCTATCTTGCTAGTTAGTAAAGCCTAGCATTTTTCTCATTGTTAATATCATTAATTAATCTTTTCCTTGTAGCTCATACTTGCACTTGGATTGCTTCATTTTCCCCTTTGCACTTTTCAATGTTAGTCTAAGATTAAAGCCTTCAGGTCTCTTTGAAGTTAGGAAATACTTTTATGGCTTAGCTGCAAATTTTCTCCCTTAATTAACAGGTTACTGGAAAAGTGTTTAAGTATCTAAGATCATAGAAAAGGAAAAAAAGAACACCTCTCCCCTTCTTGCTGCTTTGTAGTATAGGCTCTTTTATTATTTATAACATGGTTACACCCAAAGGCCCCAGTCATGAAGTTGTATGTGCTACAAAGCTATGTGTGCTAAATATAGTAAAAAACACCAAAGGAAGACAATTTCTGCCCTCAAGAGGTTTTGGCTAGAACAAAGATCACCAGACATTTTCATTTCACTAGGATTTGAATATGTACCTTAGAGGTATTTCTGAATATAGACAACAACTTCAATCTAATGTACTTGAAAATTAGCTCACTAAATTCTAGAATGGTTTCTTGGAGTGTGTTACAATTACTAAGAAGGTACAAATTATGATATGTTAAACTGTACTTCTACCAAAGAGATAGGCTTTCCTCAACTCATGAACATCCTAAAAGAAAAATGGCTTAACAACTCTGGAAAGAAAAAAAAATAAGTGCACCTCTGAAATGCAAGTACACCTAAATTTTGAAGTATATTTACATGGGTTTCTATGTGAGCAAGACAGCTTGGTATACTAGCACTTACAGAACCAGATTACATTTGGGAAATCTTTATTGGAATTTATTAATATTTTCTTGGCTTCCTGATGGGTTTCTGAAAGGCATAAACCTCACATGTCTCAAATGTCACTGAATGTGCTACATATGAGTTGCTAGTCAATGCAGAATCTGGAAAATTCAGCTGCCTGAGTCCAGGTTACTAATGTCATATGAGGAATCTTTTGGCATCTTGCCTGATCTGTAGCTGTATAAAAACACAGTTCGTTGTAACTTCTGTGTCATACCTGCCAACTTCCTGTGGATGTTTAAGGTAAGCGTGGTGTTAAAACAATAGACACCAAGTTGAGGTGTCTGAACCAGTCTTGAATAAAAATAATTTTATATGCTTTCCTGGAAGAACTGTGTAATGGAACTCACCCCAGTAAACAGCAAAATGAGTAAAAAATATATTTTTTCAAGCACTAAAATATTCTCAGAGTAGATTACTTTCACAAGTATATAGATATATATATATGTTTTAATATAAAGCATAAGGAACTTTCAGAAAGCACCAGACCATGGAGGAATTTGAGACAACTTATATAATTCAATCAATTTACATTTTTCTGCTAAAGCAGTATTGCTACCATTTTTTTTTTTCAAATGAAGACCTAGTAACACAGTTACCTCCTAGTTTGAAGGAGGTATTGAAGGATGCATGTTCATCTATATATCTATTCATGAAAATATTGTATTTGAAAGTACAAGGCACAGCAACATTTTGCAAGGTGAATTAATTCAGGACTTTTATTGCTGATTCTTTTTAATCTCTTCCTGGCATCATTTTTCTACGTCTAGTCAATAAATATTAGAGAATAATAGTTGATAAATGGCGCTACTTTCATTTTTTAAATCTAAATCTTCCCTGTGTTGTCAGATATTGCTTAGGGTTTGACCAATAGCTTAGGATTCCTGGACTGGTGTTTACAGGTAATCTGTATCATTGTCTTGGAAGATTTTTCTTCCACAGATTGTCTTCACCATATGAATTCTGTTGATTGCAATTTTTCTGTACTCTTTCAGGTATCTACTTGTCATGTAAAAGCCATTTTCTTGATTTACAATACACAAATACTTTACTCTCTGTACAACCTCTCTATCAGGCCACATTAAAATAAATATTTATATACAGGTTACTTAAGTGCTGTAGTTTTATTAGCCAAAATAACACACTAACTTTTTCCACACAACATACCTGAACACCTGCATTTCCTTGGAGTCTGTATTATTTTCAAGATGTTCTTTTGTTTGTTTGTTTTCTTTTTTTTTTTTTTTCTTTTTAAAATTCTTTACCATCATAGCAGGATGCTTACTATTACAGGCATTGAATTGTAGGTGGGAATGACTACATCATTTTGTTTCTTTTTATTCCTGTGGGAAATAGCTGTAGTGATTTCTAATAGGTCAGACTCAGCCTCTCTAGGTCAATTTCTAAAACAAAACAGGACTGCTTTCTCCTCTATATAAGATTTACTGTGTATATTTTTTGTTACATATATGCTATTTAGAATTTTAGAAAACCAACAGACCTAGAAAACTAAAAAGCACAAACAGAACTGCCTAGTTGTACAGATTTGTGAGTCTGGATCACATAGGAAGCCAACAGAACAGAAAATTCCACAACTTTAAAAAATCTGACTAGTTTCTCAGAGTACAAAGCAGTTACAGAACATGACTTCTTAAAACTGTCAAAATACTAGATAACCAAGAAGAGAAGGTATCTATCACAGCATGTGGCTATATTTGTATGGTAATAAGGTAGATTTGTAAGACTTTTGTGCATGCTTGTCTTGATGTTTTCTGTAATGCTCATCACTACTCAGTATTTAAGTGTAAGAATCAAACCAGCCCTTACATTCCTAAAGTTGTATTAATCTCACTTAACTTTAATTTTCTGAAAGTTTTACAGTCAATTGCTGCAATCAAACATAGTCATGTATAGTCCTCCTATTGTGGATAAACAGCTTTACAAATTTATTTAATCATAGCGTTGGATAAGTTATTTTTTTGAGATTTATTTCTCCTCATTGACTGTAGAACAGGAGTGTAAAACTCATTTTCACCAGGGGCCACATCAGTTTTGCGGTTGCCTTCAAAGAGCTGAATGTAATTTTAGGACTGTATAAATGTAATTATTCCTACACCCAACAGCCAAGTCCATACTTCTCCAATTTAGAGAGAAGGATGTTGTGGGGGACTGTGTCAAAGGCTTTACTGAAGTCCTCATAGATGACATATGTAGCCCTTCCTTTGTCCACCGATGTATTTACTCCATCACAGAAGGCCACTAGGTTGTTCAGGAAGGACTTGCCCTGGGTGAAGCCATGCTGGCTCTTTCAAGTCACCTCCCTGTCCCTCATGTGCCTTAGCAGAGCTGATTGGACTAGATGATCTTTTGAGGTCCCTTCCAATCCCTAACATTCTGTGATTCGTGATCTTCCCTGACAGAGAGGTGAGGCTGACACGTCAGTAGTTCCTAGGGCTCTCTTTTCTACCCTTTTTAAAAATTAGTGTGATGTTTCCCTTTTCCCAGTCACCAGGGACTTCACTTGACCACCATGACTTCTCAAATATCATGGAAGGTGTCTTGGCAACTACATCAGGACTCTGGGATGCACCTCATCAGGTCCCAATTGAAACTGAAATAATTGACATAATTTATCATGCATGCAAAAAGCAATGAGACTATGTAATGAGACTATGCAATGAGACTATGTAATGTTTAATAAGTAAATTAATGTTGAAGTTCTAAGTAAACCATATTCATGATTATCAATGAAGTAGTCTTTACTTTCTATGAGCCAGTATTCACTGAAAGGAACATACAGTGGTCCCAAAGTAGATGCTGAAATTTGAAATTTCAAACAGAAGTTTTAATATAAAAAGTTTTAATTTCAATTGCTTTTCATCACAGAAGTGTATAAAAATCTTCTGGCATTTTGGAGTTGATATTTTAGCAAAAGAAAATAAAAGGCTGAAAGGGTTTTCATAAGTTTTTAAAATCTGTCTTCCTCTATTATGAAATAAGTTCTGTACTTTGAGAAACATACAGTGTGGAGTACACAGTCGATCATTATTTATACAGAAGAGACTTACTTGTCTGGAAAGTTTAACTGCTGTTATTAAGTATTGTGAAATACTGAAGAAGCATTATAGAAGTCTCAGACATCTGTGTGCATCTTAATTTAAGAAATCAAGAAACTTGTTCCGTGTCTAAACTACACTACAAGATGGCCAAGTACTGTGGTCTTCCGGTGGGCAAGGCCAGGCAACCTGCTGGAAAGCACCACAAGTTTTTCTCTTCTCATAGACTGGGTTTCTTCTCAGTAAAAATGTCAGCAAGAAGGGAGAAAAATGTGCTTCCTGGTCATATATGTTCTGAAACTTTTCAGTGTTGGATCAACGAACATGGAAATATCCTTGAGTCCCTCAGTTTTGACGTATATCATCTAAGAAATTAGGACAGCATTTCTTGGGGTCCACCCTGGATTATTATTTCTTAGTAATGAACTGAGACCAGGGTATAGCATCACAACGTATCTAAAGAAAGTAGAATCAGGCAAACCTTAATAGAAACCTCTGAGGCAGACAAAAATGAACAATTTTTGCCATGGACATGTAGTTCCCCCTATTTATTCTCCATCTGTGTGAATCTCCCATGGGTACCAGCTGACACTCCGTTTAGTGGCTAAAAGAAAAATGCAGTCTCAACCTTTTGTTAGAGTATTCTGACTAAATTTTCCTCTTTCATGTGAACAAAACAGATTTTTGGGGATATTCTTATCTTCCTGCATATGTAGAAATACCAGTGACAGCAATGAGAGTTCTTTGCAAGGAAGAAGAGCAGAATGGATAATAAGTGCTTCATAGTGCAGATAGGAGAGCAGAATTTAGTTAATGATCCCATTACTTTCTGCTAGACTGCTAAAAATTGCTACACTGAATAAACTAATTCAAGAGATGCTGCTCTTTTTCTTTTTTGTGAATAACTGGAATGACTTTTATGAAACTTATTTTTTTTTACAGAGACTCTGTAGGGCAATTAGGACGGCTTAGTAAATTCTTTATTTCCCACTGGATATTGTAATTCGTAACAAACTAATTAATATTTTATCTGAAAATGCTACATACTTTCATTGTTGTTTATTTTTAATTAGAACTAAGGTGCTGAAACAGTCAATGACAATTACAAAT
The DNA here is from genome assembly GCF_963082525.1 of Nesoenas mayeri. Taxonomy (NCBI): domain Eukaryota; kingdom Metazoa; phylum Chordata; class Aves; order Columbiformes; family Columbidae; genus Nesoenas; species Nesoenas mayeri. Next base: position 162,450,004 of record NC_137541.1, read on the forward strand.
ACATGAAAGGCATTAAATATGATAATTTGAATTGTTAATTATGCATCACCACATTGACATGCTAATCATTTATTGGAAAAACACAGGATACTTTACTTACATACTAATATAACTGCACTGATCATTTCAGTTTCTGAGAAAACTTATGTAGTGCCTGTGCAGAATTGCAAAACTTAGAGAGAAGAATAATATATGGAATTTATTTGTCTTTTGAAAGATCAAAACATTCACCATGAGGACATTTTCAATCTTATATTTAAGCCATGAATGACAGTAATGTACTTACACCATAACAATGCAAAAACAGTAGACAAATTGTAAAAGCTTTTTCAGGAACCAATCCAACTATGTATTTAAATATTGCAAAACAGAACATTGCATAAAATTGCACAAACAAGACAGGTATATAGAAGGAAGAGGTATACTAGAACTCTCTAATAATCTGTTGCATTGTGTAGCTGCCTCACAACCAGAAACTTTGTTGAAAAGCCAAGGTTGGGGTTTTGTTGTCGTTATTGTGGTTGTTGTTTTAATTAAGGCACTAAAATGAACATCACTGCTTTTTGCCCCATATTTTATCAGAACAGCAGAAGCTGAATTCTAATTACCATTTTTGTCTTCTTACTTCAGGATCATGGAAGATGCAAAAAATGTGTGAGCTATTGTGGAATCTGTTTCCTTCCATGTTACAGCTGTTTTCCTTGTAGAATGTAAAGAAATAGCTACTTGGGAAAAAAAAAAAAAAAAAAAAAAATCAGAAAGCTGGTTCTGACAGATGAGTCACACAAATATCTAATTGAAAGGAATGCAGTAGCATACAATTCTTTTCTATCCCTTCAGGGCATGGGACAGCAGCTGCATCCTAGAAGAGATATGTCCTGTGTAACAAAGGCAACAGGAAAGTTTTTTAGTTACTTTGTTGTGATTTTGTAACTCAATGCATACAGTTTAACAGAAGTTATTGTTTGGGACATAAGTTTTGCTGCTTTTCATGGATGCCAACATATGGTAAATCTCATTTATAGTTTTTTTCTCAGCATCCTTTATATCTTTTCAAGCTGTACTAGGCATGGTACCATAATATGGGACTGGTAGCAAAGGTGTTTTAAAATATACTTTTCACAAATCAATTTTATGATCTGTTCTATCAGAGTATATCAGACATTTTTAGTAAATACTTTCTTGGATTCAGCTATGAAAAAGCTCAGCTTGATGGCATCTATGTCCCAGCATAGATCCCAAAACCTTTCATAGTGATAGTCTTTGTACCTGTCTTTTTTCATATGTTCATGACTACTTATTATTTTATTTTCCCTCATGTTGCTAAAAACAGAGAATTCTGTTTGCATATACATGAACACACACTCAGATTTTATAATGTTGACTTATTAACTGATACAACTAATAAAATAAAATAATTGCTTTAATGATAAAATTATTACATTTGAAGTTTCTGTATTCTTTATAGAAAACATTACTTTCTCTGTGAACTCCATTGTTTTAGCAGGTCTCAAAACCCTGGACATAAAATCTACTGGTGAATGTCAATAGATTAAAATTTATGCTCTGTGGTTTGCATAAATTCTGCTGTTGGAGCAGTCAAGGGGGAAAAAATTGAATGGTGGATAAGCTTGCTGATAGTGGATTAAATACTGAAATACATTGCAAAAGAGTGTAGCTTGATTTATTTGGCTTTACTATTTTTCAAGCAAATTCTGTTCCTTGGCTGAGCTCAAACAGAAAAGGACATAAAAATGCAGCATCTACAAATTGTCTTGATAAATGTCCTTAAGGTTTGTAACATTCTGCTTTCCCTGAGCTGAAAAAGGAAGGAAGCATGGTGATTAGACTTTCGTACAATCTATATTATTTTTTACACAAAATTATGATTATTCTTAATAATGTCAGTTGATTGGGGTCTGTAGAAAAGATGCAAGAGTGGGCTGGAGGGATTTACAGACAAAGGGAGAGTTAGAGGGAGGCAGGGAGGGATGGAGTGAGGGACAGAAATAAGCATAGAACAAGGGATGGAAAAAATGGAATTCAGAATTCATATGTACTCAAAAGACAGATATAAAAGAAAGGTCCAGTGCAAATATAATTTATGTTAGGGATAGGTCCTTAGATCTTTTGAGCTGTATTTTGTAGAAAACAAATAATATTGTTCTTTCATCCTTTGAGCATTGAAACTAATCTCAGGAACTTCAGAAAGGAGAACCAGTTCCTCTAAGATTTTGTGTAAGACAGAATCAAACCAAACTTTCCCAGTATGGGAAAAGAAATGAAACAATAATGCAGAATAATACGAAGAATTTGCAGACCTTGAAGATGTGCAACAAATTCCAATCTTAACAGTGTTTTTGCATATATGAGGCATTATCAGGGAAAGAGAAATGTACCTTTTAATGCAAGTTTTCAGAAAATGATAAACAGAGCTTTCCAAATTAGAAAAAAGACCGAAAGAATCATAGAATCATAGAGTGTCCTGAGTTGGAAGGTACCCACAATGATCATTGAATCTAACTCCTGTGCCTGCATAGAATAACCCCACAGTTCACACCAAGTGTCTGAGGGGACTGTCAACTCTTGAATACTGTCAGGCTTGGGGCTGTGACACCTTCCCACCTGTTCCAGTACTCCACCACTCTCTGGGTGAAGAACCTTTTCCTAATGTCCAATCTAAACCTCCTCTGGCACATCCTCCTGCCATTCCCTCAGGCTCTGTCATTGGTCAGCAGGGAGAAGAAATCAGCACCTGCCCTTCCTCCTCCCATTTGAAGCTCTGAAGAAGTCTTCAGATCATATTAATGCCTGGGATATTTCCAGTTCCTGACCTGTACATTTTTCCTTGAACATAAAAACATGAGGTCAAAAGTACTGGATTAGATCAACCTGTTGTCTCTGACAGCAGCCAGATGTCAATCTGTTGGAAAGAGCATAAGGAAAAGGGAGAGCACATATGATGCTTCCCTCTACTAATTTTCAGTTTCCAAACACTTATAATTCAGTTAATTAAGCGTCTGTGCAAATCATAATAGTTTTATTTTCTATGAGCTTATACAGAGTATACAGCTTCCTTTGAATTAAATAAGCTTTTGTAAAAGAGTTCCCTAGCCTAACTGCATCGTTAACTACATTGTATGTGTGCAGCAAAAGTAAAAACATAGCTTTTTTCCATCTTGTCGCCTTCTGATATTCCCTGGCTATTGTGTTTAAACATAGTGAACAACTCCTATGTACAAACAATTTCTGCCCACCTTGTTCATTCTGCTGATATGGCCATGAATTGTTTCATCTGGTAGACCATCTCAAAAAAAAAAAGAGCAAATGTGCTCATTTTGAGTGGTTTGGTATTCAGAATGTGTTAAGGTTAGGCACTCAAAAATCTGTTAGGTGTTTAAGTTCCATCTGAATTGATAAACCTTATATATGCAAAGAGGGTTTTAGACCACTGAATGTTGTCTACAGATTAGTCACAGGATGATTTATCAGTTAGAATAAAATACCTCTATGTAAGCAGAAGAAAATTATGGGGGATAAAAGAGTTCATGTCTCAGAGATCCTCTGGCAGACAAATTTGATGAAATGCCACAAAAAATGGGATTAAGACTATAACCCTTTATATGCTAGCCTTTTTAAGGTTGCAGAGTTTATAGTATGTTTTATAGATTCCACACCCATGTTATATGATGTGCATTACCAAAAGAGAAAGACATTCAATAAGGGCATATGTAGGTGTGTCAAATAACTGTATATGAATTCAGATGCCCTTTTTGTTGAGACATCTCTATGAGAATTGATTTAATCTCATGACAATGGAAAAGCAATGACAATAACTTGAGAGAGTACAAAGATAACTTCTTTTTATGAAAGTTATTTTTGGATTGTGCTAAGTTATTAATTGGTGTTTAGTTGTCTGTGAAATATGGTTAGTATTCTAAAATCTAGTATTTTAGAAAATAAGTTGTCAAATAAAAAGATTAAAGGTAATATTTTTTACTTTTATTTGATAGTGTTGTATGTGAATGGAATTGAAACTTTTTCTTAGTAATTTAACAACTTTCTTTTTAAACAAGAATCTTCTTTAGCAGAAACATTAACTGCCTTTAATTCTGTCGTGGTTTTGTTATCACAACTTTTCTAAAAGCAAGCATTTTGGAATGTCAAGGTATAACAGTAGGAAAATTCGAAAGTGTTTTCCCATATGAATGTAGTTTTTGTTATTAAAGTCCAGTATCTTACATATATTTAGAAGAGAATGATCTGGATTTTAAGAAGAATTTAAATACAATTTTGGGGAGACTATATTCTCAACTGGTAAGGTAAAAAACATAGGAGATTATGGGTATTTTTGCAACTTCAGGTCTGTCCTTATGCTGCAGAAGCACAGTACCGTAGCTATCAAGAGGGACCTCAATACTGCAATGAAGTCAGGGATCTGATGATCTGTTACGCTTCTTCAAATTTCTGCATGCCTTCAGTTCTTCCCACTTTTACATATCTTAAGTGAGTAATCCTTATGAAGATTATTTATATGGACATAAACGGAGTATCATCTTTCTGCCTAATGAAGCCATTAGAGATAAAATTTATCTCAGCTAACTTGTTAACTGCATAAAGCTAAATTATGTATGTTCTCCCTTAAACTGTAGAAACAAAATAGATACTAGAAAAATTAATCTAACTCATCTTTAGGAAGAGTTAACCAGTACATTCTAAAGATCTGTTATTTGCATGAAATACGAAGTGAGATGGAGGTGACCAGTTGAAACAAAAAAAAAATGCTGCTGATATTAAAATTATGTGAGAAGAATTCTTACCCTAAGAGCCTCTAAATTGCTATAAAAGAGTATTGGGGGAAGGTATCCTCCATTTCACCTTAAATAAGCTCAACTTTATTAATCCAAATCCCTGACTCAGACTGAACACAACACAGCTCCCTTCCTTTTGCTCTCCCTCTCAATACCTGCATCTTATACAATTATAACACACTGCACCATGTCCTCTTGCTTTTTGGTCCTCTGTATTTGATGTAGCAGTCTGGGATGACCTGTTTTTCTGCTAATCAGCTATGCCTGGAGATATGAATTCTGCATAAGAGGCTGAAAATGCCATGTTTCTGGCTTGTGGCATCTCTCACAATAAGGGATCTTAGAACCAAAGAAATCTCTCTTCTTTCTTGAAATCTTATTTAGCAATGAACTGAGTACTCATTGTCTGAACAGTCAAATACCAGAACCACATAAAAACTGTGAGTTCTGGAGAGTATATTTAAGATTCCAATTCCTTGTCTTTAATGGGTATTCAAAGCATGCATATGCTAAACAGCTCAAATGCTTTCCTTTAGAATTTGCTGCTGTTGAGGTCTTTACATTCTCTGAATACTTATTGATTCTGTGCCAGTTTTGCATTCCTTAGTAGCAGATAATTTTGATGAGATTTTCAAAGCCCAAACTAAGCAAATGCCGTATGCTCATTTGAACATTCACCCTAAAATGTTATATTTTATTTTTGTCATTATTGCAGTGAGCTTCTTACATAGCTCACTTTTTATGCATTTAAACATTCTTGAACATAACGCATAATTGTTCATAAAATTACCCAGTTATAATGTTCTACAAATGTTATGCGTCGCATGCTACTGGATTAACATTTCCTATTCAAATGAATGAGGTTTGTGCTTTACAATTCATTCCGATAGAAGCACCAACGTTAGACATATGAAGATTCAGAAATCTAGAAACCATTACATTTGGCTGTCAGAGTATATAGCTGTGATACATTGTGAATACCTGTTGAACTGCTGTTCTGATACAACATTGAAGTTGGATATAGACAACTTATACATTATTTAAGCCTGTATATAACCATACAGATGTAACCATATAGATTTGCATGTGTATATATATATATATATGAATATATATATATATGAACAGACTGTCTTAAAGTTGTCTTCTGTAAGGATCAGGTCATCTTTGTATTAAAATTTCAGGTGAAATGATCAACAGATATAAAGTCATTTGTGAAAGAAATTTTTACATATTGATTTAAAATTAGATAAAATCACTTCTGCATTTTTTGCAATTAAAAATACTGACATTAAATGAAAAATATTTTAAGAAGGAAGTTTTTTTCCTGAAGTATGAGATAACAACAAAGATAGTAAAAGTCCTTCTTTCATCTCAGATTGAAAATAATATCAAACTTATATAACATTTAAATAGATACTGCAAGACATTTTGATAAAAAAACTGAAATAATGTTAAAGTGAATTAAAAACTGATAAAAAGACAGAACGTATTACTAATAGAAGTAAAAATAATAGCAACAACAACAAAACAAAAACCCCATCCAAACAAACAAACAAAACCACCAAAACACCTAACCAAACACAAAACACATAACCAAACAAAACCTCTACTGAAGAGATGTATTTCTAATTTTCTCACTAGTCAGTTTTTATCCTGTTATGTTAGCATGCATTGGAATATTCATTGAACAGGAGAGGAGAGGAGAGGAAAGGAGAGGGGAGGAAAGATGAAAAGGCATTTCTGTTTAAGCTAATTGTCATTCACTTACAAAGTAAGAAGGCATATCATATTATAAACATATACGTATTTAAAGATCCATGTTAGAAAAACTAATAGCAAACTAATCCTTTTCCAAGCATAAAACTCGTTGAGTTGAAAAGAAATCAAGGTAAAGGAAAAAAACAAAACAAAACAGAACAGAAAAATGAGCCAAACATTCCAGTGACCCATATCCACTACAATATCATAATATTATAAAAAGGTGACCAAGAAGCTAAATAATCAGCAGAAGTAATGCATGGAGTTCCATAACTGACAGCTTAGATGAGCTGACATAGCAGTAGTCATGTAAGAGAAAAGAAGCAAACTGAAACTGACTCCATCACCTTGTGAGAATCTGAATGTGAACTGAACACATTCAGCAGATTATGGTTACCTATTTTAAATTTACCATATCAACCAATTTAATAGCTATACAGTGGAATACAAATGCTATAAGGGACCTTAAGAAAATACTAAAGCACTTGATGAAAATTGTGATGGTAAATATTTTTCTATTCATAATCTTTAAGCAAAATGTTAGAGAATCCCCTGCTGCTTTTGTCCACTGCCTCAATTAAAACAAAAACAAAAACACAACAACAACAAAAAAAACAAACTACAAAAACAAACCAAACCAACAAACCAACCAACTAACCAACCAAAACAACAACCAAAAATAACCACCAAAAAAAAAACCAAACCGCAAACCAAACAGAAATCAATCGATCAATCGATCAAACAAAAAAACCCAAACCAAAAAAACTTATATTGGGTATACAGGATACCAAAGTATGCTTGAACTGGGAAAAAAAGTAGAAGGCCACTGCTAGCTTCTTTAAGTGGTTTCAGAAAGATCTAGAGTTTCTGAGGCAGAAAGAAGATATAAGAATCTATAATTCTGAGTTAAGGTATAGAATTCTGGGAGAATTTAATATAGGAAGGTACAAAGCAGATCATGTGATAGATGAAGCTGAATTGTCATGAACTTTTGCTTAAGTACGAGACACTCCCATCATTGAAATACTCTGTGGTCAAATGAGTCCTATGTTTTCTGAGGAATAAGAGAGAGGAAAAAAAGTACTGAGAGCCTGATTTAGAGGTTCAGTAAGCAGACCAGCAAACTTTACTGTTTCTTAAGAGCAAAAACGATGTATTTGCAAACAGGCCTATAATTGCACAGGTTTTAGGGTATTTGACATGTTGACTAAATAAAATATAAAAATTAATTTCTGTGTTAATTGTGCACTGTATTTCTATAGAAATATAAACCCATATGTGGGAAGTATTGCTGTACTTTATCTTAGGAGGCATTGTGTGTAGATGGGAGGAGGAAGAGAAGAAAGGAAGGGCTAGATCAATTCTTTACTGAGCTTTCCCAATCAGAGTTTAAGCAAAAAAATCTGTGAACCTCTTGTATATGTCATGCACAATCGGATAGAATCAGAAGCAAAGGAAAGCTTGTCTCTTGCATAAATGTTAAGCAAGAATGATCACTGAACAATATGTACCTACTAGAAGTAGCAAGCTGGTTGAGAGTTCTTGGCAGAGAGTTTAAACACTGAAGAAGAAAATAAAATGTAAATAAGGGAAATTTCTTTTTCATATAAGAATGATTTGCCATATAAAGAATCCTCCAAGGTCTAGAATGCATCTGACATTGTGGTCATTTTTTTTTTCCTAAAATATAATGCTCTCGTATAAAAGGTATCAATTAATGGAATACAGTGCGCTGTACTGCATTGTGGGTCCCCCTAGACGATTGCCACAGTGTCCTCTTACTTCCTCGCTTGCTAAGTAACCTTTATTTTGTGATCTTGTGTAAATAAGAATATGAATTTCTTTGAAAGAGGTTGTCAAAAGTGTTCTGATATTATAGAATCACAAAAAAGAGTCTAAGGTAGCTGGGGGTTACAAGATAACAAGCAACAACTCAGAATCAAATTTAGTAGCTATAAAATCCTCTTGGTTCATTTAACGGTATAACTATTCTATCAAGCCAAAATAAAAGTCTGTCACGTTCTTTAAAGAGCTCCAATTCTCTTTGTATAACAAAAAGGACATTTAGTGCCATGCTGAGATTTAAAGATTTAAATGTCCAGACATGAAATAAGGGTCGAAACCTTTTTTTGATAAAAAAAAGCAAATTTAATTTGGTACGTTACTCTAATCCCTGAAGACTTGACTGACTGAATGATTTTATAGACAAAGGATTCTTAAACATTTTTAGAGCCAGATCACAGTTATGTCCTGACTGCAATTCCTTCAACTTCCCAGTCTCTCTGATTATACTCCTCAAATGTCAGTCTTTTTACTTTATCTCTTCTCAGGTTGAATCATACAAATCTCCCACTGTTAGACTGAGCTCTTAACAACAGTGCCCTGTACATCAGCTGCACTAGCATGCTGCATCCTGAGGACCTAATTACCTGACAGATTTGGCTTCTGAGAACTCTGGACAATGATGAATACACCCAAATACTTTTCTTGAAGTAGAACATTTTTTACTTTTAGAAAGGAAAAAAGCATTTTAGGTGAAAATATTTATTTATTTTTTTTTTTAAATTTATACATTTCTCACCTAAATCTTTCTGTCCTTCATAACAACTTATGTAAAGTTACTATTCTAATGACAATCTTGATGAAAGAAGCCCAAACACTGTCATCCACTAAATGACATTTTTTTTTTCCCCCCAATTTAATAGTAAAGACTAGAAGCTTTGTACTATAGGGTCCCAGGAAATGTCTGGGCTTTCACAGTTTAGCTGGGAAACACAGAGTCGACTGTGATAACTGCATGTATTAAAACAATCCCAAGTGTACCTAATAGTAAGAGACAGGGATCTTCACTGGCACTATGCTCCCCGCATCAAACAAACCAGGATGCTGAGGAGTCACTGTGAGAATCACCATCTGCCTGCTTGACAAAGAATGTCACCATTAAATTTAGCACTCAGAATGATCCTGGAAGGGGTAGTATAACCAAAAATAAATGGGATCGATAATTGTAATACTTCTTGTACAACAGATTTGACTGTGATACTGATTAGATTTTTCTCCATTAATTGGTATGCTGAGTGTCCGTACTACTGTAACAGTAAAAATGACAACTGTAGATTTTTGGTGAGACTGGGTTACTTAGATTTTACTTAGGCTAACAATAAGTGTGGGGTTTTTTTAATTTGTTTGTTTGTGGTTTTTGTTGTTGTTTTGTTTTGTTTTCCAGATATGTAGTCTCTTCCCTTTTGCCTGTAACAGAATTTATATCCTTGCCACTTCCTTGACTTTGACATAATTGTCAACAGTATTCAAATAGCTGTCAAAGCTAAGATTACCACTGCTTGTCAATGACTTCAGTGAGCCTTCATTTTTTCAAAGGATACTATATTACATTGTTGCTTCTAATCCTACTGGTTTTTTTGGTAGTATATTACATAAATTCTTCACAAGACAAAATTCTTAATGACCAGATTGATATATGATATTTATAAATCGTGTCGTAGTTTCATTTCTTTTGAAATTGTATTCATGTTCTAGCTGTAAGACTGTACTTTATCCATTTGTGCCATTTTTTACAATCTCATAAACCTATTCTCATCACAGAGCTGACTTCCTGACTCCTTGCCTGACTAAGCCTCACACTTTATCACCATGGTTTAACTTAGCTTCATACTACATCCTAATTCTACCATCTACAGGTATGGCCTGTCTGTTTTGAGCCTGAACCTGTGAGCTGCTGGTGAATTCACAGTCTGACTAGCCAACAACTAGGACAAGAAGCCTGAATGGAGTCAAAGCTTGAGTTCTAGCTACTGGAGGAAAGTGATTGTCTAGATCCAGCTACTGGAAAGAATGAGTGACTGGAGCCAGCTACAGCAGAGGGCTGTATTTCACATGTACATGTAACCATTAGTCAACTTCAAGCTGAATTAGCTAATGAGAACTCCAGTAACTGAAAAAAAAAAAACCAAACAAATTGGAGCCAGTATTTGGATCCAGACACGGATATTGGATGAAGTCCACACTAATATTTTCTTCTTAAAGAAGAAAGTATCTCTCTTTTTCAAAGGTAAGTCAAGGCTTGCAGAGCCATAAGTATAATGTGTTGTAGTTTTAGGGAAAAACTTTGTTACTGGGGCTCATATATGACTTATAATCTCTGGATACGGAAAATAGTACACTAGAAATCTGCTTTCATTGGTCAGACAAAAGATACCTTCTTAAGAATTTCTAAGGCCTGTTATCCTAAGACTTAATTGTTCAAGTTAATAAGCTCCTTTCTCCCTTTTATATTCTATGCACAATAAGTACTTCCATTTTAATTAACAGCAGTTGCTGAATTGGAAGCCATGTCCATAAAAATATATCTTGCACTATAGCTGGGGACAATACTGGTTTTATTCTTAGAATTAAGAAACGCAAACCACCCAAATAGTCATCACAAAATTTCAAACTATATTACTCTGTAGTTCTGACAATGCACTCTCATTTTAAGAAAATCTTGAACATCAGCATTAGGATGTTGAATTAGATGCATCATGATAGCTCAGTAATTTTCACCCATTTCAGGTAGTTTGATCTGCTTGGCTAGTCTAGTAACAGATGTAGTACAGTATGTCTACAAATGCAGTATCATAAAATCAGCTACATCTGATGACTGATAACAGTATCCCATAGTTTTGTTTAAAAAAAAAAAAAAAAAGAAAAAACTAAGAAAGTAAGAATTCATATATTTCTCCAGGGGAAGATAATGGAGTCATAAAACTTCACTACATTGTATAAATTAGTGATGATTATCAGAAGACTTGTTAACAGATATTATGGGAAATCTTAAAATAGGCATCATAGTTACCATATGAATAAAATTTTGCATAATTAGCTCCTGTGGCTATAAAAGAACCAGAAAAATATGTAGTTTATTGCTCTTCTGCCAAGATGATGAGGAATTTGTTTACAATCATGAAAAAGGGCCATTTAAGAAGCCTTAATTAATACCATCAAAATATACTAGACTAGGCAACAAATTTTGACTCATTCAGTCCTTAATGATATAATGAAATAGCTAATATCGTACTATCAGTAAATGTTACATTTGTTACTATGGAGTAAGTGAATATGGAGAAAAAAGAAAAAAACACTAATACCTGTATAGGCAATATTAGTGTACTACTACTTCATGCAAATATTGCTTAAATTGTTGAAATATTACGTTAATGTGTGGTTTTTCAAGCTAATCCAAAATATATAGCACAATGATTATTTGAAACAAACTGATGAGAACTGTATGTCAGAGTCCAATATATTAAGGTTGCAATTCACCTTCATCACTTTCAGACATACAAATGCAGCCATTTAGTCCCAACTAGTTCCAACTCTCAAGTCAGTGAAGAGGGAGGTGTAAAATAAAATACCTGCATACCAAAGGTATTTTATCCTATTCTAAAGTAGCTGAATGAAAACCTTAACATGAAGCTCTCTTTTGAGGATGTTATTCTTCACTGACTGTGAAAGAAGACCAGATTTTTATTTCAGCCTATATGCCTAATTATTTAATTAAGTTAGTAAAGATGAAGTGTGACTGAAGTCAGTATTTATCTTCCACACATTAAGAGAAGAAAAACTCTGAAAATATTCTGAACCCTACTTATACATTCCCTATCTCACTCTATACACCAAACCTTGCTTGTAGGTGGTTTGGAACTGTTGTAATAGAATGAAGTGGATACTCTGATATGAGATAGAATAATTAATCTTGAAAAACTTGTATTCTGGAGGACATACCTAAGTGCTAAAAAGTTAAGAGTGACATATTCTGGTTCATCAGGAATAAATGCTAGGGACCATTAAGTCATGTCAGAACATCAGAGTACTTATTCACACTTATCAGCCAAAGTAGATTATGTCTTAATGGTTTAATTATTATTTTATTAGAAACTGAAGTATCATCCGTAAACTGCATGTTTTGCATTGCACAGTTCATATCTTCTAAATAGTATCAAAACTGTTATGATTACATGAGGTAAAGAACATAAGTTCCTTAAATTACAGCAACAACAATACAAAGAAATCTTTGGGCATCCTCTTTTTCTTCTATTACTTCTATTTCTTCTAAGTACTTTCTATAAGCTGATTAAATTAAGAAAAAAGACAGAAGTTAAGGCTATCATACCTCATAGCTTGCTTCCTTATATTGAAATTCTAATGGAGAAAAGCTGTAGCTGAAGAATCTGATATTTTATTCCACAGATGTTTGACATAAGTACTTACTCCAAAACAGTGAGCTAAAGCTATTAATCTATTTTGTAATATTCTCTTCAGTAATTCCAAATGTGAAAATACTCAAGTAACCAAGTCATACAGCTATAAGAGTTCTCATTTTGTTTAGGAAGCCTTCCCACAAGACTGTCCCCCTGTTCCCTTCCTCAGGAACAAAAGATGTCAAAATGAAGTAGTGCTTTATTTTCATTATATGTAACAGTGGGGAAGATTTAGAATGTTACATTTTTTGGAAGTTATTTTACGTATATTTCTTGCATTTGCTCCTTGAGTATTATATATTTTTAAAGCAGTCTCCTGTAGAGATAATTTAATATTCCCAACCAAATCTTTTTTTCAAAGCATTTATAAGTTCCTGCTTTATTTTATTTTTTGAGCTATAGCAGTGTATTAGCTGTAAATGCATATCTGCGTATATAAATCTATATCTGTATACACAAAGATATATTTATACTTCTGTTACATACCAAAATATTACATTTTTGTAGGTGTTCCTTAGCAAATGACTTAGAGTTTTGAGCTTATTTTTATTTCTTTGAAGGGTATATTTTTCATTTGTGGCTTAATGTTTTTGTTTTTGGTTTTGTTTTGTTTTTTGTTTTTTGTTTTTTTTTCTGTTTTGTTTTTTGGTTTTTTTTTTTTTTTTTTTCCCTCCAGATACCTTGGTGAGTATTTCTTTCATAAGCTAATATAATTTTAAAAGATCAAAGTTTTTCTTTAAGAATAGTGAGAGAAAGTGTAACATACACAGTGGTGTCCACTGTCACTCAGGAGATGGGCCAAGTGATTAAGGGAATTAGCCTGCCTGCTTATCAAATGGTATTTACAGGATTTGGGTAAAGCCATCCACACAGGGAAGGGAAACTCTTATGCCAGCCCACCATGACTCTGAAAAATTCAATTACAGTGCACTTACCTACGGTGTATCTTTATTATCAACAGCTGTTAATATGATAAGTTACTCGAGGTCTACAACAAATAAAGAAAGTCACAGTGAAGTAAGACTTGGTCAGACCTTACTTTTCATCACACAGAAGTCCACATCCATGTATGGTTCTGTGATGTTTTAAGTCTTGTCCATCAGCCACTCTGCAGGCTCCCGGATGATATGCACAGCTAATTTCTTCCATCAGTCTTCTATCCCTGATGTGCCTAGTCAACAATATTTCTTTCTACTTGCTGCAGGCTTAAAACTACCTGAGTAGTTTTTATTAACATGGAGTTAGATTAAACACAAATAACACATTCTTTATTAAAAAGCCAACTTTTTGCTAGTTCCTTGCCTGACAATTATCACCCCCTACCAGGGGTGTAGATCTACAGTATGGTTATGGTTTACTCAGTATTTGTATAATCATGTCTTCCACTGGTTATGTAAAGCACATTGCAAATTATGTCCTGCAGCAAAGACATTTAGGAATATCAGACTACACAGGAGCTGGTGTTACTCCCTTCACAAGAATCTCTTACTGTTAGAGCATTCTCCTAGGAAACGGGAAACTGGTAATCAGTACCTACATCTATTTTGGAGGAAAAGGTATACAGGCATTTGATGTGCTTAACTAAATAACTTGCCCATCAATCAGGTAAACACACACAAGACAGAAGTCATAGCTGGGAAGTCTATATTACCTTAATCTGTTGTATCTAGAGCTCTAGTCACATGGCAAGCTAAGGCCATCAGACTGGAGTGTCAAATGCATCCATAGTACTTCCCAGGGTGATTTAAAAAACAGATTAACTGATTGTTTCAAGTAGGTCATGAAAAGTGTGCATGAATGAGTAAAGATCAAGCTGTACTTGACTCTTATGCCCATCTCCCAGTGTTGCTAGGGAGTAATTTAGGGTTCTGCTTACTGTTTAGATTTCTCAAAGAGAAATGAAACCTAAAAGAGTTTAGTGGCAGGTTCACTCTATTATTTACTGTATGGGGCAAATATGCCAAGCTGAAAACTACTTACTTTCTCCCCAGGAACTCAGTATCTATTCAGAGCAAAATTTCAGGTGTCTTCTCTCTAGTGGCCTGATATCCATCATGGTGCAAACTTTCAGGATTCTTCTCTCCCTGATAACCATTCACTCCAGAGTCTGTATTTTAGAGCTCCAAAGGCAAACTTTCAGGGGAGGCTGGATAACTGTATGTAGAGCAGACTTTCAGGAAACAAAATTCTCAGAAGAAAAAAAAAAATAATGAAGCAGAATAACAGGAAGGCTGGCTCAAGCAGGGTACCTACCTGCACAGAGGTCCAACCTGACCATAGAAAACAATAGACTTTCACATCTTCACAGGCCATTCATACCATGATTCAGTCCAATAGCAATATTTAACTTTGGGGCCTTCTTGCTTCTCATTGGATCTTTTTCACTGATCTCATATGTGCCTTTGTTTTGTTTAGCTGTAGACAGTTTTTATAGTCCATAGCCTTGCAGGTACTGTATTGTCTGAATAAATCCTTCTCAGCAAAGTGCAAAATGGGCCCCGTTCTGCAGATGTCTGGAAGGTGTACATGTTAGCCATGGATAGTTACTTTTTCCCCAGTCAGTTCTGTTCTTTCCAGCAAACTGAAAACTGGACCTTATCTTGCAAGTATTCAGTGCAGTTTGTAGTTGCCTTTGGTAAATATGAGCAGAACTTTACAGCTTAATATTTTAGCAAATCCAGCTTAGTAAGTAACATGAAGCAAAGAGTATATTAACAATCATACAACCTTATACTTCTAAATGATTCATTATATTTAGTGTGCATTTACTTAAGCTACATGATTAATATTATATCTAAATAGGGCTCATCCACTCACCTATGAGTAGCAAAACTATAGCCATATAGCCAGATCATTTAGCAGAGAGAGCTCAAAGTATGCTCACCCAGGCTGTCGTATTTACAGAATAAAGTGGTTGACTTGTAGTCAGTTTGCATACAGTAGGAAAGGTTTGCATGAGACTCCTTTTGCCCACAACTTGTTGGTGTTCAGCATGTTATTGTACTTCCTTGTAGATTTCCTAGAAGGAGTTTTTAGCCTGGCTATAGCCCAGGCCTTTACCACCTCTGGAGTCTGAATCCAACTGCTGCTGGTTTGGCTGGGGGAGGGCAGTCAAGTACATTTGTCACACTCAGAAACAGTTTTAAGATCACAGAAAGGTTGCTTATCCTGAACGCAGTCACAGCGTGATGCGACACTGGAAACTGAGTCTCTATCCCACGTAAACTTCATCTCTGCTTTTATCTTTTGCAGATCATTGTTTTTGTAATACAGTCATTGCATCTGTTTTTCACCGTAATCTAGGCAATCTCAGATTCACATTTTTCAAAAAGCAACAAAGGACTCAGGACATTCTATGATCTTTGACTTATGAAAGGCTGCCAAGGAAAATCGAGTAGGATTTGATGACAGGTGCTACCACAAGTTGCATTAACAGACCTTTAGAATACTTAAGATTGATTATCGGTATTTTTCACTATGTGCACATCTACATTTATGTTAACTTGTCTTTGTGTTAGCATCATATATTAATCTATATTTTTAATCCCTCATAGAATATATATTGTCTTAATTATAAAGTATTCAATTAAAGGAATAATTTCAACATACTGATTTCAACTTATCTCAATTAGTCTCAGCAAGCATTTTTTGAGAATAGTAACAGTGTAAAAGGAAAAGATCTGCTGAATGTGGATAACAAACTAGTTATGACAGCCAAAGCATGGTTATACTTAGTGCAAATTTAAATAGATGTGATTTTAATGCAAGAACAATTCATCAAAACTTACAATTTTTTATTGTTATCAACATTAATAAGGAGGATTTCTAGGCTTCATGAATTCACAAAATATAAAACATGCACATTTTAGAACTCTGCAATATTATTATGAAACAACATGCAAAATCAATTCCTGCTACTACTTAAAATATGTTAACAATTTCTTGACTTTTGTGCACAAAAACATTATTCCAGATAATGGGAATATCTGTGACTTTAGTATCATATTTGCATTCTATTCCTATTTTTTATTTGTAGTGCCCTTTACTCCTGAATTTCTGAAATGTACTTCAAGTAATTGTTTGTAAGTTTATGGGTCTTTAGCACCTTTTATGCCCACTGTGACTGTCCTCATGTATGCACCTTGGTCAATGCTGACTGCCACATCACCTGCCCCCTCCAGTCATGGTGCCTCCAGTCACGTGCACCTTCCTCTGGCCCTCCGGTCGGGGGAGAGCAGAAGGGGCAGAACTCCTGGTCAAGAGACAAGCTCTTCAGGCAATGAGACATTCAGACCCAAAGAAGCCTCTGGACCATGCCCACAATGATCATAGCCAGATCCAACTAGGCTATAAAATGGGACACCTTCCAAAGACCCCCATTGAGAGGTCTTTCTGGAGCAGCAGAACTGTGATTGGAGATCCCCCTTAGATCAGGATGCCATTAAGGAGCCTTTCCAGGACTAAAAGCCCTCACTTTCTCCTCGGTGATTCCTGGAACATATCCTTGAGAGGCCACTTGCTCCCCCCACCCCAGGGCAGTGATTATTTTTTCTGGGTACATTTTGAGTCACAGGGGTTTTTTTTTGAGTGAGTGTGTGCACACTGTGGGTCATCATTCCTATGTGGTCATATGGTAATAGTATCCCCAACTGGTATATCAGGCCTGTAGTTTATTAAAGATACTAAGAGTGCTGATTGATTTTGGATTATTGCACATCTTCCTCTTCCTGCCCACCGCCAAGCTTGCATTGGGTTCTGTTGTTTGGTTTCAATCTGTCATTTGGTTTCAGTTTCAACTGCAAATTAAAGTTGGTTTAAGCTTATTATTTGCTTGGAATTGTTTTGGGGTGCCTCCATGACACCCGTAGAGGTTGTATAGTCTCCATATTTCAGTCTTCAGAGGTTTTCAAGATCGAGGTGGACAAAGCCCTGATGATGCTGGTTTGACCCCACAGGTGACCCTGCTTGGAGCAGGTGGTTAGACTTAGATGTCCTGAGGTCCCAACCTGAATAATCCTGTGATCCTAATATGAAGAAACAAGGAAGGAATTATTACTGGAAAATATTTTTTTCATGCACACAAAACAAACAGAGTATATATGAACATCTTAAACTGTAACAGCATTGAAGTTCTGGAAAAACCTATTCATTAGACAAGCACCAGGAAAAAAGTGTGAGGTTTTTTTTTGGAGGGGGAGTTTAGTTTAAGCAGTTAATGAAAGGGTTTTAATAACTTATTTGACAGAAATATTAAGAAAATATGTTATTTCTATATTAATTTGCCTTTTCAACACATTCAGAAATCTGACTCTAAATTTTCTGCAAGTTGTTTAAAAGTATTTTTCCTCATAACAACCATTAATATATTTGGGGGAGAAGCCTACCCAAAAGAACCACTCAGGTATGTAAGATCTTGCCTGTATCTCCCCAGCTCTACCTCAATTAGATGAATTTGGTATTCCCTGGGAAAACAATCCAAGCACAGGTAATTCTTATGGGGAAGGTTTACTGAAAGCTCAGAAAAAGCAAATAAACTACTTTCTGGCAAAGAAACGGAGAAACAGAGATGAACTCTTAGGATGTTTATATCCTCATAAGGCATTCAGGGCAAGATGCCGGAAGGTGATATTGACCCAGCATTGGTGACTAATTGGCTTTAGATGTAGAGAAAGTCAGACATTTTGGCCTTGGCTCGACTCATCGAAGAGGCTTGTGGCAGCTTATGCAGAGCATCTGTTTGAAAGCAATAAATGAAAATAGAGAATTGATATAGAATACGATTATGTCACAGAGGGTGAGAAAACATATAACTGAAGTTACAGCACTGTACCAAAGACTGCAGACTGAATCCAAGGTAGAATCATTATACATGAAGTTACTCTGTCAGTTAGGACTTGAACACCTTGACCAGGAGGATGAAGAAGTGTCTTATTCACCTGAGTTTATGTTGCCAGTCACAGCTGGACTAGAGAACATGACTGATGTGTGTTTGTATTGTCTAGAACAGGCACGATCGTGCATGTACATCTGTGTTGGACAGAACTTGCTATCCATCCTCAACAGCCACCCTGCTCACTAAATTAATGTTTGATTTTATGTCACTGAGTGACGGGGTTGTGTTTTGTCGAATACTTGAAGACAAAGGAGTTCACCTGTGATGCTAGTACTAGTAACTGTTCTATTCAGTGGTATCTGCTATTCAAAAAACAAACAAAAAAATTAACCCCTTTAGTGCTATATAGAACTACAGAAATATTAATGTATAATCAGAAATATTTACCATAAGTAAACACCAACAAGAAAATGTCCTTATGCTTTAGGCTTATCATAGTCAGTCATTTTTTGAAACCTTCAGTCCATATTGAGAGAAAGTACTTGCTACACCTTTTAAGTTATCAGAAAAATAATTAAATATTCAATATAGTAAATAGTGTAGACATTTCACCAAGTGTTTAGCATAAAAATGATACTAGTATCAAATACATAGACCAATTAGCAAGGCATTTATGTGTACTACACATAAGAACTGTATACTAGACAGAATAAGAAATGAATGCAAATGGAATACAGCAAATCAATTTTTATTGAATTAATTGGATAATTTTATTTTCACAGTCTGTTAATTAGTTGTGACATACATTTTACTACCCACAACACTTATAGCTTTTTCTCGTTACTTAAAATAGGAAACAGTTCATATTTAAAAACATGGTATTGTCCAACTTGTTGACTGTTGTTGGTCTCAGAATATGAGAAATTTTCTTTGTCACGGTGAATTTTATTTTCATGTTCTTTAACCATAATAAGTATAAATCAAACGGAATAGATCTCTTATAATCCAATATTTAATAGTTTTTGAGGTTTAAATTTCTGTGAACATTTCATTTATATCAAATAACTGTAGAAAGGCATAAAACATCTTAATTAGTTATATAGGTAGAATTTCTGAAAAATGTATTTCTATCCAGTGGGAACTCTGTCACTGACTTGAATGGGTATGAAACTTAGCATGTTGAGGAAAATTTAGGTAGCCGAAATTCTCTGTTAATGAATAGTACAATTAGACATCGAAACAACTTAGAACGTGATCCCTAGTTGCTCTTCAGAACTCCAGTAAGTTACCTACTGGTGATTCTTTGTTCATTCTCTGAGATATCCTTTCAAAGTCTTTTAGAAAAGCTTGATTCACAGCTACAAAAAAAAAAAAATGGAACCTGTGGCTTGACAAGACATAATATCATGAACACAGAAACCAATTTCATTCTCAGTGGTTTAAATTATTTCCTTCCTTCCTTCCTTCCTTCCTTCCTTCCTTCCTTCCTTCCTTCCTTCCTTCCTTCCTTCCTCCTTATACATAATCTAACTGTTTGTAAGCATAGAATTAAACACTGAATTAATAACATTAAACTTAGAATTATTTGGAAGAAACAAAATAATTTTGGAATAAATACTGTTAGCACTATATCATGTATTGCTCTATTTTTTTTATAAGAATAATGTTCAGTCAGTATTTGGTGCACTTTTCAAGTGGAAGCTATGAAAGTCAGGTGAAAAGTTGGCATGTTAATTCCCTCTTGGTCTCTTCTGCAAATTACCAAAGTTGCTTAAAATAACATTACACCTGATGTGTCTAATGGGTCCCAGCTGACCCATTTACCCCAAACCACGGTTTGGTTGACATCAATTGCATTAACATGATCACGTTAAACTCAGATTAGTTATGCATTTTTTAAATGAATCTTACATTTGTGCCCTCCCACTATGCTTTGGTTCACATTACAGAAAAGCCTCAGAGTGAAGCTGACAAAATGTCTCCCACATGACACTGAAGTGGAAGATGTGCTACAGTAGTACAAATTAGAGCTCTCCAACCAGTAACAGCATCAAGCCCATGGGCCTTGACTAGAGCTAGTCCTAAGGAACCCTTTCCCTCTCCTCCAGAAGACAGACAATGTGGGTCTTGAGTGCACAACCAAAATCTACTTCTACTAAGAAAAACTCCTTCGTAATGTAAATATAGTCTTTCCTTTCACAGTTAGACCAATAGTCAAAACACTAAAGTGGAGCATGGGTAAGTAATATTCACTTTCTATACACAAATGTCAGGCAGGTTAAATCCTTATCACATGGTATTCTAGTAGTGAAGACTAATCAAGTTCATTAAAATAAATTACACTAATACTGGATCCAGAGAGTAAAACTGAGACTATACCCTATACGGCCCAGAAGCTGCCTTTTTAAGTGATTGTGCTGTATAGTAGCTATACAGAAAAGTTGTACTGATAACACCATTCCTTCCAGAAGTTTATCCAGACTTTTTCTGCCTTCCAGTAATATTTCAACCAACCCCTTGCAATTTCTAGCTACTGTCCTTGCCACTTTCTCTGAGTGGCAAGGTCATCAGCTTTTCAAGGACAACAGCAACAGAAGGGGACAGATGAAAACATTTGCCCATTCTTCCAGTTCATCCTGTCTCCAAAGCATTTCTGACAGATGTCCTTTGATATTTGTGTCTAAAATATTGCTATATACAACTCCTGAACTAGTCTAAAATGAAATCAGACCTTTTAGACAAAATAGAAAATAAAAAGGGAAATTAAGAGTACCTTGAAATTTCAATTGCACATAAAAAGGAAAAGATAAATAACAGTGTCTTCTTCCAAGATTTAGAAATCAATGTCTTCAGTATTTTAAGGCACAAAACCAGTTTGGTTGGTTTGTTTTGTTTGCTTGGGTTATTTTGTTTGGTGGGTTTTTGTTTTGTTTTGTTTCGTTTTATATAGAGGTATGTATCTGCAACTAGACAAGCAACTTTCCATGAATAGATTTTTCTTCAATCTTATATAATGTGAAGTTGCAGTTTTGTGTCTTCTCAGTTTATGGGAGTTAGGAAGTGGAAAGAAACTGGGCAGGTTTGTTTTCTGCCTTCTTCTGTTTAATGAAAAAATATACTGGTAGTGTGCTCCTTCCTTTTGCCTGTTTGTAGTTGAGATTCATGTTGTGAGTTACAAAGTATAGAATTTGACTTCCAGAAACATTCAGTTTGTCTTAAACAATTTACTTATGCATTTTTGTATTTTGAAACAATGTTGCACTTGTTAGAATGCATAAAAGAGTATTTGTAAAATGTGTGATGAAGATGCATTTTCTAATGGTTATAACATCAATTTATTGAAAATTCCACTTTAGAAACCGCTATATTCATTGATAAGAATTTTGTGTTTTGATTTTAGAAATATGTGTAGGTCCCTGTAAAAGAGACAAAATATACACCTTGAATACTTTTGTTGCCTGTGTGTTGTTTTCCCGCAATTTTTTGAAGGCTTCTAATGTATTCAAATTCAGAATTTTCTAACTTTTTCTCTGGTATATAAAGTGCAAAGATTTTGGCATTGGCACAGATTCCAAGAAATGCGCTACGAGATTAGGAAAAATATTTAGAACATTCCATTAGATTGCTTTTATCATTCACTTCTGTTATTTGTATGAGTGCCAAAGAAAATGTTAGTTCTCCATTAAAAACACTGGCTAGCATAGAATCATAGAATCATTTAGGTTGGAAAGGACCTTTAAGATCATTGGGTCCACCTGTAAACTTAACACTACCAAATCCATCACCAAACCAGGTCCCTAAGTGTCACATCTATACACCTCCAGGGATGGCAACTCAACCACTTCTCTGGGCAGCCTGTTCCAATGCCTGCCAACCCTTTTGGTGAAGGACTTTTTCCTGATATCCAAACTAAACCTTCCCTGGTGCAACTTGAAGCCATTTCCTCTAGTTCTGCCACTTGTTACCTGGGAAAAGAGACCAACACTCACTTCTCCACCACCTCCTTTTAGGTAGTTGTAGAGAGCAATAAGGTCTCTCCTCAGACTCCTTTTCTCCAGGCTCAACAACCCGAGTTCCCTCAACTGCTCATCATAAGACATGTTCTGCAGACCCTTCATCAGCTTCATTGCTCTTCTTTAGATGTACTCTAGTACCTTAATGTCTTGTAGTGAGGGGCCCAAAACTGAACACAGTATTCTAGGTGCAGCCTCAACAGTGAAGAGTACGGGAGGATGATCACTTCTCTAGTCCTGCTGGTCACACTATTTCTGATATATGAGAATATCCTTTTGGTATATGCTAAACAAGTGACCCCTTCTAAGGGTTAAATATCATATTACATTTTCGATAATTCACCAATAAAAAGACTCGATGTCTCAGTGAAACTATGTCTCTAGAGAAGCTCTTTGATTCTTGACAAGGATTCCCATCTGTCATGAAGTTTTGGAATGTTCTGCAGAAATAGTCATAGTATGGGGACAGGAAGACATGAAATTATAATTGAAGTTTCCTTAGAGAAAATGGTAAGAAAAAAATAGAGACAAACGAACGAAATTCAGAAAATTCTTTCACTGTTTCACCCTGTATGATGATGTCATCAATGTATTGTAAGTGCTCTAGAGCATTACCTTGTTCCAGCATGGTCTGAATCAGTCCATGGCAGATGGTAGGCCTGAGTTTCCATCCCTGAGGCAAGTGATTCCAAGTGTACTGGACGTCCCTACATGTGAAAGAAAACTGTTGCCTGCACTCTGCTGCCAAAGGAATAGAGAAAAACACATTAGCAATGTCAATTATGGCATACCCCTGAGCTGGCTTTGACTCCAGTTCATATTGCAGCTCTAACATGTCTGGCACAGCAGCACTTAATGGTGGTGTAACTTCATTTAGGCCACAATAGTCTACTGTTAGTGTCCACTTTCCACTGGACTTCCACACTGGCTATATGAGTCTGTTAAATGGTGAGTGAATCTTACTGAGCATTCCTTGGCTCTCCAGTTGATGAATCAATCTACGGATGGGAATCAGAGAGCCTTGGTTAGTGCGATATTGCCACCAGTGCACCATTGTGGTAGCAATTTACATCTGCTGGTCTTTGACCCTCAACAATCTTATGACAGAAGAGTCCTCTGAGAGACCAGGCAAAGCAGACAGTTCTTTAATATTCTCATTCTCTACAGCTGCTATGCCAAAAGCTCAGTGATACCCTTTTGGGTTCTTAAAATACTCTCTCCTGAAGCAGTCTATGCCAAGGATGCACAGAGCATCTGGGCCAGTCATAATAGGATGCTTTTGCCAGTCTTTCCCAGTGAGACTCATTTCAGCCTCTAGTGCAGACAGATCCTGGGATCTCCCAATCACTTCATTCCAGAAGTACTCATGAATTTTGTTCCTTGGCAGTTTGATGGGATTATTGTGCGCTGAACACCAGTGTCTACCAAAGCTCTATACCCTTGGGGGTCTGTTGTACCAGGCCATCTGCACAGTCCAGTAAACTCCACTGTCTCTTTCCTCTGCCTGGCTGGAGGCAGTACCCCTCTTATAGACACTGAAGAATAGATTTGGGTTATGTACCTGCTGTGGGTATGAATTCGAAGTTCCTTCAAGAGGATTAGAATCTCTTCTACCCCTTCTGGAAACTGGACCAGCCATTTTCCTAGGACGTTTCCTTTAAACTCATGCGCCTGTTTCTGAAGTGCTGAGGTAGGTTTTCCATTCCACCTCCTAATTTCTTCTCCATGATCACACAGGAATAAACAGAGTGTGCCTCGTTTTGTGTAGTTCTTATGCCCTCTTTCTTGAGATCAGAAACACCTACTTCTAATAGCTGAAACATTGGTTCTTACAGGTGGCGAATGAAGCCTATCATCTCTGAGCGCTTTGGTTTCACATAACAGCTTTTCAAACCAGCTGTCAGATTTTTTTGACAGTTTCTCCACAGTAAAGAAACAACCCTGTAGAGTGGTGGCAAGGTCAAAGTCCCAAAGCTGGCCAGTCACATCATTCACGTTTTGTACATTTACACCTGTCCGGCTCATTGATGCCAACAACCTAGTATATGCCAGTGGTGCATTTTGTCCAAACTTGCGCCACGTGGGTTGTGTGCAGAGGATTCTGTCTGGATCTGTCCCCTTCTGACTGTTTGGCTCAAAACAGATGATCAACTGCACAGCTAATTCTCTCAGGAACTGGATACCTCTCTCCATAGTATTCCGTCTCCTTGGATAACATAGAATATTTTCCTTGAAGAGATACCTTGCCTTCATGGCTGTCAGGAGTTGACTCCAGAGGCTGGAGGATTCTTTCTCTCTTGCAGTTGTCCTTTAAGGGTTGCATCCCTCGACAGAGATCTCAGCTGCCTTGTTTCCCTACCATTTAGTTCCAGACCATCAGCTCCATTATCCCAGAAACAGAGCAGCCAGGTTGCAATGTTCCCACCTTTACAACGACTGAAATTGCAGATCTCTCAGCTCACACTGAGAAAAAGATTGAGTGGTTATATCTCATTGTCCCCCTTGCATTGGTGACCCCACCTTGCATGTCATTGTCCACAGTGCAAGTGGTATTTTTTGTGACGCTCTTTACAGTGACAATTGATGCTGACATAGGGTCATCTTCTCTTGATTTATTTCCAGAGTCTAAGTGACTGTCACCAGCATTGGCATAATTACAGTGCCTGATGTTGAGGCTGCAGCAGCAGCAGTGCTGGGTGTGGGAGGATGGAGTGGCTACCTTGCAGGTCCCTGGGGCTGGAGAAGCAGCAGTGCCTGGTGTCACAAGGAGAGTGGCTACAATGGCTGCCTTGCCCACTGTGGGGGCTGGACTAGAGGCCTTGGCTGCCTTGGTTGATATGGGAGGTGGAGTAGCTGCCTTGGCTGCGTTGCCCAGTGTGGGGGGTGCAGCAGCTGCCTTGGGAGCTGCTGTAGCTGCCGTGCCTGTTGCTGAGGCTTGAGCAAATGGAAGCTATGTTGCAGGAGTTGGAATAGCTGTACTCCTCCCACTTAGTCTCATCTTCCTCAGTAATCCTATGACTAGCATGAACTGACACACATTCAGCAGACCTTACAATACCAACAGGGTACTATCAAATTCCGAAGGATGTTCAAAATCCTCAAAAACATCTATAATATGTCCTAATGAAAAATGAAAGGTGTTGTTTAGATTGGTTTGGCCAATTAGAAAAAAAACATAGGTACATTTCTCTTTAAGTTCTCTCAGGGTACAAAAATAATGAATATGAATTCACAGTTGGCTGAAGTATGATGAAATAAACCAGTGCTAAACCGTGTGGCAAAACCATCACTTAGACCAATTTCCAGAGGTGACAGACTGCACAAAAGTATTAGTAAAATATACCAAACACAAATAAGGTAACGCAGAATACACTGCAGAGAGCAGCTGATACAACTTTTGCCACAGCATTTTTAAACCAAAATAATAATTGCAATCTGCTTTAACACTGCTAGGTGATGTCCAAAGCACATGGACCCGTGAATATCAAAACCCTATGAATTGACACCTTGCCAAGAAAATTGAACCTGCGTCTCAGTAAAAATACCAAAATCTCTGAATTTTAACCCCTTTCTCATGACAAGTTTTAGCACCCCTGGCCCCACTTTGAACACCACAAAATTCTGTCATGGTTTAACCCAAGGTAGCAATATAACCATAACAGCTGCTCACTCACTGCTTCTTGCCCCACCCTCATACAGAATAGGGGAGAGAATCAAAAGGGAAGAGATTAAGTAATAGATAAACACAGTTTAACAAAATAATACTAATATACTACTACTATATATAAAATAAAAATAGAATATAACAGATACTCAATGCAATTCCTCACAAACTCCATCCACACCAAGCAGCCTGTCCCAGGGAACAGCACCTGGTCCTGAACAGCAGGTGCCAGAGAGAGAAGTGAGGAAAAGGCAGAAAGGCTCGGAGGCCTCTGCAAAACAGCAGGACAGCAAAAGGCTAAAGAAAGTCCTGAACAGAACTGTCCCCAACAGGTGTCTGTCCTGACTCCGTGACCTGGCTGGAAGATCCTGACTCTCCTTAAATATGAAGCATAACACTAATGGCACAGAATATTCTTATTGATTAGTCTGGATGTTAGTTGAGGCCCTCCTTCCTAGCTGTCTCCCACCTGTGTGCAGAGAGTTCACAGAACTTGGCTCTCAGACAACAATTAAAACCTTCAACTCTAACCTGGAGTGTTATCTTCTTACTCTCCAATTAAAACCAAACAATGACTCTGCTAGCTATGAAAAAGAAAGGGTTTTAACTGCACAAAGAAAATTAACTCACTTTCAGTCAAATCAGCACACTGGTCTTTATATTAATTTCACTGACATGACACAACAGTGTCACCAGTTACTGAGATTGGATTATGTATGTTGAAACCAGCTCTAGCCTGTTGTTCTCTTCTAAAGTAGTTTGTCCATTGTCTGGGTTTTATACTCTGTCGGGCTGAGATGTGTATTCATTCCCCTCCAAGCTGCTCTGTCTGACTCAGGTGGATATTTACACTCTTTTAATGAACTCAGAGAGAAACGCAACACCAATCGATCCAATCAGCTATGATGTAGTCAGCTGATGCAGTATGTACTACAAGTACTACAACTATGATGTAGTCACTCAACCGACATAACTGCTCATCTCAAACGAAGTCCAGATTCTGGAGCCCTTTTGTTGAGATAAAATCAACTTTCTTTGCAACAGCTGTGGTCAGTCACACCCTGCATTATTCCCTGAACTTCATGTGCACATCATCCTTGCTCATCTCCTCTGAGCCCTCTTCCATTGTGGGGGCTTATTGCTCAGTCATGCAAATGCATCATTTGTATACCAGTTATAGCTTAGCTTGGCTTAGGCTTCCCCAGCAGTCATTACGGGAATGTTTTCAACTATCTACAATACACATCTAACATGGAATGGTAATGATCACCTGTAACAAGAATAGTAGTAATATGAGACTAAGAGTATATAGCTGGAAAAAATACCTCAGCATACCATTTTATTTGGCTAGATATTACGTAAATGTAATGTTGGGGAACAACTAATTATGAAGACTAATTACAAACACTAAACAGTAACAGCTATGAGAATGCAAGTACATTTAAAGGTTATTTTCATGTAGATTGAGTGGTATTTCAAGCTATTTCTTAATAATATTTAGTACCTCTAAGTAAAAAAAAACAAAAACAAAACCAAAAGAACAAACAAAAAAACAACAAACTAATGCAAACTACCTAAGGAATATAAGAAAGGGAATATGAATCTCAGTTAAGAGAAGCAGGTGGAAGTGAGAAATGCTTTGGTCAGCCTTGGTTCCCCTCTTAGGTGCAGAAGATATTACCTTGCCCTATGTGTCAGGAGGAGGAAAATTTCCCATTTCTTTCTGCTGTAGCTGACTGAAAGCTAGGAAGGAGAAAAGGAGAAACTGATTGTTTGTATTTTTTTCTTCATATTTTTTGAATTTTTTTTTTAAGAATAGGTACTAAATGTACTGCTGTTGTACCATACCTGGTGAGTAAATTGAATGTTGACTGAATTATAGTTCTGAAATGCAATAGTTTTGAGAGATTGCTAGTTTGGGAAACTTAGTAGAATCTTTCCCTTGGAAAAAACCCAATATGGTGCCTACTTGTTTACTTTTCCTTTTCTTCTCCACTTACACTTCAGAAAAATTCATATTTTCTGTGGTATATAGCTCTGGGGTTTGCACAGATTTGGTGGGAGTGAGACAATGAAATACTTAAATAAATGCGTAGTTCCCAAAGAGGTGAGTTGAGGTGCATTTAATCTAACTTAATGTGCCTCACAGAAACTAGAAATTGGATTAATATTGCTCGTTCATGCTTGAAGCACAGAAAATTGCTCAAAGGCAGATGGAGGGAGAGCAAAAAATCTAAAAATAAAATTCCCAGTGGAAATTAGGATTTTCACAGTTCAATTTAGTTTTTTTTCTAAGATATGTCTCAAGATACTGAATTGAATATCTCACATGAAGGAAATTTAAGAGTATTATGTAGCTTAAGTGTAGTACCAAATTTTCTAGAAAAAAAAAAGAAATATGAAAAAAAGGATTGTATAAAATTTATCTTCATTTGCAACTAATGAAATACCTGAAAATTTAACATAGAAGGAAGACACAGAATACAGCCACATGATACAATTTATCTTTCTTTATTCCTGTTGGCTATTATTCATAGTTTTATTATTTAACTCACCTATGACAAAGAAGAATATTTATCACATCAGGAGCAATGGAACACAATAATGTTCAGAGCATTTTTGAGTTTACCAAGAAATACTCTGTGGACATGTAAAGTGAATATCGTTCTGCTGTCTATAGTTTTTGTCTACCAACCGGTGAAAAAGTAAATCCCTAGCTACTGGATTCACATTACCTATAAATAGTTCAAGTCTTCTGTCTCTGTTGGTACAGGAAATCACAGTAAATATGAGTATACCAAACAACTCATAAACATAGTACTTGTTTTATGTTTTGCTGAAGTTAAATAGCATAAATTACTGTATACTAAGATTACTTATTGTTGAATTTTTGAATGCTATACTACATTTATTTTCTGCCACTTTTTCTTCTGTACTTTTAGTGCTACACAGCTGTAGCACTGGTAGTCTAAGGAAGTGAATAATCTTGTTTAACATCAGATGTCCAAAGGTTGTGTGTTTACATTGAAATGGTCACCTCAGATGATATTAATGCAAGACCATTTCCAAAGGGTGATTTACCTACCTTTAGTTGCCTATTTTAGAGTGAACAAAAACTGTCTTATGATTAAATCTTTCAAGTGACTATTAAGTGTCTAGAACACAAACTTTGAAATAATAATTTTATTTCTAAATATCTTAAGTTAGGATTGATTAACCTAAGCTTTGCATACTAACAGTAGCTGTAAGTGTTTTTTTCGGAAAGATATGTAGACTGCAAAGTAAAATATTTTATCTCAAATGCCAAAACAAAACAGGTTTGTATACCTGTGTTCAGAGCTTTGCCTGATTTTGCATTTTTTCTTAATTATGATTTGTGTATAGTGAGCAAGTAGTAAAGTCAACATATTTAGCCTTATTGATTGTTAGAAACCACAATCTGCACATTTCTGAAATCTCATCAGATACTTTCAAGGAAAAGTAAGCACAGAACCTACTACGCACATCCGGTTTGGGATGTAGTAGTATACCATTGTGAATCTAAGCAGGTAAACTGTAGGTAGCACTTTTTTTTTTCTTTTTTTTCCCTCCATTAATATCAAATAGTTATCATTGTGTTCCATTATGAGGAATGTTTCAGTTGAGAACTTTATCCCTTTTTGCCTACCCATGAAAAACACCATGTAATTATTTTACTTTTGCGCCAGAAAACAGAATGATGAAAATAACTCATGAGTTTTACACTAAAAACCATACAACAAGAAATTGTTAGCTTTTAGAATTGGTTTGAGTTCAATGATGTACTTATGAATATTTCCCTCTAGAAACAAAGTCAAGGTGTTTTGTATAGCCAAAAAGATCACATGAGTATGAATCATTAATGAAGAAAATAACTTTTAAGAAAAATGGAAAATACATTAAAAACTGTTCTTTGAAGCAAAAAAGATTTAACAGTTCTGTTACATTTTAATTGAGGCAAAATGAGGCAGAAGAAAACAAAATAAATCATAAAATGTTAAACCTTGATTGCCTAGAGAGAATGACTTTGGCATAATCTAGTTTTAGGAGCTAAATATCACTATGGAGATTGGTACGTACATTTCCTGTTATTTATTTGTCACACAGGGGAATTATTTGAGTAAGAACTCATACATAATGGAGATCTAACTGTTTAAATCAGAAATAGTTAAGTCCATTTGCCTTCTCCAACATCTTAAAAGTAGACCTAAGAATTAATTGTGTCCAGGGGCAGCTCTTTATCTTGGGAATAGTGAGATCTCTTCTCAGCACAGTTTAATATCCTTTGATTAATGTGATATGACTTCCAGTATTTTTCTGTGACTTGTTTTCCTTTTGCACTAGGTATGAAAATTATGCATACTATCACCAAGCTCAGCTCCAAAAAAAAATCTGGAATGGGAAATATTTAATTCTTTTGTAAAATAGTTGAAAAAAAATAGCTGTCTTTGAGGATCTCAGGAGGAGTAACATGCCTGACTAATCTGAGTGCCTAAATTTCTTATCTGTAATTGCATCTTTGATAGCCACTAAGAAAGTTTTTAGTCCTACCTCAGGTTGCAGGCTTTCCAAAACTGATGTGTTTTTAAAGTCAGCAGACACTCTACTGTACATGTGGTAATTACACTGCAAGCATGTGGGTGAATGATGAAAATACAGACTCTCATGTTACTTTTTCTGGTGAGTATAACTGGTGTAGAAGGAAGAAAAAAAAGGTAATTAAAAGAAAAGAATCCAGAATAATTCCAGATTACCGATCAAAGTCTAAATGAGGGGAAAATGAAAAAAAAAAAAAAAAAGAAAACAAAATTCCTCATTCAATTTTTTCTAAGTCTGAATTTTTTAATCAGTGACAAAATCTTTCCTGAGGGCATCATGGACATAGTTCTTTGCCACTCTTGTCAAGAAGAACTTCACACTGACTTTTAAAACTTGTATTCATAAGTAACTGAGAAGCTTCCCAAGATTTCAACTCAATGAGGCCTAATTCTGGCTCTGTTATTGGCTGATTTTGTTCTTTATGACTGTCCACAAGTCTACTGAATTTTTACCACATTCGTGCAGTCCTTTTGCTCCTTGGATTCTTTGATTTCTAAGAACACATGACCTCATTCTGAAGCTTTTCACTTGATCAGTAGGTTTATATTCACTCATACATCTTTCTCCTAATTTTTAACTGCTTTCTCATTTTTATAGAGAATGTAACTGGAAAACCTTTGTTTAGTCATGCTTACTAATGGATACCACAGTTAATGGCATGCAGATTGTAGGCAGGATGATGGTATCAGCTTTATTTCTTTAGGAAAATGGAAAAAAAATAGTTATTTTAATCCTCTTTAGAATGCCTCCCAGTTCACAGAAGACTGTTTGAGCTCCAAGTTAACTGTACATTACCATGCACTCTGATTCACCCTGTTTCAGTTTTGTAATAGTCCATGTTTAAAAGAAGAAAGAGAAGTAAATTTAAATCCATAAGCAGAAGCTGTAGGTGGTTTTCATTTGAGGTTCTGATATATATTCTAGTTGATTCTGCTGGTGTCCCTGCGAGTTTGCTCATACATGCCAGCTATAATTATACAATTCATATCTTCATGTTCTCGAGTCAGATTGCAGATTCCTAAAGAAACATGGGAAATTAAAACACAGGATCTATCTGAGCCTCCATCTTAAGAAATTTCAGCTGAAATTTGCTGAGATTTAAATTTCTTCTATTTACCTACCTTTTTAAAAAGTTTTAAATCTGATAGACTTTAATTTTTCTTCCCCCCCCCCCCCCCCCCCCCCCGGAACTGTGCTAATAACATGGGATATTGACAACTATATGTAGCATAACAGCAGGCATTTCTTCCAATAAAATTTACATATCCTTATGGACACCATGCCAGATGGTTGTTCAACACTTTTCCTTTCAAATTTCATGTGGGAGAACACAAAAATTTGCAGAACTTTAAGATGTTTTGCTTTTGT
The DNA here is from genome assembly GCF_963082525.1 of Nesoenas mayeri. Taxonomy (NCBI): domain Eukaryota; kingdom Metazoa; phylum Chordata; class Aves; order Columbiformes; family Columbidae; genus Nesoenas; species Nesoenas mayeri. Next base: position 162,482,328 of record NC_137541.1, read on the forward strand.
TGTCTTAAAGAAATACAAGGTTTTCTGACATCAAGGGCAGCACATCCCACATGGCAGTTTTTCACAAGAAACGTATTTAAAAGAGATTTAAGAGCTGTTTTTAAAATGTCAACAAAAACAAGTATTTAGTATTTCATAAGCATTTTTATGGGTCTTTCAAAATATGACATTATAAAGAAAAACAGTTTTCCGAGTTACTTTAGTAAAAGGACTACAGAACAGTGCTCCTAAATTATTTTAGTCAAATTGTCAGTTTAACATTTGCTTCTCCTTAGTGCAGAAACAAAGTAGCGAAATTGAAAGAATAAAGCCCATTCATTTCCACAACAGGGAAGCTTTTTTTTTTTTTTTTCTTTTTTCTTGAAGTATTCAGCACTCTTGTGTAAGTTCATGTGATGGATGAATTCTGTATTTGGATCATTGCATTCTGTAGTGATGGAGGAATGTGTCAGATCATATAACAGGCAAAGAACATTAGTAATTCCCATGATCTAGATGAGAATTGGGGCTCATATCTGGCTCTTCTAACTGTAAGACACCAGATACTTAGTTTACGCACAGCTCTGTGGCCTGTCTTTAGCTCTAGGATCTTTTTCACAAATTGCTTTTGATTCCCCAAAGACCAAATTAGGTTGACCAAGCTGGCTTTGGCAACTGTGCTTTAGATGAATAAAACACAAGAAGACAAGAGGAGCAATATGCATGAACTTTAAAGTTCTTGGTTTTCCAGCTGTTACTACTAGTTCTTATTTGATAAAGTTATATCTTGTTTATGGACCTTCTTGAGTCATTTAGTAAAAAGCATACTGAGACATGCTGGGACATCTTCTCAGATATCAAGAGTATGTAAAGTATTACTAAAATCTGAATATTTTGTATTCAAAAATCAGCAAAAATCAAAAATCAGTATTCTGAAGAGATGACAGGACATTTCCACTATGCCAATATGCCAGCTATCAGTGCTTCTAACTGTTGGATATTTGTGACAAGGTCTTGTAAATACATAGGTAACTTACAAAAATCTAAATTCCAGCAGTATAAAATCGATCATTGCATACTGTTTTCCTAAAATGTCACCAAGGTTGCTTGATTCATATTGTCAATATCTTAGTTTGGGGTTCATCTCTGGACAGTTCTACATCCCATGACTCCTTTTCTATTTCCTTTTTCTTCTCAGGCTATGTAATAAATAAAAATGCTTTCTTCTCCAGCCACCTTATGTATATGTCTGGCTTAGGTGCTGTCTGCACAAAGTTAATCTACTTTTTTTGAGCTAAAAAAACCCGAACACTCCATTTGAAATAGTATTTTTTTTTTTGCTTCAGACCTTCTTCTAAGAGGTCTTGGGAAAAGTTTGATTAATGTAAGAATTTCAGTTACTACCATAAACACAACTGAACAGCATACAAATTGTTGAAACTGAGATTATGAAGCAGAAATCTCAGTATCTGTTTCTGTCCTCGTTAATATTCTTTCTACATACGTGACTGATTTATTTGGCTTTGGTATTGGGATTTTTTCCTCCTCCATATAATGATACCTCTTTTCAGTATATATCAGGTATTGAGTTTCTGCGACTCCTTCTAGTTATATGAGCTCAAAAAAAACCCAAAAAACAAAAACAGTTAAAAATCATGTCTTTTCATGGAATTTAGAAAAAGTGTCCATTCGTGCAATGAGACTGCAAAATGCAAATTAACCCACAAGCTTAAAGGAGGTATGAGCACAATATCACACTCTCTCCTGGATGCCTCTGAGGAAAGTTGCAAACCCCACTCTATTGTTATTTTATTTTGTGTCTGGAATCTGTCTTGGCATTGCCATTCAGTATGAAAACAGAAGTTTCCTGTCTATTTATTTCTGCTTCTGTTCCTGGCCTATTCAGAAAATAAATTATGCAAAATAACATCCTGAGTGGCAATTAATAAGAAATTGTCTGCTTGGAGGAAACAAAAGCATCTACATGCACTTTGATTTGTTTGCAGTTATCATATTTCCACAGGGAAATTACAACAACTAAATCACAGCACATAAGGATAGATTCATCTATGAAGTATGTTCACAGTGTTGTTTTTCACATCTTTTTTTAGTGTCATCTGGTACAAGTGGCCATTTGAAGGCAACCTGGGAATAATTTTGTGTAATTGATATGTGTTCTTTAAAATATTCATGTCATGCAGTCCTGTCTTGACAAGATGCTATTGAGTCTCCATGTCTGTGAAACAGTCCCTACAACAGGAAAACCAGTAGGAGTTGCAGGGCTTTAGTTTTTGATGATTGTTTTATACTTTTCTTTTTTTTTTTTAACCAAAAATAAAAGTGTAGCAAGTAATCAGGCTGATGTTATTATGATTTTGAGGTTAAAAGAGAGATATCACAAACAGCAGTGTTAAAAATTAACTCAGTTAATAATTATTTGTGACACTGCATGGAGACAATGTATTTGTGTTTGAAAACCAGTTCTTATATAGGAACAGAGACACAATTTTTTATTGGTATTTTTTTGATATGTTCTTACTTTTTAGGCAGATTTGAAATGCTTAGATATTATTGTCATTTAACATAAAAGGGAATGTTATTTTTAAAGTAGGTCTCAGGAGTGTTCCAACTTTTACTTCAGTGATACTACTTATTCCATCAAGAATGAAAATTACACATTCCACTGTGTCATTTCTAACTTTACGATCCTATGTGTTGAAAAACTGTGTCTTGAGTTAAATCTCTTATAATCCATCTTCTTACAAAGCAGAAAAATAGATAGCTTTTTGTCTCAGACATGGTAATTATCATCTTAAGTGGTGACAAATAACATAATACAAAAGAAGAGGATATTAATGCAGCATTTCTTCATGTTCTCTAGAATTTGCAGTGATTAATTACATCTATCATCAAAAGCATTTAATAACACACTATAAATGGATATGAAGTCTGAGAAAAGGGCGAGATAGCATATGCTTCAGCTTTATTACTGGTTTATTGGAACATTCCTTACAAAACTGAAGTTCATCGAAAATTCTAGCCTAATCAGACCTTCCAGAGATTCTGAACTCCATTTCTTTCCAAAATTTTATTTTGTGTGAACTCACTCCTCAGTATAAATTCCCTGAAGAGTTCTGGGAGCAAAAGCTAGAGTTCAGGACCACGCTACTTTTAATCTAAAAGTGACATGGTCAAAACAGAGAGTTGATGACTTTTTTTTCCTCTTCTTCTTTAAATACCAATTTTTTATCATGCCTGTCCATAGTTTTTACATTATTTGCTGATTTAGGTTACCTTCATGCTAGGTTTGTTAATATTGTTTGAAAGGAACTAACTTATCATCCTAAATTGTGCTTGCAAATCCTAGTCGGACTAAAGTTGACCATAGTCAACAAGGACAAGGCATGTAAAAAATACCTTTGGTGACTAAAGGACCTTTATTTGTGGTGCTTTCCTTTCTCATCTACAAAATAAAGAGAAGGCTGCCTTTTAGTGGTGCTGGTAGGTTAGGAAATAGGTTAGGAAATTTACCAGGCTGAATGAGAGCTTTTATCTCCTAGATAGTCAGGTTTTGAGGCTTTGGGATTGGATATTTGTTGATTATTGACCAACTGATCAGCTAATCTGATTGGTCAGGCTCTGATTAGCCCATACAATGATAGACCTAATGAACTTTTAACTACCGCCTTTTAATTAGGTGTACTGTGAGGGGAAATGCTTGTCTGGAATAAATACTTTTATGAAAAGTAATGTTTCATTGTCTTAGTATTTTTCAGTACATTCTTGAAAGGTGTTACTAAGGTGCCTTTTATAATTGGACGCAAAGCTTTTTCTGTTCCTATGAATCAGTTGCAAAATATGTGTAGTTCTCAGACTCCAAAAATCTAGAGAGAAGTTTGAGATTCTATATATTTTCAAGGTTTCAGTTTCAGATAAAATCATTTGGATAAGCTAGTGCTTTATTGCCCCATTGCAACAGTACACCTGGGATCACACAGTCTCATTATATGTGTTCATGTGACCACCTGTATAGGCACATTGTGAACTAGTCTTTTAATTAAGTTATCAGTATTTTTCCCTAGTGGACCTAGGGTCTTACTTGATACAGACATTGGATTTTCCTTCATAAGCAGCTATTCAATATTCATGTGTCTTCTTTGCTTAGCCCATATTATTCTATCTCTGTTCTGGACAGTCAATTGCTAATGCTCTCACATGACTTATGTGTGGTGCTCATCACTATGCTGTTTGAATACTTTAAAAATGCTGATGAATTCATATTCCTATGTTCCTTCAAACAGAAGAGACACAGTGAGTCATATTTTAGAGACACTGAGAAAGTAAAATTAACAGTTTCCACTTGAATTTAATGACAAATAGTCATAGTAATTTTGTTTCATGAAGGATTTTGACATCTGACTTCTCCCTAAACTTGACTTCTTTTAAGGAAGTTTATTTTCACTATGTTACCCAAAGCAGAGACTCAGGTACAGATTCCAGAAATTCTTCTTATATAGTTTATTTGCAAGGTACAGCATAGAGCAGCTCAAGCTGGATGCCGCCTGAAGAGGGACCACCAGCCAAAAAAACTTTGAACAATTACAGCCTTACAATCTAAGCTTCCCACCCCTTACACGTGGGTACAGTCCAATTATAAAATTAGATTCTGGAGTCTCCCCGTTCTTCATTGGATCGCTTCATTTTTGTAGAGGCAGGATGTTTCTTAACTGTGTGGGTAGTTGTTTGTTCAACCAGACTAGATGTTAAAGTCCTGACCTTCAGTTGTTATTTTGCACCTGTAGCTAAGGAGAAAAATAAGTTCTTGGCAATAATCAAAGCATTCTTCTGTTTCACCTTCTTTTAGATGCTCTGATTCATTGCTTTACTTAACTCCAGGGACACAGGTCCCCTTCTGAGACCTTTTTTGCTTAATGAGGCAGAAAGTTCAAAAGTTCACAACTTGAAGTCTAAGCAGATTTACTTATACTAAGCAAATTCTATATAAGCAGTTTCTAAACAAATACTATAAGAAGCAGTATACCAAAAAAATCATTAAGCTAAGGCAGTCTATTCCCTAACAAATCTCTTCAATTTCATTCCTCTTCTAAATCAAAACTACAAATAGTTGAATAGTTTATGGAAAAGTGTGTATGCAGCTCCCAAAGTCCACTAAAAAACCAGTGTCCCTACAGCTCATTAGAGCACACACTAATGAGAAGCTATGAACATTGCAGCCAGGTCTCCTGTGATTCTAGGCCACAGCCTGCCAAAGAGAAATCTATTGTTATTAAGTAGGATGGGTTCTGCTGGACTCTCACTAATTATCAGAAGAATCTTATCAAGACTGGATTATCTCCTTCAATTTATTCCATTTGAATTTTAAGGAACAGCCTATCCAACAAATAGGTTTAATTTCCACTGACCTCATCATTCAGTTTTTGAAGACCCAGATCTGACTTTTCAGACTAATTGGTACTCAATTGATTGTTAAAATGAAGATTACTGACAGTTCTGTTACAGTTCTTAACTGCAAATTAGACTAGACTTTAGTGACCCTTCTCATGGATGAATAGTGGGAAAGATACAGTTCCACTGATATTTTCAGCGTTACATAGGACCCCTTCAGAGAAAGGGATAGAATCAAGTTCTCAGCAGGCATGACTTCTTATTTTAGTCATGAGAATGACCCTTCTTTTTGTGGTTGACAGACTCACTTTTGACATTCTCTGCTGCACAAAATGTTCTGTGCTCTCCATAGATAGAAAATATTTCCTTTTCAAAAGTCTTCCATTGGAACTATGTACAGTCTTTAATGTAAAACAAATATGAGAATCAGGTGCCATAAAAATAGGGATTCAAAACTATTCAAACATTTATTACATATTTTGAATACTAGACGACTTTACAAATGCACTGTTCTAGTACATAATAATACATCTGCCAGAAAATCAAGGAGTGTATACTTTCAGTTTCATAGTATTCAGGAAGAATTCTCTGTTTCTTTGTCAACATCTGTATCTATATGTTTAAATCAACACTGACAATGACAACACTGGAAGAGTAAAAGCTTTCTGCTGTCAGGAGGTCCTGAATGATCAGATGGTATACAGAGGGACAGTAATCACTATTTTTCCTAACAAAAAATTGAAGTAATACTCACAGAGCTTTCTGAAAACAGATCCTCAAAACATTCTCAGAAAATTTTTGATTTCTCTGAAAGCAGAACATCCTTTTTAAAAACTCAGATTACAAGCACTCAGGACATATGTGTGACTCACTTGCCAAATTTCACTTTTAAAAATCAAACTCACTTAATGCTAAGCAATAAAAGTGTTAAAAATCAGCATATTTCTTACAGGTTTAAAATAGAACTAACTTACTTAAGAAATTTCAGGGAAGAAATACTTTTTTTTCCAAGATCGTGTTGTAGCCTGAAGCAAATTCATGTAAGCACACTGGCTGAAAAAAAAAACAAAAAACAAAAAACCCAGGAAAAACAACAACAACAACAAAAAGGCAGATATTGAAACATCAGTCTTGGTTTATCAGTGGTTTGGACATACATTCCTTGGTTAGTTCTGTTCTTTATCTGTAAAGTGTCCAGAATTGCTTTGCCATACTATCTTTAATGCTGACTAAGATAATATTTTATCTGTTTAACAGAATAAAAAGCAGGAAAATACAGGAAGAAGTTGTCTGTCATGATCTTCTGGAATGAACTGTTGAAGGTAATTATTTTAAGAGGAAAACCATGGAACCTGCAGATGTCTTCTAACAGTAATATACACATTATTTCATCTTCTGACTCAGATAGTAAATTAGTGAGCAAAATGTACCTGATTAAATGATATATGATAGTAAAAGCAAGTTTTGTTGTGTCTTGTTTTTGAAAGCCTGCAAAGTACATCCATTCCTTGGATATGTATTGTACAGTTATATTTTATGGTTCATAATCTGTCTTTATTCCTAGTTGCCTTGAAAAGGAAGAATGTTACATTACAGTCCCATTAAAAAAATGACAAAAACAAAAATCAGTTTTCTAATATTACCCTACTCATGTAAGATTTTAGGTTGACAATGTGGCTTAAATTCATCTGTTCTTGTCAAACTAAAAATAGAAAAACACTTGAAATCACAGATTAAAGAGAATAGCAATTTTGAGGCTAAGATAAAGAGTATTTGTGAGAAAAATTCTAAGAACTGATGTAGCTGGGATGAAAACTAGGATTTATGTTTCTTATTTTGTTTAAAACAGCAGAAATAAAATGGAGGGTTATCGAATGTGTTTAATGTATTTACAGACAGCTCCTATTACATATAGAAAAAGTTTATCTGATACTTAATAATCTTTTAAGACAACAGCAAACAAAATGTGAACTGACCTAAAAAAAATTCATGCAAGTAATAAAGCACTATGCACGAGTCTATATCTTGCATAAGCAACTAGGTTTCAATCAAAATATGGTTTCCTTTGAATTTTCTTTCTTTCATACTTTCGGTGTGTGTTTGCTACTTGGTCCTGATGATTTACTGCTTTTTCAACAGTATGACTGTTCCCTCTGATTTACCAACAGAATGACCCTTGCAGCAGGAATTCTCTTCTTGTGTTTCATAGTACAGATTAATTGAAAAAGCTAATTTAAAGTCTTCACAATTTCACTGACATCTTTGAGGCAGTACTCTCTATTTAAATGTTTCAAGGGAACTACATGAAACTTACAGTTTGACTTGCTAGCATAGTTTTGTTTTCCAGAATATAATAATGATCTTGTTGATACTACATCAAAACCTAAATCAATTCTCAGAATCAACTTAATGCTGTTCTGGTTCTACTTAATTGCTTGGTAGTCATTCAACACATTAATATATCTTGTTTATCCTGGAAACAGAGAAGCTCTTAGTCATGCAAGTTGTCTAACTTGAGTAAGCATGTAGGTACAAGAATCATATATATGAAAGATTCACTGCATGCACTGAAATCACATTTATGTTTGACAAAATGCATATAATGACGAGATTTAAAGTTACTTCGGCTGTACTGAGAGGGAATTGAAGACATTTTGCCCTTCTTAGAAAAAGTTATAACTTAAACAATTAGTCTACAATTTTCTGGTCTACTACAGTGATTCTACTGACACATTGTGTATCAAGTGTTTATTTATAGTATAACTGAATAGACTTGATACAATATCATTAGATTTTTAAGTCTCTCGTCTATTCTTCACCTTCCTCCTCAAGACAATACCAGTCTTTAATAGGTTTTATGCCTTATCTTCTAGACCTTCGCTGAGTATCTTCTAGACCTTCACTGAATGTCTCAAACACTGCTGCTGAGCCTCCACGTGTAGGCAACAGAATTGATCTTGTGGTGTAAAAATAACTAGTCCATTATACTGGACATTAAAAAAAAAATAATAATAAAAAAAATAGCCACTTATGAAAAGATCAGAAAAGGGATTCCAGATTTTGATAGTGATATGAAAATGTTTCTTTTAATCACAGAATATTTTGATGTGAACTTATGTAAACTAATATACTGGTTTTGTATTTTTGAGATTATTAGATATTAGATAAACAGTAAAAATATAAGAAAAAGAATTAAAATACAAGTAGCATTAGATGTCATATATTTGTTAATTTGTTAAAAAGTGTTATTTTGATGCCTATATGAAAACACATTAAAAATACTTTGAATTCTTACAGAAAAGTGTGTTTGTCTTTTAAGCATAGAAAGATTCTGACAGGAATCTTCAAGTTGGTTATTAAGTAGACTACATTAATCCCCTGAGAAATTAATTAATTAAGTGATTCATAAGACAGGGGAAAATAATAATGCATTAACAGAGAAAACTGTTTTAGTGAAATATCTATCAAAAAGAATTCTTCCCTAGAAAATGACTGTGACATTTGAAACTTGCAGCACTGTGCAAAGGAGTTTCAGAACTACTTGCATTTAGGTTTGGAACCAACAATGAAATACTTCCAAGAACTGAAGATGAACCATTGTGTTAACTGGTATATACTGAGAAAAGCTACTGTTGAGAATTGTTACTAAAAATTCTGAGAGGTCAGGATTTTCAGAGACAAGATACTGTGGTCCAAATTAAAAAGGATAGTCAGGGAAGAAGACTTAGAAGTTGTGATATCCAGCACTGCAATATACAAGTAAAACTGATCATTCATAGTTCTTACACTACAGGAATGTCCAAACCTAGTGATATACGAAATTCTTGGTGCTTGAAGTCATCAACCCATGGCATAAATGACCAAACTGGCCATTGATTTGGTCTGAGTATTTGCAACTCAGAACAGTCTGAACTTTCAGCAGTTAGAAAACTTCTGTGTACATAAGTTATTTTTTTCCTTTGAAACTTATGTTAAGTAATGCAAAGCAATTTCCATCTCACATGAATCAAAATAATGGTAAAATAAAGGTTGGTAACAGCATGTCTCTGTGATATCAGTATAGCATTTTATATAGTGTTATTTTCCTTTATTTGAAAACTGTAGGGTTATCTCACTTTCATATGTATTTCACAATCATTCTTTCATAATACAATATTTTTTCTCTTCATTTCAGTTACTCTAATGCAATATAAAGAGCAGGGATTTTCTAGAAGCTCATGCACTGTTTTCCCCAGGACTCAGTTCAAATGGAAGGGCAATTGCAATATTTCACACGACGTGCAAACTTTACCTACATTTAATTTACTTCGCCCATTTACACTCCTAGTCTTTTCTAGTAAAGCAACTATGTAAGACACCAATTGATATTCAGTGAACCATAAAAGCCGGCATACTTGACTTCTATTGGAAAGTTGCCTCTGTCAGAGAGTTAGAGGGAAGCATACTAAAACTGACATCCAGAAAGACCTTTCTTTTATGAAATTTTCAACTTCCTACTCTAATACAGTATACTTCTAAAAACACATATGGAGTACAGCTGAAATAACCCCAAATATCTTTCTAACAAAAGCAAGCCAAAAAAGAATACTTTAACTCACACAACACGTGCTTCTTCCTTGGCAAGGAATATGAAACCATTATTTTCAGAAAAATAAAGGAGAAATCCTACTAACAGAAAAAAGACTGTAGTATATTAAAATAATTTTTCTTCTCTTGTTTTTTTTGTGTTTTTTTTTTTTTTTAATGAAGGTCTAATTACTAATCAAATAGCAACAAATTAGAAAATACAAACAAATATACATTCTTACTGCTCTTCAAATAGTGGGTATCAATCATTATTACACTTGCTCTATGTTTCTGATTCAGAATCTTAAGTGATTACAAATTTGCCAAAACTTTCAATTAAGACTGTTCTTCCTGTGTTACAGAAAAAAAAAAAAAAAAAAATAAAAATTGAGTCCTTTTAGGTTCTGTTTAGCCAATTGAACTTAGCTTCTGTAAGAACTTGAGATGAGAGACTTTTCCTTAGTGCTGCTTATAAGCTTGCATAGCTCTTATGATTTTTTTCTTAGCTCAAAAACCACACTTTTTTCACACAATCTTAATTTTAAAATAAATTTTAAAGAAAACTCAAATGAAGTACTAGGTAATGTGCCAAAATAGATCAAAAAGTAAACTAGAATTTAAATTCTATTTTATTATCAGGTTTACTCATACCTTGTACAGTACAGTGCTATATAGTAACAGTTCCACATCCTGCATTCACTACTGTAGATTAACACTATTTAAGGTTTTTTGATCTATAAAATAGATCAAAAAGTAAACTAGAATTTAAATTCTATTTTATCATTAGATTTACTCATGTAATAAACTCGGTTTCATACTCTTATGATAACATTCAAGATGCTCAACAAAAACATTTTTACATAATTGCCTGTACTAATGGCAAAAATTCTGCTCATTAGGAAGTAAATTACATATTGGAATGCCATTTCCCTTATCCATGCAGTTAGTTACATGGATATCTGGGGAATTTAGAAGTCTGGTGTAACATTTTACCTTAATGATGAAAAAAGTGAAAAAAAGGATACTATATTTTGCATTATGCCATTCAACTGGAAAATGTATTGGTAACCATACTTATTAAAAGAAAACAAACCAGTTTTTATAAATCAAACTGAAATTGGAGTTCATTCCAACAAATTTTGCGAATATGGTACCTGGCCCTCAGCTCTTATTAATGTCAAATTAGAGAAATAAGATACGTACACCATGACAAAATTACTTTAGGAACGTTTCTTTCCTTCCAATAGAAAAAATGTGGACTGTGAGCAATTATTGTCTAATTGATACCCCATTAAAATTCCTGAGTTTATGTGAAGAAAATCTGGGCTTTTATATCTGTCATTTAATTATATTGTTAATTTGTGACTATTTGTTAAAGATATTTTCTATTTTGATGCTTAAAGGTACTATGTGTGACAAGGCAAATTGTGCCCAGCTGCTTGTAAAATTTCTTTGATCCAAACCCCCCCTGTGACTGGTTTTCCTCATTGCTTTAATTAACATAACCATTTCTATTTATTGGATAGTGGCATTGAGATTCTTAGAAAAAATGAGCTATGTGAATGCAATGTATCTGATACAAGTATAATTATTTTCCTGAAGTCAGTGAAGAATTCTCTGTACATTTGGTGGATAGAAGGAGAGAAATAGACTATATGTACCACTGTTTAATTTTATGAGACAGAGATGACAGCATAAAAGAATGGAGTATAAGTTCTGGTCCTTTTTTTTTTGTTTGTTTGTTTGGTAATGGTTTTTATTTTTTTTTTTGTTGTTTGTTTCTTGGTTTGATTTATTTTTTTGTATTTTTTTTTAGGTAGATTGTTTTAGTTTTGGTGGTGGTGGGGTTTTTTTGAGTTGAGTTGGGCATCTTCTGTTTCATTCAGTGCCTCTTGTTCTAGTACTGAAGAGACAATGAGGTAGCAGTTTCTCGTTTGTCATCTTTGCCTTGCAAATAATTTTATAGTTTTCTATCAGTTCTTAATCTAGATGTTATTTCCATTTTCATCATCTGTTTCTTGATGCCACAAATCTGGAGATGCTGGTTTGTAAATTAAAACATTATGTGATGTCCCTGACAAACCCGTTTGCTTTTCTGTTTCTCAGCAGCACTGGGACAACTTTCCTAGTAGTTGAAAGATATCCCAAAATATATTGTTCAACAACTTTCTCTGTCTTCCTGAGATCCTCCAGAACAAGCCTCATGATCTTGAAACTCAGCCTTTTGTCTCTGAAAACCATGTGAACTTTTAGATAGTGTGCACACACGTGCCACTATCAAAGGAGCTTGCAATACTCTGTGCAGCGAGTTGGAACCTTTCTCACTTTTGTCTCTTCTGGGGGAACTTCTGTCTGCATTCTTTTGACTTCAAGGTATCAGTAGTTGTGTTAGTTTGCCTAACCCCTGGGTCATCTGCTACACTTCTGAAACACAAATGTTTTAAGAAGCAGCATAACACATTGTACTGTAGTTTCCATTCTGGACAGTATCTTGTGGATTTCTTTTAGAAATAATTTCAAAATCCTTACAGGTTACTGAGACCGTACAATGTCTGTTAGTGAAAAAGGATTGTAATTGTTGTCAAGCATGATAGTGTAAAGCTCTGTGCATTTTCACTCATTTCCACAGGAGGCAGAAGAGTATAGGTAAGATAGACTGGAATGTATTAAATCATAATATACATAATATTTAACACAATGCATATTCCACTATGTAGTCAACAACAACATCAGCCATTTACTCTATTTAAACTTTCATTATATGTGTTTCAGGACAGGCGGTGGTAACTATTTGCAGCTGTACTCCATCTGGAAATGGGAGGCAAAAATGCTGCTACAGCCCCATAATGCTGCCAAATGATGTGATGGGATGTTAATTTTATGGTTAAAGAGAAGTAAAGTCAGTTCCCATGGGACTTCTTTTTCAAAAGGAGGCATTATTTTCAGCAAAGCTTCCAACTGCAAACCTCTCTAACTCCTTACTGAGTTATTCTGCTATTTCAAAAAATGTCCTGCTGGTACAAACTTTAAATAGTGTTAATCTACAGTAGTGAATGTAGGATGGGGAACTGTTGCTATATAGCACTATACTCTGCTGAATAATGAAGAACTATCTGGTTATTGGGGGAAAATATGTTTATTCTGATCTCCTGACATACTAATATTTATCACAACAGTGTTAGGAAACATGGAAAACTATACTTGAAAGTAAGAGATACGTATATATATATATATATATATATATTTTTTAGAGCTGCTGACTTCTTGTTTTAGGTATAAAAAAAAACCAAAACTAATATCAGTTAGAATAGACAATAGTATAAAATGGGTCGACTTTAAAAATCTGAGGTAGGTGTTCTCGTTATTAAGGAACTCATAAATTCATTGTGTTAAGCATTATGAAGTCAGATAGGAAAATGCCTTAAGAGACCTATCTACAGGACCCTATTAACACCAAGAGGGCTGTAGTAGACTGATTTAAGCAATAGTATTTCATACATTACTGTTAACATCATTCATATGTCTTATCTTGCCAGTAAAGATATTAAAACAGAAATTGAATTGTCTCACCTTCTCTGGCTACTTTTGAGTGGTAGAGTCACAGTATCAAAGTCTGAAAATTCTCTCCACATGTTCAACACAGAAAAGAGAAAAGAAAATCCTATATACCAGGCTACCTGATTTAAATGGAAATGAGACCAAATAACTACTTTGCATTTCCTCTAGTTACTGTAGCTATCTTAGTGACATGAAAACCTTACTTTCTTTAAAGTCCTTAAGAGCTGTGCATTCTACAAGTGCCATTTTTACAATTGCGTATGCTTCCGCGGAATTATGTGTGTTCTTATATATGTCATCTATATTTAAGTATAAAATCACTTCAATTTCCTGAAATACTGAAATCCTGAAAAACTTTAAAAGTTCAGAAAATATATAGCAGCAATAGTTTTGCTTCAGCTTTCAAAATGACCCTGTTGAAGCTCTTGAAGCACATGAGTTTCTGTGGCTGGGCAACAAAGATAAATATGTTATCATTTTCTCTCTTTTTATTTTACTTCGAGAAAAAATACATTTTTTTAATATCAAAACCAGTAAATTCTTCAAGTTTGTCAATTTTTATTGTGAACCTTATGTTTTTGTAGAAATGTTTTTTTGTACTTAGAGAAAACTGTTAAAATGTTCACTGTCAAAACTGACTGCAATATTCTAGCTTGTGGTTCCTAAAAGGCAGCAACACTAAAATCCAATGTGAGAGTGATATGCAAAATATCTTTTCCAAATTTGGAGGTATTTAATATAGACTCTGGGTTTTAATAAATCGTAAAGATACTAAATGAGTCAAAGATTTTGAGGATAAATCAATCATTAGAAATTAGGGTATTAGCACAAGGTTCTCGAGGTAAAAATGTATTTTCAGAACTTTCAGAGACAGAAGAAAGCACTAGCTAAACAAGTCATAGTAAATTCCATAGGCATATAGTAAAGTAATTGTGCCATTAGCAGCTCTATGTTTAAACTTCTAGAATTGTGAGAATTGTGAGAATTCATACCCAATCTATGACAATCATCAAATTCTTGCAAAGCATGGACTAAAATTCCACTTCTTTGGTGTATATTTTTAAAGATGACCCACTGGTTGCAGGGTTTTCAGGGTACGGAAGTCAATACATGTTCAATAATCTTCATTGCCTTTTTGAAATTACATGCTGGAGAGTGTCCTAAATGCACAATATGTTGTAATCAAACATGAAAGAAATAATAATGGGAATGACATAGTGTCATCTTCTTAAATTATTCACACTATGAAGAAATGTTTCAAGAATCCCTGGAGAGCAGGAGGAAATAAGACTTTCTAGAGCTTTCTTAGTTGCAAATGAGTAAGAATATTTAGATTTCATTTCTTGATCCTATATGTAAATACACCTATATATATACATATATACACTCACGGATGCACACAAACATACAAACATACGTAGACACCAGCTATTTAACTCATATCCTGAAAACCAAAATGATATCTTATTTAGCCCAGTAGTTTTTAAATGAAAATTCCAACATTTTCATACACACAACCTTCACCTCAGTTCACATAGTTCAAAAGTAACAGTAGTTGGGCTGTAAGTGCATGCTGGGAGGCATAAGGCTAGCAGAGAACAAGAAGAGGAGATCTACTGGGAGAGAAGTGGTATGCTAAATAACGTTTATAGAAAAAGTATGTCTTGCTAGAGAGGAATTCTCTTGCAAACTGCTCTTGATAACATCTGTTAAACTTTCAGAACTAGTGAATAAAAGGGTTTGCTTGTTCATTTGCTTGTGCTACAGATTACAAAGGCAAATATGAATGAAAACATTTTAGTTCATTGTAAGCATGCAAAGTCATTTATGTGTTTACTTATATGTATGTATATGTTGAAAGGTTTGGAATTAAGTGCCTTAAAACTCTCTATCTTAGATTCAGAGAAAATCAGATACAATAAAATAATTTTATTTTCCTATGATAGTTATGTATAAAAGACACAACATTTACTTTATGACCTACAGAATGCATATTTTTTTCCTCATTATAACTGCTTTAATGTATCAGTTTAGCACATAATGCTCTATTCAAGGTATCAATATCTTAATATATATTCATCTCAAGAATATTATCAAAGGAAAAGTCAAACTGACCAGCTTTTTATATACATTAGTTACTGTCACACTACGCCTCAGAAACTGCACAAAATCTGTTCCTGAATTTATAAAATGCTTGATGAACATCAGACTGTACAGGTCTACAGGTAACATCAAGTTTGTGATAAGAAACCAATTCGGTTTCCACTTTTACAATCTTTTCCTCACAAGGCATTGACAGAAGGTCAAATTACAAAACATAAATCCACATTTTTCCTGGATAGGACATGAAGTAATCATAGGGTCTTGTGTTCCATTCTTACCTCATTCTTGTTAGGAAGTAGACATTATTAAAGAAAACCTGATCTGTATATTCGTCTATTCTTATTGTTATTTTTTGTGTTAATATCACGATATTCTGTCCAGAAATTATTTTTTATAACAGTGTAAAACGTGAAAAAAATACGCTTAAAGAAGGAACATCATAGTTTAGATTTTTAACATAGCATATAAACAATAATTAAATGAAGTGGAATGTATAAACTGGTGTGTTATAAACCATCACCACTGATATCTTTTTGACATTGCTAGAATACTTAATGTTGCCCCAGTATTGTACAGAGAGTGAAATAAATGTCTAATAGGTGTGACTTCTGATGAAAATGGGCTATATTTTTGGATCTTCATGTTGGTTACACATTGAAAGGGCAAGAATGGAAATAAAATTTACCTGGAACCTAAATAATGCTATTCTTGACTGTGCAAATGTCTGCAGGTAGTTGTTAACTTAGCCAAATTCAATAAATTTAATTATTTTGATTTAATGAGCATCAGCTCTTGCAGAGGAGTGATCCGGTTGTCTGTAAATATGCAGAAATTTGACAGCTCGGTGATGTGTAAACTCTCTCAAAACAAACAAACAAAGAAACAAACAAACACAACAAAAGCAACCAACCAAACAAAAAATCTACAAAACCAAAATAGAATATGAACTTAATCTTATATTTTGCTACAGGTTAACCTTAGCAGACATTTGCGTCCCCACACAGCTTCTTGCTCACTCTCCACCACAGTGGGATAGGAGGGAGAATCAGAAGAGTAAAAGTGACAAACTTGTGGCTTGAGGTAAAGACACTTTAATTGGGAAAGCAAAAGCTCTGTACACAAGCAAAGCTAATCAAGAAATTAATTCAGTACTTCCCATGGACAGGCAGGTATTCAGTCACCTCCAGGAAAGCCAGACACCATCACACGAAACAGTTACTTGGGAAAACAAATGCCGTAACTCCCAATGTCCCCCTTTCCTCCTTCTCCCCCAAGCTTTTACTACTGAGCACGACATCATATAGTATGACATATCCCTTTGGTCAGTTGGGGTCAGCTGTCCTGACCTGTTCTTGTGCACCCCCAGCCTACTCACTGTTAGAGCAGCATGAGAAAACGAGAAAACTTTGATATTGTGTAAGCACTGTTCAACAACAGCTGAAACATCCCTGTGTTATAAGCACTGTATTAGTCTCAAATCTAAAACAAAACACCATCCAAGCTAGTCTGAAGAAAAACAGCCCTATTCCAACTAAAATCTGTAAATACTTCTATAAGACTCTGTATTCTTATGGAAATATTCTCACATTCCTATTGCTCTTATGTAAGACATCAACAATACTATTAAACATAAATGTTACTCATTTGTTTGAATAAATTCTGATAGTTTAACTACTCATATATTAGTGCTGAGATAGCAAATCAGAAACTGATTCAAACTTAATTGTGATTGATTGTGCAAAAGAAAGTATAATGAAATTCATTAGGTGCTCTTTTTTATCTGATCATCAAATCAAAACAGTGTCAAATGTCTTTTTCTTTTTTTTAAGTTGCTGTCTGTTTGTACTTTCAGGTACAGAGCATATTCTAGGATAAAAACATATCTACTGAGAGATTAACACAGAAATTATTTTTTTGGTGTATGTTTTATTTACACAGTAAGAGAACTGAATGAAAGCAACCACAAGAACACATCTAAAAACATCTTTAACCAGACTTTATCACCACATCCTTAATTTGGAAGTGTTCTTTTAGCTAATCAAATATTTATCAATAGTATGCAATATTCCAGCTACTACAGTTAAGACTGACTCAGTCAGAAAGTTCAAAGTATCCAACAAACAGATTCTGACAGCAAATAAAAAAATGAGCTGACATTAAAATATCATCACTGTGTTTTAAATTTTCTGTTAAACATTTCAGAAAGCAGTCAACTTCCTTTAAGTCTAAGCTCCACACAATGCAGAAGACAGTACAGAAGGTGTATCAAATACTGAAGGTTCCTGTTATTTGTAGAATGTAACAAACCTGAAACCTCTCTGCTAAGCATCAGTCTGTCTGCAATGGCTGAATGCTGACTAAAATTACGGTCCTTGAATCAAAAAAAGTGAAGGAGAAGTTAAATGCTGTCATGACTATCTTAATGTGAAGATGGCTAAAACTTATAGCTATGCAGTTATGCATAACTATATTAATATAGCTATATTCCTCTTTGCATACCCAGAGTACACCTATCATTTCCTATTAGGTGCTGACAAGAGATCCTTTATGTAGAATAATCTAGTATATCTCACCTTAGGTAATTAACTCTTTCACAGCGTTTTATTCAGGGAAATAACTTTCTGATGTTTCATTAATCTGAAGGGTTTCTCCTTAAGGTCTATCAAACCAGTTGTCTGGCTCCTTGGTCAGACAAATCACCATTGCTTTCTTTATAACAAAATAAGGTAATAACAGCTCGTGTTCCTGACTGCCATAAATGATATTTAATTATTTTCCCAGCAGGATCAACACCTGCTCACAGCATGAATCTTTCAGAAAAACACAGTCATCTTGTTTTATTGGTAAATAAAGATTATGAGCATGGAAGTGAGTCAATGAAGGAGACTGTAAAGATTTATATTGTTGCAAGGGAGGGGAAAAGCTGCCTTTTTTTTTTTTTAAGACTGGGATGGTGTGGCTGATGGCAAGTGAATTTTAATACATTATTTTTAGATTGAAAAAATCAGAAGAAAAAAGTAATTTAATTTTTAGCATTTTAAAAGAATTTTATTCTCCTTGGACTTGTAGAGCAAATCAGGCACAAAGTACTTCTATCATAGAAATAGTTGAAGTGGGAAGGGGTCTGCAGTTTTTAATTCAAACCCTCTGTTCAGTA
The DNA here is from genome assembly GCF_963082525.1 of Nesoenas mayeri. Classification (NCBI taxonomy): domain Eukaryota; kingdom Metazoa; phylum Chordata; class Aves; order Columbiformes; family Columbidae; genus Nesoenas; species Nesoenas mayeri. Next base: position 162,501,097 of record NC_137541.1, read on the forward strand.
TTGGTCTCCGTATTTTATACTACCACAAGAATTGTCTCTATAAAGAAATTTTACTTTCAATTTTTATTCTTATTAACATCTGTCCTGTATAATATCTCTATAGCAACAAGATTATGCTGTTTCCTTGACAACAATTGTATGTTGCCTTGTTAAAACTGCAATATTTTCCTATTTTTCTTCTATCCATAGTCTCTTTTTTATATAGAAACATATAAAAATTTCATGAACACTGATTCATTAATTAAAGATTTTTAAAATAGTATGGACTAACTTAATATGGCTTCATTTACTGATGTAGTACTTCTGCTATATAAGATGTAACTCACACTGTCACCATATAATTTGGTTACCAAAATTTGAAAGGTTTGAGGTCTCTTTATTCAAAACTTCTACCTTGAAACTTCCTGTTCATTTGCAGGTCTAACCTTAAAGGCCTCTAAAGTCTGTACATACCTACATTTGAAATAACCAAGTTCAGCAATTTCCAAATTTCTTTTTATGGAAGTTCTTAAGTCATAATGTTTCTGGCCAACATGAGAATTGGCTTACAACAAAGCATAGTCAGTACCCATACACTACAGATTTTGTTGCTGTATTCCTCTCCTGATGTATCTAAAAAGTTTAAATATATCTAAACTGTCTAAAATGTGTCAGAAACAGCACAATACCTGTATGTCTGTTGGGACATATTTTGTATTATATCCTAAATGTTCTTAAGAATAGTTATTTCCTCACAAAGATGAATTCAGACAGATTTATCCCAGGAAACATCTCTGTCAAAGTTTCTGCTACAGAAAAAAAACCCAAAACCAACAACCAACAAAACACAAAACACTAGTATTTCAATGAAGTAACTTTCAAAATGAATTAAACTTTTTCTTAGTGTTGTTATGTTGCTGAAGTTTCATGATCTTACATTCTGTGGCTTCTCTTCATTTTTTTAATTTCATAGTTCATCTAAATCTGCATGATACACGAAAATCTCTGATGTGCCCCTTGAGATCTTAATCCTCTACTTCTTGGTACAACTCCTTTACCAGTTTTGAAATTAATCTTTTGTTGCTAAAAAAAATGTTTTTCAATTAGTTCAACTAGCAATTTTGTTCTTACCCTCACTTTCATTTCCCCAAGGTAGCAATTATTTATTTCAATTTTCTTTCCCCCCTTAAACTCTTCAGTGAATAACCATAGTCTCAATATGACTTAAGTCATATTAAACAAACAAAGAAAAACATCAAAACCCACCACAATAATAAAGTGGAGTTGGATAAAGTTATTAATGCTTCAGTTTTACTTTGAAACTTTCTTGAGAAAGACATGTGTACAGATAGGTGTGTGCTAATGTACTGTATGTGATTATCACAGAAATTAATTATATAAAGTATTTTTGCTTGCTCTGTATTCTAAAGGAATAATTCTAATCTAACATATATACATAGCATACTGGGTCTGTCTGGGATGCAGTGAATTTCCTGCCTAGTAGCCTGTATGATGCTGGTTTGGATTTGTGCATTTGTCTTCACAAGTAGCCATTGATGTCCTGCTTCCCAGGAAATAGCTAAACATCTGACTGCTGATGGGACACAGTGACTGAATTTCTTATTTTGCTTTGCTCGTACACATGCAGCTTTGCTTTACCTATTAAAAGGTCTTTATCTCAACCCAAGAGTTTTTTTCACTTTTGCCCTTCCAGTTGTCTCCACCATCTCACTCTGGGATGAATGATAGACTGTGTGGGGACTTAGCTGCCTACTTGGAGGACTATCTTTTAGGACTATCTTTTTCTAATAATTCAACCTTATAGCCTTCTATGATAGTATGACCGGCTGGGTAGATGAGGAAAGAGCACTGGATGTTGTCTACCTTGACTTCAGCAAGGCTTTGGACACTGTCTCTCACAACATCCTCATAGGTAAGCTCAGGAAGTGTGGGTTGGATGAGTGTATGGTGAGATGGATTGAGAACTGGCTGGATGGCAGAGCTCACAGGGTTGTGACTGATAGTGTTGGGTCTGTCTAGAGACCTGTAGTAATTGGGGTTCCTCAGGGGTCACTACTAGGACCAGTCCTGTTCAACCTGTTCATCAATGACCTGGATGAAAAGACTGAGTGCACTCTCAGCAAGATTGCCAACAATACCAAACTGGGAGGAACGGTTGACACATCAGAAGGCTATACTGCCTTCCAGTTAGAACTGGACAGGCTGGAGGACTGGTCAGAGAAGAACCTGATGAAATTCAACAACTGCAAGTGTAGGGTACCACACCTGAAGAGGAATAACCCCAGGCACCAGTAGAGGTTAGGGGCTCACCTCCCGGAAAGCAGCATTGTAGAGAGGGGCTTGGGAGTTTTGGTCAACAACATGTTGACCATGAGTCAGCAATGTGCCCTTGTCGTCAAGAAGAGTGTGACCAGCAGATTGAAGGAGGTTATCCTCCCTCTCTACTCTGCCCTGGTGAGGCCACATCTGGAGTACTGTGTCTAGTTCTGGGTTCCCCAGTTTAAGAGGGACAAGGAAATACTGGAGGGAGTCCAGCAGAGAGCTACAAAAATGATTGAGAATCTGGAGCATTTTTCTTATGAGAAGAGACTGAGAGAGCTGGGTCTGTTCAGTCTGGAGAAGAGAAGGCTGAGAGGGGATCTTATCAATGTTTACAAATATCTCAAAGGTGGGTGTCAAGAGGATGGGACCAGATTCCTTCCAGCAGTGCCCAGTGATAGGATGAGGCTCAATGAGCACAGACTGAAACACAGGATATTCCATCTGAATACAAGGAGAAATATTTTTACTTCGAGGGTAACAGAGCACTGGAACAGGCTGCCCAGAGAGATTGTAGGGTCTCCTTCTCTGGAGATATTCAAAACTTACCTGGACTCATTCCTGTTGGATCTCCTCTAGGTGAACCTGCTTTAGCAGGTGGGTTAGACTAGATGATCTTCAAAGGTCCCTTCCAACCTCAACCATTCTGTGCTTCTGTGATTCTGTTTTCCATTATTTGCACAATTAAGCTTTGTAGCTCATCATGTATGGAATTCAAATTAATAAATTAATTAAATAACATCAATTTATCAGTCCTGCTCATGGTCCTTTTTCCCAGGCTCATGTTCACTCCTTCATTTGCAGCTCCTCTACCTTCCCTGCACCCTGTGCCTTTGGTGAAAAGTGGAGTGGGTGTTATGGTGAGTCCATAACACTTTGTCTCTGCTAATCCTTCTTCCTTATGCCTTTCTCTTGCTTCAGTGTGAGGTCCTGCCCACAGGCTGCAGACCTTCACAGGCTGCTCCAGCCTGGGCTCTCCACAGGCTGCAGCTTCCTTCAGCATATCTCCACCTCCTGCTTTGTGAGGTCCTCCACAAGCTGAAGTGTGGATATGTGCTTTGCTATAGTCCTGCATGACCTACAAGGGGATAACCTGCTTCATCATGATCTTCCCCACAGTCTTCAGGGAAATCTTTTCACTGACATCTGGAGAACCTCCTCCCCATCCTTCTTCTCTAACTTTGGTAGCTGCAGGGCTCTTCCTTTCACATTTTTTTTCCTCACTCTTCTCTCTCTTGGGCAGTGTTTTGCCCTTTTTTAAAATACGTTATCTCGAATGTGTCACCATTTTGGCCGATGTGCTCAGCTGTGCCCTGCAGTGGGCCTGTTGGAGCTGACTGCAATGTCTGTGTCTGGCATGGGGTAGTCCCACCTTCTGCCCAAAGAGGCCATCCCTGCAGCCCCCTACTGCCACACTTGGACACCTGCACCCAATACAAGCTCTAAGAATGGACATATGTTATTGTCACCTTAGCAGGGTCAGTAATATTTTTGGAAGTAGTAAAAATACAAGAAACAATTTCTGAAGTTTTGCATATCATCTCAGAAATTAATGAAGTGAATAAATTATACTCAATGACAGAAAAGAGGCAATCTCTGGTGGTGGTACCTGACATACAGTTCCAAAGTTTAACCTTTTTTTTCAGAGAACTCTTATTTCAGTAGAATGAGGGGATATTCAACTAGTTACAGAAAAAAAAAATAATTAAAAAATATATATATATAAGCCATATCTAATGATATATTAGAATCTATTTTTTTTCCTTTTAAAAAGATATCTATAAGACAATAAAAAACGCCAAATTATAAAATCACTCTTGTGATTTTATTTGCTTCAGAGTGTTTTCATTATGCAAAAATGAATACAATCACAAGTAAAACAGTTGTAACAAATACAACTAAAAATGATGACTTACCAACAGTGGTTTTGGAAAAGAAAGTCCTGTTTGCAACCCAGAGAAAACCAAGTAGACTGTGAGATAAACTGAAACTAATCATTTAGTGGAGGGGGTGGATAAGAAATGTGGGATGTGAGGAATGAAGGAATCATACATGGAAAGTGTAGGATTCAAAAACTATTTTTCATTCTGTTCATTACTGTTCTATTTATATTGATGGATATTTTTTCTTAAAGTCAAGAATTACTTGTGTCAGATTTCCTTTATTTTTAACCTCTTCTAAGAATGTCTCCTCCATGAAAAATAAAATAAGCTGTGGTTTTCTGCAGTGTTTTGTAATCCATTTCAGTGCAATAATCTGAAACACACCTGGTAGTGTGAAAAGTAATTAAAACCTTTAGAACTCCAAATAATGTTCTCATGCCTCCCAGAGACACACTGCAGGTATCAAGTGTGGGTGTTCTACTATCCACATAGTCTTATGAAAAAATAAAGATATTCTGTTTCTTCATTTTATGGAAGTGGACCACATTTATGTTATTTTGTCTCTGAAACTCAATAAGAATAATAATAAGATAGTTCTAATTACAATTTAGCTTTTGAGCAGAATAAACAAGAGGCAAGCACTGAAAGGTATTCCCCCTCTTCAAGATATAAAGTGGCTTTTTTTTTTCCCCATCATTGTCTAGAATACTGGAGACTGCTTGTAGGTAGAAATAAGATACACATGAAGAGAATTAAGTGCCCCCATGCTTCTAGAAGCATAAAAAATCCTTCAGGTGGCTAGTCAATTTGTACTGAGAGCCAGCTCAGGTGAAAAATCAAATTTGGGATCAAGATGGAATTTTTGTATTTACAAAGACTCCTGGACAGTTTTGCTGTCTTCTCTTCTGTGAGGCATAGTTCTCTTCCAGGGATTACCACATCAAATCACAAACTCTCTGCCTTGGCAAACTTCAGACCTCATTTTGGTCTAACTTATTCTTTGGACAGTACTAGTTTGTGGTTTTACTCTTTTATATTTCTGACCTTTAGGTTGTTACAGGCTGTTGGAAGCATTCTACAGCTAGTGTTATGGAGGATCATGTGCAACAGCTGTTGTGTAGACTTCTACTTCTATGACATTTTTTCATTTCTCTATACCTAAGAGATGTTGGTTTCAGTAACTACATCTATACTGGAAAATAGAGAAACAGTGCTGGCTTCCAGAGTGTCACATCCATAGGATTTATTGCTGGTGTAAAGTTACTTAATTTATTATAACAATATTTTTACAGATTTTATTGTAGGGTCCAGATTCTACTTGACCAAAAAAAGTAAACTACCAGGGTGAAATAGTTTCTGCTAATTAGCCACGACCTCATTTATATTAACTTTAGAGAAAATAACTGAAGTGTATTTCTGTTGTTCTTCACACTACGGAAAACTGAAACTTTTTTGAAGTCTTATAAATGAGAAAAAAACAGGAGAGGTGGAAACTTATTCTGTAAGTCTAGGGTAATCTGATTTTTAACCCAAGGAAAAAGTTTAAAAAATAACATGGAGACATAAAGAAATCTTTTATCTTCATTGAATGGAGATATTCAGTGGAAAAAGCAGTGCAAGATGAGGATGAGAACAAAAGATCTTACCTACAGACAGTTTTCTTCTACTTTGATGAAGCAACAAATGGGAAGTTCAGATTGAATTGACATTAACTTTGGGATTTAAGTAATTTGATTAACTGAGGTAAAATTGATGGCATTTAATATTAATAGGAGAAAAATCCAGTATGATACATACCAGTGACAAAGTATAGACAGAGACCTGATCAGAATAACAACTGAGGTCACTCTGTCAATATGATGAAAGGAAGATTAAGGAGGAAAGAATACAAAGACATAGCTCAGGACAAAGACAGATGACCAGGATTATGGAGAAGAAATATATTTTGGAAGCTATGATATCATAAGCCTCTAGAAAACGACAGCTATGTGTATGACACAGGAAAAAAGAGAAAACCAACTGGCTGAGCAGCAACTTCTCTGAAAATTACCTAGAGGTAGTTACACTGGATAGCAGGGTGGGTATGAGCTGAAAGTGCACTCTCAGTGTCAATATAGCAAAATGCATACTAGGAGGACACAGTGATGCAGGTGATAGGAGTTAATCTACTTTCTTTCATTTCTCAAGATAAGAAGAAAGTAATATACTTGGATAGTTAGTTTTCATTCAAAGATACCTTCTGCTCCTGTTTTTTTAACAATGCCAGTTATCTCACTGGCTGTCTTGATTTGGAGTAGACAAATCTTTCTTGGACTGTTTCAACGCCATAGCTGTAAGATCATGTCACAGTTTAACCCCAGCTAGCAATCAAGCCCACAATAACTGCTCACTCACTCCCCACCCATCACAACCCCCACCTCCAAAATAGGGGAGAGAGTTGAAAGGGAAAGGAGAAGCTCATGGACGGAGATAAAAACAGTTTAATAAAATAACTACTACTATTAATATATATAAGTATACTACTAATAATATATATAAATATATAACATATCCATATAAAGCAGAAACAGAATATAAAATAAAATATACTCGACACAATTTCTCATGCTTTCTGTGCCTAACAGCCAGTCCTGGGAAGAGGGATAGCACACCGGTTCCAAACAGCTGATCCTAGAGGAAGAAGAGGGAAAAAGGCAGAAAAGCCCAGAGGTCTCTACAAATGACAAGATGGCAAAAGGCTGAATGAGAGGAACTCCTGAAAGGAACTCAGCTGAAATGGAGCAGAACCAAAATGGGTCTCCCTAGCCAGGAAAACCAACTCTCATTATATATGGAGCATGAAGCTAATGGCATGGAATATTCTCACTGATCAACCTGGATGTCAGGCAAGGTCTGTCCCATCTCTGCCTTGCTGACCAGCTGTCTGACAGCTGCAAACAGAACGCCCAGAAAGATCTTGGCTCCCAGACCACAACTAAGGTAACAGTAAGTTCTTACATTCTCTCGTTCTAACTCAAAACCACTGGAAATTTACTTGAAGAAAAACATTATCCTGTCCCAGGCTGTTATCTTTTTGTTCTCAAACTAAATCCAAACAACAATGGTGCTAGCTATGAAAAAGTTTCTTACTGCATGAAGAAAATAAACTCGCTTTCAGTCAAACCTGTACATACCACATAAATCCTGTTAAATCCACTTCTCTTATTCAATTACTAATGTCTTTACTCTGACAATATTATAATGTACAGTTTAATTGTTCTTTCTGATGTAGAGGGAGAGAAAATCCAACTGACAAAACAAAAAAGCAGTCACTAAAAGTCTGAGCCAGCAAGTCTCACTAAACTTAGACACCAAGGAAATAAGAGATATTTTATCTACTAAAATAATGAAAAAGTATGTGGCTGGATCTTTTCCAAACAAGTTATAAATGCTCTATCAGTGACCTCCTACAGTCTGAATCTTGACACCAGCTTGGCAAGCAAGTTGTTATGATGAGTCAATGACTTGTAGGACACAGTTTTGATGTCATCTCATCTCAAAATACAACTACTGCTCTACTAATCTCACGAGGGATTTATCTTTTGCAACAGAGCCAGACAAGAACCTCTAACCAAGATTCCTTTCCCTTTTTTCAACAGCTTCCTGTTCACTTCTGACTATTGCCCATAACTCACAAGTGAGCCAAATTAATTTGTTCCCTTTAATGAATCCTTTTAAGCATGCAGTAACAAATGGATGAGCAGGAAAAATGAAGGTAGTATGATAACTCCTGTTCATGCCAAGTCATTTCAAAGGCTTTCTTTTTTTTTAAAGGAAGATGTAAGCCATGACAGGACTATTAATTACTGGGTCCCTTCCCTAATTTGCTTGAAGGCAAGTAATAACATTATTGTCTGACCAGGATTTTTGATGGCTGAGTATCATGCAAACAAATGACTCATTGTCTCACTTTGTAGAGAGAGAACAAGTGTGTCCAACTGCTTTATAGGTAATGGAGAGATAGAGCCTTTTACAGAGCACAATTAACCCCTTTGACCTCCAGTATGAATATTTAAATGAGTCAGACAGTCCATGTGCTAAAAATGTCTATTTATTTGAAATGTCATGAAAAGAGTTGAGTGTGACTACTTCAGAAATAGAAGTCTACATTGTAGAGGTAGCTGGGATATGTATTTGCCAGAGTTTTATACACTGTATAATATTGACTTGAATGTTCTTGTACAGAGTGAAGAGAATTAAGAATACTGTTGGAATAAATCAAATTGTATATAATTTGGAAGACTGACCATTGGTTATATCACTGAGGCCATGTTGGGGTTGAAAAAGGAACCTCTGAAACTGGAACGTATAGTTCTTTGTAAATCCCATTTAGAATCTGAGGGCAGAATCCTGATGTTAGTTGAGCTAATGACATTTTGGCTTTGATTTCTTATGAGAGTTTCAATTTGTAGACAGAGCTGTGCCGGGTTCTGTGAACCAAGAAATAAATAGAGAAAACACTCTACCTTGATCGTCACAGTAGTAACATACTCCTGAGGTGTGTAGGACCACTCTTAGATAAACTACACAAATCTGTAAAAAATTTGTATGTGAGAAGAACTTAGCAGCTTCAGAAATGGTACAATTCTTTGAGGGTATTGAAATAAATATTAGGAGAAAAAAAAAGAGTGGGACTAAGAAGTTACTTTATAATTATTTGAAGTGTAAAAAATAATTTAGTCTAGTGAAGAGTCATGAAACTAAATCAGCTGTGTTGAAAAAATCTTTCATGCATGTTGATGTAAGAATAGCAGTTCTGTATCTACGAACTTCTGAAGTAAGACCTTTATGTCTTGACACACATTTGGCAGGTCTCAAACATTTATTGAAAATTACAAGAGAAGAAAATACAAATAGAGAACTGATCACTGTTGAATTGGAGGTTTCCATGGAAATGAGCCAGCATGAACTTATTATGAAGAGAAAAAAATGCAAGCTTGAGATGACAGCTCTCTGTAGTTGTTTGGGATTGATAGGGAACAGTTTTCATATTTTTGATGAGATTGTCCTTTTAGTTATACTGACACAAATCCATGTAAGTGCTACAAATATGAGTTATATTATTAAAACTGGAAACAGAACACTATACTGTTTTTCTCTGGAAATAATTATAAAGGATGAAAATGACTCTTGTGTAAAACAAGTTACTCCTATAGATCAAAAAAGAGTAATCATGATAGCAGCACATTGTAGGGAAATGAATATATGGGTGAAAACTTTTGTGTTTTTTTTTTTTTTTAGCTTACAAATCTAAATTGTGTGGAATTTAATTACATTCTAAAATAAATTTTCTGCCACTACTTTGTATTTTTCAGTGACTTCTGTTGCAATAATACAATGATCTATCACTCATTTCCTAGTCCATACTTCATGCTCCAGTTTCTATCATGCATCTGTATACTGATCCATCTTTGCTCTTCTATTTTCTTCTCTAGTGAAAGATCTCATACATGAATGTAGCAGTTCTGTGATAATTTCAGAGTTATTTCTCTACTCTAGGTATTTATCCTGTGCCTAAACTAAAATCTCAGACTTTTCCCTGATGTTTTCTTATTTAAAAAATTGAACAATTAGCTGATCATAGAAACAGTCATGCCTGAACTATTTGGCCATTCAAATTCTAATTTTTGCTCAAGCTTGTATGTTGAATTTCATTTTCCAAGAGAGACATTTTAAAATTCCTAATCTGTTTGTTTCCTTAGGTGCACCAAGACAAGACTCCCATTTAGGTTCCCAGCATTTTGATTTCTACCATATCTCCTCCTCAGCTACTGAAAATGTAATCTTACCGTGCATATATACATATACATTTAAAATCCTGATATGAAGCTCTAGTCTGTCACTTCATCTGCATCATCTATTTCTTACATTGCACTAGCTCTTAATTATTTAAATATATTTCTATAAGCAATGGAGATTTATACGGATATCTCTAAGCAAAATAAATCACAATAACTCCTGTGGCACAGCATGAAAAACTAAACTGTAAAAGAAAGCTAAACAATTCCTGCTTATTTATCATATTAACTCTATATTATTTGTACTGAAATGTCTAGAAAGTATCATATTCTATCATATATTCTTTTGAGATTTAACGTATTCATGCTTCAGTAACACTTACATGTTTTCATGCTAATCATCTATCCTACCTACCAGAAGCCTTTGGTCTCAGATAATCCATTGCTCTTTTTTTGTTGTTGCAACAGTGAAAAAAAGAGTCAAAGTAACATTAAGAAGTAACAGCGTGCTGTTGAGTTTCAGATATACCTATGTATTGATCCAATTAACTTTGTATATTGTGGATCTTTTTTAGAAGTTCTGAAACTTCTATATCTTAAATCTTGCATAAAGCTAATACACTAGATTTCCCAGTATTGTAAGGTTTAATGGAAGTGATATTCAAATAATATATGAGTTTCTTATTTGGAGAGTGACAGAAGGAAATCAATATATGAAGAGATGTAATTTATTTTTGCACAGCTGTTACTGAAATTCTTTCTTCACCTACCTATAGCCCATCAGAATGGTAGTTTATTCTTAGGCTCCTTAAATTTTGTTTCCTCTTCTTTATTAATAAGTTACTGCTTTGGAAATATCCTTGCACTCCACTAGGAAGTATGTGAGAATTGAAATTATGGGGAACATTTACATATCTCAGCATGTGAAAGTCCTGCTGAGTCCTCTAACAGAAGCAGTGAACAACCAGAGGGTTCTGACCAGTCATAAATGCTCAAGGTATGCCAAGTATAGCATGTGGAAATGACTGAATTTTTACCACACAAAATGAGATCATGAGATGGCAAAAAACATATTAGAAATAATAATAATAATTTAAATTGATTATTAATAAAGCATTTATTTTAATGCAACACAAAGAAGCTGGAAAAGCTTTTCTGTTTGCCTAGGCCAGCCATCCCAAAATATTAGTCTGGTATCAGAGATCTGATCTGACCTCAGGAAAAAATACTCTGACTCAGGAACACACAATATGAAAAAACAAAAATATCTACCTGACAAAATTACATAGGGAAAGGTTGTCCTTTTTGTCTAGTTTTTCCATCAGTCCTGTGAAATAGTTAGCCACAAAGGACATAACATTTCAGATAATGTGTGTACCTCCAGCTCTATCATAAATAGATCACAGTTGACATACTTAGATGTGTTTTCTGAGCCACTAGAGGAGACAGACCTATTTAAATGGCAGTTTTGACCTTAATATTACTTCATAGCCTGTTTTCTAGATAGTAATGCTTATTTATTTTTCCCATATCTGCTAGAATTACATTGCCAAATTATTATATTTTAATGAAATATTTTGCTACTCCTATTATTATGAAAACAAATCAAAGAAAGTTAAATAGCACTGAATTACCTTATATCTTCATCTGTTATGCTATTGTAGCTTAATTGCATAAAATATGGGTTATTTTTTCCCCTTAAGATCTTGCTGTTATACCTCACTTTTTTGTGGCAAGGGTTTCCCCAAAACTAAACTTAATATCATAAATCTGTTTCCATTTTAAAAAGACAGAGGTGATTAAGTCAGTTGTTTCTTATAGCTAGCAAGGTAACTTCAATGTAAAGCAGCCAATAAGAGAATGTTCTGGTCAACATAATTCTTGTGGACACAATAAATTATGATTTATGAAACAACTAAACCAAAATAAACAGCATGGTTTTAAATAAACAATAACATTGTTTGAACATGCTTTTGATTCTTCAGTAAAAATGTAGCTTTTTAATGTTACAAGAGTTGTTCTCACTTTTTGATATTAATTACAAAATAGCTGGGATTTTTTTCTCATCACCAAAGATTCTTGTTTTATATTTTATAAGAGATCACATTTATTTTTAAAAATTAACTTTTCACAACAAAATTTAAAATTATCTACTCCTATGATTCTAATATGTCAGTGTCTCTCCCTAAAGGAAATAGCATAGAATTTATAAGGAAACCAGAACCCCCACATGTCAACATTCTAGTACAGATTTATTTGTTCGTTGTGACACCTGTACTTTTCTTTCTGCTTTTAATTTTATTTTATTTTTTTTTTTTTAATTAATAAAGTTACTTGCAAAGCAAACACATAGAGGATTAGTTTAAGGTTCCTTTATTATATTTCACAGGATGTTTCTTACAATTTATGTCTGCAGATCAAGACTAGATAACAAATACTGAAAATCTACAGAAAAACCAAAGTTTGCTCAGCATTGTTTGAAATAGAGATACATTGTCATTATGCTTTGAGGGTGTGGGGTTTTTTTGCCTACTCACTTAATGAAAACTGGAACAACTTTTCTCTAAAATAAGTTGACTGTTGTTCTAATTCTTGCAGTGTACACAAAGACCTAAGAAAAGAAGCTATTAGCAAGAGTACACTAAGAAACATACATTTAGCATTTATTGGCTTAATTCTAGGGCTAATTAGTAGGATCCATTAATGCCTGTTTGGAATCTCAAATTAGAATATTATTTCCACATTCAGACTTAAACTAAAGAAGGACTTTCAGAGTTGTAATGTATGTATATTCATATTTGCATGAATCACAAGATTTTTTTAAAGTCACTTCTGTTTTAAGAGGTTCAAGTCCTAAAATCTTGTGATTACACTAGGCTGCCTTTCCTTTTTAAGTGAATTACTATCTTTGTTTGAGAATACAGGTATAATAACACAAATTCTTGATTAAAAAAAGACAGGTATGAAAACACAATATTAATTATTATTTTTAATCTCACAACTCTTATATCAATTTCATGATTAGACTTGAAAGCTTGTTTTGGCATTATTGGTAATAAAATATAATTTTTGTCACACTTCAGAATGAGTTTTCAGAGGTTTAGAATGCATGGAGATCCAAGTACAAAAAGGCGTAACTCTCTACTGAATACTGGCACTGTGTATCCCTTTAAGAGACCTGTCAGTATTATTGCTTGAGATGAGACACTTCACAACCCACAATAGAAGCCTGCTGGATCTAAAAGCGGTGATGGACATGCAGCTGAACAATAGAGTGTCAGTTACTCTTCCCTCTGATATTTACAAATGTTAATAATTGATTATAATAAAAACACAATCAGTAACAAAAAGTCAGGTTTCTTATTGTTTTATCTCTAGTCTCTGAAAGCTTTTTGGATATGTGGCAGCCCAGCCTTGCAGTAGGCTTAGTAATGGTAGGACGGGGCCATAAAATCTTCATCTGGATGGATATATGTCTTTCTTTTGATCACAAGGGAAGCCTTCATGATTAGTTTAGATTAGGAAGTTCTTTGGAAAGCTTAATTCTAAACATAACAGGAGCATATGGGTATGTCTTATAGTTTAAACCAAAAGATTAATTTAAAACCCTATTTGAGGTAATATCTTTGACTTTAGCACAGTCTAGAAACATTTACAGTCAGCTACAGTTATGAAATGTTTAGGAAGATAATCTTTTTTTACCCTCAGGTGTTAGTTTCCAATTTACAGCTAAGACTCGGAGAAAAAACTGTTAGTTTTTTCAAGTTTACTAACTTGTTTCACTTGAAATAATGCTTACATGGTCAGTTCCAAATTTCAGTTACTGGTCACTGAATAAAAGATGAAAGGTGGTAAGAAACATACATGTCTGAACTAAATCAGCTTTGGTGTATAGCTTTGTTTCAGTCTTTTCATATCCACATAGCAGAAGTAGTCTATTCAGTATGGGGGCCACCACCTATCTCCATAACACTTGAATTCAGAATTATATCTCACTCAAGAGTGTTTTCTGTGGGAGTGCTCAGACCATTATGCCTTGAGCATTTCAGTATTGTATTCGAAGACATGACTCTTGTTTTTAGTACTGAATTCTGACTATGTTAAAGCAAAAGTCTTTTTCATTCATATGGAAAAGCTGTAAAGATACAAAAGCTGAACAGAGTAGTGGAAATTATTTTTTTTCCTTCATGTGAAAATAGTTGATTGATATTTTAAGTGCAAAATTTACTTTGTGAAGTCCTTAATTTAAAAAAATATCCTGCTGGAGGAACATAAAGCTCTTCAATATTGTGCCTTCAGTTGAAATAATGGAGTATGAGATTTTCTTTGTTCTTCAAATATATTTGATTTTTTTTTTTGTCAGATTTTACTTATGCCTCCCTCAGTTTGAGAAATCTTTGCAAAAGAATATTTTTATATGTTAAAATAACATAGATCACAGCTCAAAAAATAGATTTTGGGATGTATTTTATAAAGTCTTAAATCATGTGACTTTACTTATTCAAAATTAGATCTTACTGTGCAAGTCAAGTCCTAGGAGAAGCTACTGAATTTTCAAGTAGATTGTTGAAAATTTGTTCCAGGTCCTGTCTGAAGCATGTGCAATAGGTGCGGAAGATCTTAATAATGAAAGAAAAAACATCTTGTCATCAATATAATAATATAATGAAAAATTACTCTAGATTGGTCTAGTCTGCTTAGTACCCATATGGAAAAAGTTAGAGTTAGGTCAAATTTTAGGAGGAGGATTAGCAAAGGATTTAATCATACCTTTCTTATTCAACTATTTCTGACAGAATGGAAAAGTACTAATTTGCTAGGAACTATGCAGGATAGTGACAGAACTGCTTTCATTTTGTCATGGTTTAACCTCAGCCCACAACAAAAGACCTTGGCAGTCACTCACTTGCTCTTCCCCCACCCCACAAGTGAGACAGGGGAGACAACAGAAACAGAAGGGAGAAACTAATGGATTGAGTGTAATAAGATAATAATAATAATAATAATAACAACAACAACAACAGCAGCAGCAGCAATTTAAAATAAGTGATACTCAGTGCAAGCTGTCATAAGTCTCCAGTCATGCTGTACAGGCATTCTCAGAGAGGAGAACACCCTGGTCCCAAACAGCTGATTCCAGTAAGAGAGATCACTAACACTGAACTCCAAACAGAATGGTGCTCCTGAGTGAAACAAAATAAACTGGAAAACCTGAACTAATTGCCCAGAAAAGCTGGCTGCAGCTTTATACTGAGCATGGCACTAATGGTAGGGAATATTTGATTGATTAACCTGGATGTCAGTCTAGTTGCTGTTCTGTCTGTACACCTCTCCTACCAATTTGCACCTGCAGCTGAATGGTCAAAGAAGTCCTTAGGTTCCCTGAAAACAGCCAAGACATCAGTGAGTTCTTACATTCTCTTCATACTGACACAAAACACAGCTACTTACTCAAAGAAAAACATGAATTCTATCCCAGGGAAGAAACAGTGTTATCTCATTATTCTTGTAGCAAATCTAAACAAAAGATTGTGCTACCTACAAAGGAGAAAAGATTCTAACGGCATGAAGAAAATTAACTTAATTGCAGTTAAACCACTGCACTCTGACTCTCTTTTTTTCTGCTTGCAGAACTTCCAGTCAGCTTCTAGGAATGTTACAAAGTGTTTAGTGTTGAGACGACTCTTACTGTTTGTGCTTGTGAACAGCTATATATGGAAATATGTCAGTGGGATTCTACAGATAGGGTCCTGTGAGAAGCACAGCATGAGACACTCCATAAAAGTTTTAAACAAACAAACAAACAAACTGGTGTAAAAGACTGCATTGTGAAGACTATTTATCCTCCTCTCATTACTGATGCAGGACAGGTTTGTCCATCTAGGGTTCATTCTTGTATAGCAAAAAAAAAAAAACAACAAAAAAAAACCACGAAAACAAAACAAAACAAAAAAATCACTACAAAAATCCATGCTTGTCTATGCACTAGTCTAAAAAGTGTAATCTTCTTTGCTTCTACAGTTAGAAAATGTACTCTACTTAGCCCTCTGAGTATCTTTAGAGTGCCTGTGGGTAGTGCCTTGAGATAACTCTGGGAAAATCTACTGGTTTTGGAAAGAGATTTATTATTTGGTCTAGTACAAGTAGCAAGAAGAAGAAGAAGAAGAGGAAGAAGAAAAAAAAAAAAAAGAAGAAAAAAAAAGAAGAAAGAGAAAAGGAAGAAGGAGAAGAAAAAGAAGAAGGAAAGAAGGGCTTTTTTAGTAGAATCACATCTCAGAAATAGTCTGATATCTTTAGTGGAAGCAGATATAGTTAACAAATTCCATGTTTTCCAATAAGAAGATGGTTTATAACCACCTTATTGAAATACTAAACCATCACTATTAAATACTGTTCTCAAAGGATTTAAAATAATTGGCTCCATAGGCAATTTTATACACCTGAAATATAACAGACATAAGAATTTGAATAATTTTAAAAAGTAAACACATTTATAATTATATTTCAAGGTAAACAAACCCAACAGTAATAAACTCTTCAGCCCGTGGACTGGAATTTGAAAGGAATGTGAGAAAAAGTAATTAGATTAAATGAAATACCTAAATGGGTTCACTGGAAAGTTTTCCACATGTTTAAGATGTCCACAAATTTGCTTCAAAGGAATAAACAGCATGAAGTAGGACCCAGTGCGTGATCAAAGCTGTGACTTGCTGTCATAGCGTACTTATGGGAGAAATCAGATGACTGGAACATTGCCAAAGAAAAAGATGAAATTGCTGTAAAATCAGGAATAAGTAAAAATATATGTTGTAGAATGCTTCAGGGTGAAAAGAATAACATAAAACCTTATGTGATATTATTGTAGAGGTCCTGTACTGATTGATCAATATGACTCTACAGTTGTAACATTTTCTGAGCCACTTCCAAAGGAGCCTTGCAGAACTTGGTGACAATTAGAGATTTTTATTCCTCTATCTGTGAAAAAAAACCCACAACAGTGTATTGACAGGTGTCACAACCCGAAGGGTTACCCATCCTTCAGGTGTATAGTGATCACAACAGTGAGTTTGTAGGATTTTGTGATACAAAAAGACATGGAGACTTTGTCTTCTAAGTTTCTCTATTTTATTACAGATTACCATAAATACCAAAAAAATCACCACTGACAAGTATACTTATGAATAATAAATAAATATATAACAAACAATTACGAATCAATAGCAGCAATCTTTCTATAGCAGAGATCAATTATAACAGCAATAACAGCAACAACCAAGTATATATACATAATATTACAGGTTACAACAAGCATCACTAGTGAAGCAAACATCAATATTTTAGTAGCAGTAATACTTATGATAGATAAGTTATATATATACATATATGACATTAAGTAGATTTCAAAAGGGGGTCAAACCATCCTAGAAGTAAGGACATACTGATCCTGGAAGGAGACCCAGCAATTCCAGAAGTGGGAGGACAAACAAAGCCAACCTCAGAAATGGGCCCAGAGAGACACCAATAAAACAACAGGTAGAATCTCACTTTAAAGATGATCTGTGTCATAGAGTTTGGAGTCAACCAGGTGTCCCCGGTAAGGGTCCAAGATCTTGAAAAAAGTTTGTGCTGACCCGTTTGAGAAAATGAAGAGTACATGCAGCATAAAAAGTCATCATAAAGAGAAACTCCATTCAGATAAAAAATATCTTTTGTATTATGGAGACATAAAAGGACATTGCATAGCACCACTTCAAGCATCCAATAGAATTTCTCCATGATTTTTCAACTTTCCTGGGAATGTGGAGAGGTCCCAGATGACTGGAAGCTGGCCAAACATTGTCCCAGCCTACAAGAAGGGCAACAGGGATGATTCTGGCAACTACAGGCCTGTCAGCCTCACTTCTGTTCCTGGCAAAATCATGGAGAAAATTGTTCTGGGAGTTATCAAAAAATATCTGAATGACAACACAGTCATTGGTTCCAGACAGCTAAGGTTCATGAGTGGAAGGTCCTGCTTAACAAACCTAACTTTGTTCTACGCCAAGGTTACCCACATAGTTGAGCAAGGGAAGCCTGTTGTTGTAATCTATTTGGATTTCATTAAAGCCTTTGATACTGTCTCTCACAGCACCCTCATGGAACAGGATGTCCAGCATACAGCTGGATAAACACACAATATAGTGTGTGAGCAATTGGCTGACAGACCGGGCTCAAAGGGTTTACTAAAATGGGGTTATGTCAGGCTGGCTACCAGTCACTAGTGGGGTTCCACAGGGATCCATCTTAGGGCCAACACTCTTCAATGTGTTTATAAATTACTTAGACTCAGGACTTGAGGGAATACTTAGTAAATTTGCCAATGACACAAAACTGGGAGGAGCTGTCGATACTCTTGAGGGCAGAAATTACGTGCAGAGGGATCTGAACAAATTGGGGAATGGGGCAATCACCAATGGCATGAAGTTCAACAAGAGCAAGTGCCGGATTCTGCACCTGGGACACAGCAACTCTGGCTGTACCTACAGACTGTGGGACGAGATGCTGGAGAGCAGCTCCGCAGAGAGGGATCTGGGGATTCTGATTGATGGCAAGTTGAACATGAGCCAACAGTGTGCCCTGACAGCCAAAAGAGCCAACCATGTCCTGGGATACGTCAAGCACAGCATTGCCAGCCGGGTGAGGGAGGCGATTGTCCCGCTCTGTTCTGCACTGATGTGGCCTCACCTGGAGTACTGTGTGCAGTTCTGGGTACCATAGGATAAAAAGGACATAAAGCTACTGGAGAGTGTCCAGAGAAGGGTTACAAACCTGGTGAAAGTTTTGGAGGGGAAGCCTTATGAGGAGCGGCTAAAGTCACTTGGTTTGTTCAGCCTGGAAAAGAGGAGACTAAGGAGAGACCTCATCACAGTCTACAGCTTCCTCACACGTGCAGGAGGAGGGGCAGGTGCTGATCTCTTCTCTTTGGTGACCAAAGACAGAACCTGAGGGAATGGCAGGAAGATGTGCCAGAGGAGATTTAGGTTGGACATTAGGAAAAGCTTCTTCACCCGGGGGGCAGTGGAGCACTGGAACAGGCTCCTCAGGGAGGCAGTCATGACCCTGACAGCATTCAAGAGACTGGACATTGTGCACAGACACATGGTGTGAACAGTGGAGTTGTCATATGCTGGGACAGGAGTTGGACTTGATGAACCTTATAGGTCCCTTCCAACTAAGGACATTCCATGGTTCTGTGATTCTATGATTCTATGTTGTTATACTTCTCCTTTCTGCAGACTTGTTATTTTCTAGCTCTCCATGTGTTGGGAGAAATATTAAATTTATCAAAATTCATTCTTATCTCCCTTGGTTAATCTATTTTATATAAATTCTACCCTCTGTCTCAGCTTCACATATAGTTTCTGTCAACAGGGCATTAGAATGTAGTGTCTATAATTCCAGCCTTCACATTATTTCTAGAAACACGTTATAGCACCTTTTTCCCTCCTACAATATCTGACACGCATAGTGATATAGATGTCTTGGCTTCGTGAGTATGTTTAAGCTCCTCCTTCTGATACTAGAGACTTCTAGTATCAGTGCTTCTATCAGCACTTCCTCTTATAGGCTAAGTGATCCGCTAGCGGACTAAAGACTTTTGTGTTAAACCAGTGATGTGATAAATGGTTTTGACCTTAAGGAGACCTATTCATCTCATACACTTACTGGAATTTGAAGCTTTGTTCATAAGCTCCAATTCCAGTGCACATGTTTTTAAAGAAAATTTGATTAAAGAAACTATTATCTTCATGAAAACTCGTATGAAAGTGGTCAGGGGTAATAGATTCTCATTTTAACATGAAAGAATAAAGAATACATGGCAAATATAACTATGATCTCTGCTGGCAGTCACTTGCTTTGCTGAGTAACATAGCAGCCACAGGTGATTTGCAACATTAGGCAGCAGTACAGAGAACTGCTGAACCAGACAGACAACATCAAAGAGACTCATCATGACACTAGCAAACTTATGAAATATTAAGTAGTATTATATAAATATTATTATACCTAACTAAAGACAGATCTTAAACCTCTGTCTTAATTAATTCTCAGTTTTATTAACCAGCCTTAAAAGTTGCTATGTGATGCAGAGAAACTTGCATGTACAGCACAAAGGGCTTAGTCTGCAGAGCAGATCACTTGTAACACACGGCACCTGAACCTTGGTCTTACCTGGGGCAGGCACTGTTCCCCTGTGGCCTTAAAACAGAATTGTTATGTGTGGGAGTGGTTACATTTCACAAAAAAATGATTTTCATTACATCTGTAGCTATCACTGATGAGAACTGAGTACAGAGTGAAGGTTCTCTCTTTCTCTTTGTTCCATTCAGTATTTTACTCTTCTAGTGTTTAACTCCCACTGTGCATTTCCTAATTATTTAAGAACAGTTTGATGCATCAGACTTTAAAAGGAAGTTATTTAGATTTAGAAAATCAGGAAGTTATTGACAGACAATAGGAAATTGTAACATTATTTTTTGGCAGCATAATCTAATTAAAAAAAATATATATCTTTCACTTTGTAGAACAGAAAAATACAGCCACAGTGCGCTGACAAATGAGACCCAGCAGGATATACACTATTAAACCTGCCAGCTAGCAGAAACCTTTAGCCTAGCAGTTAAGTTGTGGTATGACAAAAGCATATATCAGATTGCTTGCCATTAACTGATAGATAGAGCAGAGGTTATTATCTACTGTTTCAATTTCAGTATTAAAAAAAAAAAAATGCATTTAATAAGAAATGATCAATGAAATGTAAATTTAAAAGCTAATGAAACTAATTTTAAGACAAAAACAGGGGACTCAGCTGGTATATTGGAAGAAGAGTCCTGTACCTTCCATAGAAATTAACTATAATTAGTGGAAGTTGACTCAAAGTAATTTGTTTAATAGTTGTTGATCTCGAAATGTAATTTAATGGAATTATTTTTTTATTAACTGTTCATTAACAGCTTGTAAGTGACACACTGTGAATGTACTTATTTACTTGTAGTTATTATCAAACCACATGCAAAATAATAAAAAATAGAAATACAATAATGTTTGGTTTTTTTTCAAGATAGTGGATTGATTTACATCTATCTACCTTGAAGGCAATGATTAATTTTTAAAGTGCATTATTTCAACCCCATGCAATAGTCTGTCTGTAGTTTTCAGCAGTATATTTCTTCCGCTCAGTAATTTTCTCCTTCTAACCAGACCGCCTTTATGGCTGTTTGCATTGGAAGTCAAGTCAGCAAGAGGGAATCAGGTCTGGATCAGCAGGGACATGTCTGGGCAGGGGCAGGGCTGTGACATAGTTTGAGCATGAGGGAGAGAACCATGGATGAAGTGATATGAGGTAGGGACACCCCAATGAGGCTTTCTCCAGCTCTTTCTCACACAGTGATATGAGCCAAGGTTGCACTGTTACACTGCGTCCCACCACTGGCTTTGTGTGCAGGCAGGTCAAAGCCAAGGAGGCAGGGAACACCGACACTTGTGTTTTCAGCTTAGAAAAAAAACATGGTTAGATTTTCTACTAAAATGGTCATTAACAGGATGACCATGAGCCAGCACTGTGCCCTTGTGGCCAGGAAGGCCAATGGCATCCTGGGATGTATTAGAAGGGGGGTGGTTAGTAGATCGAGAGAGGTCCTCCTTCCCCTCTACTCCGCCCTGGTGAGACCCCATCTAAAATATTGTGTACAGTTCTGGGCCCCTCAGTTCAAGAAGGACAGAGAACTGCTTGGAGAGAGTCCAGTGTAGGGCAACAAAGATGATTAAGGGAGTGGAGCGCCTCCCTTATGAAGAAAGGCTGAGGAAGCTGGGTCTCTTTAGTTTGGAGAAGAGGAGCCTGAGGGGTGACCTTATTAATGTTTATAAATATATAAAGAGTGAGTGCCACGAGGATGGAGTCAGGCTCTTCTCGGTGGCAAACAATGATAGGACAAGGGGTAATGGGATCAAGCTGGAACACAAGAGGTCCCACTTAAATTTGAGAAGAAACTTCTTCTCAGTGAGGGTGACAGAGCACTGGAAGAGGCTGCCCAGGGAGGTTGTGGAGTCTCCTTCTCTGGAGACATTCAAAACCAGCCTGGACATGTTCCTGTGCGACCTCACCTAGGCGTTCCCGCTCCAGCAGGGGGATTGGACTAGATGATCTTTTGAGGTCACTTCCAATTCCTCAAGGAACTCAAATGCAAAGAGGCTCTTGCCTCCACATTAAACTGCCTTTCAGGTCCAAGTTGTGACAAAATTAACAAATAAGCAGCCTGAAAGAGACCTATAATTTTGCATACAAACAATACAGATTTTTTTGTTGTCCTGTCTCTCATAAATATATGTCACCTACAATTAAATCTCAAGTCACTTATTCATATATGAATACAAAAGATTTAAAATAAATCACCTTTATGTTAAATAATACCAAAAGTTCACATTTCAGCATAATTTGATGATCTCTGATTTTCTAGCTCCAGGTAATGCTAGTAGCATTACAGGGTAAAATAATACAGGAAGATGCAGAATAAAGAGAAAATAGAAATTGATGCCTGAGGAATACAGCTTGGAATTTAACTACAGAAGCAATTATTCTACATGATGAATTTTAATGGGGCAAAATAGACATATCAACCGACTTCTGAAGATTTTCACAGAGAAGATGGGAGAAGTCATGGATGGTAATGCCTTGGGAAAAGAAGAACTTTCCCCTATCACAAGGGAGAGGATATTGAGAGGCACGAAAATTGAATATATTTCTATATGTAAATAGCTTTCTACATAAAAAATATTTTTTATTTAGAATATAAAGATTTTATATAATCTAATAAAATTCTATAGAATAATATATTTTAATATGGCCTATAAATGGGGAAATTAAAGTGCTTAATACAATGAAGAGTTATCAAGAACAGGAAAAGCTATAGAGAAAAAAAGAAATCAGAGTTGCAGGATTGAATAATAGAAGTAGGTGGTGGTTCTGAACCATTCATTTTCCATTATGATCCAATTAATAATGATAATAAAGTATTTTTATATTTACTATTCATTTAATCAATGGGAAATTTAATTTGTATGGGAACTGTAGTTATGCTAAATAGAGGGCTAACCAACCAGTGGAGGCAAAATAAATCTCTAAGGGGAAACATGAATTTCTTAAAGTTCCTCTGAAAAAATATTGTGATTATTGTAACAAAAAAAAAAAATGGAAAATGTAACAATTCATTGAAAAACAATAGTATTTTATTAAATTCACTCATTGAATTAAAAAGAATGAATTGCTATTGTTTTGTATTGATAAGGATCGTGGCTGAAAAACTAGTTTAGCCAGGAGATGACACATTCAGAGCAGGGAGAACTGTGAGCTACATATCAAGGACGAGCTAACGAGCCACAGATCAGGCCAGCTGACCGATACCAGAGGTGGAGGATGTGCTGGAGGGCACATATCCCCATCTTCTGATATGCCCAGCTCAGCAAACAAAGAGGCAAAGCTAAGACCCCTCAACATGGCCTAGGACTTGTCCAGACTTGTCAATCTTTCTCAATCACCACTTTCTCCCCCAGACTTTCCTCTACTCTGAGAGCTATAAAAAAGGCTCACCAAAAACAGCACACCAAGGGAATACCAGCTCAGCCTCACCAAGGGAATCCAGCACTCTGAGGACCCTCAGCCTACCGGCCTCACCGAAGGGAATTCACCCTCAGGTCTCTGAATCAGACATCGGAGGACACTGCACTCCTGAAGTGCAAACCCCAGCATCCTTGCTGTGGAACACCGAGGCCATACATCACTGTACAAGTCCTGTCATCCACACTGTGGGGCCATAAGAGACTGGATCCCTCACGCCTTTCTTCCTTTCTTCCTTTCTTCCTTTCTTCCTTTCTTCCTTTCTTCCTTTCTTCCTTTCTTCCTTTCTTTCTTTCTCTCTTTCTCTCTCTTTCTCTCTTTCTTTCTCTTTCTTTCCTTCTTTCCTTCTTTCCTTCTTTCTCTCTGCTCTTTCCTTCTCTCTCCTTTTTTCTATACCCCCGTTTCTTTGTCTCTCCCTCCATATATATATAAATATCTATTTCTCTCTCTCTCCCTTACACCTTAGTTTTCCTTCCCTCTCTACCACTCTCTTTCTCTCTAACCCTTTTAAAAATATAAGCATAAACCATATTTAAACTCTGCTCTTGGATTCTGGTTAAATTTCATATTATAACTACTGATGGTTGCCAATACATTGCTCGTAGTAGGACTTTTGCTGTTAATATGTTGATAAGTTCTGTTATACTTTTGCCAAGTGACCATTCACTGTAACCAATATTCCAATGTGTACTTTTAGTAAAACTCACAATTGGATTGAACCCTGGGGGTGATTGTCTGTCATTCACTTCACATAACCACGCAGAATTAACCCAGAGTTAACTCTTCCCTCATCCCATCTGTTGGGACGGGACAGGTATTAACAGTACTTGATTGCAAATCTCAGTGAGGCTTTAGATATAACATAAATGCTGACACATTCATAAAGACTTACAATATAGTAATATTTTCATCAATGTTTCTTACTCAAAAATGTTTGGTGATGCATCTGTTAGGTGATGCAAATGATAAAAGTTATTGCACATTATACATAAACATGAATCTTGTCAAGAACTCACTGCTTCTTGTAGGGAATTTACATTTTACAGATTTTCTTGGGAGTGCTCAGTGATTTCCAAGAGTATAACAATTTTATATTCTTTTACAAGTGGACTAATAGGGTTTACTAGACAGAAAGCCAAATCTATGTTCACTGTAGGTTTCTTACTCAATACATTTTAGGGTTATCTTTTTGCTGTTTTCCCAGCCTTTTCATACTGTTAACTATAAGCATCCTCTGAATGATTTATACATATATCTATTTTCTTTTAAGTGTCTTTCCTAACTGAAGAGGCCTCATATTGTACTGGAAAAAACTTCTTATGATGCCAAAGTGTATGATCTACATTTTTGGATAAGAAATACAATCCCACTTTATAAATTATGTTCTCAACTTAATCTACATAGTATTCCAATCATCAAAACATTATTGCTTCCTTATTTTCTGTCAGCAACTTTTATTAACTTTCCTACTCATATTTTACAGAAATAATTGGTGAAAAGTATTAAATATTAAATAAAGCTGCTGAGGAACTTTCTCATGCACAAATACACTCGTGTTTGTCTTTCATCATTATCAATTATCTCTTTCCTTTTGAATAATTCTTTTTTCTCTGGGCAGATGTCTACATTCTCTAGTTTTCCTAGTAATGTGACATTGTACCAAGACCTTTATTGATGTCTAGGAAGATTAGATCAGGTGCATTTTCCTACTGTAAAAAATCAATTATCCTGTCTAAGAACTTAGCAGGTAAATTGGACGTGATCTATCTTTGTTAACTGCATGTTGTATTTCATTCAGTTTCATCTAACTGACTTCGTTTTTTTATCAAGTGTATAATTCTGGTTTAACTAGGTTGAAATTGATATTTATTTGGTGCTTTCATGGTTCGATTCATTGGTGTAAAACCATATCTTTCCTTAAATTTCTACTATGCATGGATACAGAAAAAAAAAAAAAAAAGAGAGAGAGAGTGCGCTAATATGCAGTTCATTTTTAGTATAATGATTGATATTTAAAAGGATGTTAATATTGCTTTTTGCATATATTTCCTGATTTACAACTTATCAGCCTTCTGAATGCATTGTGAGTATGTTGTACCTTGAGTGACATCATATACACTTAGAGAAAAAGGAAAGGTGGTCATTCTACTAGTCCTTTGGTAGTTTTGATTTCCTAAAATGTGACACATCTTCCACTTAATTTCAAATCCAAAAGTATTTTCTAAGTACTGCATTTTTGTACAGTTATTACTTTCTTTATTGTGTACATGATGTATCTAAGTTAGAATGAGAATGATTTGCACTTGTATTGCTGTTAACTACTGTTCTTGAAGTCAGAGGGACATTTAGTTGGGAATTATAAATCAAGTCTATTTCTCTGTAACCGTTAAATCCCTTGATTAAATCTCCATTGTGAAACATAGTCAAATTCTGTCAAGTAGCTGCAGAAGTTCTGTGATTTATTCATTCATTAAAAATATAAGGATAAACCATATTTAAGCTCTGCTGTTGGATTCTGGATTCTGTAGATACTGTTCATAGGCTTCAAACCACCATCCAGTGTAAAACAATACCCAAGGTAAAAATGAGATATAAATTAATCCCATACAACATAATAAAAACAATAATTAAATATATTAAAGGACTGGCTAGGAGAAAGTATTACATGTATTGGAATATGTTAATTTATTCCAGGAAGTAAATAACTTTATTTAGTAAGTCATTTTTTTAAGCTTCAGTTTACTTATTCCAAGAATCCCTCTTTTTTCTCTTTTAACCTTGATTTAACCATGTACTTGCTGGATTGGAGGTTTCCAGTTCCTTCTAGGTGACATGCTGTCACCCAAAAGTTTATCAGCAGTGGCATTATTATCATGATTAAATTTTGGCTCAGCTGTACAAGTGAAAGACAACCAAAGAAAAATGAATACCAAGGAACATATTTAATTAGCTAATACTTGAAACATCATTTTTTTACCGACAAAGAAAGTAGCCTAGTTTCTGACTAAGGTAAGAAGTTGTCTGATTTGTTACTTTTATTCTGGGTAATGGTAGTAATATTCATATATACACTAACATGCATATTTTTCTTTATTGACAGCATTTACTTTGGTTTTCAAATATTACTAAAACCATTAGTAACATATTTGAAATAAGGAAACTGAATTTTAGAAAGCTAAAATTACTTTAGGATCTTCAGCAGTGAAACATCTGATCCAGGTATACTGCACTTCATAACTAATCTACTCAATCTGAAGTGGCTTATTTTGAAGGAACGTGTTTCCCATGTCACTATATGGTTTTTTATTAAACAGGTTAAGTGTTATTCCAAAAATAAGCTATTGAAAAGTAAGCAAAGGATATGTTTCCAGAAGTGAAATAAAAAATTACCTTTGGGACTATTAGGTATAAAGGATTTTTTAAATCTTTGTATTGTTAGGTTATACTTGACTAATAGCATTTGCTACATATTTATTACGTGAAATTAATTTTACATGATCTCATTATTTGATCAGGATAGATAACTTTTTATATGACCTTTTCTGGACAGTTTTTTAGTACTTTAAAAAATAAGTTACAACTGTAATTAGTTAATGATTAATGTTAATGGTGATATTATAACTGTAATAGGCATTCTTAATTGTTTTATCTAGAAGATGATTACAGTTCAATAACTGAGGAAATAGTCCTCTCTTTTTTTTTTCAGTGATTGAAAAAAGTGAGTCTTCTAGTATAAAGAAAAGAAACTCTTAAATATTTCTGCAATTACAATATATATTAATATCACTCAATATAATGTAACCAATATTACTTAAATGTCTAGTATTGAAATGTATTTATAGTAATAATTTGAGAAATCATCAAATCCAATCATAATGAGGAGGTTTTTGTTACACATATATAATTCAGTTTTCTTTTTGTTTTATCCTTGTGCCTGTTCTTTTAATTCTGGCATCAACTTTCTTGGTTTATTTCCCATTTCTTCTTCTACCTGTGTATGTATTAACCAGCATATATTAACAGTTTATGTTAACTGATAAATATTGTAAGACCTGACATCTGAGAAACTGAATAATCTTTCAGCAGCAGGAATTTGCAAGCTTGAAGAACACAATTTTCAATTCAATTTTTATAAATGCTGTATTTCAGTTAATAAGATTAAGCAGATAATAATTATCACAGCTGTAGTGAAAGTTTAGTATAATGAAAAAGGCTTTTTTTTTTTTTCAGTTTGTCTAGAAAACTGCAATCAAACAGAGGTTATATGGAAAGCACTTTTCAAATTCAGTAAATAAAAACTGAAACTACATTCAGGGGAAGGTGATGTATTGTAACTTTTTAGTTACGGACTTTTCATTTGGTAAGTAAGCTCATATCTTTTATACTAAAGACTGTTCCATCCCAAGTGAATGTGTTACCTAGTAGGCTACAACAATAAAGTATAGGAAATGATTGCCACTTTTACCTAATAAAAATAACAACAGTAATAATATGGACCCATGGGGCAATCAACAACTATGCAGAGTAGGCAATTCTACCACCTTACAGGAAAGTCCAGAAGACCCTACAGCCCACCAACCAGCACTGCATGGCTGGAACTACCACGCCATGTAACCCAACTTTACTTGCAGGCTGTGTGATTTCTCCCACGGTGAAAAGATGTCATTTAATTTAATGATTAATTTTGCAGTCAACAGTGGGATACCAATTACTCAGACCACAGATATCTGTAATAATGGGTTCTGATGGGTTTTAGTAACTGGAATTTGAAACTGCAACAGGATCTTGCTCTCAAGAAGGGATTAATGCAGCAAGGGATGCCCTTGTGGCAAGTTTTGCTCAAGTTCAGTGGTGAATCCCAAAGTGTGTGCACATAAGACTTGGTAAAATGTTTAGACATTAAAGTAAGAATAGGATAAGAAATAAGAACTCCACAGTTCCCCAGTAGGAGGCTTTGTTCTGGGATTTTTCCTTTGCACACTGTTTTTACATGGAAAAAAAAAAAATGCAGAAACTGGAGTAAGAGAAGAGCCATTTGGTAAATGTGACCACAGCTGGGAACCATAGTCCTACATTTGGGATATACTCCTTCTCCTCCAAGAGTGATGAGGGTGGGTTGTTCCCTCCCCAGGGCTAAGCAGCCCTATCATAGTTATTAAAGAAGAACGAGGCAAGGAGAGGGCAGGTCGGTTTACCCCAGGGACTGGCCAAGCCATGTAGCTGTGAGAGTGGAGTAAGGAAGTCTAGCTGCTGCTGTGGAGCCTAAGTGGCTGCAATGATACCTCAAATCTTGCTCCAGTGCCCTGCTGGCATTGTACAACCTAGGAAGGAGCACAAACTGCAGAAAGGGGAAGGAATGATCATTTAGTTGCTGAGATGCTGGGAGGGGAGAACTGCAGGGGTAGATTTAGCACTTAGGGATGTTCTCAGGGAGCAAACAGTTGTAGCACAAACCAGTTCCCCTATGGCAGTGCAATGTGGCCTGTGAAAAAGACAAATGAGGAGTGATGGCTGTTGATGAATGAAGTGACCCTAGCTTTGGATGCCACTGTACTGGATGTGCTTCACGTGGAGTATGAACTGGAAGCAGAGCAAGCTAGAGAGCCTGATACCATGAACAAAACAAATGCTTTCTCCAGCCCCACACTGTAGGCATGTAAACACAGCTTGCTTTGACCTGATAAGGAAACCAGTACACTGAAAGCAATTACCTCACTAGTAGAAACACCATCCCATTGTTTTCTATGAGATAATTTAAGACACCCTAGAGATGGGTGGTACCCCAGAACACATTCAAAACATTAAGGACGTTATTTTCTAGGGACAAACACAATGCAATTTTCCCTAGAAATGGCTGAACAGGTCAAAGCAGCTCATAGTGTATGTCTACACTGATGGCGACCAATGCTATGTGGGGATAAATAGAGTGATGGAAAAAAACACAGATGGAAGTCAGTGCAAACCTGTCAAGGGATCAACTTGATTATAAGAATAGAGGAGTAATTTAGCATAAATAACCTGCCAGTTACTGTAATAGCTGCAAATGTGTAAGTCATTGTGAAAATGGTGAACTCCTGAGAACCTCCCAGACAAGCAGAGGGTGAATATCAGTGATGGTGATGGCCAGTTGTTAGGTCCCAAGTGATGCTGAAGAGGCCAGTCAAGAATCAGGTATTCTCTGTCCCATTGTAGCACTGATGGTGTCTGGGGCCAAACAGGAGAAACTTTGGTGACAGAAGGAGATACCAGGGGAAGTCCTCACCTAGCCCCAGGATCATTGACCCCACAGCCAAGACTGCTACACTGATCCCAATCCACCTCTCCTTCAGGACAGGGTCGTTTGTGCGAGAAACTGCTAGCATGAGCTGCTCAGCTCTTCTCTACTGGACTGCACTATCTCTCCCATGGTATAAGGAAGATGTATAATTCACAAAATTTTGTATAGATTTGTGAGTGAAGTGTTTTGTTATCTCAGTTCATATTGTCATCTCAATGTCAAACTGATCTTAAAACATGACAATTTGGTACACAAGTCTAGGAAGTAGAAAACCCCTCATCATGACTGGGATTTCAGCCACACTTCCAATAATCCAAGTAACACTCAACTATAAGGACATAAAGAAGCAAAGAAGATAATCAGCAGGGTATCTGATTAAACACTGAGGAAAAGGAATCCATGTAAAAGGAATCCTGAATCTTAGTTTCTCACTCCAATATTTTTCATTCATTTGTAGATGGCAGTTATCCCTACAGAGAAAATACATACCTTCCCCAGAAGCCAGGAAATTGAAGGAATGGAAAATAGTAGAATCATCATTTTACTTCTACCCTTCTACTTAAAACATTCCTATAAGATGTGAGAAGTGAAGGATCAAATCTGCACACTAAGCCCCAAATCTTGTTCTGAACTTCTAAGGTAAATGATACATGGATGCAATTTCTTCATGCAAAACAAGTTGCTCCCTCTTTTTTTCCACCATAAAACGTGAAAACTGAAATTAAAGTAGAAGGCAAACCCACCATACGCCATAATTTAAAAACACCTACCAATGTGTTGGATTTTTCTTAGATACTTGCTGATTAAAAGGAACATTGAATCATACTACAGTTTCAGTCCTTGACATACACTATCTGAATTGAGGTCTAAGCTCCAAAGTATTCCCAAAGAGAATGGCCCTGACATATTTCAGAAAGTTTATCTTGTCACAAGTAAAATTTGATTCTGGTAACTTAAATGAGCTGGGAAATACTCATAAAATCACAAGATGATTGTCACGGAGGGACCCCGTAGGTTAATTTAAGGGACAACAGGGTCCAGAATAACTTCTATTAAACCGGTGAGAAACAGGGTTTTAGCACTCCAAAAGTGACTTAAGTAAAGGTTCGGATATCAGTTGAGGAAAATTATTAAGGGGCAGCAACTAATACAACAGGCGGTCCACGGAGTGCATACACGTGGCTTCACACAAAACAATGCCGGAGCCAGCCCTGAGTCCTGGAGAAGTACACACTTGCCTGAACACGGTGTGGGATTATTTTTAAAGAGATACACGTACTCGTAGTGAGTACGGGAAGTGTACACTCGTGACTCCGCAAGGGTAAATTTATAATACACTTGCAATCCTGCGAGGGTTAATTTACTTACACGTGCAAATGTGCACGGAATACTACACATGCTTATGTGGAAACATGGGAGGAAAGTACACGCATGATTGTGCGAGGAAAATAATTTAAAGTACACGTGCAAATGTGCATGGAAAGTTATACGTGGTTCTATTAAGCACGGAAAGTACGCGTGCAAATGTGCACGGAAGGAAAATACACCTGCGATTCTGCGAGGATTAATTTTACGCGTGCTCATATGGAGCATGGAAAGTTATATGTGCATATGTGCACGGAAAGTTATAAATATACTCACAATCCTGCGAGAAGTTTTACTCACATCCGTGGCGGCAAGGCAAGCTGAGACTCCATCCCGGGGAGGGGGGCTCTCAGCAGCAGCATCTTGCTCGTGCTCCGAGAGACCTGCAACAATGGGCGGGGTCTCGACGAGAGTCCCGTTTTTATGGCTGATCAGACCTGACTGTAGGCATTCCAAAAGCTCCTCTGCACCCCCACACTGGCTGTGGGTGCCCCTGAAGCCTCCAAAAAACATCCCCCACACTGGCCGCAGGCCCCCAGTGGCTCCCTTATGCCTGGGCACTCCCTAATGGCCCTGGCCAGGGTGCTCTGAGGCCAAACAAAAGAAGCTGTTAGCCTCAAGTAGCAGAGAGAGAAAGGGAGATGTGCCCACTCCTCCATACTGAAGGAGGGAGGGGGAGAGAGGGGGCAGAGAGGGGGAGTGAGGGGAGGGTTGCATTCTGCCACAATGATTCATGCTGGAATAGACCTGAGGTTTTTCTTCAGACTTCAGAAGACGAGATTGGCCAGGATTTGATTCAGTCAGGTATCGAAAATCTCCAAGAATGAAGTCTGAACAACCTCTAAAGGCAACCTCTTCCCTGCCTGACTGTCCTCATGGGAGAAGGGTTTCTCCTTATAACGAGTCTGAACCACTTTTGTTTAATTTATGCTCATTGTCACTGGTCCTGCTACCAAGCACTAGTATAAAGAGCCTGTTTCTGCCTCTTTGGTGACCTCCTTGTAGGCACCAGGGGCTGCTTCAACATATCAATTGGTCTTCCTATTAATTGTCATCTGCAAACCTTATGCACAAGCCCTATATTCACTCCTCCAGTTCATTGATAAATATGTTGAAATGAGAAGTTCCCAGGAGAGCCAACTAATGCGTTCAGAGCTGCCTCCCCTGGGATCTCTGAGTAAGATGATGTCTGCTTACCTGAAGTCCAGGATGAATAAATTGCTTCTTACCTTCCCTGGAGATAAGCAGTCCCATCTCAGAATTAAATGGGACTCACTCCTCACAGAGTTGATCTGAGTAATAAACTATGCATGAGATCCACAAAGAAATTTAGGCATTCCTCCCTAACTCTTCAGGTGTTTTAACAACCTCCCAGGGTCTTGTCTCATGTTGTGCAATGTTTCTGCCTCATTAACATGAAATGCTTAAGTCATTGTAAAGAATAATCATAAAACAATTTGAAACATGAGAACATGAATCACTGTAAGAACCGCTAGCTATTTTACTCCCAAAGCTTCTCATAGCCTGTGATTCCCAATTTCTAAGCTAAAGCCTGGAGATTTCTCATCCTTCTTTTTACATTAAACTTGAACTCGGAAACAGTTCAGAACACGGAAATTCTTTGAGATATATATTCAGGTTATCATTACCTCAAAAATGTTTAAAAACTATCTTTGGAACTTGATTCCTTGAAAAAAGTCATTTACTTTGATGGGTTTTGGATCAGGACCTAAGTGAAGAGTCATCTAAATTCAATTCAGCTACAAAGAATTTCAGTGAAATAAAATCATAGTAGAAAGACAGGGAGAGTTAAAGTCTTTGACTAGTCATCTGAAGAATCAGAGCACATCCAGTGAGAATTAAAACCATCAGCTTGGGAGAATAGTCTTAGTAGAAGAAAATATCAGAAAAGTTTTTATGCCCTTAATAAGTACCAAAAAGTTTACTTTTTTTTTTTTTTTCTGAATTATAATTTGATAGTATATTTTTGCATATAGATTTGACATATATGACATTGTCAGAATGCATTTTAATGCTTCAAATAAAAGTGAATAGGTAAAAATGCATAATTCATAAGCAAGATGCTGTGCCTGTGGAGACTTAAGTGAATCCTGTGGTTGCCTAGTCACAAGTCTGATTGACATATAACTTAATATTTTTCCTGTAATACTAGACCATGCCATTGAAAATCCAGGATATTTTAAGGGGTTTTTTTTTGAGTTTACCATATATGAGTCACTTGTGTTTCTCTAAAACAATAAAAACAAAATCATACAGCTCTCAGAAAACTATTTAAAAGAAGTTTTGTAAATTTGAGGTTTTGTAAATTTAAGAGTGATTTTTTTTAATGGAGTTTGACCTTTAAATATGATAATTTTTCAGTTGGTTGTTGTGGAAATTACTAAAGTGTGTGTGTGTTAAGGAAGGCAGATTAACTAATTTTTTTCTTCAGTGATGCCTTTGCCTCAAGCAAGATATGAATGTCTAAAGTTAAGATTGTGTCAACATTCATATTAAATTTATTCTAAAGAAATTCTCTATAAACTTAGAATATTTACAGGAAACTGAAGATTTACAGGAAATTGGCATACAGACTTACTCAAAGTATAAATTAATAGAAATATTTAATTAAATATTAGATTTAGTTAATATGGAAGGACAGCGGAAGGGCAAAGTTTATTTTTAAAAACAGATTAACTTAACATAGTTTTTCTTTATTTAAACACTAGGACAATTTGATTTTCTTTTTTTAAGATGGAGGGAAGCTCTTGTGCTGGCCATGCCTGATGAACCGCATTTGAGCTACATCACAGTTCTCCCGCCATGCCATGCTGGTGGTAAATTTGACCTCTACCTACTTTGAGGCTCAGGGTGGAGTCTGAGTAGTCTAACTGCACCTCAAAATTCATCTCAACGGAAGAGGTTTCCTGGGTGGTGTTCATTAGCTTGACCTTGCAGGACCATGTCAAGTGGCACTGTCAAGTGACAGCAGTGTGACTGAGGCATAAACTTCCAGGTGTCTTTCATCAATATCTGAAAACAGCAGGCAGTTTTCTAGATATCTAAGTAAGAGTTGGTGCAAAAGGTGTTCAAGAGGTTGGGGTCTTGACTTTTCAGCTCATCCCTATGGTGGTGGAGGAAGCATAGTACTCCCTCATGCACAGATATTAGCTGCACATGGGGGCAGGAGTCCCTTGTCAGCATCTCCTCTGCAGTCCTTATCTCTGAGCAGAAGGCATGCCCAGAGGGAGCCTGCAGGGACATGAGCTAGTGGTAGAAGACTTTGTCCTCCCAGGTACTCCAACCTTCATAGACACAGGCCATCCCAGTGTCTGGCTGCATCCATGGGTTGAGGTTACTCCTGGAAAAGTCTTTGGAAGACAGTAACAGGCTCGTCTACCAGATCCCCCACAAACTTGCTTGTGTCAGCTAAAAACAGCACTGGCCACTGGATGCAATCAGCCAAAAATTTGCCCAGATCACATGTGCCACCAGAGTCTTTATCTTCTTCTACCTCTTTCTCCTTCTTCTCCTTCTCTTCTTGAATTCTGGGGCTGCCTTCCTTGCAGCTGCTTTCTGGATTATAGCTCCTTTTTCTGGTCCTTCAGCAGAAGGACCATGGCTCCTGCCCCAAGAGCAGAGGCCCAGAAACACCATAGCTGGAAGGCAGCAAGGAGAAGATCTTACCTGGCCATCCTGTTCTGCTCTTGTATTTGCTATATATTCTGCATCAGCTAATTCATCTTCCAACTCAGCTGCTCTGCACGTTCTGTATGAACCTGTGCATGACTGCATCTAGCTCATCACCCAGCTGCAGTGGGTTCTGGACAATGCCTAGCACAGTTAAGGTGAGGAAGACAAAAACAGCCATGGCCTTCAGGAAACAGAAGAGGGGGGCTGGGCAGGAAAGAGCTGGTAGCTGGGAGAGCAGGGGTGAGAGCCACAGGGACCTGGGCACAGGTAGAAAAGGGGGCAAGGGGTGGCAATGTGCACTGTTCCAGGTGCTCCCCTGAGTAGCTGAACCCTCACTTCAGGGTGAGAACCCCCTCAGGAGCTGATGTTTCTGCCCCAGCCCCTGTTCAGCACAGGCTCCCCAACATGTGCACACTCACACTCACAGTTGGCCCAGGCTGCACTACAGAAGCATTGTCTGTTGGTGGCCCTAGTGACAGCCACATTGAGACCCATCCCTTGTGCTGTCACAGGCACTAGAGCCCAATCACAGACCTTCTCTTCTCTCTTCTTTGTTTTTTCTCCATTTTTCTTCTATTTTCTCTCTTCTCTTCTCTTCTCTTCTCTTCTCTTCTCTTCTCTTCTCTTCTCTTCTCTTCTCTTCTCTTCTCTTCTCTCTCTTCTCTTCTCTTCTCTTCTCTTCTCTTCTCTTCTCTTCTCTTCTCTTCTCTTCTCGTCTCTTCTCCCCTCCCCTCCCCTCCCCTCCCCTCCCCTCCCCTCCTCTCCCCTCCTCTCCCCTCCCCTCCCCTCCCCTCCCCTCCCCTCCTCTCCCCTCCCCTCCCCTCTTCCTATTACCTTTATTCCCCCTGTTTTAGAGTCTAGTTGTCAGAATCCATTGGGAGGCAGTCCTGAACAGCAAAGGAGTCCAGGAAGGCTGGACATTCTTCAAGAAGGAAGTGTTAAAGGTGCAGGAGCAGGCCATCCCTGTGAAGAAAAAGATGAGCCAGCAGGGAAGAAGACCAACCTGGTTGAACAGAGAGTTTTGTCTGGAACTCAAAAAAAAAAAAAAAAAAAAAGTAGTACAGTAAAAGACAATAATAAAAAAATTTCTATAAATACATTAACAAAAGAAAGGCTAAGGAGAATTAGGAGAATTTCCACCCTCTGGTAGATGTGGGGGAAAACACAATGACAGAGGAGAAGGGAAAGTCTGAGCTACTAAATGCCTTATTTGCCTCAGTCTTTAATAGTAAGACTAGTTGTGTTCCATGTACCCAGACCCCTGATCTGCAAGACAGGGATAGGGAGCAGAATGAAGCCAAATAATCCAAGGGGAAGTGGTTAGTGACCTGCTACACCACTTAGACACACACATCTATGGGGTCAGATGGGATTCACCCAGGGGTACTGAGGGAGCTGGTGGAGGTTATCAAGGTACTTTCAACTATTCAGCAGCAGCTCTCGCTAACTGGGGAGGTTCCAGTTGACTGGAAGTTAACAAATGTGATGCCCATCTACAAAAAGGGTCAGAAGAAGGATGCAGGGAAATATAGGCCTGTCAATCTGACCACTTGGAACAGATGATCTTGAGTACCATCACACAGCACTGTTGGGAGTTCTACCCAGTGTGTCTTTCTACAGAAGGTATTTAGATTTGAAATTTAAATACTGAAACTCTATTTTGAAGTGCAAGAATCACCAGAATTTAGTGCTAATTTTCTATTGAGGAGACATTAATTCCAACTGTAAACTTTTCTGTGCAAGCCACCATATCTTGTTTTCTGAATGTCTGCAAAGAAAACTATTTCTTTTCTTTTGGGAAAATGCTAATCTTAAAGGTAGTGAATACTATCCTAATGGACACTGTGGAAATGTTTGTGATGAATTACAGAGCTTCTGTCAGGCCAAGATAACAATTTTCTAACCCTCTGCAAAAAGAAGCACAGGAACTCTCAGCAACCATTCATTAGAACTTTCTTCCTATTAATATCCAAATACAAGTCCTTTCTTAATGGTGAATGAAAGTAGATTCTCATTGCTACATTTGATCAACAAAAAAGGTGAAGCAAATTTCACAGAATAAAATAGATGCCTAAAGAAAGGATAATGTGAAAGAGAAGAAGATAGAATATAGGACAATTTGAGAGCCTGATTAAATTAGGACTGTAGTACTCGCTTGAGTTTCATACATTTCCCTTGCAAACCATTTTCAAAAAAGAGCCTGGGTCATCTACACTACAGTTGACTAAATTAGTCTCTGAGAATGAAGATATCCACGCAGTTTAAGCCTATTTTTAATTGCCAAGGACCATTAAAGTTCATTTTTCTAAATGTATATTTGAGTTTGCTTTTTAATTAGTCACCAGAGTCATATTATATAATTTCTGTGCTTTTCAGGTTAAAAACATCATAAATAAATAATAAAAAAAAAATACTAGACATATGAAGTGTCAGCTAAAAGGCTGTGATTTACCCTAATAAGTCTAATAAAGAAAAATATTTTCAAGGAACTTCCACCTCTTCTTGTCTGGTCTGTACCTGTAAGTAGGAAAAAACAGGAGTTAGAAGGAATCCATAGTGTTCCACTTGTTCTTTGATTACTTTTGGAATTTGACTGGATCTGATTCAGGAGACATAAAATCTTTAAAAGGAGAAGTGAACAATTTTATTGCTGTGAAATTCTTTGCAGGGCTTTAGATATATCATGTCAGATATGCTGATATGAAAATTCAGAAGATATTTAAATTCTCTACGAGTATTTTGAATTGGATGGATGACAGCAAACTTGATTCCAAGAGCTGTAAAGCCACCCTAAATTTATCTTAATATGATTTTAGGTAGAGCTTTACACTAGTGTAGTGTACTGCTTATCTGTCTTTCCCTCTATATCTTTGTCTGAATATGCCATGTATTGGAATCTGCATGCAAATAATGTATTTACACCTTTCACAGTTTAATTTTTGCCCCTTCTTTTTTTTTTTCTTCTTGTTTTTCCTCTTGGGAATCCGATGTGTTACATTTTTCCTGCATAATTAGATAGCTTTTTAAAAGCCATAATTTATATAAACACTTGTGTTTATGTATGAGATACCTTCATTGTAAGATATATTTTCAAAAATTTAGTTGGGTGGTTAAATGAAAAAACAATATAAAATCTAGTCTTAGGAAGCATACCTGGATTATTCCTTTTTGTCTTTGCAACATAACTGAGACACTTTGTTCACTTTTTAAGCTACTGAGGTTTACTGAATATTCATTAGAATATAAAGTATGCAAGGATATTTAGAATATTTCTCATCCCTGGAGACAGTATCTAGTTTAGAAACCTCTACAATGTTTTGGCAATTCCTCTCAAATTTACATTTGGTAGTTATTGAGACACTCATCTACTAATGCATGCCACACTGTTTATTGTAGTTACTAACTTTCAACATTTCATCTCCAAGTGTGAAATAAAAGAGCTGAAATTAATATAATTTACAACAATATGATCCTTTAACAAGTAACTGTGAATATTTTTATCCAACAACACACTGCTATAAAGGACCATGTTACTCAACAGAAACAATAATTTATTTTTGTGTGTAGTATATTAATCAATACATGACATTCCTATTAGTTACTAAATTTCAAATGTCAAACAAGTCGGTTTTGATAAATTCTTAAATATTTTAGAAAAAATATTGACTAAGTGACAGACTTACAGGTGGCAAATAAATGATTTTTTTTACTAGTTTGTTTGGATAGGGGAAAGAATAATGTATTTGCTGTCATTGAACATCAGCATTAACTCCATAAAGAAACAAACTGTTTGCCTTTGTCTGAAATTACATCATCTGTTTTGTAAGTATTTATTTTCAAATAAATATACTTAAAATACCAAGTGTTAAATTGAAGAAAAAAATGTGAAAGTGAGAAAAAGTAACAAAGTTAAATCTGATATCTCTTTGCCACAACCTGTTAATGAACAGGATGAAGTGAGACACAATATATTTTAGTAAGGCAGAGGATAATATTAAATATATATATATTAAAGAATATGTTTATATTTTTCTGACTTGCAAAAAAGCATATATATCAGACACTGTTAGTGAATTTCTCCAGGTCCTCTCCAAGACATAGGCCAAATTCCCCTCTAAATGAATTCCTTTCTAGTAATCATAGCTAAATAATATCTGTGTAGTGGCTGAAGGCCTTAGAATTTTAGGCATTGCAGATTAAAACAGTTACAGAATCATAAAATCATAGAATATCTCAAGCTGGAAGGGACCCATAAGGATTGTCGAGTCAAACTCCCTACTCCTTACAAGACTACCTAAAAGTAAACCATATGACTATGAGCATTGTCCAGAAGCTCCTTGAC
This sequence comes from Nesoenas mayeri, assembly GCF_963082525.1. Classification (NCBI taxonomy): domain Eukaryota; kingdom Metazoa; phylum Chordata; class Aves; order Columbiformes; family Columbidae; genus Nesoenas; species Nesoenas mayeri. Next base: position 162,540,407 of record NC_137541.1, read on the forward strand.
ATCTGACAGGCTAAGTGCCATGACCACTTCCCTGGGGAGCCTCTTCCAGTGACCAACCAGTATCTCAGTGATTAACCTTTTCCTAATGTGTAATCTGAACTTCCATTGACTCAGCTTCATTCCTTTTCCTCATGTTCTGTCACTGGTTGCCCAAAAGAGACCTCCTCCTCCGCTGCCCACCTTGAGGAAGTTGTAGGCTGCAATGAGTCACTCTTCAGCCTTGTCTTCTCCAAGTTGAAGAAACCAAGTGACCTCAGCTGCTCTCATAAGTCTTGCCCTAGAGAACTTTCACTATCTTGGTTACCCTCCTCTGGACACATTCTAATAGTTTGATGTCTTTCTCATATTGAGACATCCAAAACTGCACACAATCCTCAAGGTGGGGCTGAACCAGCACAGTGCAGAGTAGGACAATCACCTCCCTTGGTGCACTGCAGGATGCAGTTGGCCCTTTTGCTGCCAGGACACACTGTTGCCTCATATTCACCTTGCCATCAACCCAAAACCCCAGATTTATTTCCATATGGCTGGTCTACAGCCCCTCATCCCTCAGTTTCTGTGTATAACCAGGATTACCCTATGTGAGGTGGGAAATCCAGCACATGCTTTTGTTAAATTTCATATGGTTGGTGATTACCCAGCCCTTGAGTATGTTCAGATCTCTCTGTAAGAACTCTTGGCAAGCTTAATGTACATTCAGTTCCTGAGTCCAGATAATTCATAAAAACATTATAGAACACCAGCCCTACAAATTAAGCCCTGGAGAACCCTACTGGTGACTGGCCATCAGCCTGATGTAACTACATTTACTATAACTGTTTGAGCCTGACCTGTCAGCCAGTTGGTCACCCAACACACTATGAATCTGTCTATCTGTGTGCTGGAAAGTCTATCCAGAAACATACTGTGAGAGACAGTATCAAAAGACTTGCAAAAATCTCAAACCACCACATCTACTGTCTTCCCTTGGTCAACTTGATGGATGACCTTTTCATAAAAAGAAATCGAGTTAGTGAAGAGGTAGTTTCTCCTTGTGAACCCATGCTGGCTATAACCAATGTGTGGTCTCTCAAGTGTTTTTCAATAACTCCCAGAATAACCTTCTCCATAATTTTACCAGGCACTGAACTGAGAATGACAGGCTTGTAATTACCAGAGTCTTCCCTCTTACCCTTCTTGAAAATCGGCACATTTGTCAGGTTCTGGTCAACTGGGGACTTCTTCAGACTCCCAAGACTGTTGAAAACTAATGGAGAGTGGTCCCGTGATGACATCAGCCAGATCTTTCAGTACCCTGGGATGAATCTTCTTGGATCGCATAGGTTGATGCACATCCAGCTGGAGCAGCAAGCCAAGTTCAGAGTCGTCTGAGAGTTTGTCATCCTCCCAGTCACATTCTTCCAACACATGACTTCAGGGGAGTTATATCTCAGTATCACGTTCTATATTAACAAGTTATTTATTGGCTTCAGGTTTCATACATATTATAAGAAAAATAGCTTTTTCTTACATTTCATTTTTTTCTGAATGTTAGCCAAATTAGTGGATAAAGGAATATGATACTTTGGAATTGCAACCACCATGTTTAAATGCCATGCTGCTGGTGTTATTGTTGCTCTGGGGAGGTCTTTCATTTATTACTACCTTTGGAAAAAAAATGTAACACTCACTAGTAGACTAAATGCATAAATCCACCTCAAAATACTGTGGAATTTTTTGTGTTTACTGGGTTGTGGTGGGTTAACTTTGACAAACAGCTGAACTCCCACCTAGCTGTCTGCCCACTCTCATTCCTCAACAGGATGGGAGTAGAAGATAGGAAGAACAGGAATGACAAAGCACATGGGTTGAGCTAAAGACAAGGAGACCACTTATTAATTATCATCTTGAGCAAAAGAAACTCAACTTGGGGAGAACTAAATTTGTTGCCTGTTAAATATTTAATCCCTGATTCAGGCAGTAGGAAACATAAAGACAAACACTAAATCAACACCTTTTCTCCCCATTTCCCAGACTCAGCTTCACTCCTTCACTCCCAGCTCTTCTCCTACCACCCTTGCTGTCACCACAAGTCACATTCAGTCTCTTCAGTGAGGTAATGAGTGGCACAAAATGGAATGATGGTGGTGTGGGATATTGTCAGTATGCAGAGTTTTCTCTCTGCTCCTCCTTTCCTTTTGTACCTTTCCACTGCTTTAGGATTCAGTCCTCCATGGGTTGCAGAGGATATCTGCTCTGGAGACATGGAGTACCTCCTCCTTTTCCTTCTCTGACCTTAGCATTCCTTCTGCTATTTCTCACTTTTTCCTCATCCTCTTTTCTGTCTCTCCAGTGTCTTCTGCCTTTTCTTAAATATGTTTTCCCTGAGATGCCACCACTTGACTCAGAGGCTCAGCTCTGCCCTGCAGTGGGTCAGTTGTAGCCTGCTGGAACAGACTGTGTCCAACATGGGGCATCTCAGGCTTCTCCTCACAGAGGCCACCCTGCAGCCCCCACCGCCAGCACCTGGGCACCTGCACCCAGTATAAGTAACTCCATTGTTGGACTTGCAGGAGAAGAATATGCTTAACATAAATCGTAATCACTAAGCGATACAGTAGTGTTCCTGCTTTTTATATGTCATCTGGGCATTTTTATTTGTTACCTGCACTGTGGCATAGTGGCACCACAACTAACAGTGGGTTGTTTCATTTCCCCACAGCCAAGATACCTGCTGAAAAACAGGAACTATGTGGACCTGAAACCTGTAGCTGTTATTCCAAAAACCAAAACATAATAATTTTAAAAATACATATCTGCATCATACTGTGTGCTCACCTTTTGAGAAAGATCATTAAGGATGGAGATTCCCAATGTGTGGCTGTTAGTGAGGTGTATCAGTTTCAGAGAAGCAAAAGTTCAGACTTTCAAACTTAGCTGTGTGTCCAGGATGTCCTGCTACTAGGTCTTGATTACTCTTCAGCTGCTTAACAGTTTACTTTTTTAGGAAAAAACTGTAAGAGAAACCTAGACAACACTTCCAGAAACTGCTCTGATAATCATCTACTGATGTCAGATGTCTAAAGCAGGAGAAATGTTACTAAAGGCAACTCAGGCAGGAAAAGAGGGCAGCTCAGTTGAACATGAGTATGGTGCTTAAATTCTGGCACTAAATGAATAAAATGTCTTAGTACATCTAAAAGCTTGTCCTTAGTTTTAATTCTACCCTCACTGACGTGAATTATAAACTTGACAGGGCTCCCTAGTGTGTTCAAACAAACTCACAAATGTTTTATTCTAAGTGTTTGTGTTTTGCATTTTTCCACATCAGCTTTGATTTATTTCCAAGAGACTTGGTTTGTTGTGATTGCTGATTGTTGGAGCAATGCTGTTTCCTCTTGCTTGATTTATTTGCTTTGCTGTCTTTTTTTTTTTTTTTTTTTTTTTTATCATTACTGTTGAGCAGCTCAGTGGAATAGGAGATTATACTTATTATTGTCCACACAATGCTTCATATCTCTCTTGTGATCTCATCAGTGGCTTTCCTAACTGGTCACTAAAATATTCTTTCTGGACAGCACACAGCAAAGCCTAACACATCGTTAGACCTCAAGGGAAGACTGTATCTACTAGGCCAACTATAAAAGACTTTTGAGGTGTTGCTGACTTCCACAATTTAAACTTTTGACAACTACTACTTTATCTTTCATAATACATCAAAATTTCCTATGCTATCACACAGTAAGTATTTAAGAATTATCACACAGAAAAAATGTCAATAGCTTCTGCTTGGTATTTTCTTACATGTAATGATATTCACTGTTGACAGGTGGAAAACATGGAAATCCTGTGATGGATCTTAGTGCAACATTATATCCCTTTCACACATTAAGATAAGAAAATATTTCCTCTTACAAAATTTTCAACATATAATTATTGATTTTCTTTATTTCTTTAAACACTATTAAGCATGTTTCTGTTCCCCTGTCAAGATTTCATTGATCATAATGGAATACTTATTTCAATATAGAATATTTCTTATCTGTAAATGCATTAAGGAGGTGATATAAAACCAAATGAGATGTTTGGAAAGATACTTCTTAGCATCAAGGTAGCTTCATTAGAAGATTGTCATTTAACCAATACAGACACACCCTACCTCCGCCCCAAAAAAACATTTTTTAACTAGCTAAACATATATTTTGAAAACAGGAGCTATATGACTGCTTCTTTTCACTAAGATTTTCAAATACCTCATATATGTTTAAATAATAATGCATGTTTTACAGGTCATTCTCAAATAACCAAATAAATTTTCTTTATAAATTTATTCAGATTACTTTAAAAGTTCATGTAAATATTCTTTGGGTCCTGATAAAAAAGAAGGAATAATAACAGCACAAGATAAACAAAATATAGTTCACTCATCAACCTATGAGGGAAGCCTGGTAGTGAAAACAGAAGTCTGTAAAGATATTAATTTCCTGGCCTTTTATCAACAGATTTATTAGCATCTCCATATATTAAATTTAGTAATGTGATTTTTTTACTGAGATTTCCAGTGTGTGGAATGGGTGCTGAATGGCCATGCTGACATTCAAGATGCATTTTTTAAAGATAATTTTATTTATAGTCACAAACAACAACACACATATTAAAAATATTATAAGAAAAAATGCCAAGCTGATAAGATAATCAAAGGAGGTCAACTGAACTCTTGTTCTGTTAAAGCAACTTAATTCATAACAAATATAAAAGCTGTTCATCCTATCCTTATGAGCTGGAGGTGGAAGGAGGCAGATGCACACTCCTTCTGTTCAAAACAGGGAAAAAAAATAGGGCAATGCTGTTTTTCTCATTGAGAAGTTGGGGGGCAATGAGTCATTTCCTGCTCTACACGTCTGTGAAAAGTTCAGATTAAGTCCTGTGGTCAGTCAATTTGAGGATGTTTTCAGATTGAAGCCTTTTCTCCCCATTCCATTTGTCTACCTTTCTTTCTTGATGTAGCTTGTTTAAGGTCCCTCTATTCTGTTAGAAGAGCACTAAATCTTCTTGATATCAAAGTTACCGAGAGTTCTTGGCACAGCAATTTCAAACTGTGACCTTAACATGAACCTTTAATAAAAGCAAGTGCGTTTATCAAGATAAAGACTCCCTTCTCCCTTCCTTGTTCTTTGTCCTGCCTTCCATGGTTGGAAACTCAGTCTTTGTCCAGGTAACCAATGTGGGCTGCCTGAGGATCCAATCCCTCCAGTTCAGGGTGGCATTCCCAGCAGGTAGATTTAAATACAATCTTGGAGACAACACAATTATTTCACAGCACAGTAGCAGATAAATGAAAGCTGCATGCGAACTCCAGTCCATAAGACAGATATTTATGGATGTAGAATTCCATTCTACTTGATCAGAATCTGATGATACACTCTGTTGGTTTTTTTCCTACCATTTACTCCTATGCAGATGTTATAGGAGATAAAGAAACTGTTTCAGAGACTCGGAACTTTCTTAGTGCATTCTTCCATGAAAGTCTGAATAAAAAATACCTTAATATAGTCAACAGCTACTATTTCTTAATACCAATTCCTCATTAATAAAGGTTTGCCCCAGCATGGAATCTATGAACACTGCAGTCTGCAAATTTTGGAATAAACATTAGATGAATCTTTTACACTGTGTAAGGGACAGACCTGAATTTTTCTATGTGCTCCCATAAAACTGAGTCCTTCTCATTGGTAAGGCTGAAAAAGTATTTTAGAAGAGTTTGCTCTTATATTGTGAATTGTAAATAATCTGTTCCATTCTAGACTAGACTAGCAATGACTGATCTCTAACATGCCAAGCTTTTATTGTGGATGGCATATGTTTATAAATACACTCAGAATTTTATTTAGCCACCACCAAGGTAAGATGTTTTGCTTGTCCATACAATTACCATTATGAGCAATCTGCACAATGCTGTTGGGGAGGCAATTTATCAATGGTGCTGGCTTTAGCTCAGGGTGTCAGCATGGATGTAATATATGCATGAATTTACAACATGTGAGTCCTTATGTGGCTACTTTTCAAAGACTCATGAGGCATTGGATAGGGAAGAGGTTGATTTTTCTTTTTTGAGGGGGGCAGGGGTGGTATATTTGATTGCAGCAAATTACCTAATACTATGAACTCACATAAAACACCCTAAGAGAAATGAGAAAAATTAGTATAGGCATCTAAGCGACTTATGATTGAGAAATAAAATAGAAAATTAAATTTAAGCTGATTAAAATTAAATTTTAAAAATATTTATTTTTGTATTTTATCATTTTTATTTGATTACATTAATTTCTTCACTGAAAACACTTTGACCTGGACACAAAATGAACCATTTTCCATGGAAACAAAACCCAACACAATCATATCCGAATTATATCTAAGTTTAACTCTGTATGACTATAATTCCTCTTCCGTAAATGCAACTCTAGTAATTTCATACACCCTCCTTATTGATTGAAATATAGAATTTATACTGACATTGTCATTCAGTTTCTACTTAAATTCTCACTGAGGTTCAAATGTTTCCATTTAGGGGACAGAGCCAGGTCAGCCTTATCTAAATATAAATAAAATTAAAAAAAAAATAGTTAGCCTGCATCTTGTTTGTTGAATTACAAAAAAAAAAATTAACTGCCAGTGTATATTTTAAAAGTTTAGTTTAAATAAAATATATTAGAATGTATCTTTAACAGCTCTTCTTGATATTCTTTAATATGGTTTGCTGACTCTTTCCTGATGAAGATGAAGAAGAGATATTCAGGACTGAACACTGTCATCATATGCACAAATCTCCTCCTAAAAATGCTACATTTGCTTACAACAAATGAGATTTTTGGAATTTTCAATGAATGGAGCATAGGAAGAGCAAGTAGAGGAACACGAGCATTTATGGACATGGGAAAGCTAACAGTTCCAAATTCTATGGGGGTGCCACAGTCAGACTATGATGAAAACGCAAATGCAGACTTTCAACAGGTGATTATGCATCAGCATACTTTAGCTTCTGAATTGCAGGTGAACCTGCTGGCTTGGTCCTGAGGTCTCACTTGTTCTTGGCTAAATACATGCTTTCATTCACAGTCTAAACCACAGTTTTTTGGCATACTTTGCTTTTTAGTATAAAGATTTAAATGTTGTATTTAACTCTAATTGTAATGATATGGGTGGTCATCAGAATTTGTATTGCTGTCTAGAAAACTTTCTAAAGACAATTCCTACATCTGTATGCCAAACTTGTATATGTGTTCATGTATATATAGGCATGCCTCTGTATGTATATATGTATATGATACCTAATTTTTCTCAGGGTACCTGTCACAGTAGGGAAAAGGTAATGGCCATCAAATTACTCTGTAAATAATGGTTACCTAAATACCCTCAGAAAAATCTATACTATGAAGGCATTGTTTCTTTAAAAATTTGTGTTCTTAATAAAAGCTATACAATGTTATATTACAAGGTGAGTGGAGAGCTCCAAAAGGGCTTTATCTTCATCATTTTGATCACTGCACATTGAGAATTCAGGATTAAGCTAGTGTAGTTTGTATGGGTTTAATTAACTACAAGGCAAGGTTACTGTAGAGGTTAATTAAGATCTACCTCCTATGACTGTACAAAACACTTTATGGTAAGTACTTCAGGAGCTATTGTTTTCTATAAGACCAATCAAGCATTTTATATTTAGTAGCTTGACATTAAAAAAGAAAGAGAAAAAAAAAAAAAAAGAAAAAAAGCTTTTTCTGATTTACCTGAAAGCCTGATAATCATAAATATTACTTTGTCATTTACCAGCAACACAAGAGAGATAAAATCAAATTATTTGTAGTGTTTCAACTGGAACTTTCTGTATTTGTTTCAAGGCACTTATCCTATGTCAGCTAGGCATTGGGTGATCCTTTGAATGATTTTTATAGAGATTAAAGTGGGCTGGTGAGACAAGACCAAAATAGAATTCTTGGCACTTCACCAGGAGACAACAAGAGTGTATGTCACATATACAGCTTTTCATCTTTGAGCAAATTAATCTTCAAAGGTGACTTCTTTCACAAAGAAAACAATAATTAATCAGATAATTATGGTGCTGGCTAACCTTCTGAATGGGCAGTAGATCTGCATTTTATTTAAGAATTATTTCCTCAGAACTTACAAAAATGCTAAAAGAGAATTAGTCAGAAAAAAAAAAATAGTTTGCAACAGGAATTATTGACTACATATTACATCTAAAATGTGAGTCACAATGATTCTATTAGGATAATCAACACAATATTAACTTCTATAATTTTCATGGTAGTTTTGTTTGTTTGTTTGTTTGTTTGTTTGTTTTTAACAATATCCATTCTGTGGAAAGCAGATGTGCAAGGTAAGGTGCTGGTAATATATTCAAAGTTTGATTTCTACTTTCAAAACACCTTAAAGTACTGCATCAGGGCACTAATCCATGTCATATTATTTAGCACTTGTACAGTATGTAGGTTTATAGCTTAATTGTCCAGATTTTCTTTAAAATCAATACTATGAAGTTAGTACTTGGACAGTAGGATTCATGTGCTGTATTTTAGAAATCTGGCTTACTATGAGGTGACCTGTGCCATAATATTGCCTAATTATTGAGAGTAAAAATAAAAAGACCTCTACATTTCATCAGATAAGTTTTACCAACATGTTTCCATTTATCATGTGCTCTAATTATTTGAAAGTTTTGACATGTAAGATTTGAGTTGAAAAGCTAATATTTTTCTAAGAACCAGTCTCATAATATCTAGGGTCTCTACTTCTACACTTTAACAGAAGGAAACTCATGTACAGGGAAATAGAAGCTCCATCTTGTTCAGTTTCTAAAGTTCCATTAGAAGGACACTTTGTCAAGAGTATAAGAGGAAATGTGGGTAGAGCATTGAACAAATAAAGGATATTTGTGGATAAGTCTGATGTTCTTTACCACAAAACAAAGTTTTTTGTCCCTGTATTGTTTCCAATTTACCTTAATTCCTTAGGCAATATATTACTTGTCATTCAGTCAGGCTGATGCTGCCAGATGATTCTTCCTTCCTTTTGTGTTTTTAATATGTTTGTTTGTTGTCAGACTGATGAGATTTTGAGTGTGGTCTTTCCTGCTTCAGGACAAGAATGTAAGAAATTGATGTGAAAGAATTTATGTGGGACTGAGGTAAAAATAAACACTCTGTCTCTTCTCAATTATTCACATAGCCTGTATTTTGTTTCCTTCTGCCTGTGAAAACGAATTTCTGGCCAAGAGTCTCAAAACAATTCTAGTCTAAGACTGCACAGTCTGAACCTAGCATTATAATTGGAGCGAAACCAATACTATTCATTACATTTTAGGTAAATCCAGCTTTTTTCTTATTTTCTTATCTGCCCTACTCACAGAAGTAAAAATATATATAAGAATGTTACATATCTATTGCTTAGAGTTATCACTTCTTGCTAGAGCACAATAAAATGTCAGGGTTCAAAACATGCACAGAGGGAAAGCTTACTAATTTTTGTATGATATAGAACAACACTATGAGTAAGTTAGATAAGCATTTTTAGGCAAGATGAACAGTTACAACTAAAAATTCTAGATATGAGAAATGGAGAGCAATAAAGCAAGAGAAACAAAAAAGGTATACGTTTCATGATTCTAAATACATTTGTATTTATATTTGGTCCCTAACATAAAAAATTCTTCATAAAACCGAAAAACAAAAAAAAAACCCACAATGAAACAAAGCAAGACAAAACAAAATAAAATACAGACACAAAAACAAACTAACAAAAAACCTTCCAAAAAATCTTCTTATTTCTTAAACAGAATCGGTATATGCTTGTAACAAGCCACAGAATCCTTTTTGCAGGTGAAATTTATACCTAAATTCCTGAATGTATAATTCCAATTAGAGACTCAGTGTATTTCTGAAAATAAAGTCTGCTTAGATTTTCAAATTAAACCTGGTTTGTAAATATATGAATAATACAAATTGGTTTTGATCAGTAAAAAGAACTAGCGTAATTGTACTGACTTCTGTTGTGAAAAAAAAAAAAAAAATCAGATAGATGGGAACAAACCAAGAGAAAGGACAAGAAAAAGAAAGTGAAGTGGCAAGCAAAAATAATTTCCAGCTACTGTAAAGTAATCTTAAAGTTCAGAGGAATAAAATATTTCCGTATTTTGGCAGACTTTGGTTTATGGGGTTGTTTAAGAAATGTGTTTCATTTCCTTCCTGCTTCTTACAGTATTTATCCCAGCTCATGACTAATGAAAAAGACTTCTTAAGTTTCTGAAAAGAGTATGGCCTCCAACAGAAGCTGAAGCAACTACTGGCATATCAGATGGCTTACCTCGGTCCAGACTGCTGGGCTGCAGGGAAGGCTGAGGGAAGGTTCTCTCTCTGAGACTACTGAATGGCTGGTGGGATGTGAACTGTGGTGTGGGCACTGAGCTACCAGATGAAGGATCTATAAGCAGCATTAAGCAAACTGTATACCAGCAAGGGGGCTGAAAAAGAGATTGAGAAGGATTTTCACACAGATCTTGTAGAGGCAAGAACCCAAGCCCCATGATGAAAGGAAGAAAGGACAGAAACAGACTGCACTTAGAAGAGGGGTGGACGTCTCCATCCCAAGATGGGGGAAGCTGGAAATTTGCTTTGTTAATCTGCAATTACAGAACAGATAAAGTGCCCTGAGAGGAACAAGACACTCAGTAAGAGCATCAGAGGTAACTGAGTCTGAAGAAATTGTCCTCTCAAGAGGAAAAGTTGTATTAGACATTGAAGACTCCCCTCTTGTGGAGGATGCTGTCACTCATGTACTGATAAAACTTATTGCTTGCTAGAGTGTCAGATCCAGGATATTTTTGAGAGACTATTAAGCCTTATCTAATTCTCTGACTTACACAACATGTTGCTAATCCAGTGGGCATCAATGATAGTGCCAAAGATGATGTTAAATATATCAGGAGTGACTGCAGAGTTCTGGGAACAAGAACAAGGTTGTAAAGGCAAAGGGGATATTCTTTTCAGTCCTACCAGTGAGGGAGGAAGGCTCAGCTAGGTAGGAGTGGATGCACCTTTCAGGCCAACACCTGGTTGTACAGGTGGTGTCACAGGGCTTGTCTCTTCTAAGGAATGGAAACGGTTGCATGATGGCTGTATTGAGTTTACATAAGAAGGTTTTAGTAGTGGGGAGTTACAGGAGTGTCTTCTGTAAAAAGATGCTAGAAGCTTCTCCCATGTCCAATAAAGTCAATTCCAGATGGTTCCAAGATAGACACATCACTAGACAAGGCTGAGCCAGTCAGCAATGGTGGCAGGGCCTTTGTGATAACATATAAACATGGGAATGATGCCAGAGAAGATAATGGAGAAGTTGATCTTGAGTAATATCATATGGCACATACAAGAGAACAATATGATTGGGCCCAGTCAACATGGGTTTGTGGAAGGCAGGTCCTGTTTGACCAACCTGATCTCCTTCTATGACAAAGTGACCCACCTAGTAGATGAGGGAAAGGCTGTGGATGTTGTAATACTTAAACTTCAGTAAAGCCTTTGACACCGTATCCCACAGCATTCTCCTGGAGAAGCTGGCAGCTCATGGCCTGGATGGGTGTACTCTGTGATGGATAAAGAACTGGCTAGATGGATGGGCCCAAAGAGTTGTGGTGAATAAAGCCAAATCCAGGTGACAGCCAGTCACAAGTAGTGTTCCCCTGGGCTTAGTATTGTGGCCAGTTCTGTTTAATCTCTTTCTGAAGGATCTGGATGAAGAGATTGAGTGCACCCTTAGTAAGTTTGCAGATAACACCAAATTGGGTGGGAGTGTTGACCTGCTGGAGGTTAAGAAGGCCATACAGAGTGATCTGGACCAGCTGGATCATTGGGCTGAGGCCAATTGTATGAGGTTTCACAAGGCCAGGTGTTGGGTCCTGCACTTGAGTCATAACCCCAGGCAATGCTACAGGCTTGGGGAAGAGTGGTTGGAAAGTTACCTGGTTGAAAGGGATCTGGGGGGTGTTGATTGACAGCTGGCTGAATATGAGCCAGTAGTGTGGCCAGGTGGCCAAAAAGGCCAACAGCATCCTGGCTTGTATCAGGAATAGTGTGGCCAGCAGGATTGTGCCACTGTACTCAGCACTGCTGAGGCTGCATTTTGAATCCTGTATTCAGTTTTGGGCTCCTCATCACAAGAAGGACATTGTGATATTAGAGAGAGTGCAGAGAAGGGTGATGAAGCTGGTGAGGGGCCTGGAGCACAAGTCTTATGAGGAGTGGTGGAAGGAGCTGGGACTGTTTAGCCTGGAGAAAAGGAGGCTGAGAGGAGACCTTATTGCTGTCTACAGCTACCTGAAAGGAGGTTGTAGCATGGAGGGTGTTGGTCTCTTCTCCCAAGTATCAAGGTATAGGACAAGAGGAAATGGCCTCAAGTTGTGCCAGGGGAGGTTTAGATTGAATATTAGGAAAAAATGCTTCACGGAAAGGGTTGTCAGGCATTGGAACAGGCTGCCCAGGGAAGTGGTGGAGTCACTGGAGTGACACTGGAGGTTTTTAAAAGGCATTTAGATGAGGTTCTTAGGAACATGTTTAGTGCTGGAATTTGGTTAGGTTACGGTTGAACTTGATTATCCTGAGGGTGTCTTCCAACTGAAATAATTCTATGATTCTATGATTCTCTTCTATGATCCTCCTTCTGGCCCTTCTTGTAGATGGGCATCACATTTGCCAATTTCCAGTCAACTGGGCTCTCCTCAGTTAGCCAGAATTGCTGATAGATAATGGAAAGTGTCTTAGTGATCACCTCCACCAGCTTCCTCAGCACTCTTGGGTGTATCCCATCTGTCCCCATAGACTTGTGGGTGTCCGGGTGGTGTAGCAGGTCACTAACCATTTTCTCTTGGATTATTTGGGCTTCATTCTGTTCCCTATCCCTGTCTTCTGGCTCAGGGGGCTGGGTACCCAGAGCACAACTTGTCTGACTATTAAAAACTGAGGTGAAAAAGGCATTTAATACCTCAGCCTTTCCCTCATCTTCCATCACTGTTTCCCTCCGTATCCATCAGTGGATGAAGAGTCTCCTTAGGCCTCCTTTTGTTGCTCATATATTTATAGAAACATTTCTTGTTGCCTTTTACAGCAGTAACTAGGCTCAGATCTAGTTGGGCTTTGACCCTTCTAATTTTCTCCCAGATGAGTCAGACTGTCCCATGCGGACCATGGAGGTTAACAGTGCAGCAGATATTTACTTGCAGCCCTTAGAGGACCCCATGCTAGAGCAGGTGGATATCCCAAATGAGGCTGTGACCCCATGGGAAGCCCATGGTGGAGCAGGACCTGTGGCCCCATAGAATGAGGACCTCATGCTGAAGCAGGAGAAGAGTGTGAGGAGGAATGAGCAGCAAGTACAACATGGGATGAACTGACTGTAATCCTCATTTTGCCTCCCCTTGCACTACTCAAGGGAAGGAGATAGAGAATTCACAAATGAAGTTGAGCACAAGAAGGGAGGGGTGGAGGGAATGTTTTTTTAATTTGTTTTATTTTTTGTTACCCTACTCTGGTTTGACTGGTAATAAATTAAATTAATTTCCCCAAGTCAAGTATCTTTTTCCCATGATAGTAATTTCTGAATGATCTTCCTGTCCTGATCCTGACTCACAAGCCATTCATTATATTTTCTCTCCCCTTCTCCTACTGATGATGAGGAGTGATAGAGCAGTTTGGTAGGCACCTGGCATACAGACAAGGTCGACTCACCATAGGAACAGTCTATATAAAAAAGTAGGAAAATATCATTTTTGCCATCAGATGTGCTAATTCGGTGAGGAGGATTTTTAAATGACCTGAAGATATAGATACCAGTGGTAAAGAAGCTTAGTGAACAATGCGATGGGAAAGACTCTTGAAATTCTAACAGTTAACTGGAGCTGAAACTACTGAGAGACATAAAAGGCAACCAGAACTGTATAGATATTGAGAGAAAAAGAAAGCCTACACTGAAGTGGGGGATTGGACTAGATGATCTTTTGAGGTCCCTTCCAATCCCAAACATACTGTGATACTGTGAAACTGTGGCCTACTATTTAGTAGGTCAGGAAACCTAGTAACAAATAACAAGGAGTGGTCAACATACTTGATCACTTCTTTGCCTTTTTTATCAGTAAAATTTGTTCTCAGGACTCGTCTGACATTACTATCAGAGTCTAATAGAAGTGAAACATTTCCCACAGTGAAGGAAGATAGTGTTAGGGAGCACTTATAACTGGATGTACCTAAGTCCAGGCATCAAGGATGTTACTCTCACTTTTCTTGAAAAAAAGTTATGTGATATTAACAAGCTGCCAGTTGTTATCAGGTGATATTTTTTGCGGAGTAGTTACAACCCAATTAACATGTCCAAATGATTCTGTTATGGTTTATTAGGGTTCATAGTATCTTTATTTTTTTTCTCCGTGTTTGTTCTGCTTTGGTTTTGTGACCAGATACTATTTTTATTTCAAAGCACTCATTAAAAAGGAGGTCAAATGTTAACCTTTCCCAATTTTAGGGGTAGTCATTCGACATAAATATGTGCACTTCTGTTTGGTACCTTTACAAGGAATCTTTGGTAGGATCAAGGCCACTTAACCAGAGTTCTTAACTTTTACCCAAGGTTTCTTTAAAGTAATTTCTTTAACATGAGGCAGTTAGTACCAGTGTGATAACTTATAAAACAGTACCAGTGTAGTAACTTGTAAAAACTGCCCAGGGAAGCAAATGTTAATGCCTTTTTAACTTTAAAAACCATGAAAATAAAAATTTAGCAAATTTAACTGGATATGTAAAAGTAGTTATCACTTATCTACTCTCTAGTAGGATCATAACATATCAATCATATCATATCATATCATATCATATCAATCATATCTATCATATCTATCATATTACATTATATCATATAATTTTCTACTATTAAAGGTTGAAGAAATCATATTAATGCTATAATTTTAATCCTTTTTTTGAAGGAAAATGGTTGAAAACTTTTTTTCACACAGCTTTAAGTAAAATGCTGACAGATCAAATACCTTTTTACTTTCTGCTATGCAATATCACAGTTATACAAGGAGCTGATAGTAAATGTCACTCCAATTTTCTACTTCTTAGTGAGATGTAAAACATCAGACACATTTCTATATTTCAACAGTTTGAAGCATAAAAGGTTATGCAGAAATAAATGTCAAATAATCTTCTAATCTTCTCCTCCTCCTTATCCCTCTCCTGAGAAAAACTTAAACATGGCTGGTCAATGGAAAACCAAACCAAACTAAAGCCAAAAAAACAGTAACAACCACAGCAAATACCCTACCGGGATGCTTCACATGAACTACAGACAAAAATTAGAAAGAAATACTAGTCGTAAATATTTTACCTGTTTAACAAGATTATAGATGTTACTATGATAATGTTTGGGGTTTTTTTTAATGTAGAAGGCTCTTTTTTTTTTTTTGTATCTTCACATTTTCTAATGTAAAAATAACGCTTTGCTTCATTCTTAGAAATACTGCTATAAACACATTTACAATAGTCTTAGTCTCCTTTTTTTCTGCAGTCTTTTATCCGACAATATAACATCAGTAACTGAGAAACTTCATCCACAGAAAATACAATAGATGTAACTGCAATTATTGATAACATTTTTGATGGACAGGGAATGCTTTCTTCACTTATTTCATGAAGTATTTTTTTCTTGAAAAGCATAACATATTACTTTATGTGGTTTGATTATATGATTATAATTATTATGCTCATGATAGTTATGGCTATAACTTGAACAATTTAATATGAATTAAGCTGTAGGCTACATGTGGTACAAACTACACTGTGTGCTATTGGGGGAACTGCTTGTTGTTTTGTTTTTTTTTTTATTTTAAAGTTCAACTTTAAATTGCCAAACCATGAATACACAGGATTCCTCTATTCATAGTTCTCTTAGAATTCAACATTCTTTTCTGCTTTCTTTCTGAAGTCGTTTTGTAAAAGATTTTAAGAGTTTAGACATCTTCCAGTATTAAAAGTTCTAAAGAACTGTGTACTACTACTGCTTTAGATCAGAGCATACTATTTGATCTCAAACAACTGGGGGCTTAGGAAAACGAGACAGCTTTCAGCAATGACAGCTTACATTCTGTTTTGAAGAAGTGCCAGAGGAGTGATTACTCACATTATTCTCAAAGATTTCCAAGTATTTACCTGTGCCTCTGGTTCTTCATCGATCAAAACATGATCTTAGTGAAGGTTCTGTAAGAAATACCAACACAGGGTTTTGGTTTTTTTTAGGAGTCTTCCTCTTCAGTGCTGTACTGGAAGTCATGCTGATCTGTGCCTAAACTTAAAAAAACCCACACCTCTCTTTTTTTTTTTTGTTCTACACACAGCTCTGAAGCTAACCTTAATCTCTTCAGTAGCAAGCAGCTAATCTCTGTAAGAACCAGAGTCCTCCTCTATTCATAAGTTATTGAGACATGAAGTACTTTCCTGAGAGCTATGGAGTAGCCTTCATAAAAGAATTCTAGACCACGACAAAAGAACCTACTTGATGATGGCCCACAAAGATATATTCTGGCTTTGATACTTGCTCAACAATTCCAGTAAAGCACAGAAACCCACCTACATAGTATTTTTTTCTAATTTTTATTTCTTTTATTCTCTTTCATTATTTTAAGGTTGCAAATGTGAAACACAGAAGTTTAGAATAATATAATATTTTAGCTGGTAGAATATTAAACCTAAATCTTTTTCTTTAAGATGTGCTATTAGGTGTTTTCCAAGACACCAAAAAGGAAGAATTTTGCCATGCATTTTTTTTAGAAAACTCTCTTTTTAGTTGAATTATATTTAAAAAAGCAAGATTAGTGTTGCTATGTGAAGGTCTGATTGATTGAAGTTTCTTCTTACTGTGACAAATGAATTAAATGAGTTTTGTGCCCTTAAAACTCAAGATGTACAATCACTCCAGGGGACAGATCTTTTAAAAAAAGATGCAGGGTCATTTTAGCTGGTTGTACAATAGTGTCCTCATCAGTCAAGACTTATCTGAGTGCATAATAAGGTACAAGTCTTAATAGCTGGTGATTTGAAGTTTAATCATTTAGTGTAATCTGATTGCTGCTGCTGTCTCGCTGGAATTCCACCAGCTTCTGTAGCACTCATGTGAAGAATAATGGACTCCAAGCCACGTCTTACTATCTTTTTATGGTGTCTGTCCTATACTGCTTTAAAATTCATGGTTGTATCATGCTCTAGAAGGCTATAGCTGGGAAAAGGAAAAGGCCAAAGACATGCTCTGCTCAAACAGAACACAAAACAGTCATGGAGCATCCATACCATGTTAAGGTGGTAGTTTTAGATGTAAACATTAAAATAAATGGTACAGAATTGGTAAAATAACTGGGAAAGAAAAGAATAAGAGTAGAAGTAGAAAAAAGATGAAGGCAGTTCTTAAAAAATGAACTTCATAGTTCTGTCTCAGACTGTAATGAATTGTGTTCTAAGAGAAAAAAGGTAACATTAAGATTTGGTTCATTTTCATAATAACGAAAAAAAAAAGTAAGCACATAAAAGAAGATAATCAAGTAAAGGAGAAACCCTGAGTCATCAGAGAATTTGAATTATAAAGCAGAAATCATGGAAAGGCCAGTGAAAACAGAGAGCTCTATCACATTTGAGTAACTGAGCAGAGAATTGCTTTTTGCCCTTAGGGAATACTGGCTTTACTTTGCTCTCACTGCCTACTTGACAAGTGGAAAATGAAAAGGAGAAAGATGCAGGGAGCTGGGATGCCAAGTGTTTCATGTCCTATTCTTGCTTGTATTATGGAAATAATGGTTTTTGCCTCCTGTCAAAATATGTGTGCTGCTGTCCCAGCTCTTGAAATAGACACTTGTATTTAAATGCTGTCCCTACTCCAACATAAAAATGATATCACATCTTCAACATCTGTGACTAGAACAAGGAGAAATGCAGGATCAGTTCCATGGTTTCAAACCAATCCTACCCATTCAATCTGCAAGCCAAATGAAAGAAAACTGATACTGTATTACAGTAGAAAAAAAAAAAAAAACCTGCTAAGTTTGTTTACAGGGTTTAACAGCATCTTTTTTTTTTTTTTTTTTCTATTATAATACTTCTATATGAACAGCCATTTTCAATATGAACTTTCCATGGTCAAAACTTAAATAAAAATTGGATACCACAGAGTAGTTTTCTTTGCATCTGTCCAACTGCTTTTATTTACAAAAGGTGACTTTTTAATTAATCTTTTAACTGAAAATATTTACCTAAATGTATTATGAATGATTGTGATTATTTCTGTGGCATTTTAATGCAGTTCTTCATACTATCTCATTTTAATCCCTGAAGTATACCTTACCTATGACACAGTTGGCAGCTGGTATTTTATTTGTATTAAAGAAAATATACTGTTACCTGAGAATTCTACTTACCCCATGAATCCAAGGATTTTTTTATATGGTGAGGTGAGCTGTGAAAGACATACAAAGAATTAATTATCTAGCCATCAATATATTTTTAATGGAAAAAAAATCTCTGCCTTTTAGCATTTTATAAGAGAGAAATCCCAGTATATCAGTAAATTGAGGACACAGCAGGAAAATCTCATACTCCAGGAGGCAGAGTAGTATTCAATCTCAAACTACAACTCTGTGAGACATTAATTATTTTACTGATGAGCAGTGAAATGTTTTCCTTTGGAAACTGACACACATCATACAATTTAATTCTAAGTAAGCTATAAAAAAAAAAAAACTATTGATATCTTAAATTTTAAAAGACTAAGCAGATGCTGAAGTTTTTGCTTGAAAGGCCAGTTACAAATTGCTAAATGTGAAGAAGAATGATAGTGTATCTCTTCTTAATTTTCCAACCAGTTTTCCAGCCTTGCTAGATGTTGCTGACCTACTGAAAGTACCCAGAGTAGGGGAGCACAAACAGAAGGATTTCAGGAAGAATGTTTCTGAAAGTTATAACTACTGCAGAATGAAATTTTTAGTTCTGGATTCATAAGTGATGGTTGGACAACTGATGTCAAAGGGCATGGAAACATTCACCAGATGACTGGATCATGAATAACCAAAACTGTTCCCAGACTCTCACCTAACATCTGTGAACCTTATTCTTATTAACTTAGTAAGTGCCTAAAATCTATGACCCTTATTATTATTATTAATTTATTTTATTATTAATTTATGATTTTAAGTATCACACTCAAGAGGGAAATGATGTGTAAGATTAGTTCAGCAAAATTTGAAGGAAGAGGAGGAAGACATCTAATATGGTAGATATAAATATAGTTTTATAAAAGTGTCCTATGATATACTTAATTTCTTTTTTCTTGGAAAAAGAAAATGTCTATAGTAGTCTGAAGTTAAACTAGAAAAATGTGACTATACTGTCATGTGGGTTGCTGATGTCATTAAGGATATTGTTACGAAACAAAAGCGCAATTTGAGGTTAATTTGGCCAATTCTGTCAGGGATAATAAAAAGTCCTTCTTTAAATATGTTAATAACAAAAGAAGGGGCAAGGAAAACCTCCATTCTCTGTTGGACTTTGAGGGAAATATACTTAACAAAGATGAGGAGAAAGCTGAAGTACTTAATACCTACTTTGCCTCAGTTTTCACCAGAAAGACAGGTTGCCCTCAGGACAACTGGCCTCTGGAGGTGGTTGACAGAGATAGGAAGCCAAACAGGCCCCTTGTATTCCAGGAGGAAATAGTTGGTGATTTACTGAGCCATCTGGATCCTCACAAGTCTATGGGACCAGATGGGATCCATCCTAGGGTGATGAGGGAGCTGGCAGAAAAACTTGCCAAGCCGCTCTCCATCATCTTCCAACAGTCCTGGCTCACTGGGGAGGTCCCATATGATTGGAAATTGGCCAATGTTACCCTAGTCCACAAAAAGGGCTGCAAAGCTGACCCTGGTAACTACAGGCCTGTCAGCCTGACCTCGGTGCCTGGCAGGGTTATGGAGCAGATCATCCTGAAGGGAATCACACAGCACCTTCAGGATGGACAAGGGATCAGACCCAGCCAGCATGGCTTTAGGAGGGGCAGGTCCTGTCTGATCAACTTGATCTCCTTTTATGATCAGGTGACTCACCTGGTGGATGAGGGGAAAGTCGTGGATGTGGTCTATCTGGACTTCAGCAAGGCCTTTGACACTGTCTCCCATAATATACTCCTGCAAAAGCTGGTAGCCCGTGGCTTGGACAAGTGCACTCTACGCTGGGTTAAGAACTGGCTGGAGGGCCGGGCCCAGAGAGTGCTGGTGAATGGGGCTGCATCCAGCTGGCGGCCAGTCACTAGTGGTGTTCCCCAGGGGTCAGTGTTGGGTCCAGTCCTGTTTAACATCTTTATTTACGATTTAGATGAGGGGATTGAGACCATCATCAGCAAATTTGCTGATGACACCAAGTTAGGAGGGTGTGTCAACCTGCTGGAAGGCAGGAGGGCTCTGCAGAGGGATCTGGATAGACTGGAAAAGTGGGCTGATTCCAATGGGATGAAGTTCAATAAGGCCAAGTGCCGGGTGCTGCACTTTGGTCACAACAACCCCCTGCAGCGCTACAGGCTGGGCGCAGAGTGGCTGGAGAGCAGTCAGGCAGAAAGGGACCTGGGGGTACTAATTGACAGGAAGCTCAACATGAGCCAACAGTGCGCCCAGGTGGCCAAGAAGGCCAACGATATCCTGTCCTGTATCAAAAATAGCATGCTCAGCAGGACAAGGGAAGTGATCCTTCCCCTGTACTCTGCATTGGTGAGGCCACACCTGGAGTATTGTGTTCAGTTCTGGGCCCCTGAGTTCAGGAAAGACATTGAAGTGCTGGAGCGGATCCAGAGAAGAGCAACACGACTGGTGAAGGGACTTGAGCACAAGACCTATGGGGAGAGGCTGAGGGAGCTGGGGTTGTTTAGTCTGGAGAAGAGGAGGCTCAGAGGTGACCTCATCACTCTCTATAACTATCTGAAGGGAAGTTATAGCCAGGTAGGGACTGGTCTCTTCTCCCAGGCAGTCAGCAATAGGGCAAGGAGGCACGGGCTTAAACTCTGCCAGGGGAAATTTAGACTGGATATTAGGAAGAAATTCTTTACAGAGAGAGTGGTCAGGCATTGGAACGGCCTGCCCAGAGAGGTGGTGGACTCGCCGTCCCTGGAGGTTTTTAAAGTGAGGTTGGACATGGCACTTAGTGCCATGATCTAGTAAACAGACTAGAGTTGGACCAAGGGTTGGACTCGATGATCTCTGAGGTCTTTTCCAACCCAGTCGATTCTGTGATTCTGTGATAAACTACCATTCCTAAATTGTCATTTCATAAAGGTCAGAGTAGCTAAACAGAGTCTACAGACACAGAAGTGATTTTTTTAAAAAGCTATTTGAATTACCTCTTCAAGTGGTAGCTGAGCTTTCTGACCTTCTCTTATTACTTTTTTCCTAAATTTCCAGGGAATGAGAAAAGATGTAATGAGTTGTGACTACAGCCTGACTTTATCCTAAAGATATCAAAATGTTAAAACACTGAGTACTCGCCTTCTGAATGCTTTTCTACTGTTCTTGTTACATTACTCTTTTTAAAGAAGACGACTGAGGCATACAGTTTCCCAAATTGTGCAGCATAGTATTCAAAACAAAGACATACTATTTTAAAACATAAAATTTTTCACTTCCCTGCCTTGCTTCTTATTCTAAAATAAATACATCCTTTTAATCCAGGTCATGGAACAGTTATAAAAAGTACCATGTAGCATTCTAGGGTATTTCAGATTTCAATATTACCAAAGGACTCTTCAAACTCTTTTTGACCTCAGCCTTTCTGGGCTTATTCAAAACCATGTTATTATTAATATCAGATTGTAGAGGAATTGCCTGAACTTGGTTTTAATGTGTTATGGAATAATAATAGAATAATTTGTTTTGTTTCATAAATGTAACAATCATCACATGGCTTTTCTCACAACATTTATCATGCTGGTATACACCTTCTTAAAACTAATTGAAAGTTCGTATATACTCACAATTTTTTTCCGAGTCTCCCAAAGCACAGGGAAATAGTACCCTCACAGCTATTTTTTCATGAATTATCTCCTAAGTCACTGATCACCTACTAAAAGTAAATCAATAAACAACTTAAGTCTGCACAGAAAGTAGATACCTAATACTCTTGTCTATGAGTGAATGCTCACCTGGAGCAGTATTGATTATGTAATTAATTTTGATGTTTCTGCATGAGGTATCACTAAAAGTACTGATTCAGTGACACCTCTGTCATAATATCAGTAGCTGAAACAGAAGAATTAGGCGACTTTCCTGACACTGCTAAAATAAAGAAGCATAAAGGAATATCTATTAAGAAATAATATGATAGTAACCATCAATGTATTCTTCAGAACCAAACTTTTGCTCATTTGACATTGTAGAATTCTGCATTACAAAGCTTGCATATGACACATTTGGATTTAGGGTTCAGAAAACATACTCTCGCTGTAATTTTTACTGTCCAACATCCTATAGGTTTCTAATCTCTCTTTTCTTTGAAGTTTCCTGATCTGAGACTTGACAGTTAAAGTATTACAACATGTGGTTTTATTTGACAGGTGGACCTTTATAATTTAAGATATATTTTGACAGAAAGAACATAAAATTTAGGAGATTTTTTGTTTGCTAACCTAAAACAACAAAATAGCAGTGAGGACTGGAGAAGCACGCAGCTTTTGCCTTATGCAACAGTCCGTTTCTTTACTGTCTTCTGTTCATGTTGAGCTTCTATTCTGTACTATAAAGAACTGATTTTCTAAATTTTTCATTGACTGCTAATCTTAACAATTCCCAGCTCGCCTTCCAGTGTTCCCCGGGTAAATTATCTATCATCTCCTGGGCTAGCTGCCAACACAGTCCAACTATTTCTGAACAGAACAACATTGTCTTCTGCAACTACAGACCCACAAACAAAACAATTTCCTGCACTCACTATAACTCATTTTAGAGACAGAAAACTACATTCTCACAACAACATAAATATGGTGAATTTCTGATACTTTCTGGTCATCCTTGAAAATTAAATTCCTTTCATGGGCCCATTCAATCAAATATGATGTCCCCAAAGACAGAAAGAAAATTAGCAAAGGTCTCTGAAGATGGAGGTCAGACAGACCAGACTTCAAATTCCTAGACTTTGATTTAGTTTAGCTTAATTTGTATGCCCACAATTGCATACAGGGAGTTTTCATGACTCAGAATATTTACGTTGGAAGTTGAAAGTATTCCAGTGAAACAGAAAATTCTTTACCAATGTGTTTAAAACAACAAAAAAACCCCAAACCAAACAAAAAAAAAAAAAAAAAAACCACAAAAAAAACCACAAAAAAACCAAACCAAACCAAACCAAACGAAATCAAACAAAAAGTCAGGAAATATCAAGCATTGTCATATTTTTTCCAGTTAAGAAGTTCCCTTTTCAATTTTTAAAGGGAAATATGCTCCAAAATTTTTTATTGCTCATTTTTATGTAAAATGATGGTATGGAATCTAGAACTAAAATGGAACATCTCATTTACGTTAAAGTCTAGGAGCAATTTAATGCAATAATTTTAAAGCATTTGGGATGGTTAATTTGGAGTTCGAATCTAAAGAAAAATAATAAACACACTTTAAGGAAAAAAATGTTTTTGACATTAACAGTATTTAAATGGATACACAGAAAATCACAATTGCAACATTCAGGGGATAGTACAGATCAACAATAACGTGAAATGCATACAAAATAATTTCTTCTTTTTCCATGTAGGGCATTAAATTAGCGTGGAAAAATAATCTATTATTCTCAAGAACGCAGAAATCACTTGCTTGTTGGTACCCCCATGATTTTAATACAATTCATGACACCAGTATAATGTTTTTCACTAAAAATTAAACAGGAACTATTCATTTCAAGTATCCCAGTGGATAGAAAAAAAACTTCATAAATGTTACATTCATTTCAGAATATAAAGATACATATGACTGAGGAAACAGAAACAGTTGCTGTGACTGAGAGTATCAGAAGAGTATAAAAAAACACAGCTCAAGGATGATACATCAGTGTCAGGAAAAGATAAGTGTGAGGCACTGAGATAATTAAAGCTGATAGGATGATTGTTAGACCCCATCACAGTCATTGTTTTATTTGAGGAGATAATAATTCTTACTCTTTAATTAAAAGTGCACTAAATATGTAGAGGTAGTTTCTACAAGAGACAGATTATTTTCTCCTTCCCATACTTAAATTGTCTGTTACTTTTCTCCAGAGTTTGCATCAACAAGTGTTGAAATATTTCCTTAGCATGTAACTTACCATCAGAATATTGTAGGTAATGAGGATCTGAGAGTGACATATATTCATTGAATGGTTAAAGATGATGATATAAGGAAGAATGATTTGGTTTGATTTAATTTTATTTGATTTGATTCCTCAATATTTAACCATCCACCAGAAAAAACAAACAAACAAAAAACAAAACAAAAAACAAAAACAAACAAACAAACAACAAAAAAACCCCACAAACACACAACATGGCAGCCAGAAGTATCCTATCTCAAATCACTCTACTTTGATAACAAATTAAGACTTTTGTGTGCCTAACAGTGGATGTACTTTATGCTTCCTGAAACAGATAATGGACCTGTCTTGATCTTATTTGCTCTTTAAGGAATTTTATGAACAAATGCATTAATCCATTAATTAAATCCATTAATTTTGCTTATCCACCATGGTAACTTACTTAATATGTTTGGATATTTGAGGTTGTTTATGACAAAAACTTGTTATTTGAAATGTTATGATATAAACAGCAGGTAAAAATTAATAAGGTTTATCCTAGAAACATGCATCCTGATGATCCAAAATTCACAGTGTGTTGCACTTGATCGTACTTTTTGACTGCTCTTTAGATAACTTAAAGTGAGCAATAGCTGTATCTGAAGCAAGTTACATACACTATGAACATTCCTTGAGTTTTTCTGAGAGAAACAGGTTAACAATTTTTCACCTTATACCTACCACATTCAGGGATGTTTGAATGCTGTCATGCCTGGTCTGTCTAAAGCCAGAAACATATAATATATAACATCTGTTTAATATTTTTGCATATTTTAATGACCAGCCTGAAGTAAAAAGTGAAATTCAGTGAATGGTGCATTCCTCACTGAAGAATGTCCGATAAGCAGAGAGGAAAGAATTTCATAGCTCCCTGAAGCAAAACACAGTTAATCAGATATCAGCCAGGCAAAAACTATAGCTGCTTTCCAGCATAACAATTTAGACTTTTGCACAGCAATGGAAATATTACTTTTATTGAGAAGATCTATTTTTTTTTCCAACTTGAAAAGGAAAAAGTAGGAGCATGGTAGCATGGGAAAAATTAAATGAGCTAAACCTTGGTATTGTCTATAAAAGCTGAGAGTTCCAACCAAAGATAAGTAGAAAAAAGTTCTGCAGTTTCATATGGAAAATAAGTCAGTTTTTGATTAGCCTTACTATAATCGATGTCGCATCTGTGTGGGATTAGTGGAATAATGGTCCATAGAGGTCAGCAGAGACAGATATTTTTGCCAATGACTGTCAGTTGGACTTCATACTCCCAAGCATGCAATAAAGTACAAGAGTATAGATTTAAAATTCAAGGGCCACAGAGGTGTTTTGCTTCCAATTAGATCACAGTGTGCTTGACCTATGTAAAAGACTAAAAAAGCCCCAAGAAATGTTAAGAGGTTATTCCTCACCTTGTGTAGCCCAATGGTTAGAGTAATTAGTTAGGCAGCTAATTGTCATCCTTACTTTGTTTTACTGTAGGGAAACACAGGAGTGTTCAAGAGTTTAGGTTTCAAAATATCCTGAGAAAGTTTTGTTTGGGTGGCATCTGTTGAATCTGGGACAAGAGAATTAAGATGAAGGAAGACTGTTGTGTTCTTAGCAGCTTTTAAAATAAAAATAATAATTATTATGGGTTAATAAGTAAGTTCTATTATACTAATTCTATGTTTAGGTAATCACTAATATGAAGTAATATTTAACCAAGCATCTGCTGTTTTCTGAAATAAAGTCCTCTGAACTTCTCTGCTCCAGTTTCATACTGCTTCAGACATTAAAAAATTATTGAATCTTTTCTGTGGGTAGGATTTTTCAGAAAGACGTTAATACTCAAAAATCTTCATTTTTAAAGGTAATGAACTAGTTTATTACTTTAATAAGGAAAGGAAGTAGTGAATACTTTCAACAAATGACAATATCAATACTATCTATTGTATATATTTTTTAGTAAAGTTTACTTTACAAACTTGTTTTAAAATAATATTGAAAAGCCAAAAACTGGATACTGAATGGGTTTTTAAAATTATTTTTATTTTTATTTTTTCTTTTTATTGTAGCCTTTAATACTCTGTTGTCAAGTGAGAATAAAACTGTCCTGGCACACTACAAGTGACATCTGTCTTGTTAATGAAACAAACTATGGAAACCTTTCCAGTTTTCTTGTTCCAGTTTGAAAAACAAAGGAGAACAATGGATGCTCCAAAAAACATTGAGCTGCTGTACGGAGTGGGGGGGAGGAGGTGCGGGTTGTGTCGGTTTTGTGTTTTGTTTTTTGTTTGTTTTTTTTTTTTTTTTGTTTGTGTATGTGTGTGTTGGTTTTTGTTTGTTTTGTTTGTTTGTTTGTTTGTTTGTTTTCTGTTTAAAGCTTATGAACATAAGCATATGAACATAACATAACAAAGCATATGAACATAATGTTATAGGATGAATTGTTATGGCACTGCGTTTCAAATTAATTCTGTTATATAGAAAATGTAATTACACTTTTTTGCACTAAGAACATATTGAGAAACCCCATAGCATTAAGGCCTATGATACTTCATGCTTCCCAAGCAGTGAGGACTTAGTAAAGGGAAATCCTGATTCACAATTCATTCAGTACAATAAGAATGTTCCTCCTGAGTTAATTTTTCTTGGATCAGAACTTTTTAGATATCTACCACATTTCTTTACTTATAAATACTGAGCATTTAAATAAAGTTTCCATTACACTTGCTGCAACTTTAGTTAAATAGAAAGGGATTTGCTGCCTTTCAAAGTTAACTTCATATTTGGCATCATCCACATTTGGGACTCCAGTGTTCTATAAACTGGCAGATAAATGAAGTGCTGAGTTGTCATTACTGCATCAGTTAACTGAGCATACAGCCTACTAAGTATGAGTAAAAAGCTCTATATATGAGCTCAGCATTAAGTGGTCGTAGAGTAGACCTTTTTTTTTCCGGGAAGAAGAGAAAATCATTTGTGTAAAGTGATTGTCATTTAAAAAAATCATACTAATTTCTTGTTCTGAATTAAACTCTACATAGACTACATTTGCATTTTTGCTATTTTAGGGGTGTTCTAGTACTAGTTCCTTTATTGTGGCACAAATCACTCCAGAATACACACTTTGCAAATTTTTACGTGAAGAGAACATAAAAAGAATCTTAAGTATTGGAAATCTGATATTAATACCATTAAAATTTTACAGAAAACATTTAAATATAAAGAACTGTACTGCCAAATAACTCAGTGCTATAAACCAAATTATGGTGAACTACATAAATTTCCTTTTGGTTTTCATTGTTCTAGCATCTGTAATGAAGGCATGCCTCACGAATTGAAAGGGTTAAAATAGATTACCAACATTTTATGCATTCTCTCTTTCTTTGCAGTTCTTAATATATTCTTGAAAACTATTTCTAGGGAACAATTCAGATAACAGAAGGTTGAGCAGATGGCTGTTTCCAACTTTATAGTTCCAGAAAAAGCGAGGGCTCTCATTGTTGCTGACATCTGAAGTTGATGCAAGAAGATGCCTGCCACAACAGACAAAAAATGTAACAGCTAGTCAGTCCCATGATCAAGCAGCTTGACACTTGGTGACAGCCGTTCATCCATGCATTGAAATCAGAAGAAAAATTAAACCGAAACCATATGACTGCTTAGAAATCTGTTCATTCACTTTCCTTTTTCTGTTATTATTGTTTTGCTTTCAGAAATTAATAAAACCACCACAAGTTTGTATCTGTTTGACAAAGAGAAAAATGAACTATCATCAAAATTTTTATATCATGACTCATATTCATAGATTTGAAATTGCAATAAAAGAGTTGTACAAAAAACATTTCCTTAATATTACAAGTAAAGTTCAGTAAATTGCTCACCTTCAAACACAACTGTGTGTAAAAGCATACTAAATTATCAAGAATGTTTTAAATAATGCCTTAATATCTAGTATTTAAGAGGCAGTATTGCACTTCTCCCTTTGAAAGGTGAGGGTTGTGTTTTATGTTGGAACAAGGGATCCCATGATCCTGAGCAACTACGTATTGACACAATAACACATGAACAATCCTGGAACAACATTATTTCCTCTCTTTCTCACCAAAACATAATCAAGGTTTTACTATTACCACAATGAATACATGATAAGCAGAATGTCATCTTATCTACATTCCCACTAACTACTTTATAATTTATGATCAGGAACTGTTACGGAGGTCATAGTTTCCATCAAAGATTTAGTGTCAATTAGATCATCATGGACAAAACAGCAAAATGCAGAGGACTACAGAGGTGGCAGCAGCTATTCACATTTGTATAGATGTCACACAGAATCACAGAATGACAAAATGTTAGGGATTGGAAGGGACCTCAAAAGATCATCTAGTCCAATCCCCCTGCCGGAGCCAGAACACCTAGATGAGGTTACATAGGAAGGTGTCCAGATTTCTAACCAAAGTTTTCTGGACTCTATCCAGCCTGACAGAAATTGACTCATACCTCCTAATTCTAAGAAACTGCCTTTATCAACAGACCACAGGTAATGACAAGAGAACACTTGTTCTGTTACTCTTGAAACAAACAGAACTAGAAAGATCATAATGGGAAAGGATGGCAGCTGCTCAGGGATTTGATTTAATAGATTATTTATGCCCTCCAAATGCATAGCTAGTCAAAGAAACTGAACCTGAAACATCCATTCTTTTCCCTTGGAAAACTTTAGGTACATCTGGAAGAAAAAAAAAAAAAACAACTAAACTATGAGTCTGTTCCTCTTCTCAGTTTGCTAGATGAGTTATTCTGAAGGGGAAAAGTCAGGAGATAATCTTATTCCCAGAACATACTCTAAACTATGTTTTATAAATTGTAACTGAAACATTGAGGGGTTCTAACATTATATTTATTTGTCCGTTTCTCATCTTTGTGCTAGCTCAAGCTAACAAGCAAAAATGTTCATTTTTCTATTGACACACAGATAATTGTCCTTTTTTTTTTAATAGAAAACCCTGGACACATGATGGTTATACAATTCTCAGAGGTACTACAGGAAACATATTTGAAACAGGAGCATCACCCATATAAACACAGGACTCAGAGAGAGTCCCAGTCTTCCACTGTATCATGTTATTATAACTATCCCTTTCATAGGTTTACTGAAGTCCAGTATTCACCACCACCCCATTTAAAGGTTATGCTGGAAGCATACTGCAGAAATTGCTAGAAACAGTTTTCTTGTTCCTATATGAGATTTATTCATCCAGTTTTCATCTTTGTACCTTAAAACACGCTACAGGGCTTTTATTATGACAATAGGAGTCCTCTTCCTCTTCAAAATGCAATGTAGCATTAAGTAATACGATAAAGCAGTTCATTAATTGTTCTGCTCTTTTATCTTGTCTGAACCATAGATAACAAAATGTTTATTAATTCCCTTGTGTAAATATTTTATATTGTTAAATTGATGTAAAACATGCACATATTATTTTTAAAGTCTTAGCATGCTAATACAAGAACCCTGAATAGCATTTGCTTTCCTAAATGTTATATAATGCACAAATTGTATTGGTATTTGCTAATTAAAATGCACAAATTAATGTAATTTCAAATAAGACTTTAGTGTGAGTTTTAACTAATGTAATTGTCTGGTTTTTAGCGAGTCCTTAAGTAGAAGTAGATAAGAACAATAATCACTTTGAAGAGTTGTAACACTTATGAATTGCTGTTGTTATGATTATTTAATATGATTTTTAGTACAGTAAGGTAGGATAAGTTTTTCTAGAAGAAGTATTTTTGTTTTTACATGCAATGCCACTAAACACATGGACAAAATTTTAGCAAAGACGGATAAATCAGCATACACAGAATCTATGTGACATGGTTATCGACTCTGAAGAAATCAGTAGCATATGGGAATAAAGCTGACGAAAATACTTCTAGCCATATGCTTCAGTAAGCAAACTCAGTGGGCCAAATTCAAAATATCTGTTAATGGTGCAACTAACCGACTTTGTTTTATAAGTATATATTGCTGATACACTGAAGGGTAACTCATTGCTTTGCTACTGAGGGTGAGTAGACTGGGTTAATTTTTTTTTTATTTTTTTTTTTCCTATACTTGCCTCCTGTGTAAAACTAAACAAGTTATTTTAAAGAGTTTTTCGGGAAATGTTGAAGTCCTAATGTTGCAAGTAGTTTTGAAGACCACATCCTGAGCCCTGATCACTTAATATATTTGTCTACCTAGCAGAATATTTTAGAACTTTTTTTTGACCTTTTGCTGGTCTAGATGACATAAGGAGAAAAACAAAACAAAGCAAAACAAAACAAAACCAAAACCAAAGACTTTGTTTGACTCTTTTCTTTTGGGGAATTATAGTTAATTTTTTTATTAGAAAATAGTTTTCATCAACCTGAATTCTTTACTCAAAAAAGATGCAATCAATTCATGGTACTCCTTAATCCATTAATCAAATCATGCTATTTCATGAAATGCTGATAAATTTGTTCAGTTTACCCTCTATTTATGAGACAAATTAAGAAAATTAGGGAAGTTCCTTACAAATACAAGAGTTATGGTCATCATGTTTTCACCTTGGGAAGAAATAGGTTTCAGACTTGGGATTTTCTAAATTCACCTTGATATGCATCCTTTAATATCTCTCACTTCATTTTGATCAAGCTGGGAGTCAATGATTTTTTCTGTGTTAGTTCTACCTAGATGCATCTTGTTGTTCAAAGCCAGACAGTCTTAATGAGAAAGTAAAAAGGGTAACTTAACCAGAGAAAAGGTCAACAATTACCTAGCAGTGGGAAACAAAAGATTATAAGTGAAATAATTATAAATGCTGTCCTAATATATGCTTAGCATTAGAAATCATTCCTGGCATTTCAATGTCTTTCACTTTCAACTTTATAATGTTCTAATACAGCTTATAGACCTATCAGGAGCTTTTTTATTTAAAAGTGATTTCCCATTTCAGCATTGCACTGATTAATGTATGAACTCCTATGTTATTAATGCTAAACTGTTTTGTTTTCTGTTTCTTAGATACTTATAAATTTCCTCTTGGATATGTACATTTTGTTTAAGGTCATTAGTGTTGACACAATAGCAGCTATGCAATAGAGATTATTCCTTAAAAGATTATCAACTCAACCACTAACAGCATTGTCTACACTATGAGAGTTGTTTCTCAACCAGTAGCTTTTGCTGTGATTTCTGGATCACATAGAGTCTCTGTGACTATCAAGACATGAATGTAACTAGCAAAGTTCCTGAAGAGATGGAGATCTGTGGAAAAAATAATAAAAAAATGATGTGTTCCTGAAGAAAATAAGGAGTCATACCGTTCAGTTTTGTTGTTAACTGTCTTGTAAATCAGGATATTCCTTTCAATGCCTGGAATGTATTTTACTCTTTTTTTTTTTCTTTTTTTTTTCTTTTTTTTTTAAAAAAAAAAAAAACCAAAAACAAAAAACAAACAAACAAAAAAAAAACCAACCAAAAAAACTTTATGGCATATTTTGGGCACTATGTATTTTCTTAATCTAACACAAACATGCTCTGAAGTGCAAGTTATCGAAATGCAGTGCGTCTGTTTTAATTTAAATGTTGGACTAAACTAGTATATAATTGGATTTATGAACAAAACAATGTCGATAGCACAACAGTAGTTTTGCTACTGCTGAACAGTGCTTGCACAGTATGGAGAAGTTCTCTTTTTTCCTGTGTTTTCCCCCTGGAAAGTGGGCTAGGGGTGTACAAGAGGTTGGGAGGGGACACAGCCAGGACAGCTGACCCAAGCCGACTAAAGGGATATTCCACACCATATAATGGTAATAAAAACTCAGAGAAAGAAGGAGGAAGGGATATGTTTGTGGTTATGTCATTTGTCTTCCCAAGTAACCATTATGTGTGCTGAAACATTGCTTTCCTGTAATTAGCTAAACACCTGTCAATAGGAAGCAGTGAATTAATTCCTCTTTTTGCTTTCCTTGCACATACAGCTTTGCTTCACTCAGTATACTCATTTTATGTCAACTGATAAGCTTTCAGCTTTTGCTTCACCTATTTGCTCCATCATCCGGCAGAGGGGGGTGAGCAAGGAGCTGGATGGGAACTTGGCTTCTGGCTGGGGTCAAACAACCCCAGCCAGTTAGAAGAGATTAATCTGAATACAAAATGTTCATGTCTTCAGTACAATTGACAAGTAATAACTCATGATTATGTAGATTCTGCAATTTCGGTTGGCAGACAACATCACTCAGTATTTCAGGATTTCAATATTCCTGGTTTTCTTAAGTAATCAAACTGAAAACATGATATATGCATACCAATTCTAAACAACATAATGCAAAACAACTATAAGTCTGAGTAATTTTATAGGAGTTAAAATAATATTTTTAAATAATCATAAAATCAAAGATGTGAGGCATTTTAGAATTGACTAAATAACAGTTCTTCTATAATTTACTTAGGGATCTATAGATTTTTCTGACAGAAAGTTGTCCTCCCCTATATTCCAAAGAAAAGATTAAATATCTAGAGAAATAACATAATTTTCCATGATTGTCAGAGACTTCAGAAAATTGAGTAATTGAAATAGTGCATAATTACAGGTCAAAAGCTATATAATATCCAAGGACTCTAACTGGTTCAGACAATTCCATTTCACTTTCAGATATGCTTCTGTGTGTGTGCTTTTACAAGAACATAGGTATCCAATATAGTTATATTTTTCTTGGGTGGTATTTAAAACATTTTGTCATTCTATAACATGACAGAAGAAGTAGCATCAAAGATTATATGTCGACTTTCTCTCAATTGTTCCACAAAATATTTTTACAATCTTACTCCAGTTCCATCTAAATCAATCATTATTAGACTGTGTATCAGCAGATTCAGTCTTTGGCATAAAACCTAAAAATGTTGTTTTCTACTTTTCTATTTTTGTGTTAAGAAGGCTTTTACTCAGATTTTACTCATGTTACCACCCATGCCTTAAAATATTCTGAACTCTTGATTTAGAGAGTTGATTTGCAGCACCCTTTATGTCAGTTATTGAAAGTGCATTACCATGGAACCAGAAATGGAGGATTCATATATCCAGATGCACAGACAAAGGTCTGGAGTCCGTTCAAATCACCACAAAAGAAATTGTCTGCTATATCCATATTGTTAAATCCAAGGCCATCAGTGCTCAGGACAACATATGTGTCTAAAGCCTCTTGAAAGAAGACAAGTGCTTTTTATCTTGAAAATGGTACAGTGCTTGGACGTCCGAAGTATAGTGCTTGTAAGACTTGGAGGTCAAACTGGAGGTACCTAGCTATGTAACTGACTTTAATTGTAGGCAAGGCTTGAATTGCTGTTTGAGATTCAGATTGATTTTGTTTTCATTAGTAACAATTTCAGCAGGCAAGATTTGTGCCATTTTTATCAATTCACTTTCTAATCCAAGACATTAGCACACTAATTTGGCCTACGAGGCCATCCGCTCACCACTGGTAAGGTCACACCTGGAGTCACAAAGATGATTAAGGGAAGGCTGAGAGTGTTGGTATGGTTTAACCTAGAAAAGACTTGAAGGAGGGTTATCTCATCAATATATATAAATATCTGAATAATCTTTATTAAAGATCTGTATGATGAGTCTCAGCAAGTTTGAAGATGACCCTAAATTGAGACAAGTGGCTGAACGTGACTTCTGAAAAAGTCATATGAATCAAAAAGTCATGGTATATTCACTTTCACATATCTTAGTGATCTAACTCAACTCTGTTCCAGGGCTACCATCATCACATAACTATTAGTTTTCTTCCAGACTCTCATGGGAAGAACCAGCAAAGTTCCTCCAGAACAAAACAGAACAATGTGGTTCTGGGGAACATTTCCAAAGAGAGAATAACACTGCAGGTGGGAGTGAATCAAACCTAGTTTCATCCACTCTGCATAGTTTTTCAGTGCTATCTTATCAGGGTTTATATCCTAAGATACTACACATTTCCTCACCATATATCTTGAGCTGTACAATACATATCCTTATTTTCATGCCCAAGATCTTCAGGCTAGTGCAGTCTGGACTGGGTGGGCCATGATTCACTTTGTGCACTGTACTTGTCCCACCAAAGATGACAGGTGAGCCTTTGCAAAATCCTCCTCCTTTCAGACCTTGGGGCCCAACATTAGATGGTTGAGCATAATGTCAAAAACATTATTAAAGTCAGGAGCAGCAGCACCTGCTGCTCACTGTGTCATTGACTGAGCTAGTGATTTCATCAAAGCTATCAAGTTGACCAAGGATGGGCTTGTGCATGTCCACTGTTTTTTAAACATTGCTGAACTTGATGCTCATTGCTCCAGAGTGGAGGTGATAATTGTTGAGAGATATGAATGATTCATGTTGTCTGAAAGCCTGAAGTTTTAAGATTACACTGGGAGTATAAGAAGTCCCTGGGTTCTGGTTTCCTTTTGAAATGTCTGTGGTGCTGAAAATGCGAATAACAGATTGACTAGCCTACAGAGAAAAAGGTAAGGAACAACACAGAGAATAGAAAGAGGCATCACCAGGTATATAATCCATTTGCTTAATGTCCTATTTCTACTATCAAGTTCTTTATTTATATCAAATTTATATCAAATATTATATCTTTATTTATATCAAATGAGAGTTATTGTACACTTTTTAGTTAAATTATGAACACAAATATAATATTTCTAATTTCTGTAATCTTAAATGTAATTTTTTTTTTGGGGAAATGAAATTTCTTTAAGCATGCAAATACTAAACACAATATTTCATTGAAGGCTGCTGAAAGAAAAAGCAAGCCAAAATAGCATAAAAAACCTAACAAAATAATTTGATATAACAAATTAAAGCTAAATAAGCCCAAGGGGAAAAATACACAAACACTAACTAATATCATGTGATACACCAAATAAAGAACAACTAAATGAATATCCAAGACAGCTTAAAAAGGTGATTAAACAAAAACCCAGCAAGTTTATAAAATTACTATATGCAGTTTTCCAGATAAAGCCTGAAAGAGAGATTGAAAAGATAGGAAGTATTTTTAAAATGGGAAAAATAAAATATTCTCAGTTTTGGAGTTTGTTTTGTTTTGACTTGGTTTGGTTTGTTTTAATAATGGTATGCATAATTATAATTCATATGAGCCCTTCTCTACCTCTTTTCTAATTCAATTGCTGAATTTAGAACCAATCATCAGGATTCAGGAAAAAAATAATATGGGACCACCATATCATCCCAGATCACCTGATTCTCAGAGTCCTTCAGTGAGACTTGAAAGGTTCAGGTGACAGGAAAAAAATTGAAAAAAATGAAAAAAAAGAAAAATTAAAAAAAAAAATCAGATTTAAAAAAAAAAAATCTATGATTTTATTTTTCTCAGATTTGTTACTGACCTAGCATCCTTTGCAGAATCCTGAAATTGTTTGAAATCTGGGAAGCAATTTTGGTTCCCACCAGACATCTATAAGAATCTATTTATTTTTTTTCCTTCCTCCAACCATTGTTTCATTTAAAAATGTGCTGAGTATTTTCATAAATACTTTCATAAATTCTGAAATCTTCACAATCTGAAGGTTACTGCAGTAAGGGTTTTCTGATCGATAAGTAATTTATAATGATCCTGATTAGTTTATCTCACAGAGGAAGATTATCAGTTTTTAAATGCTGTTTTCTAAATGGAGAGAGGTGAGTTACTCTTAAAAGTAAATATATGAGTTTTATCTAGGTAAGACATCTTTCCCAAGGAAATTCCTTATCTACCCTTGTGGAAGTTCAAAAGGACAAGCACAGAGAAAAATAATTTAAAAAATCTTAGTCATAAAAATTTGTAACTGGATTTTTACTTGCAGGTCTATTGAAAATGTATGGGATTGGAAGGATGAGACTAAGATTTGATTGATGTTGTTTCATTGCAGTGTTTACATAAAACAACATCCTCAATATCTTATTATGTACAGTTTTAAAATGAAAAACTTCAGGCTGCAGAACAGAAAGTATTCCTTCTTGATATGTCACCAAGTAGATCTTCAATTATTTGTCTAAGCAATTTGTCAGCAAGAGGCAGAGATCCCAAGGATTAGTTTCATAGTCTTAAAATACAGTCTTAAAATACTAAAATTGTCTCAGTTCTTACAGATTATGTGGTTGTAATGCCACACAATGTGTTTATGAATATTGTTATGCATCCATTTGTACCCATGTACCAGTGTATGATATACAGACAGTCATCATTCACTGAACTAATGAATAGATTTACTAAGTTTCTAGTTTGCAATGACATTTTCACAGATATGAGAAAATGTGGTAGCTATTTACAATGAGAAATTTGACAAACACACATTTCTTTAAACTATCACGGAATAGGATATATCTATATGGGGAGAATGTAAGTTAATTTTCCATTTTAAGTGTTTAGGTCATTACAGGTTCCCCAATATTTTTCCATAGCTGTAGGAAACTAGTAGACTATTCTCATCAGGAAAAAAAAAAAATATAAAAATGATGTTTTAACAACTAGGAACTAGACATTTGTCTTTGCCTCTCAGATCTTTGCAAAGTAACTGAAAACTAAACTTTGTTTTGAAAAAGCAAGAAGTTACAAAGAAGAGTTTTTCAATTTTTTATGATGACTAAAACGTGTCTTTTTCAAAGTGAATATAATGATAACCTAATTTCTGAGAGTAGAAAACCACAAGAGGTTCATTTTTTTCTTTTTTGGAGTTCTTCTACTTTCATAACCAGGTAGGATTCCTGAACTGAAAAGTATTCCAACCACTACTTCTTGTAACAGGATAGCATGTTTTCTTCATCACAAAAATCTTAGTCAGATTAATGGATGAAATAATATGGGTATAATCCAAAATATTCCTTTACTTGTTGGAAAGTTACAAAGTCCATCAAACTATTAATGAAAGTACTTTTTTTTTTAATTGATTTTTTTTTTTTTTTTTTTTTTTTTTCTCTGAACAAATGACATAGTATGCATTTTTGTCATGGAGGTACTCAAAAAATCAATTTAGAATAGACTTTGTCCTAACCAGAACTATTTAATGGAGAAACAACTAGAAATGTGGTTTAACTAAAATTATTAAACACTCTAACATTTTAAAACACAGATTTGGATACCATTTAGGAGTTCAGGAGTTCATGTACAACACAGATAATTCAAACTCAAGAAATCCCAAAACTATGGAATGATGATTCTGAATGCACACCTTCCAAAGTAAGGATTTTCAAGAGTACCTAGAAGATCGTTTACCAATAAGATAAATTGTCTCAGTCCTTGAGGTGTCCCAATCTAAGGAGGAGAATCTTCAACATCAGACTCATTGCTCCAACTCAAGAGAGTTCTCGGTCAGGCTTCATTTATACCTCAGTTGAATCTGAGCTGTGGCTATCTATGGTAGTGATCCAGAAACTTTTCACAAAGGAGTTGTCTCATTGGTCAACAGACAGGGCTCATGTGATATACGTGACCATAGTGGTCTATAGGTCTAGCTATTACTGGTGCTATTGAGGTGGAAGGGAATGGAATAGGGAGGGTGGAATTACATTTGCCACAATGATATTTACTTTTTCTTTTTTTTTTTATCTTACATATTGGGGTTTTTTTTGTGATCCTACTGTCAATAATGACAGAAGAAGGGAAATATAATGTTTATAAGCTGAGTAAGTGTTCTTCATGAAAACTTACACCACACCATAAATAACCAAAGCATTAATAGTAATTTTTAATGAGTCAGACTTTGTCTTCATCCAGGTGTCTAAGTCTGAGAAACTAGTACACAGAGAAAAATATGCAATATATTTGTTTAAAATCACCACTCTCTGCAATAAATATTGTAGAGATTTTCTTCCAGATAATTTAAACATCCCACATAAAATACCTGAACAGAAGTTTTGTTTGGTTTTGTCTCTAGTTTTCTTGAAGACAGGGGAACAAAACAAAACAGAACAATAAACATGCTGCAAGTCGTCATTTTATCACATTCCTTTTATTGCTTATTCTTATATATCATACATCTGTCACTGTACTTCCCAGCTTTTCTCACAGCTGAAAGAAACAGACTGGCTGAAAATGCAATTATCTTCAGAAAAATTATTGGACTGCCATAGCTACACTATGGGTATGCTCTTCATATGTGTTTAGTTTGCAGTGAGAATCACTATACACTGATGTCTTGTACTCCAAGAGGTTGCTTAATTTTTTCCCAGAAGAATTACATTATCAGTTTGTTCATGCATAAATGTAGTACATTCATCACTTTATAACATTGCTAAGCCCTTGACATGGAGAACTCAAAAGATTCCATTTTACATTCTTATCTAATGATGAAGAACAGAAACTGAGTGAATTAGAATTTGCAGTCATATTCAATATCTAGGTAATAGAGAAGTTAATCAGTGCATAAAGGCTATGATTTTCATCCATCTTCAAAAAACAGTCAATTCAGCTACAGCAGAGTTTATCATTTCCAGAAAATCCAATGTTGTACACCTTCATAAGAGAAAACTCAACAAAAGCCACATTTCCCTTGCAAAAGATTATCTTTAAAACTTCAGTAGAAATGAAAATTGAAGAACAAAAGTGGCAAACAGGTCTTTGAAGATGATTTCTTGTAGCCACTTGACCCAGTCTTTGTGTTAATGGGTTTTTTTGTGATTTGGAGTTTCTGCAATGGGACCAAAAAAGACATGCATGATTAACATCTACAACATTAAGAAAGTCATCCCACAACATAAAGACAGAAGAAAACAAGCATTATAGTCTACAAAGTGCAGAGAGAAAAGGAAATACTGTAACCTATTTTAAATTTTATTTCTTATTTAAGTCTAATGTATGTCTACTTGATATTAAAAATACTGTTTCTCCTTTAAGATTCTATAATAAATCTGTGTTTGTGAGGTGAAGAGTTATTTATTAATGTAACTTGGGCATGCTTTTAATGCTTTTAGAAATAAGTGATTGATGTTACCATGATTTTTTTTTAACTCAATAAGAAATTAATTTTCAGGATAGCAATTAAACACTAATATTTGGCTAATTGTAAGAAAAGAGGAAAAGTAAAGAGAGAATAACCTCAAAATCCACTGTAACACTTCATTAGGCATTACTGTCACCCCTTTTTTTCTCTAATTTCTTTTATTTCAGCCCAGATAATATGCCAGTATCACTAACAGAAAACCACTTCCAAAGAATCCAACAGGGCATAACAGAGTATGTGATACTGCATTAAGTTTCCATGGCAAGGTTTTTTTAACAGGAGGGTTGCATAGGTGGCTCCTGTAATAAAACGCTGTAATGTCAGACACAGTCAGTTCCAGAAGACTCCAAGACAGACCCACTGCTGGCCGAGGCTGAGACAGTCAGTGATGGTGGTAGCACCTCTCTGATAACTTATATAAGAAGAGGGAAATCTGCTGCACAACAATTGGGAGAGAGGAATGAGAATATGTCAGAGAAACAGCTCTGCAGACACCAAGGTCAGTGAAAAAGAAGGGGGAAGAGGTGGCCCAGATACCAGAGCAGAGATTCCCCTGCAGCCTATGGTGAAGACCATGATGACACAAGCTGTTCTCCTGCATTCCATGGAAGTCCACAGTGGAGCAGATATCCAACCTGCAATCCATGCAAAGCCTGAGCTGGTGCAGACTCCTGACAGGACTGTCGACCCCATGAAGAGGAGTTCATGCTGGAGAAGGTTTTCTGGCAGTATCTGTAATACCATGGGTGACCCATGCTGGAGCAGTCTGTTTCTGAAGGACTGGACCCTGTGGAAAGGATCTATGTTGGAGCAGCTTGTGAAGAACTACGGCCTGTGGGAAGGACCCATGATGAAGTTCACGAAGGACTGTCTTCCACGGCAGGGACTCCACTTTGAAGCAGGAAACAGTGTAAGGAGAAAGGAACAGCAGGGATGAAGCTTTACGTGCTGGCTGTATCCCCCATTCCCCATGCCTCTGAGCTGTGTTGGGGGAGGAAGAAGAGCAGCTTCAAGGGAGGGGCGTGGGAGGAAGGGGATTTTAGTTTCTTATTTCTCATTATCCTACTCTGTTTGATTGATGATATATTAATTTCTCCAAGCTAAGTCTGTTTTTTCTGTGATGGTAATAAGTAATGTTCCTGTCTTTATTGCAATTCATAAGCTTTTTGTTGCATTTTTCCCTTGTGCTATTGATGAAGAGGGATTTACACTGCTGCTGGGTGGGCACCTGACATCTAGCCAAGTTTAACCCACTGTAGATACTTAGTCATGTGATACCAAGCTTCAAGAGCAAAAGCAGCTAAATCCCTGATTTAAAGACAATGAAAGACCTCATAATATCTTGATACCAAAAAATGAGGTCAACTTTGATTAATATCACAATTTACTTCAATCTTATGATGTAAAGTTTTCAACATTTTCTTTTCTGAAAGTTTTTGTCTGCAAGACAATTACAAAAAAAAAAAAAAAAAAAAAAGAAAAAGAAACTGCATTGTCACACCTATTGTAATCTCATATTCAGGTAAATGAATTAGCTCAGCTCTCAAGAAACAAGAAATTGTTTTCCAGAAGTGTTAAGACTAGCTGTTGGATAATAGTGTAAAATGTTTGCAATAACATGGAATATCTTCTTATGTTGAAAAATAAACAACTGTGAAACTGTAAATTTAACTAAAAAAGTAGCTCTTGTCAAGAACGTGCTTCTTACTGTTGTTCTACTTTTCCATTGTTATTAAGAAAAAATAATTCTGAAATCTGCAGCTGCATTGAAGTTCAACACCTGACTCAAAAGATGCCTGACAAACACTGACTTGAAATATTATAATAATTTTCCTGTTAATTTTTACCTGTAAATTAGATTGAGTTCTCTTAAACTTGCAACTGTTCTCCTACTCACCATATAATGATTTTGAATATTTTATAATGCACAAGTGAGTGTTAGCATTTCTTGTGCTTGTATTCCTGGTCTAGAACATTGAAAAAGATTTACTGTTGCAGCAGGAAGGTATCTTTGCCTTGGTTATCTTGAAGGAATTATTTCAAACAGAGACAATTTCCTGCATGCTAATGTTGGTCAGAACTTTGCTAATTTTCTCTACATGGATAGTGGGAACTGGACAATATTTGGCCTATTCTTTGAAAGCCATTTAATTTCAAGAAAGCCAGGATGCAAGTTTAAGCTGCTTAGTTTAACAAAGAGTATTTTTCATAGTACAATGACCTTCATGTGGATCATTGTTTTCTTTAAATGACTCCAGCAGATAATAGTAAGAATGAATGCCACCACCAATACCTTCACGTGGAAAAAGTTGCTAAGCATTTTTTGTTTCTAACTGTGCTGTTTCAATTTCATGGTGCACATCCTACACTTTTATCTCAGTTAAATGTCTAATTCACAATTAATAAGACCAGGAAAAAGATTGCTTTTTAAGTAAATTCCCACTAGAAATGAGTATTGAGCATTGAAATATTCTCTTGCTCTTAAGTAATTTAACCATTCTGTTCACATGCAACAGTGACTTTACTATTTGTGACAAAAAGGCCATTTTAAAATAAAGTTATTTAGAATATTTTCAGAAAAAAACTGTGAGCCACAGAGCTTAACATTATCAAGAGATACCAGTTTCAGTTACTGTCTTCATCCCAGGTTCAAATGTTTGTTGATTTTGGTTTTTTAACCAACAAATAAAATATAATTATGAGTAATTTTCAAAATTAATAAAACCTGTATTTCAGCTATTACAAGGTTGTCAGAATACACAAGAGAATGGGAAAATATTAATCCTTAAGTTAATGTCACAGGTATAAAAAGAAAAATAAATTATTGCAGGGCATCCTTACTCAGTCTTGTTTTAGCCAAAACTCAAAGGTCTATAGTGGTCAGATGACAAGGTTATTTTATGAGAAGTTATTGATCCACATGATGGCTAATTCATGTGTAAGTCTTTATATCATGGGTACTGTATGACCACTATTTCATAGAGGTGAATCTGATCACTAGCGTAATTAATCAATGTATAGTCACTGCATATGTAGTAAATTGTATTTGTTCTTGAATACATATACAGGGTATTTTCTTGCTCAATTGAAATATCATATGTATCTGTTTAGCAACTGTAGCTTTATTAATGAGATAAAAATATTAGATTGCATTGTACAAGGGAGTCCTCAAAGCTGTGTCCTCATTCCAGGCTTGTTTGCTGTCAGTGGATCATAAATCTGAGCTATAAGAACACCAGTGAACTTAGAAGTGGTGAGCCTTGCCATGGACAGGAGAACAGATACCATTCTGTTTGAAAAGGTACTGAAATTGCTGTATATAAAGTCAAGAGAAAAAGGAAGTATTTGTTAACTAGTATATTTACTTTGGTAGCTTAGAGCAGACAATGTGTAGAAAGCAAAATAAAAAGTGGGGCAGAATGATTCTCATAGTAAGATATGAAAAGTTGGAGATTTAGTTGAGCATTGAGGCAGAACATATGAGGGGAGATATTCTGCATGTTAATTGTTCACACTGCCTGAGACTGAATGCCAATAAGGCACAAGTTAATAGTGAAATCTCCTAACAGTAACTAGCCTGCCGAATAATTTCTTAATGAAACAGTGAAAAATGCTACACAGCTTGCAAAATTTGAAAGATTTTATTTGAAAATTAGACAAAAGATTGAACAATGTGGTCGATATTTCAGGATTTTAGGCAATATTTTCAATAGATTTTGGTTAACTATGACTCCAACTATTACTCTAAGAAGGACAAGGGAAGTGTTATGGGAAAAAAAATACTTGGAGTTTGCAACTAGGTTAGTAGTTTTATCTACTTTTAAAGGTGACCCAGTTAATGGATGTGGGAAAGGTTGTGGATGTGATTTTTCTGGACTTTAGTAAAGCCTTTGACACTGTTCCCCACAGCATTCTTCTTGAGAAACAGGCAGCTCATGGCCTGGATGGGCATAGTCTTCACTGGATAAAAAACTAGCTAGATGGCCAGGCCCAAAGAGTTGTGGT
This sequence comes from Nesoenas mayeri, assembly GCF_963082525.1. Lineage (NCBI taxonomy): Eukaryota > Metazoa > Chordata > Aves > Columbiformes > Columbidae > Nesoenas > Nesoenas mayeri. Next base: position 162,583,832 of record NC_137541.1, read on the forward strand.
GAATGCAGTTAAATTCAGTTGAGATCACGGCATAATAGAAATATACACATTAATGGAAACGAAAATCTCTAAGAGAACCTGAAAGGCTGAGTTGTGAGGTATGAATAAGAGCTGGATACCAACCTATCCAAACAGAAAACAGATAAAGTAGGAAAACAGGTTATAAATTTGTTAAGTTGGAGCACTCAGTATTTAAACCTATATAAAAGGGAATTTGTAACCTGACTATTTGTTTTAGGACATGTCACTTTTTGGATACCCAAACCAGAACATCATGAAGTCTTAAGTTTCACAAAATTAGTATTGTTGGAGTCTGGGAAATAGGCCTTGTGGTGGTGTCTCAATAGTAAAGGTAATAAAAGGCAATAAGTAATTTGACAATTGACATCAAAAGGTCACAGAACATTCTTAAGTGTTTTTAATGTAACACATTATTCTGATTATGATGTTTACAATGTAGGGCTTGTTTTTTGTTTTGTTTTTTGTTTGTTTGTTTGTTTTTTGTGTTTTTTTTTGTTTTTTTTTAATGTGATTGCATGTTCTTTCCCAGGTTGAAAATATTACAGTATTCCATATGAAAGAAGACATATTCTTCCGTAACTAAAACATACTCACAAAACATATATTTTGGTTATAAATTACGTCTGTTACATTTAAAATTCAAATGGTGGAAAAAGGTTTAAAAAATTGTGAACGTATTTTCTGTAGATATTATGATATTTAAATAATACAAACTACATTTGTAGTGACTTTCACCTTGATCTATATAAAAGATTTTAAAATGTCGAGGGATGCTCATAGTAATCAGAGCTAAATGCATACTGAATTTTCAGTTATACATTTTTATATATAAAAAAATATTACAGATTGTATATCTCACACCTATAAATACATGTGATCAAAGTAGCAGCCTTTATTTTACTCAAACTACTAAAATCCTTCATTTTAGAGCAAATATTGAAGTTCATTAAGAAAAAAACATGTCTACTTCCAAGAAAAGACAAGTATCTAGAAGTTTAGAACTGAAATTAGAGCTAGTTTTGTTATTAATCACTGCTGATGTGAAAAATATTCTATTAAATAAACTGGAAAGAACAGTGTGATTTTAACAGAAAAGAAGTTGGGAAAAAAGCATGATAGCCGAACGAAAAAATGTCAAGGTGACTGAAAAACATTAAAAAATGTTTTTTAGCAAAGGACTCCTGGTTAATAGTTTGGACTTTTAAAAAGTAAGGATATCCAAGTGTAAAATGAATTAAATAGGAAGGTTTCACCATGCTCATAATTAGAGATCTTTAAAATTAGTTTTGATTAATTTGTGAGATGTAACAAAGAGCTTATTATTTGCTTCCAGGTCTGTTTTCTGTGGTTCTAACATAGAAATTACTCATATCCTTAATAAACATTTTTTTAGCAAAGAATACTGTAATTATTTTAAAGCAGGTTCTAAAAACAAAGGACTGCATCACTGAAGATGAAGAATTCCAGCTAATACAATGTAATAACCCATTTACTTCTCACAGCAGTCCTCCTGTAGAAAATTCAAGGACAAGTTCAGACTGGTAACACAAATGCTTGTGCAATTCTAGTAAAATTGGAAATGTGTGAAATATATACACAATGCTTTGGAGAACCATGTAGGTGAGAAAAAAAATTAATAAGCGGGTTGAGGCATTAATTTGATTCACTTTGCCTGACTATATTTATGCCCATAGATGCTTCAAAGAAAAGAAGTGTAATAACACATCAAAAGTAAAGAACTGAAAGGTAATTTCCTCTTCAAAGAAGCTGTGGAGAATATACATTCATAACAGAGACAATGCTTGCTTTGGGGAGGAGAAAAAAATAAGTTACACAAAGTGAGAATTATAAATAAAATTAAATAATTCCATAGCTGTTCTTCAAATAAACAGTAAGACCTATCATAATGGATTTTATCAAATGAAAGCCAGCTTATAGCAAGGTCTCGTATGTTTACTTCAACTGGTCTTAATGTGAGAAAGGACCTACAAATACCCTGAACCAAAGGGATGCCAAGGGTTATAACTTGTCCAGTGCTTAATCTGGGAGTCAGGAAATCTGCAACCTATTCCCACTTCTAACAAAAAGTGAATGTAATTATGTGGGCTTGCAGCTGATTGCTTATGGATTTAGTGTAAGGTGAGGCTGCCACAAAGGGTTTGGAGAGCATTTTGGAACACTGGGTTGTCATAGAGCTGCTGGGTGGCAGCCATCTGTCTTCTGTAACAGTGAGGCAGATCAAGCCACAGGGGATTTGGGTACTGGGGTTTATTTAAGAACCACTGAGATTAGAGCTTTTACCTTACTTGATTGTTTCACATACTCGCTCACTCACCTACTGTGCTTGCCAAAAAGAGGTGCTTTAGAAGAGCTGAGTGCCACTGAAAGGAATCTAAATTATTCAGTCCTTGAGTGAGAAGTTGTGTAACGTATATTTTTCAAAAGACAGCCCAAATAATGAAAAAAATCAGAAAGAGATGAATTTTAAATCCTGACTTGATGGTACAGCTGAGCTCCATAATGTAGGCACCTAAGTACAGGAGCCTACAAGTGGGTGTTTAATGAGAGCAAGTTGTTCAAATTTACCTTCACAATTTCATTTTAGTTAGTCAAAATTTAGAGCACTATGCATCTATTTAAACATAGGCAGATGTCCCAGAGTATCTGAGACAAGCACACTAGGCTATGAGAATAACACAGAATTTACAAGAGAGTCATTGCCATCTTTGCTACTGCTCGAGGCCAGAAGGGATATCGTACAGAAACTGAAATTACACTAGACATCTGTCATTATGCAAATACCATTCTAAGAGTAAAATTCAGTTGTCTCTATTTAAGTATCTGATGTAATTTGAGATGCTTTCGGCTATTGAAAACATGGTACTGGAAAGCAAAATATTTCTGGAATGACAGCTGGGGTTTTTACTTACATGGAAGAGGTAAGCTTACTTTTATTCACAGATGAGTACACAAGTGACTTGATAAGATGTATGAGTCACAGTTTCAAGCCTCTTTCATCTCCAAACAGGTTCTCCAAACATACATCTTTCACTAATCCATAAATTATTTTAGATAATAGCACAGCACACATGTTGACTCACTGTAAGATAATTTAAGAGCTATTTGGCCCATCAAAAAAAAAAAAATATCATAAAATCATAGAGTCATAAAATACCTGAGTTGGAAGAGACCCCCAAGGATCTCTTCCCCAAGGAGAGCTGGAAAATAACAAGTCTGCAGAAAGGAGAAATATAACAACATAGAATCATAGAATCACAGAACCATGGAATGTCCTGAGTTGGAAGGGACCTATAAGGTTCATGAAGTCCAACTCCTGTCCCTGCATATGACATCCACACAGTTCACACAATTTGTCTGAGGGCATTGTTCGGTCTCTTCTTGAGCACTGTCCGGCTTGGGGCTGTGACTGTCTCCCCTGGAGAGCCTGTTCCAATGCTCCACTACCCTCTAGGTGAAGAACCTTTTCCTAATATCTAACCTAAACCTCCCCTAGAGCATTTCTCTGCCATTCCGTCGGGTTCTGTCATTGGTGACTAAACAGAAGAGTTCGGTACCTACCCTTCCTCCTCCCCTTGTGAGGAAGCTGTAGACCACGATGAGGTCTCCTCTTCTTCTTCTCTTCTCCAGGCTGAACAAATCAAGTGACTTTAGCCGCTCTTCATACAGCTTCCTTTTCAAAGCCTTCACCATTCACCAGCTTTGTAACCCTCTTCTGGACACCATCCAGTAGCTTTATGTCCTTTTTATCCTGTGGCGCCTTGAACTGCACACAATGCTCCAGGTGAGGCCACACCAGTGCAGAGCAGAGTGGTACAATCACCTGCCTCACCTGGCTGGCAATGCTGTGCTTGATGCATCCCAGGACATGGTTGTCTTTCTTGGCTGCAAGGGCACACTGTTGGCTCATGTTCAACTTGCCATCAACCAGAGCCCTCAGGTCTTTCTCCGCAGAGCTGCTCTCCAGTGTCTCTTTCCCCAGTCTGTATGTATAGCCAGAGTTACTGTGTCCCAGGTGCAAAATCCGGCACTTGCTCTTGCTGAACTTCATGCAGTTGTTGATTGCCCAGTTCTCTAATTTGTCCAGAGTTCTCTGCAGAGCCTCTCTGCCCTCGAGAGTGTCGACAAGCCCCACCAATTTGTGTCATTGGCAAAAGTACTAAGCAATCCCTCTAGTCTTGAGTCTATGTCATTTATAAAGACATTGAAGAGAGCTGGCCCTAAGATCCCTGCAGAATGGTATATAAGCTGTATATAAGCTGTATATATATAGCTTATCGATTAAATTACTTATAAAGGACATTTTTTTTTCTGAAATGTGATTTCACATTCTAAAAGGTTATTTTGTACTTCTTTAAGACCAAATTACCTTAAGAGTGTAGGCAGTGTAGTTATTTGTAAAATATGACCCAACTGAATAAATTATGATTAAAATCTAACTCAGACAGGTTCTATTCCAGCTTTCACTGGATATCTTCCTTAATGGCAATAACAGAAATCAAGAAATAGGGGAAAAACTACCATTGCTGCAACTACATGCATTTTCAAATTTATTATCACTTTCACTTGATTTTTAGGTAAGCATAAGAAGAACAAACTTGAAGAGAAGACTATAATTGCCAGTGTTATTGAAAATATATTATTCTTTCTTTATCCCATATAAAATAAAAAATAATAGATTACTACAATTAAAGGATAAAAAATTGTCCTTCTGAATGTTAAAGTATAGCCTATGAAAATTCTGTGAGACTTTAGAAAAATGGCACTTGTATTATTTCATGGTTATAGTCTGAAGTTTTTGGTGACTGTAAGAGTAACACTTTTTCAGATATTACAACATAAGTCGTATTGTGTAACTAAACAATTTATCTTTAACTCATCAATAGCATCAGTTAGCACTATCAAAGGATAGGTCTTAAATATTTATATAAGTAGGAATTATGGTGAGGTTTTGGTGGAAATTTCCATGACATCCACATTAATAGCTCTGAATGAATTAGTAATGATCATTATTAACACAGTAAATATCAAATGTGTTGATAGCGATGGGACACTTAAAATGAAATAGAGACATAATAAAATAAATTCTGATATTATAAATTCATGTGGTGTTAATCCTAATGATAATGATCATAGTTAAGCAATTTGGTATTTCCACAGGTGGAATATACCCATTTCTGATGGATATGCAATATAAGTACTAATAACATCATTATTATGAATTTCCTACATTGTTTACATCAAACAAAGAACAGTAAGTATTTTGAAAACTGATTATTGCAAGAAATCAACTGGTTTCTTGGTAAATAAAATAGAATGATGCATGACTTTAACCACAAAAGCAAACTAAACAAAATGAAACAAAAGAACAACAAAAAAGGAATTGCTATTTGCCATAGTATAAAGCTATTGTTTCCTGGTCTCTGCTAGATGACTCCTGATCTTCACAACATGGAACAGTATAATGCATGGGAGAAGTTACTGGAAAATTTAACATAATTTGGTGGTTTGAGTATCACCAGGAGCCCTGCCAACAAAGCATGCAAACAAGGCATGGCATGACAGCCAGGGCATGGCATGACAGTTTGTGCTGCAGTTTGCAGGGAAGGGAACGCAGGAAGGGTATCCACTACATTACAAAGGTAAGATCAGTTGGCAGCCATCACTTTATCAGAAGAAGCTTAGTTGTGGTATTCACGAGGCAGAAAGCTGTGTCCTCTGCACTCATCCCAATGGATGTCACAATCCAGACAGAGGGCCCAAGAAAACATGGCAGCATCCAGGGCTCAGGCTGCAGGGAGTGCCAGAGCCTTTCATTAATACTTGATGGCAGTAGGAAGAACAACTATGTGAGGTATGAAGAAGTTGACAATCTGCTTAACCTGGTCACAGAGCTAAGAGAGGAAGTAGAGAGGTTAAAGAGCATCAAGAAGTCAGAAGGAGCCATATAGACCAGTAGAACCATTCTCTGCCTTCCCTGAGACAGAAACAGGAACAGCCACCAAAAAAAACCCCATGATCAAGGGGATCCTGGATCCTCCCTCTGCCAGCCTAAGGCAGTAGCTTAAAGGAAAGGGATGAATGGAGGCAAGTCCACACTCAGGACAGCATGTGAACCCCATCCTTGCCTACCTTGTCTTCCTGGGTGCCTCTGTACAACAGCCATGAGGCTCTAGATGTGGAAGGCCAGTTGATGGGTGATGCAGATGATGGTTCATCTACACCAGAGGTATTACCGTAGTCAGAAAAGCCTACCTCCTGTATCACAACCACTTTCACTGGGAAGAAAAAATGGGTTGTAGTTCTAAATGACTCCTTTCTGAGGGGAACGGAGGGTCCAATATTCCAGAAAGACCTCCATCTGGAGTACTGCATCCAGCCCTAGACCTCTCAGTATAGGAAAGACATGGACCTGCTGAAGAAGGTCGAAAGGAGGTCAAAAAAATGGTCAAAGGAGTTTAACACCTCCCCCATGAAGAAAGGCTGAGAGAATCAGGGGTGTTCAGTGTGCAAGAGAGAAAGTTCCATGAACACCTTGTTCCAGCCTTTCAATATTTAAAGGGGGCTTATAAGTAAGGGACAGACATTTAGCAGGGTCTGCTGTGACAGGACAAGGGGTAATTGTTTTAAACTAAAAAATGGGAGATTCAGATTCGACATGAGTAATAAATTTTTTATGATGAGTGTGGTGAAACACTAGAATAGGTTGCCCAAAATGTTGGTAGATGCTCCATCCCTGTAAACACTCAAGGCCAGGCCAGACAGGCCTTTGAGCAACCTGATCTAGTTGAAAATGCTCATTGAAGGGAATTTGGACTAGAAGACTTTTAAAGGTCCTTTCCAATCCAAACTATTCTATGATTATATGATTTATCACACATGAATCTACACTACCTACTTCTTTTTTTTTTTTTTTTAATGCAACAAATGGTATCTTATTGACTGTAAGAACTTTTTTTTCATTCCTAAACTGATATGAAACCAGTAGGTCAGAAAAATCCCCAAGGAATCTTTCCTTTTAGTATATCAACATCTACCCAATAAACTATGAAAATCTTTATTAGATATTCACAACACATAAGATTTTTTTAATTGGAACATCCTGATGGAAACAGTAATGAGCCAGTTAAATTATAGTCCTAATGTTCAGAATTTATTCGTGTAGATATTTCATGCACACACTTTTATTTCAATAATGGCAGTAAAAGTAATGTGTCAGACATTTATTATCCAGTTTCAAATAAAGTACGTTTTAAAAATTCTTTAGTTACTTATGATTATTTAAATTTTTAAACTTTTTATTTTTATTTAATTATTTTCTACAGCATGTTCTCTTCAATGAGCCTCATGGCTGCCAGACCTGTATGTCTAACTTCCATTCACTAACATAGCACAGATCCTGACATCCCAAGAGAGGGCCTGTGTATCTTCATGTTTATTTTAAAGTAGAGTTAGCATTAGTAAGGCTTTTACTACTTTATTTTTATACTCACTTGCTACACAGAGTTGTTTCATTACTAGGGAAGGCTTGCCCAGTTAGGTTTTTTTTTTACTTATCTGTTAGGGTGGCTGAGATGAGGCTAATTTCATTGTATATGCTTTCAAAATTTATTTCAAGTAATTTCTCCCTTAATTTCTTTTAAAAAACTTGCTCTTCAAAGTGTAACACATATAAAATACATTAGGGAAAATAAAGGGAACTAGATTGTAGAATAAAAAACAAAAACAGAGCATTTTTTCTGGAAAGCTGAAGTTTTACTGTGAGTAGCTTTACAAATAACACCAATTTACCATTTAAACAGACAAGTTAAGCCATTTAGCCTTTGTTAAAAGTAATTGTATCTCATGTTCTGATTCTGTTTTGTAATGATTATTCCAGTGAAAGAAATTTAACTGCATGTCAATTAAAGGTCAAATCTTGTTCCCAGTGAATTCAATGTAAGTTTATCATCAGGACTAGCATTTCATAATAGTATACATATGATAAATCTGATAATATATTGCCACAAGGTAAACTTAGCATGCTTCTAAAATGCAGATTTGCAAATATTTCTCTAGATGGTCTTATTTGAAGTTCACTCAACACTATGAAAAGTATTTGAAGGTAGTCTTATATCTATGTATTTGCTTTTTATTTTTTAAATAATATTTTAGTTCAGAATTATTATTATTCAGAAGATTCATATAAACTTTTCTTTGCATGTGTTTTGCTTTCTTAATAGAAAAAGGAAGGTTTCTGGAAGAAAAAAAAAAAAAAAAAAAGAGAGGACAAAACAGATATAAAATCAAGTGTGTTTTAACTCATGTTTCTCCCCCTAGATTTTCTACAGAAAAAAGATTAATAAAAAGTTATGATTAGCTATGATTGTATGTTTTTCCACGCAAATGTGTCTAAAAGCAGCACTGCAGTCATCCTTATGGTGCCTGAATTGCTGTTGTTTGTGTGAGCACATGGGGGCATCTTAAGAAGTCAGACAGATCTATGTACAGGATATTTGCAGGTATTGAGTGACCCTGCATTTCAAGTATGCTATCCTAGTATTACAAGACATTCACAGAGCATGGGATTTGGAATATTCTGCAGATGTGCAAATAGCTGTGCATTTCAGATGACTCTGACAGAGACAACATCTGGCCAACTTCACATTGGCTGCTGGCTAGCAGAGCCCCTTTTCAAAAGCACAGTCCAGAATTTTGAGATCCATAGCTACATTTGCAGTGCTAAATGTAACCAGTCTATAATGTGTCTCCTGTGTCCAAGACAAAGTGGTACCCCAAGATTATTCAGTGACAGCCTCTCTATTGGAGACTGATTATGTCTGGATCATCTAACACATAAGGATGGTGGAGCACTGGAACAGGCTTCCCAGAAAGGCAGTTATGCATTAAGCCTAACAATATTCAAGAGCATTTGGACAACACCCTCAGACACATGGTGTGCATTTTGAGGTTGTCCTATGCAGGGACAGGAGTTGGACTTGATTCCTTCCAGCTCAGGACATTTTATGATTAAGTGATTCTATCATTTTGAATAACTTCTGGGGCCGTTGTGTTGCCCTCATGGTATTAAGACATGACAGTTATTAGGAAATAACAGATGTGCTTTTTCTTTCTTCCCTTATTACAAAGTGTGTGAACAGTATCAGAACTCCATGACAATCACCTGTGTGACGCCACCTGTGTTTCCTGTACTTGGAATATGGAGGTTATGTAGAATTGTTTGATCTGCTAAGTCTAATTGGGAGAGTGTTAGAGAACTGTGTAAGGCAGAAGGAGCCAAGACTAAAACAATACTGCCAACATTGATTTTTAGGAAAGAGTTAATCTTAACTCCTGAACAATGACTGGGCACTGTGCCAGAAAATGTAAAGTTGCACAAAACTACACATTAAAATAAAATAAAATAAAATAAAATAAAATAAAATAAAATAAAATAAAATAAAATAAAATAAAATAAAATAAAAGAAAATAGAAAACAACTATAAATGATCAGTGGATCAGTGTTTGTGCTTGTTTCCTGATAATCCTTTATTTAGCAGCATAAATAAAGACTTTTTTTTCTACTTTCTTTTCCTATCTGTCTCTGCTTACATAAAAATGGAATAGCAAGTCTAGTTAAATAGATAAAATTATTCTTGAATTACAAGGCTTTTCTCATGCTAGTATCATTGCTTTGAATATCATATCTTCATCACTTACAACTTGTATGCAGTATGAATGAACAAGAATATTCTTCACTGAATGAAAACCCTTTGCTAGATATATTTTGTAGATTTTCACTTTGCAGATCATTATTCAAATATAAATTATGCAAATGCAAAGAAAGTTAACGATAACAAGTAAGAAAATAAAGTCAGTCCAACTTTGGCCCAAAATCAGTTCACAGGGAAGGGAGAACAGTGAAAAGAAACAATAGGTGACAGGTAAGTTCTGCCTTTTATAAGGTGGATCATGTGCTTACAATTAGCAGTTTCTAGTTGTACAGAAGATAACAATATCTCAATATATCAATAAGGATAATCTTTTCTACTTACAGGTAGCATGGTTGGCAACACAGCAACTCTTTTTATGCAAGTTTGATAATTACTATTGAACTTGAATTTAGGTCATTACAAAATCTTTATTTCAAAAAATTGAATTCTGCGGAAGTACTATAGTATTCATTAATAAAAAATAAATTTAAAAAACCTACCATGAACGCTATTATTATTATTATTATTATTATTATTATTATTATTATTATTATTATGTTGCATTTATTTAGTCTTGGTTCTGTTGGCAGCATATGCCAATACTGGAAAAAAGAGAAAACCAAACCAAATCAAACCAACCAACCAACCAACCGAAAACAACAAAAAACCCGAAACAAAAAAAAAAAAAAAACCAACAACAATACAAACAAACCCAAAACACCTAAATTGAAAAACAAAACAAAACACCAACCAGGATGGCACTGGAGCCTAGCTAAAAGGTTAATTCTTGTCTCAGTTTTTAGGGTCAAATTCTGACAGACATATGGAAGAAGGTCTAATGCTAGCTCCTTCAAAATAGCAACACAGATGTGTTACCAATATATAATTTTTATGCTGGGTAAGTGTCTTATTTTCAGACATTAAATGTACACAAAATCTGCAGACAGATGATGTTGCTGTATGAAGGACCAGACACATAAGTGTGAGGTCAGGAATAACCCTAGGCCAGTTATTTGTGCAGTTTTACATGGTTCCAGCTATTTTTGTTGTTAGTCTGATGTATAAAATGGATTGTTATTATTTTTTATTTCTTAGGAGTGAAAGTCCCTGACATGATAATACAGACATGAATGCATTTTTCAGAAATTGTAATTTTCACACCAGGTGATCTAAAACTCCAGTGAAGGGAGGAATAGGCCATTACTGTGTCTGCTCTGGAAGACCATGGCTTAAGAAGAAAGACAAAAAACCCCAATCAAGCAAGCAAAACTCTTTTAAAATTAAATTTTCCTCATGCACACACATGCACACATGAAGACTACAACTATAGAACAGAGATGTGGCAAGATTTGCAATATTAGCACTGGAGTGTGTAAAAAAACACCCAGTTTAGTATGGTGTTAACATGAGATTCCACTAAAAACATAAATTCCTGCACTGCTTGGCAGGTAGCTTAAGTAAAAACCAAGATAGAAAAACTAATGTTCCATGAAAAACAATACACAGAGAGAAAGAGAATGTATAACTAATTACTACACTACTTTCTGTTTCTCTTTGAGTTTCAGAGAGGTGTCTGCAAGTCTTCTTTCTATCATGATCTTTTTTGTAATCTTATATACAATTTTTTTTAAAGAATTGACAAGTACACTCTAGATGTCTCATCTTCTTTCTAGAACAGAGGAATAAACCATTCATATAAGTCATGTTTATCTTCTGTCTTCTAGAGAAGTTTTATTCTTTCTGAGAATTTATTTCTTTAGTTATTTCACAGTAACTACCACCTGGAGTTTACAGATACATAATAATGTTTTTCATTTACTCTTTATTAGTTGCAGAGTATATTTTTACAGTATATATGCACTTTCTTGGATCTATAAGAATTCAAGAACTATGCTGGCTCATCACTCGGCAGCTAATTTTGAAGCTTACAGATCCCAAAATATCTCTCTTCACTACTGAAAGGTGTTTTGATGAATGTCTTTCTAAGAAGTTGTTTGTATCAACTTCATAGAAGTATGTTTTAATACTCCAATAGATGTTGAGATATAGTAAAAATTATCTGCATCTTCTAATGTACCCATTATTTTTTTGTTATGATTGTGTCTCTATCTGCAAGAGAAGTTGTGGAAGTAAGGTAATTTTTTACTGAAAAAAAAAATATTTTTTTTGTATATTTTTGTTTAAGCTTTTCTTCTTCATGACCTGTTTGAGTCAAAATATGTATCTTTACTATCTGTGGTAAGCAAGTAATTGGACTAGTTGGTGCTTAAAGTAGGATATTTAGATGAAGAAAAATGAATTATAACAAGTACATTTCAGAAACAATTCTAAAGACTTCAGCCTATTGTGGAAACAATAAGAGCTACATAAAATACTGGTTTTCAGAAAGGACTGGAATAGGATAAAGGTAGGACAGAGAAGCTTTGGCACCTGTGTGCTGTGAGCTCTGCATCATTTGGCAGTCTGGTCGTGAACACCCTTTACCATAAAAATGTACTGCTCCTGCTCTGTCAAGCACATAGATAATAATAGAAAATACCCAAATATCTAATTTTGATAAAGCACACCATTTTTATTTTTAAGAATTTTAAGGACTAAACGATTACACATATTACAGAAAACTTGAGAACGCAAACAGGGATTTGTGTCTTATATTCCTAGTCTTCAAAGCAAAAAGATATTTTCTTTATTTTTGGCAGAGCTGTACTCTTGTGCATTAACTACAGTGTTTAAAACAGTGACTAAAAAAAGTTTCAATTTTAAATAGATTAATTACTGACAATTTTCTAATTTAAATTTATGTACTAGAGAATGTAACTCAGAGAAATGTAGGCAGTCAATTATTGATCCTTAAAAGCACACCAATACCTGACAATTTGGTTTTACTTTTGCACTGATTTTGTTTTTGTTTTTGTTTAATTTGCTGTCATGTCTTCTATCCAGATAGTGTTTTTATATTTCTAATATCTTGCATTAATTTATCTTTAATGATTCAGTTAATGTCATTAATTATCTTACAGTTGTAATTTAATCAGAATAAATTAACAATTATGCTTTTGTACCTATGAGAACTATACAATAAGGTCAACTTGCAATTTTTTTTTTTAAATATTTTTTTGCCTTGTAAAACTTCTGTGTGACCTTAACATTCTTCTCCTCTCTTTCTTCACTAGTTACACCTTTAGTGCACTGTACTGGGATTTGATTTTTCCAAACATAAAACTAATTAAATGTAACCAACATCATCACCTTTGTATTCAGAAAAGGACCAATTGGAAATTGTTTGGTTAAATCAGTCTAAATCATAATTAATATAGTGGCTATATTTTAAAAATATATTCTACCTTTATCATCTGAAAGAGAAAAAAATGGAAGAGGATTGCAGACCAGTTAGGAAATAGAGATTATAAGATATTGTACGCTGTATATATCAGTTTAAAAACAAACAAACAAACAACAAAAAACCCCAACTTTGTGTTCATTTAAAAGGATATATATATTTTTTTTATATTAATTTGCTGTTAAGATTGAAGTTCTAGCAATTACAAAAGCCAAACTCCAATCAAATGATGTTTTAAAGCCATGTACAGCCTTACATGGAGACATATAGAAACCTTAATCTATTGGTTAGCAATTTTACTGTCTGCAGGTGCTGCCATTTTAAGATGACTTTTGTATTGTGGGACTGAGCATTAATTTGTTTTATGAGTATATCAGAATCATTGAGGCTAACCATTAACCTAGTGCTGCCAAGTCCATCACTAAACCATTGCCCTAAGAAGGTCATCTATGTGTCATTAAAATACCTCCAGGGATGGTGACTCTACCACTTCCCTGGGCAGCCTGTTCCAGGGTTTGACAATGCTTTCTGTGAAGAATATTTTCCTAATATCCAACTGTATAAGCTTCAGTATGTTTATCAGCACAGTGAAGTTGACAAACAGACTCAGTCTGATAGACAAGATGTTGCAATAATACGTTCTATTTTACTTTACCCATGTTTACATGGTAATTTGCAAACAGACACAAACAAGCTCCTGCAGTGTTACAGACCTGCTAGCCAGATGCTTGTCAGCTCCAACCAGGAAGCCTTGAAGGCAAGTTATCATGATGCTACAGCTGAGCTTCTGCCTCTACACATAGCTTGTTATTCTGGGCTTACTGTTGCTCTATTTTTGACTCAACAGCTGTTTGAACTAAAAATAACTTTGGAAGAAAGCTGAATCCTGAGGAAAAACAAGGCTACAAGTGAAGAACTACCTGGATGCTTGTTAAATCACTAATGCTAGCACAGCTGGAAAATTTGGGATAGCTGTCTAGGGTCTTCATGCAAAAGTAGCTCACATTGGCAGAGATGAATGGAGGCAAATCTGTTACTGGATGGCTGAGCCTAACACAAGCAGATGCTTTTCATTTAAGAGATGAATTTAGAAGTTGTGTTACATTGTTAATTCTAAATTAGATCAGCTAACTTCTTTCATGTTCGTGTCCTGAAGTCTCTTATTTTAATCTGATCTCAACACTACAAAAATGTATACAATTTCAGCAGGAGAAGCCAGCATATTAAGCACATTATGGAATGAGGGTCAGGAGCTAAGTATTATTTATGTGGTTATAATAACCACATGACAATAAAGAATTATTAATCCTCTAACCTGCATTAAGTAATGCTTCTTAAGGTTACACACTAATATTTTAAAAACTCAGAGTCAATTAAGAAAAGCTTTTAACACAGTAAATCTGCCAGATAACTAATTTCCTGTTCTTAGCTAGTTTAATAATAGTTGGTGAATCTGATTATCCTAATCAATTCCAAAACTGCAAGGTGTCCAGTGAACGTATTTCAAAGACAGAAGTTTGAATAAATTTCATAAAAGTACATTATGATATTGTGATAGGTGTAGAGTTATTTATGGTAAAAATTGATCTGAGTCTTCTATTTTAATTACAGAATAGAATCACAGAATAACTTAGGTGGAAGGGACTTCTTGATGTCTCTTATCAAACTGCCTTTCTCAGAATAGGTTCAATAAGTTCAGATACCTCAGGATCATTTTCAACAATTCTTGAACATCTGCAAGGTTGAAAATCCCACCAGCCTTCTGGGCAACCACTTCATGGTGAAAAACAACAACAACAACAACAACAACAACAACAATAACAACAACAACAACCAAAAAAAACCAAACAGAAAATAAAAAATAATTCTTCCTTACATCTAATCAGGATTTCAGGTGTTCTAAACTGTGTCCCGTGTCTCTCACCCTTAATCTACCTTTTGCTTTTGCTATGACTGTGTCTACCTGTGACAAAATTTATAAAAACAATGAACTCTTTTGTGTGAACAGAGTCTGTTTAAGCCTTTCTTACATATGCCCTGCGTGGGAGAAATATATTTATTTAGAGTACAACCTAGACCATAGCCTAGAAAGAAGATGCTGATGTTTTGCTTGAGATACAAACTAGTAGAGATTATCAACAAAGTAATTTATTCAGGGAGATAAGGAACAACTGTTAAGAAATACTACAGAAACTCTTCCTTTGCTTTGTTTTAAAGATACTTTATAGTTTATTTTATTTTTTTTTTTAAGAAGGAAATATATGTCACACTTCTCCCACTTCTGTTGTCAAACCTAAAACTTTAAACAAGTCTAATTCATGATTATATATTTTTTTAATTTATTTTCTTACTTCTGTGTGTTTTCTTCATCGAAACTGCAATTTTTTTGATGAGCTAATTTCCAGTCCCTTCTTTGGGCAGTGATAATAGCCTTGGAACTCAATTCGTAAAGACCAGAGATTTTAATTAGGGTTATAAACCACCCAAAAGAATGAAGAAACTCATTTTGAGAGTGTAATGAGTTGACCCTGGTCAGCAACTAAGCACCCATACAGTGTCTTGTTCATTCCCCTCACTATCAGAAGGATAGGGGAGAGAACAGGAAGAGAAAAAAAAAAAAACAAAAAAAACCAAAACAAAACAAAACCGCAAAGAAACAAACAAAATAACCCAACAAGAAAACTCATGGGTCAAGGGAAAGACAGTTTAATAAGTAAAGGGAAGAGAGAAAAAAAAAAAACCAACAAAAAACAAGTGATGCAAAGCCAATCACTCAGCACCTTGCACAAGTAAACTGATGCCCAGGTTGTCTCTACACAATGTCCACCCTGGAACAGAACTGCCTTTCTTCCTTTACCTCCAGTTTTTATTGCTAAGTTATCTCATGGAATGGAATATCACTTTGGCCAATTTGGGTCAGCTGTTCCAGCTATGTCCTCTCCTGAATTCTTGCCCACCCCCAGCCCATTCCCTGGGGTGACAAATCAGGGAAAACAAAAAAGAAGACTTTGACACTGTAAGATAACTCATTAGCAATACCCAAAATATTGATGTTTTATCAACATTGGTTTAGCCACAGACCCAAAACAAAACCATATGTTCTGCTATAAGGAAAGTTAACTCCATCTTGGTCAGAACCAGTACAAAAGATAATCTAAAAATTCCACTTTTCTCCTGAAAAATACCAAAAAAGTTTTAGCGTCTCAAATAACTCATCTTCATGTACTTGAAAATAATCTTCATGTAGCCTGCACAGAAATCCAAAGAGGAAGAAGGAGGGAGTTGGACTGATGATCAAAGAAACTGAAGGCTATGGTACAAATTTTATCTGTTTTATTCACATATTCATTTGAGTTATGGTGCAAATTTTGCACTGTGATACCTGCAAACAATTTACAAGTTTTGTATATGAAGACTTGCTACAAAACATTTCTAATTTTATATTAATTTATAACATTTAGTCATATCTCCAAAGAGATTTTTGTGTTCGTACTTATCAACTACAGATTATAATCTCAGAGTGTACTTGTCTCAGCCTCAGTTTGCTATTATAACAAGCCTGAGGAAGCTAGAAAAGTAGGAAGAAGCCAAATGTTCTACAGCTGTTATAAAATCTCCATGGGGTTTACTGGAACTATACTACTTATGCTTTCTTCATGTATAAGTATTTACTCTCACTATAGATCTCTAAGAGAAGATTTCAGAGTCCAAGGCAGTTTAATCAGGTTTTCTCCATGGACAATGGACATAGATGGATGCTTCCAAAGAACTAATGTAATTATATGAAAAGTAAAATCTTCTAGAAGTTCCTGTGTCAAATCGGCTTGGTGATAACTTAGAATTTAAGTCATATCTTTTAAATGGCTGAAGCTAGATCAGATGAAGTTCACTCCTACTGTCTATGTGTGTAATCAAAGAAGTACGTTTTATTCTCTCTTACACCACATTCTCTATTCTGATACAACTGCTTTCCATAATCTTCTGGAAGAAAATAAAAAACAGGATTTAAGGTTATTTTTTTGTCAATAAATTATTTCCTGACCCTTTCCAAAGTGAGCTTTCATCATTCCTGGCACTTAGAGGTTGGATTCAGGAATTCTGATGCAGTGTGAAGGAAGAGATATTATAAGCAGGGTAGTACACACAGAAGAGAATGACTTAATATGTAACAAAAATGTTCTTCTGAAAATAAGTATAAACTATCATAACAAAATGAAACAGAAACCTAAAGAGGAGAGTACCTAGAAACTCAAATTTATAACTTTTATGTATGTAAAGAATCTTCTTGTTTTAATAAAACTTCAACTATCAAATTTATGGTGGTTGCAAATGCCTATAAACTGTGTCTCGGTATGCTTATAAATGTGCTCAAGAATGTACATCACACTTTTCAGAGGTTTAGGACAAGCGCAATTCATTTTCATAAGGGCAGGATCTTGAAATTCTCACTTATGTTCAGAAATATATAAAGGTTTTATGTGTTGTAAGCCATCCTTCACTGAAAAGATTTGGCCTCTGTCTTTTTCTCTAACAGGCAAACACAAATGAAATTTGAGGGATCTGAAAAATAAAAGAAGACCTACACTAGGGTTTTCATACATATACTAAAGCAAGACAGTTTGCTTGAATAAACTATTGCTATAAACAGCAAGACCCAATGACTTCAACTGTGATAAGGGAGGTACAAAGCTTTCTTCCAGAAACTACATAAACATAGAAAAATGAGAATGAGGATACTCTAAAGAAAAGATGCAGATAAACACCGCAATTTCTGCCCTACTAATTGAATGTACTTTTGCTGATTTTTATAGATGGATCTCCTAGGAACAATCACGTTGACAGACAGTAAAGTGAGGTTAGAATGGAAGAAAATAGCTATTGTTAGAGCAGTAAGACAAAGAGATGGCAGGAAAAAACTTGATCTTACACAGTTCTTTTCCAGGTCAGACTTACTGAAGTTAAAGCATTCAGGTATGAATTTTAATAATATGTTCTATAGAACATAAATACAACAAAAATTGTAAGGGAATATGACCATATGAAAGAGCACCGTAATCACAAACTAAGAAAGTGAATAACTTTTCATCACAGACTCTTGAGATTTGTGACTGAAATCTGAGTAAAACACCTACAAAGCCCCCAAACAACTGCACATTGCTGCTTTTTCTTTGTCTTTAATGATCAGACACAGAGAGGACAAGCCATAAGATATTGATGTAGATGTTATGAAGCTTCTTTTCTCAGTGCTGATTGTCAACAAAGAAATATGAAGAACATCCACTAAGCATGGATGCAATACACAGTCATTTCACCTGCAGCCATTTGAAGTAATTTGTGACTTTCAGCCATCCAGGCTAAAAGGAAGAAAAGTAGTGGAAGAAGCCGTGAGGATACTTAAAAAGTGCTGTTCCATTACAATAATTTATTTTGTTTGTTTACTTTAGTAAAAGATGAGAAGCTATGGAAAACTAACAAATGCAATGCAACTGGTAGGCTATTTGTCTCAAGGTTGGCTGTTTACACCAATTTACACCATTTCTACTCTCAATGTGGCTTCATGTGATATAGTAGGAAGGTCCAAACATTCATAGACAGACAAAACTGCAGCTCATTTCCTCTTCAAATCAGTCTAATCATGCACTGTTATCACAGTTCATCTGAATAATTTGCTAATGGAAGGGAAAACAATGAGATAATGTGAAAATTATAAATGTCATCATTACAATTCTTAAACTGAACAGGAGATAAAGTATTTTTAAGTCAGGTTAAATGCAATTAATTACTCTCAATTAATTAACACTGCTTTGGTCTTCATTGTCTAGCAGCTGACATTGCATAAATTGTTGTTTGTTTTTAGAGATGTTCATATGATAACAATCAATTAATTGTTTCCCACTATTTCACGGCTTTTATTGAGCTGAACTGTTACAAGTGGTAATGGTTCACTGACAAAATCAAAGAAACCTTAGAGAAGCAGTATAGTCTCTTGCTAAGGTGGAATATCAGCTACTGCAACTTACGCATTTGAATGCTACACTCAAGCTATTGCATAATCAAAAGCAAAATACTGTTTTCCCTGAATTCTGTTGTCGTAGTTCAGCCATAGCCCCTCCCCCCACCCCCAGCTAGCAGCTAAAACAAATGCCACTCACTCACCCCTCCTCTGCCTCCAGCAGGGTGAAGAGGAGAATCAGAAATCAGATTTTGCTGTGGCTGATAGTATAATAAAGAAACAATCCTTCACTATTAGCTGTTTTCAACAAGGCAAAGCTAACAAAAATGTTTTAGATGAGGTGTTACAATTATCAAAGCTAAGATGAAATTTACTAATTCTTACTTGACCTTAAAGAAACCAAGTGTTCATTTCTCCAGAAAGAGAATAAAAAACATGGAAATAAATGTAGGAAAGAGCTCTGGAGATAAATTAAAACAGTAATATGTCAGCCAGAGAAAGAAGGGGTGCTATTTTATCATGAAACTGAAGGAGAAAATAACAAATAGAACTACGGGCATATAAGATATATTCTACTGCATTAGACAACAAGTATGTCTGGTAAATCATTCAAATTTAATTGACTGAGAGAGCTGGATCATTTTCTGACAAAAAAATAGAAACATGAGTTTTATTATCTGATGATACTGTTGTTATTAAATTGCACTTTGAATAAGATTTACAGATAACAAAAAGAAAGCTAACTCATTTCTATTTTTTATTTTGTTGGTTTGCTTCTTTTATAATGAAGGCACAAAGTGTTCCAGTAGCTCCATCTGATTGAATTTCAGTAGTTCAAGCAGTCCAATCATTAAAGTTATTGTCTTGTAAAAATTCACAACAAGATACATGTTCATAAATTTGAAAACTTTGTATAGTGTCTGATGTTGGAACTTTGCTGAAACCAGGCCAGGTTTCAAACTGGCTGCCCAGGGAAGTGGTGGAGTCACCATCCCTGGAGGTGTTTAAAAGGCGTTTAGATGAGGTTCTTAGGGACATGGTTTGGTGCTAGAGTTAGGTTAGGTTATGGTTATACTTGATGATCCTGAGGATATCTTCCAAGTGAAATGACTCTCTAAGATTTTAGTCAATTCATCACACTGTCATGGTCTGATGAGCCATTTCACAGCCTGACTCCATAAGAGATATTGCAATAGAAAATAACACAAAAAGTGAGCTTCAGCTATTTTTTGCTTTATCTTCTGAATTAATATTACTGATATTCTGTGAATACAAATTTGTTACATAATCTGCAGCATACATATATGCAAACTACTTAATTGCTTGTGGTCCTATTTGTGACTGTATGTGAAAGGAAACTTTAAAAATTACTTCTAGTTTTCCTCTTTTGGTGATGTGGAAATAAATAGAGAACTATGAAGTTAATTTAAATGCAGACTTAGGAGTCTAAATACTTAGTGTTTCCTAGGCCTTCAGGTAACTGTCTAGAATTTTGAGAAATTCTTCCTTAAATACCTATGCTTAGAAGTGCTTTGGTATAAGGTTACTTTAACTTTTTTCCTCACGTAAGGTCTGTTATATTCTAGAATTTGTGGGAAACTTGTTCTCCTCTGCATGGTACCTTTAATTTTTTTCAGACTGCATTTTGGTGGCAGTGATGCTTATCTTTTATACATAGAAGATCAATAGTTAGAATGTTGTCCTGGGATCAAGATGACTTTTATACATTTTAAAGATGCATGTCCCAAAACTCAGGAAAATAAAATTTCATTAAAAAAATAATCATTTCAGGTAAATGTATGTACTGATCAAACCCAGCCCCTGAGGAATAAAGAGTGCAGAGGTAGCTTAGACCAGAAATAAATCAGGAAAGAGGGACCTTTCTACTTCAGTGTAATGACTTTTTAAAGATTTAATACATTTAAACTAAAAACAAAGTTTAGTGTATCCTTATAAATTACTCACAAAGTTCTAGCTAAGACACTCACATAAAAAAGGGCTTCTCCTTTTGGGCCTGTTTTGTTTATAATGGTCTAATACATTATAAATGTTCAAGATGCACATATTTGCCATTTTATTTCCCAAAAGGAAACTCAGACCTTTCATGTAAGTGTTTTCCTGTAGCTTTCCAGGTCCAAATTAGAATTTCCAATTAAATTAAAAGGAATTTCTGAAACTAATTGCATAAGACACTGTCTGCCTACAGAAATGTCCCACACATTGCATAGCATAGACCGACCGGCACATGCATGGAATCATATCTTTCCAGGAGAGTGAAGAAAGTGATGACAAACCTAAAGAACAAGTGTTTTGGATCAGTCGCTGCCACATGTGGGCTCTGGAGTAGTAGCAGATGACCTCCCTTCTCCACATGGTTCTCTCATACTGCTACAACCTGCTTCAAAACTCTGTCATGCTGTGCTGAGGTCATGATACACTTACCCTCAGTTTTGTGTTATAAAACCGTTACTCTGGCCAGCTTTATATCTTTCTCCCATTTTCAAGAGACTTCAGGTCTCAAATAATAGAGGGCTATAGAGCTAACTGAATTTCTGGATGTCCTTTTGTTCTCAGTGCTCAGTCGATAGCTCACTCTCTCATGCTTTTATGGATCACTCTAGGGAACCTTGTCAAGACAAAACAGGTAGAAAAAAGGTTTAGTTCAAGCAATTTTGAAGCAAATAATTCAGCAGTCCCAGCTATCTCAGTTTATCCTAATGTGAAAGATGCTCCAGTCCCTTAATAACATTTGTAGCCCTGTGGTGCACTCACTCCATTATGTCCATGCCTCTTTTGTACTATGGATCCCAGAAATGGACACAGGACTCCACATTAGTGCTGCAGAGATGGGAAAAACTACTTCTCTTGATCTGCTGGCAGTGATCTTCCTAATACAGCCCAGGATTGTTGACTTTCTTTGTCACAAGGATGAATTGGTGGCTCATTTTCTACTTGCTGTCCACCAGGAGCCCAAGGTCCTCAGCAGAACTGCTTTCCAGCCAGTCAGCCCCAGGTATGTATTGGTGCCTGTGGTGCCTGCACCCCAGGTGCAGGATTTTGCATTTGCCTGTCTGCTCATGTATCCAGCCTGTTGAGTTCCCTCTGAATGGCAACACAACCCACACTTGTATCAATTATTTCTCACAGTTTTATATCTGCAGACTTGCTGAAGGTGCACTTGGTCCCATCATCCAGAGCACTGATGTTAAACAGTATTGTATCCAATACTGATTACACTTTATCTCAGAATTAAAAGTTTTCAGGATGCCTAGAGTATTTTGTCTTACTCCAGAATATCATTAATATTATGTGGACAGAAAACTTGCAGAAAGCAAGCCTAGGGGTAGATATTTGACAGGTAGGAAGAATTGCCACATCTGTATAGCATATAATGAAATCGAGGCTTGTCTCCAATGACTACTGTGCCATTACCCATGATTCAAGATAATCTAACCCACTCTGAGCTTTCTTCAAACTTCACCATTATTCCAGGTGGAAATTGCACTGCCTATTTCTAAAATCTTATTCAGGTACAGATTTGCAGCTTCAGTTGCATTCCAAATGGGATGAGTGATGATATACCTAAAGGTCTAGTTGCACCAGATATCTCCATTCTACGCAAAAAGATATATACTTGTGATTAAAATTGTGAGCTCTCAAACCAACATGCAGACCTCCAAGCTGCCAGGTTAGATTTGTTTTGTTGAGTACACATTATATTTCAGACCACATCAAAGGGGCTGGTTAAAAGCATTTTTTGTTGTTTGATCATGAACTGCAGAATTTATGTATTTATATGTGTTCATACACATAAAAATGGACATAAGAGTTTTCTTTATTATCTGTCTCAATGTTACTATAAGTATGGTTAGTCTTCTTAAATGAAAAGGTAGAAGCATTTTTTCCTTTATTCCTGCTTTACTAAGACTCAAAAGCTACTGATGTTTTCTGTCTTCAGAGAAAATAAGGTATATCAGGATCTTTTGTTTGTTCATTTATTGATATTTCACTTACTTATCACATTGTCTTATTTTGACAAGAGCTGACAGTATGTGGTCTTGTCCCTTTTTTTCTTGATGACATTAGAAGTCGTCCTTGTAACATATTTAGCTGTCATTGTCTGTTGTTATTTCATCAGATTTCTTTTCTCTTCCAGTCCTCCACACTAAAAAAAAAAAAAAAAATATCCAACACAAACCCAAACTAAACTGCAGAAAGAAAAACAAGGAAATCTCATCCTGTTGCCCCAAATCATAAGACTCGGAAAACTTCTTTTCTCTTTTTTTTTTTTGTTTTATTTTCTTTTTTACTGTAGCACTCTAGCCAAAATGTCACTGAGTCATATTTTCCCTTTAGTAAGTCTTGCTTCTTGTTCTGTCATATCTTTTTTCCATCTTACTGCCTCTCCTCTTAAACTCAGTCTTGATTTTCCTTCATTCTGTAACTGCTAAAGCCCTGTTTGGAGCAGCTGAAACTGAGCCCTCACTTTCAGAAAGAGATTCATGATCCATGACACATTTATCAAGATAAATTAATATTGTGATTTAATTTTTTTTTTTCTGATTTTCTAAAAAAAGCAGCAGAGATAAGAAGATAAAGATCTGATTTTCCTTGGTGCCACTGCAGAGTCAGAGGGAAATATATTACTTTCTGGGAAATGAGAACGAGGACAAAAAAACAAACAAACCAGCCTTGTGCAGCTCAGGCTGCTTGACCATCTTGACTCTTCTGAATAATGGAATGTCTAACATGCTTCAGTAATTTCAAATAGGTTATCCCTGTTTTCAAAATTACCACTGTAATACGTATTTCACTACGACTTTCCACTGTCAAAGCTTTGTGTGGGAGAGTGGGAGGATTCCAATACTGGAATCCAAACAAAACAGTCTTAGTATGGTTGTGAAGGCAACCATGTGTCAAAGTACATGTCTCAAATTTTATTTCCTCTTCCCCCTACATTGTTTCTCAACACAGCCAGTACAGCAGAGCCTAGAAAACTATGGACATCAAAAACATGCCTATTAAAAACCACATCAAAATGAATACATCTTGGATGGAGCAGCACATTCTAATGAGAAATATTTGTCAAAGATGTTTTGACTTGCTCTGGTCAGTACACTTAAAATGATACTTATTTCTTCCCTGTAGTGAAAGAAGCATCCTGAGTTGTCACCATATATTTTGAGGCATACAACCAAGAATAATTTCAGTAGTACAGCATGTTTGGACACCACATTTTTTTTAGATTTTAGATAACAATTTCTAAACCACTTTATTTAGAAATACTACTCAGTCTAGAGTTATTATTCAAACAATTAGTACATAATATGCAAAGTGAATAAGAGCAGGGGTAGGCTATAAAAATTTTGAAGTTTCCTGAAGAAGGTAAAAAATTCAGAAGTATCTGTTACATTTTTCGTATATTCTTTTAATTATTGTTCATTTTATAAAACCAGCATCCATGTGTCTGTATTCAAATAAGCTCAAAATATTCAGCATAACTTTTTTTTCTATTTCAATGATTTGTTTTGCAAAGTAAAATTTAAAATATAATGCAAATTAGAACTCCATCCTTAAATAAGACGACATCATTAGCCCTGTTTTATCAAAGGGCTTATTATTTTGTCATCAGGAATGTGTGTCTCACTCATTGGTTATTGCTATCAATATAGCATTTTGAAATCTGTTTAAGCCATGAATTAATGTCTTAAGATTTTGAAATGACACCACTATAAATCTTAAGCTATTGCTATAATTGATTTTAATGTCAACAGTTCTTGGTTTAACTTAGCATATTAAGTCTTGTAATAGAGAAAATGCTAGGAAAACCATTAGTATGTGATGAAAAAAAGAACAACCTATTAAATAGTGGAGCTACCAACATGCCAAAAATAGTTTGGCTTGGATCACAGTATTCTACTTTAAAGCTAGAGTGAAAGAGCCAGCTTATAGCATTGGAAATGCTAAACATAAACAGTTTACTGCTTAAAGTGGCTTTATTTTGCAATAAGTGTCCTAATGCATTTAGTGGTCTATTATTGTACAGTCATTATGAGCCAATTGATTTCTAATTGCCTATTTGCCCAAATGAAGTGGTTTTGATTTTATTTCTGTTTAGTTGGTTTGTTGTTGTTGCTTGCTTTTTTTTTTTTTAATGTGTGTTTTGTTTTGGGGTTTTTTTTGACAAATAAAGTAGCAATAGGGTTGTGGTGTTTTGATTTATTTGTTTGTTTTATTTGTCATCAGTCATTGAGGCAGAAAGTGGGCAAGTAGCTTATATGCCAAGGAAGTGAAAATTTTACGAGTATGCTGCAAGGTTGCTAAAATAATACATTTAATGAGATACAGGAATTGCTTCAGTTTCTGATGAAGACTTTGGGACCAGTTATCCAGCTAGAATAAATCAATAGCTTCCATGAAGGAAAAGAATTCTGCTGTCTCTTTTTCACTATAGGTGGAAAGCAATTTTATTTCTCATACTTTGAAAGGAAGGTAATGACTCACAGCACACAGATTGACTTTTTTTTTTTTTTCCCCACTTTGCCTAGGATTCTTGAGGATTGATTCTCAATAATAGAATAATTAATATTATAATGTTATCTAATAATAATAGAATAAATCCTTTCAATATTAGTGAAGCTACTACTCATCTGTGTGAGAGACATACAGTGAAAACTGAATTCAGGAAGGCTGAGGCTGTTTTGGAGTTAAGGAAATAATGGAAATTATGAACAGAATCAAAGAGTGAGAAGGGAGATGAAAGCTTGAGAATTCAGAAAAGTGGAATAATTGAGCTTAGTCTTTTCAGATAGTGATAACTTTATTGTGCTCAGAGACAAAGGAAAAGACTGCATTGCCATTTTCACAAGGAACTCTGACTTGGTTCTGTACCTTTTTGTAAAACGTTTTATCTAAAGTCCTTCGTGCATGCTTTTCAGCCAAAACTTATTTAACAAATCTTATGATTATATTTAAACATGTTATTATCTTTTTTTAAATGATAAAATATTCATTGCTAATATTGATAAAGATTTTCAGTTCACACTTTATTGTGGATTAAACATGATAGCATAAAGTAATAAACAAAAATGTGAATAAAAGAGTTTTAATTTAATAAAATAGAAAAACAATCTCTAAATCATTCTACAAATTTTGAACATGTGAAATGCTTCAAAGACTGACATTTCTAATATCTACAGGAGTCCTATGTTTAAGGAAAACATTTGTAATATATTGCAAGATTTTTTCTTTATTTTTCAAAGTTTTCTTAAAAATATGTTATTGACAGAAAAAAATCATTATATATTTTCTGCTCTCACATAGTTATAAAATACTTTTCATTGATAGGAGAAATAAGAATCTGACTTATGATATTTAGAGATTGAACTAATCATGAAATATCAAAGATTTTTTTTTTTTTAAAAGGAGTTTTTTATAGGTTATTTGAACTAACTATATAATCACTGGCAAACAGTTACCAGGCATGCTTGTGATAGTGAATTGAAGATTCTGGGCACAATATTAACAAGTTTTGTTGTTGTTGACTAACACTAATCTTATCCTATCTTCTCTGACGTTTTTTACTCATACTTTTTTATTTTATTCTGTTTTTCTCAATAAGTTTAATTACATTTGTTAGTGCTTGGGATTAGCTATGTATTATACAGAAAAAAAAAAAAATAAATCACTGGGTCAATATTTCCTGTTAATATACTGCTGGGGATTTTGTAATAAGAATTTTGATGGGAAAATATAAAAATAAATAATTCATTTAGATAAATATTCTAATTAAAGAGGTTTCAAAATTAACAAAAAAAAATGAAAAACATTGTTTTGATTGAAAATGTTGCTTCTTACAATGCTTTGCAATTATTTTAAGGCTAAAATGTAAAAAAAAAAAAAACACCAATGTTTCTAGATGAAATCTTTTTATTGTCCTAAATTTTGTTGGATATATTTTTTCAATAAAAAAACAAAACCAAACCAAAACAAAACACCTTTTTGGAACTGGAAATTCTTTTTAACATTTCTTAAAACTTGGAGGATATGAAAAGCTTTTCCATGCTATTGCAGTTAAAAATACTTAGCATTTTTATACCTAAAGCTAGATGCAACCCTGCCTAAATAAATACATTCTTAAAATATTCTAAATAAAGTAGAACTTTAATACAGCTTAAAATTAAAAAATGTTATCTGCTGCATTGTAATTTCTTGCTTTGCTAAAAGTACTAAAAGAAGTCTATTAATATATTAATAACACTGTCGTGGTTGAGACGGACAAACGACATGGACCAAATTCTTTCAAGATGAAAGTAATAGGTGCCATTTTTTGCTACAAGTGCATTTTTATACAATTCTATTTATTTTATACAATTATTTATTTATTTTTATTTATTTATTTATTTATTTTTTATTATTTTATACAATTATTTATTTTTTATACAATTCTATTCAATTTTATTTATTCTATTTCACCATAAAATATTCTAAATAAAGTAGAACTTTAATACAGCTTAAAATTTAAAAAATGTTATCTGCTGCATTGTAATTTCTTGATTTGCTAAAAGTACTAAAAGTAGTCTATTAATATATTAATAACACTGTCGTGGTTGAGACGGACAAACGACATGGACCAAATTCTTTCAAGATGAAAGTAATAGGTGCCATTTATTGCTACAAGTGCATTTTTATACAATTCTACCAGTTCGTGTGTCTTTTCACTATTGGTTACAAGTTACAGCACTATCATCTCATTGGTTAATTTTGCTATCATCCATGTTATTCTTCTAGCCCCTTCTCTCTCACAGGTACATCTCCATACCTCCGGATACTCCTTTACTCCCATCCTTCTCAAGGGTAAATCTTAATATCTTCAAGGCTGATCTCTACTCCCATATTTTCTGTCAAGGATTCCACAGACCCGCTGCAGTTTCCCACATAACACTCTCTCTTTGACTAGTCTAATATCTACTAAACATGTCAAAGAAGAAAGAAACATAAGAAATTTATTTTAAAATTATGCTTCTTAAGGAAGACAGCAAAGACCTTTTACAAAAGGCCTTTCCCAGAAAGCAAGAAAACAGGCTACTCTGCCCAGTTTAAAGAAGTGCATAGATATAAACTAGGCTTATTTTTCAACCCCCAGCTTCATAGAGTATTTGCACTGTGAAGAATTACTTCTGAAACTGAATAGAAGTTCTATGTACATGGATCAGTGAGAGTTCTGGGGATGTTCTGGGATGCAGGGAGAAAAAATGCTGAATGAAGATTCAACTTCTGTCTTTCACAGTTAAAATTTTGGGCTCAAATTTTGTAAAACTTAAAATCCTGTTGCAGAATCTGAACCTGGTGAACCTACCTATGGTGTCCCTACAAACAAGCCTGAAAGTGCACAATACAAGTAGTCTGTGTCCTGAGGCACATGTCTCACAAAATTATTGCCTGAGGAGTGACTGTGTTTCAACATTCCACTCATTTGATGTATTTACTTACTCATGATCATTAGCTTTTTATTGTATAAATCCATTATCAGCTGAATAACTTTCCATAGGAAAGAATAACTGGCACAGATATTTCCACCTGAAATATCACTGATTATGAATGTCATAGCAGAGAAAATTAAGCTAATTTTTTAATGAATACCATTTAAGGCTTTTTTGGATTAACAGACTGAAACAGAAACAAACAAACAAACAAAAATATTGAAAAGCAGAGAAAAACTACACTTTAAAGAGTCGTTAACTGTTCTTGCTATTTCATTTAAAAGATGATAACTAGATAAATGTCAAGGAAAGATTTCAGTATCATCTTTTAGTCAGGCTGTGGAGCCTCACAGTGTGTTTGCATTCCAGAGGTCTCTTTGGAACCTGGGTCTAGGTATAAAGAATCCCTGTGCAGAGATGCTGTAAAAACTATCCATGCTACATACTTTAGGCAATCAGACACTTGTAACAGGATGAACTGAGAAAACATTTTTCCCCTCCACTGGCTGTAGAAGGAAGCTAGATAACTTGCTGGAACTGGGCGACATGATTCCTATGCCCTGTACTGCTGTTTCTTTCTTTTCAGAGTAAATGGGAAACAAAAATCAGGGGACAAGTAAATATAACTTCCTTACCTTGGTTATAATGCACAAGCTGATTAAACCATATAGAGATTGATAATGGTAATGTTAACATCAAATGCCACCAATCCTGAACACTATCAAGCTATGGCTTCCTTAAGAAAGAAAATATATTTTGCCTGCATAGCTCAGACAGCACTTCCTATCTGTCAAGATTAGAAATGTGAAAGCTCTCCTTTCATTTTCAGGACTTTCTCCATTAGCCATATTGATTTAAGTTTCCTTCTGAAGAATCAATACCTTGAGTGACATCCAGCTAGCCTTGAAGCATCATTTTCTTCAGCAGATATGTTGTGGTCTGTACCATGCATTCACTAAACTGGTTTCAATCTTTGCTTCTCATGCCCTTTTCTACCCACCACACAGTAAACATTTTTATTACACAAACTGTCTGTAGCCAGTTGAACACCTGTTGAAGATATTAGGCAGATATCTGGGGAGATCCTCTGTCACTATTGAATTGATCAGTGTGTTTCAGGTATCAAGCTTCAAAAAGTAATGCTTAAACAGGCAAAGACATATGTCTCAACATTAGTTATGCCAATAAAACACCCTCTATGTGCTTCGTTTAACTGAAAAATATTGCTTGTGTGTCATATATGGAGACCTAACATGCTCTTAATATTCAGACCTATATAAGATCGTATGATATAAATTGAGCCTGAAAGTTCTCAGAACCAGGAAGCCAATCTTCTTTCCCTCATTTGAGACTGTTGGCTCCTGGTCCAATTTCATGCTCCTTTCCACTTCAGAATTCTAAACTCTTAAGATTGTTAATGGATTAATTCAACATACTATCTATATAAGGACCATTCCCTTCCCTTCCCTTCCCTTCCCTTCCCTTCCCTTCCCTTCCCTTCCCTTCCCTTCCCTTCCCTTCCCTTCCCTTCCCTTCCCTTCCCTTCCCTTCCCTTCCCTTCCCTTCACTTCCCTTCCCTTCCCTTCCCTTCCCTTCCCTTCCCTTCCCTTCCCTTCCCTTCCCTTCCCTTCCCTTCCCTTCAAGTTACATTAAACTGAAAACAAAAATATCTTTGAGAATTAGTTATCACAAGTACTTATTTCTATCTTTATGAAATATTGGTGTTTGATATAAACTCCAATAACAAAAAGCAGACCTAATAAAAAATACATTTCAGAATCTGAAATAATTTTTTTAGTACAATGAATCTTTGATTGAACATCTGAAGCATTTAAGGTCAAAGTCTAGAATTTTTTTTTTTTTTTTCCTGGCATTTACTGGGTACTGATACTTATGCTGGCAAAATTATTTAAGAATACAGTGTCAACCAATAGGATAAGTGTAACAGTTCAAAAGTCTGGTTTTTTTAGATCTTTATTCAAGATCGTTATAGTATTACTGAAGTCAATGCCCCTAAGGCAGGGGTGTCAAACTCACTTTCATGGAGGGCCACATGAGCCTTGTGGTCGCCTTCAAAGGTAGGAATAGTTATATTTATAGAGTCCTAAAATCACATATGTCCCTTTGAAGGTGACTGCAAGGCTGATGTGGCCCCCAGTGAAAATGAGTCTGACACCCCTGCTCTAGAGCATTGAAATTGTTTAGTTTCAATCTTTTAAAGGGTTTAGTTATCTATTGTGACAGTTTTCATATTTTAACATATTGGTTCAGAAATTTCAATTTTAATAATTGTTCCAAAATACAGTTTCTCATCCTTCCATGGATATCAAGAAAGAAGAATATGTATCTACAGGGGAAAGATTAATTAGAGACCCTTCAAAGTCTGTGTGGGGAAGAAAGTTAGTATTTCAGTGAAATGATTAATCTCCTTAAAAATAAAACAAAGTTTACACTCCCTTTCCCTGGGACAATCACTTGCTCTCTGTCCTAGGTCTACTACTGTTTCTTACTTCTACGTGTTCCAACTTTTAAAGATGCCACTGGTAACTTATCAACTCCTTTCCTCCCTTTTGTGTTGTTGCTTGTGGCAGTGTCCCCATAAAGCCACATTTTGTTAGTCAGAAATCACACAACCATGTATAGGTAGAAAAATTTTGAGCTCTACTGATCCTCTGCCAAGCCAGAGAAACTTTATGTTATTATTTGTTAATTAATTTATTTGCTTGTTTATACATTTCTTTCAGAGTATAAAAAATGACAATCTTCACTTTACAAAAAATATATATCCACTTGAAATTTCTTTCACCAGAAATTATTTGTGTCAATTAAAACTATCCATTACTGTTTGATATGTTAATTATTATAAGAATAATAACTGTGTAAATTCCTTCAAATAAGGGGAAGATCACCAGCTGAGTTCTGTGTTGGTTCAGGGTGCAGAATAAGAAAAAGGTCTACTTAAGTGGACACTTAGCAGTTCATAAATCCTAACGGGATATGATATTCTTTGGAGGGAAGACCTTGAGAGAAAGGCTAAACAAAAAGTAACAGCCTGAATAACAGGATTACCCACAACATACTCAAATTGTAGGCACATCTGTTGTAGGCAGTTGATTTATTATGATAATTTATGCTCTTAATCTTTTTGTAAATAGGCCTAGAAGCAATGCAATGAATACATAGTAACATACTTCAAAATAAATGGATTCATCTGTGTAGGTGTGAAAATAGAAATTCAGTCTCTTTTCAGTTCTTTGGGCAACCAGCCATTACTACTTTCTGTAGCACTTCCAGGTACTGGCATTTTTGGATGTACATGAATAAGGGATGAGCTCTACACATGCAATATATAAATTGCCATTCTGGGATTCCAGTTCATCTGCATTTTTTTTTTTCATTGTTCATAGCATCTCTGTAATATGTAATTGTATGTATGTGTGTATCTGTGTATATGTATCTCTTTCTTTCCAAAATAAAATAAAAAATAATAGTTGGTGATACAACATTATTATTCTGTAATGGATGAAGTGCTTACCAATGCATATTTTATAATCCTGCACATTAATTCCATTATTCAGAAATGTTGAGGTTATATTCCACATAAAATGTAATTCTTCCTATTTCACACACTAATGAAGGACAAATTTGAATTCACCTTGCAAAGTGCATTAACATTCTGACTTGGAGGTACAGGTCAAATGTAAATTACCTGGCAATTATGAGTGAAAGTCCAGAAACTGCCAGCTTAAACTACCTGGAGACTATTTTTTGTTGCCCTCATTAGGAATATTTTAAATGAATGCTTTTTATTTTAAGTTTTTAATTAGCAAGTAATGTTGATAAAGTCTTGGTCAGAAACACTGAAAAATAAGTATTTTCTTTTTTTAATAAAATAATAATATGAGAAAATAGAAAATAAAAGTGCCAAATATTTTCTATATAACGTTCAGTGATAAAGCATAATTAGTTGCTAATATTATGCAGTGGTCATAAGTGGGTATGTAAAAGCATAAGTCTCTTTCCAAAGCTAGCAAAAGGAGGGTTATACAGATACAGGCTTATTCTATGTAGATATGACATTTCAATTTTATGCATTTAAATATATATATATATACTGTGAGACAGGTGGAGTTCAAGATCTCCTGTGGCAGGAACAGAATACCAAGCAGAATTGCAGTCCTGGACTTCAGTAGGGCTGACTTTGGCCTTTTCAAGCAATTGCTAGGGGAAATAACTTGGGACAGGGTACTTGAAGGTAAAGGGGCCCAAGATAGTTGGTTAGTGTTCAGGGACTGCTTCTTCCAAGCTCAAGATCAGAGCACCCGGACACATAGGAAGTCAAAGAAGGGAGCCAGGAGACCTGTGTGGTTAAACAGGGAACTGCTGGGCAAACTCAAGTTGAAGAGGAGATTCTACAGATCATGGAAGGAGGGGCTCTCCACTTGGGAAGAATATAAGGCTGTTGTCAGAGGGTGTAGGGAGGCAACTAGGAAAGCTAAGGCCTCCTTAGAATTAAACCTTGAAATGTGGCTATACATCTGATCATCGTCTTCTTTTAATCAAATGTTAAACATTTAATGAAAGCTACTTTTTAAGGGTGCCATATATTTCTATTGTGGTGAAATTCTGATGGGAAAGCAACACAGCAAAAATTATTTATTAATTTTAAATGTTATTTACTTCCATGTACACACAATGTTCATAAACAAATATAAGGAAGCAACTCAATAAGATATGAACTCAGAAAATTGTGATCATATCACACAACTTGGTTAAGATCATGCCTAATTTTGATGATGTATTTGCTGTTAAAGGATATGACTGAGGGAAGAATCCAATAAACTGTGCTTTTTATGCAATGGTTACTGTTCCTTCACATTTCTAATGTTTTTTTTTATAATACTTGGTGTTTACTGTTCTCCAAACACAACTTGTCAAATATGTCTTGATAGAATGCTATGATCAATTGTCAAACAACCTAGAAAGTCTGGGAAGTTAAATTCTACTTACTAAGCATTTCTTAGACTAAGTATTGTTCTTGGCTGGAAATGCTAGATGCAGAGAATCTGCCTTTAAAATTATATAATATACTCCTTTGTGTATTCCCTCAGTCTAATATTTCTTCTTGGTGTCATCTAAAAACTAAGCTTATCACAGCAAATGAAGTATAACACCCACAGCATGATGTTAGAGACATCTCACAGGATGGGGGGATCCCAGCAGGCTTTCTGCATCAATTTCATCAGCAACATAAATCAAGCATTCTTTCTGCTGTGTACTATTTGCCATACGCCCTTCATGCTCTTTGAGTATCAGGCTTCTTCAGTAATGAAATGTCTTTTAATGTATTTTAGATAGTACAAACAAGAATTATATAAATAGCTGTTGTTTCTCAGCAACTTCTGGTGTAAAATAAATATGGTAATACCTATCAAGCTGTTTTCATAGGATGACTAAATCAAGATGAAGAATAATTCATTCTTGATTAGATCTAACTGTCGCACAAATGCAGGACTGGTAAGAAGAAGGTAAACTACTTCTGAGGTTGCCTGTAACTTCATGTCTTATGCTGGAGAATGTAAAAAACAGTGTAGCACATGCGGAAAACTTGCACTGATTCTAAAGACAACATGGGAGAGACAGATTTAGGAAACAGTCTAGCAGGTACTTGTCTCCTTGGACGGATGGTAGCTTTTTAGTTGCCGCCACAGGCATAAGCTTTCCTGACATCAGAGGCTGTGTGGTCCACCAGGAATTCTGGAGATCTATCTCCCTCTGAAGTCATAGAATTATGACATATACTGTAGACAGGAGAAGGAAATTCTGTCATTGAAATACTGGAATTAAAATTTCTGAAAAAAAATCTGTTGTAATGACTATTATTGTCTCAAGCCAATTTCCGTAAACAATGAAAATTTTTATTTCTTTGTCCACAACTTATAAAAAGGAGCTTAGAGTCTTCATATATAGTTTGTGAGAAGGTGTTTAACTACTTTAACGTGTTAAACAATATAGGAAAAATAAAAAATGAGATAATCCATATAGTAGACATAGGAAAGGCAAAGCATAACATTTTCTGTGAATCTTTTTATGTTCTTACATAAAATATAAGGACTTTTTTTTTTTTTCTAATCTCTTAGATTAGAAAGATCCCTTTACCCATAATTTTGTTGCTTCTAAGCAGTCACAAGTTCACACCAGTAAATACATCAGAGTATTTTAATCAGTGTATTAGATAATAGCTTCATTAGTAATTGCTATCACTTGCCTTTAAATGTTTTAATGAAATTTATATATATATATATATATAAGAAAAAAATAACAAACAAACACTACACAATTTGTGTCCTGAACATCAAGTTAAAAGTAAGAGATAGATGAGCCTTTGTGAAAATGTTCCAGATTAATGAGACCTTTAAATAAAACAAAATGGAAATCAATTAATTCCTTTAGAGTGTAAATATAAAGCAGTTAACAATATGGACATGTATACGTGTCATTTGCCTCCTGGTTTTATTACACAGTGATGGCTTTGTTACAGTGAAATTATGCTGCTTAGAAGAGTTAAGAACAGCCTTTGGATGCCAGTTAGAATCCCAGATACAGTTTGCCAGAATGGGTTTAAAGGACCAAGAGAGTTACCATTTTAGATTACAGAGAATTTGAACAAAATATTGTTCAGTTTTTAAGGAAAAGAAATAGAAAACTCCTAGGCAAACCTTTTTATTTCTTAGTCACAGAATGTTTGAGGTTGAAAGGGACATCTCGAGGTCATCTTTTCCGATCACCCACTCAGGCAGAGTTGTCTAGAGCAGATTGCCCAGGAACATGTACAGACAGCTCTTGAATGTCATACTAGGATGGAGGCTTCCCACCTCCTCTCTGAGAAATCTATGCCTGAACTCTATCACTCCTACAGGAGAAAAATGTTTCCTGATGTTCTTAAGGTAGACAAATTCCATTACAGTATTTTATTTTATTTTATTTTATTTTATTACTTTATTTTACTTTATTTTACTTTATTTTACTTTATTTTACTTTATTTTACTTTATTTTACTTTATTTTATCTATTTCAAAATCCCTGACACAATTTAGTTCATATCCAAAATAATCAGAAGTTTTTCATAGTTGTCCTTGATAGGACAGGTAAGCAATTACCTCTTTAGGAAAGTAAATTTGAAAACAACATTGAAAAAGCGGTTTGTTTTTTAGCATAGGTAGTGGGCTAACAATCAGAATTGCAACAGACAATAGATATAGACCAGAGTAGGTGAAGAGCTTTCTAGGCTGACAGTTTTAACTTGAGATGGGTAGCTCAGGAGGATTCAACATTAAGCTCTGCATGTCTTTATGCCTTAGGCATCTTTTCTCATGTTAACTGAGGGTCTCCCTCACATGTTTACTTTCAGGATGTTCTTAAGTCTTCATGAGATTAAGTGTGATTCCCACTGCTTTGCAAATTCTAATTACCTAGTCAGAATTAGTACTAGATTGTGAAATAGTTTCCATAAAGATTTTTTTTTTACCTCTGATGAGGGACATAGTACACAGTCTCCTTAGTGCAATGCTGACTGTCCAGTCTCACATATGTTACAAACATCTCATTTTTCTGTACACTCTCTCAACAGCTATGTTTAAACTTTAAATTTGAGTCTATATCATATTTCTATAACGAAGCATTAAAATAATCTTCTGCTGCCCAGATTAACTTTAAATTACCAAAATTATCGAAATTATCAAAGGCTTTAATATTAGTATTTTTAGAAACAAAGATATTTTAAGTATCTTCCCATTAGGTATCACAAATTAGTTTGCTTTGAAGTTGTTTGTTTGTGTTTTTATGGTCTTTCTTTGTTTGTGGGTTTTATTTTATTTTGTTTTGTTTTGTTTTGTTTTTCTCCAGAGAACTTCAGATATTGTGGCACTCTCTTTGTTTTTACTCTGGGTAGTTGTGTTGCTTCCTTTGTACCAGATATAGCTGAGATGATAGTGATTAGTTTACACCACAGAGGCCGATGAAAATCTGTTTGATTCAATAGTACTCAAAGTGAAATACTGCTTCCTAAGGACAGGTTGGCATGGTCAAGATTGTCATTTTCTCAGATAGAGAACACTTAACAACAAAGAAAAATCTCACTCTTTTTTTTTTTTTTTTTTTTAATCTACATATTGCTAGCAGTAGCTCAAAGTTAATGACACAGCAATTCAGAATTCTGTTCTTCTTTGCATGCACAAACACTTTAGGAATTGACTTCAATAATTTCTCAGGAGGAAAATAGTAGCAACATCCAGTAAGGTAAATAAACTTCTCTTGGCTGCCAAGGCAGTTTATGCACATAATAAGAGCAAAACAAAGCAACCAAAATGACACTTTGAAATAAAAACTGTCCAAACTGCTAAGAGTTAACAGGAGACATCTGAAAAGCATTCAGATATACTAGCAAGTTACCCACACAGGAAGATAACCTCTACATTCAGAATAAGATTATTGACTATGTTTTTAAAATTAGTTCACTTTAAATGTCATGTTGCTGCTGTGATTTTACCATTGATATTCTGTTAGTTACCTAAATTACTTAAGTATCTTTATTGTTGTTTTGATTTCTTAAAGAGGTTCATATTTATGGGAAATTTAGGAAAACTCATGGTAATCAATGTACTGTATTATGTGTGACATACTGTGATGGTTAGTCAAATTATTCAACTAGAAGTACTCATAGAAAGGGTGTTAAATTAGTGAGTATTCCAAAATAAAACCTAGCAAAATCATTCAAGGAAAGGGCAAGTGATCTGCTAAGTGCCAGAGACTGACACAGGCACCAGCACAGACAGGAACACAATGCAGAAATTCTGTCTTCTAGACAGCTGACTTTCAAATAGATGTAAAAATTCACCATGCTAAGACATTTTAATGGCAGTGATTCCTGCCAACATAAGTACTAAATGACAAAAATAAAGAAGGAAGGGACAAAAGCAGTACAGCATGTTGGATCAAAACAATGAGATAAATCTTTCTTGCAGAAAACTTTTGACTAGTTGAAATATAAAAGAACAATTCCCCAAAACCTTTAAGATTGTAAAAAGAGCAACAGTTACTTGATTTATACTAAATACACAAAGCCTATTTAGATCAAAATAATAAATTTGGAATACAAAATATGTTGTTTCCCCAGAAAAGTGACTGAAACCAAAACCAACAGAAAAATACCACAGAAGTTTAGAATAAAGTAAAAATAGTCATAGTAACATATTATCCTTTGGATTACTTCTATAAATCCATTTCAGGTGAGTAGTTAAACCTGTATGTCGTCTTCAGATAAAACAGGAAATGCATTTGTCTTTATTACTTTATTTACTTTATTACTTTATTACTCACCAAATAAATGACACAAAAAATCTTACAAGGGAAAACTGAAGAAGAGACACTAAGGACAGATTCTAAGTGCTTCATGTGTGTGTGCACATATTTTCGTGCAGACAGGGATTATTTAGATCTACTGAAAAGAAAGAAGAGTTTTAGCACTTAAAAATTACTGATTGTATCAAACTCTTCCCAGCTATGCATTAAAATATACCTCCACCTTTACTGCAAAAATTCCTTCCAAAACTAAACAAAATATCTTCTAAGACTACTATTATTTTAATTATCAAATCACATTTGGTATAAATACTCTTAGAATACTTTACATATACAGACCTATATTACTAGTCATTAAAACTGAAATAAACAATACTGCAATAGTTAATTGTAAAAATAAAATTCTTCATTTCATGTAAAAATTTATTGGACTGAGAGTTTTTATGGTCACCACAAGATGTCATTGTAATTGTGAAGAGACATGTATTCCTGATTTTGGAATATTGGTATTATTAGTGTGTTAGCACTTGTATTCAAAAATATTGCCAGATTATATATTTCAGTGATTTTCAATGGCTAAAAAATGTATTTTCCAGGATTTACTGTGACTTGTTTCTAGATAGATCATGACTAAACATGTTTCCCTCAAACTTACCTGATTTCAACTGAAAAGATACATATTTCAGAGGTATTTCATGACACAGTTAATGTACTCTATTAAGATGTATTCTATCAGAATTTTAAGTAGAAATAGTTTATAATAACAATGCTATAAAAGTTGTTTTTTTTTTTTAAATGTATTTTAATTCATGTTGTTACCAAGGTGAGTTCTTTTAAGGATAACTACCTTATTTCTATAACAATTTTTGCAAGACCTAATAGGAATATAAAAATATTTTGTATAAAAGCAGTCTGTGTTCAAGATACCGAAAGAAAATCATATATTCATGTCAGTTCATGTATCTATCCATCCTTTGCCTGAAGGCTTTTATGATTCCTCATTCTCTGATTGATCTCAATTTCATCATTTTACTTATGATCTTTGTAGCATGGGAAACCTGCTTCTGTCAAAGTGAATAATGGTTGAGTCCACCATATTCTTTCAAGTAAAAGGAGTAATCTAAAAATCTTACCATGAGACTTCATTAAAAAGTGCAGTTTCTAGTGTTTCACATGACATGTCAAGTTTCACAAAACCATAGCCTTCTATGGAATAGATTGTACTATAAGCAAGTTTGCTGGTGACACCAAACTGGGAGCAGTGGCTGACACGCCAGAAGGCTGTGCTGCCATCCAGTGAGACCAGGACAGGCTGGAGAGTGAAAAATGTAATGAAATATAACAAGGGCAAGTGTAGAGTATTGCACCTGGGCAGGGACAACCCCAGGTTCCAGTATAAGTTGAGGAACGACACGTTAGAAAGCAGTGTAGGGACCTGGGAGTCCTGATGGACAGCAGGTTGACCATGAAGCAGCACTGCACCCTTGTGGTCAGAAAGGCCAATGGCATCCTGGGGTGTATTAGAAAGGGAGTGGTTAGTAGATCGAGAGAAGTTCTCCTTCCCCTCTACTCTGCCCTGGTGAGACCGCATCTGGAGTATTGTGTCCAGTTCTGGGCCACTCGGTTCAAGAAGGACAGGGAACTACTTGAGAGAGTCTAGCGCAGGGCCACGGAGATGATTAAGGGAGTGGATCATCTCCCGTATGAGGAAAGGCTGAGGGAAGTGGGTCTCTTTAGCTTGGAGAAGAGGAGACTGAGGGGTGACCTCATTAATATTATAAATATGTAAAGGGTGTCACGAGGATAGAGTCAGGCTCTTCTTGGTGACAACCAATGGTAGGACAAGGGGCAATGGATACAAACTGAAACACAGGAGGTTCCACTTAAATATGAGAAGGTTTACAGTGAGGGTGACAGAACACTGGAACAGGCTGCCCAGGGATGTTGTGGAGTATCCTACTCTAAAGACATTCAAAACCCGCCTGGACACATTCCTATGTAACCTCACCTAGGTGTTCCTGCTCCGGCAGGGGGATTGGACCAGATGATCTTTCGAGGTCCCTTCCAGTCCCTAACATTCTGTGATTCTGTGATAAGAAGACAAAGGTATGAGTTATCAAGTCTTGCAAAACATAAAAGATAAAAATATGCTTTCACTGAATTATAGAATGGTTTGGGTTTGAAAGAACCTTTAAAGATCATGTAGTCTAATCCCATGTCATGGGCTTGGACATCTTGCACCAGATCAGGTTGACCAAAACCCCTCTCAGTCTGACCTTGAACCCTTGTAGTGATGGAGCATCCACAACTTTTCTTGGCAACCTGTTCCAGTTTATCCTGACTAACATTCCTTTCAACTAAAAGTTAACAGTCTGTGATTGTTTCCAACTCCTCACTTCTGAACTAAGATAATAATGGATGTGCCATTCACATAGACTTTTTAAACATTGAAATTACTGTTTTTCCTCACTCTTTTTCTCCTTTTTTTTTTTTTTTTTTTTTTTTCCCTGAATTGTTATATATATTTGATGTCTGCAATAACTTAGGAGAAAATAAGTACAGATTAAAATGTTCCCCAGATGTTCTCTCACTATGATCAGCATTAATAAAACTTATGTTTGACCTGTCCCAAATTGTGTTTGTGTTATTAGGCACTTGGAGTCTCCCTATCTCTGAAATCTACCTTCAGATGAGTCATTGTTTTTCAGTTCAGCACTTTAGCCCTGATGGAGATTTGATCCTTCTGTATATCTCAATGATGGATTTCACCTTTTTTTTATTATTATTATTTTTATAGATTTTTTTTTTTTTTTTAAACTAAGGAGTTTACAAATGTAAATGTAAAATTGCAGCTGTTCTATAGGTTCAAGTGTGGAAGCAATCTTTGAAAAAAGGCAGTTTTCAAAATATCAATGAAATGAGAAGAAAAATTGTAACCTAAAAGATAAATGAACAAAACCCTGTCTCATGACTTGTAAATACATAAGACAGAATTTATTATAATTCTAGGAATACATGCATTTGCTCCATATAATTCTCCTAATGTTACATATCTAAAAAATATCTCTCCTACTATCTTTGTATTGATACCATATCTTATATTTATTTGTAAAAAATATCTTATTCATTGTATAGATGAGTCTATTTAATGCCTATAAAATATGGACTAGTGAGGTATGCTTTAAACATACCTATTAACTAGAAACTTTTGAGAAAAGATAACTTTATTCTTTTTTTTTTTCTTTTACAAAAATGACTTTTGAGATCTTCAATATATATACTATCACTTTCTTCAAATAACAGCAGAAGGTTTCAAAATAAATGACTTCTCCTTTTTCATAGTTATAGTAATTGCTAATATATGGAGGACTTACGAGCAACTGTTTTCCCCCAAACCACTTCAATTCTTTTACCACTACTCTGTGTTTGTGTTTATCAGGTTATTTTCAAAGAATTATTATGTGTGACCTAATTCTCCAACAAGCATGAGACTTCAGTCTTCTTATCTATTATCCCTCCAAGTAATATCATCCTTTGATGTCGTCTGGAGAATGGCTAAGTTTATAAAGTATTTAGTGTTCCACTGCTAAAATATGAAGTGCAAAAATACTGCCTATCCACAGGCATACTAGATATCTTAATTCTGTAACATTTGGAGCCACCTTATGTGAATCAATTAAGAAATGAAAGTATGAGATCTGAGAAAGAGGTTTAATTATTTCAAATGGTTTCAGAGAAATGGTTGAAGTAAATTTTACTGTTATATAGAGTTTGAAGGTTTGAAGTTTTCTAAATGTATGAGGGGAAAAAAAATAAATTACTTCAAACTTTCAAGAGTTTTATTCTTGCAGTTACTGAATGGAAGGCTCAAACTTTTTATTTTTGATTTAAAAAATACATATATACATCACTAATACAGATACTGAAAGAGTGTTCTGCTGTGAATAATGTTAACAATATACTAAGAGATAGTAAAGGCAGTATGAAAGCATAGAACTTTATTTCTCTTGTTGCAAGTATTGCATACAGTTCTCTGCACCATGTATTTTTGCTCTAGTGCACCTTCTAGTGTTAGAATCATGAAAATTCTGTTCATCTTCTTAACAAACTCTGTACAGAAATTCTCAGAGGGGAAATGTGGTAGCCTTCAGCTATCCACATAAAGAGTGGAACTAGATACACGTCTCCAGACAATGACCTACTAAAGATCTAATTTCTGTCTGCAAAACACTGCCTTCTTCCTTTCTGACCATAGTGGGAATGTCCCAACTACCTCTCTGTTCACTTGGTATATAACTTTTCCTTGATCTCCAGGTATAGATGTAGGTATTGGAGTAGAATGGTTTGCATGAGTTTGAAAGGACATCTGATTTTAAAAGATGTGTTTGAAGGATTCCAGTTACACTCTAGAATGAAGGACCTAGAAACTGTCTGTATTAATTCATCTTCTAATTTGATTTGTTGGCTAAGTAAATATGTCTCCATCCCTTACTTAATAAATAAACTTTTAACTTGTCTGCTAGATCAGTTGTTTTCTTTTTTATGGTATTCCACACTTCTTTTTGGTATTAAGAAATTGTCTTAATCAGTTTAAATATTGGAACAAAATAAAAGGCAATTACAAAAACCTAAACTGTAGAATAAAGATATGTTCTATCTTTAATAGACAATTTAGAGTATAAATTTATATAGAGTTAGGATGTACATTCATAGCACAAATTTCTTTTTCATAATACCCCTATCTGAATAATTTGGGAATTGAAAGTAGATTGTAAGTCATATAAATTTTTCTAATATAGGTCCTGAAAGCAAAGCAAGAAAGGAAACAGTTTTTTCACTCGTAAGACACCTCTGATATTTCAAAGCTTTTCACAGTACTGTACTGGAGTAAAACCAATATCTTTTGGAATGAAAACAAGAGTATAAAGATGAAGTTATATGTCCAATTCAGGGAGAACATTAATGTCAAGCCGTTTCTCAAACATCACATAGGAGCTTTGGATGCATATTGGATGTAGGTGTATATGTGCCCCCTTCCACAGATGATGACCAATAATTCCAAATTTGCTAAAAGCAACAGCACATTTCTCATGAAAGCTTCAGTTCTTCAAGCCAAATGAGTAATTATTTTTGTCAAAAAGTTCCAACTGCCTTCACCTGCAATATTCTTCTTTGAAATACCAGCCTAATTTGTCATAGATGGAGATCCATGCTTTTACCTGTTGCTGCTTTTAAATAAGTTTTGAGCATCAGCCTCACATGTTACTACCTCATATGTTACTACTAGCTAAAATTTTCATGAAACTTCTGCCATTTATATTAAGGTCCATAAAACAAAACTGTAGCTTGATAGATGGTATAAAATATTATAAAGTTGTGCAAGAACATTTCTTTCAAAAATGGCATATCAGCATTTTTCTGATGTCTATTCCTTAACCTATTATGATATAGGACTATGCAAAACAATTTATTGAATGGAAACTTTGTTTTAAATGCAAAACTTAATTAAGACAAATGATGTTGTTTTCAGTAGTATACATAGCTTGCTGCAGTAAATACATCTTAAGTAAAGAATTCAGATACTGGAGGGTCACAAATTTATTCAGTGTGAAATACCATCTGTTCTTTTAGTGAAATTATAAATCAATGTTACATTTTTTACAAAATGTCACCAGCAGTTATGTAAAGTTACCTGTAAATTTAATAGCATCAATAATTACATGAAAATTTACAGAGTTTTCTGAGATGCCCTTCATAATTTAGTACTATGGTAGACAAACAGTAGAAAGAGCCATTGCTAACATATAGCTAAAATAAAATAAAATAAAATAAAATAAAATAAAATGGAAAAGTTATACTTCTTACTTCAAGATAATATAATGTAATACAGGTTCTGACCTAAATCCCATTATACTTTTTCAAATTATATGCTCTTTGATGTTTTTGCTATCTGTATTTCTAATTTAAACATTATTGATGTGCTTAAGTCTATCACTTATCTATCACATTCCTTAGCTGTTATATTCCTACATAATCTTGTGTGTGAAGACAACTAACTGAAACTGATATACTCACAAAAACACATTGGAACTCTTGGACAAGATTCAGTTTCAGAGTTGCTGAACTAAAATTAGTAAATTAGGAGGTCATATTCCTACACTGTCAATAATTTCTTGCAGACATGCTCAGAAAAACAGAGACTACCACTCTAAGTAATGATCACTCGTTACTTATACACTACCACTGCAAATGTAATGAGAACATTTATGTATCCTTATACATCAGTGGGGACTAAACAGTAACATAAAGTTTCTTTTACAGTCATTCTCTAATTCTGAAGCTTTACAGATGAACAGATTTTTCATTGGAAGAGGAACCAATACTCTTTTTTTTTTTTTTTTTTTCTTTTCCCCCACACTGACCAACATAAAAAAT
The DNA here is from genome assembly GCF_963082525.1 of Nesoenas mayeri. NCBI lineage: Eukaryota > Metazoa > Chordata > Aves > Columbiformes > Columbidae > Nesoenas > Nesoenas mayeri. The sequence goes on from NC_137541.1 coordinate 162,628,132, forward strand.
AATTATTACAAAATGTAGCATAGTGACCTGCTTCATAATAGTCTAGTATATAAGGCTCCTTTCAAGTCTCTTACTTCTCATGTGAGAATACTAGGTAGAAGCCCATGACATTACTGCAACTTTCTTCTATTAGCTCTCTTGTTAGAGCTTTTATGCTAGGAATAAAGTAGTATTACTTTTCTAATTTACATTAGAATAATATGCTAATAATTCACCATACAACTGACAGATGCAGAGACTTTTTTTATATCCTAATATCATCCTAATGACATATCTCCAAAAGAATGTTTTGTCACTTATTTAACAAGGAACAAGTTCAGATGGATAGCTGAAGAATCCACATATTCACTAGAAATCTGGGACAACTGAATGTCCTCTCCTAGAACACAGGGAAACACAATTGTCTTCTGAAACTGGAATTTAGATACCTAAATTCTCTTAAATGTCTTGACTACACCCTGGGTCATCCTTCTTCTCCCAACTCTTAGCTTTGGATATTTACAAACAAACTTCCCACTTGGTCTGAAAATTCCATCAGTATTTCACTTCAAGAACCTTTAAGCATATAAGCTTCTTTGTGTGATGTTTGGATGAACTTCTTCCTAGAGTTCACCTCAGTCTTCAGGGAAGTTTGTATTTGCCTGCATGACCAAAAGTTAGAAGCCTAATAACTTCTGTTCCTAAAAGGAGTGACCAAATGAGGAATCAAAAAATTATGCAGCATGAATACCTGTAAAATAGAAATTGCTAGATGTGGTCAATATTTGTAATGGCTACAGCTTTATCTTTCCTCTATACCACACTCTTAATTAGCTTCAGTAGCCTACTGATTTTTTTATTTATTTATTCCTTAATTTATTTATTATACTTACCTTATATTGTGTGGAGAATTAAAGTCCTTAACTAAGGCCTGAGTCAATAGTCTGCCCATTCATTAGGCACTGTACTACTAACCAATGGTATTGACCTCAATACTTTGAAGAATTTAGTCCTAAGTATTTCACCCTAAACAGAAATGAAGCTTTTGCAATGGATAGTAGTGGAACTCAAGCTGTTTCTCAATACATAAACAAAAAGGCGATCCTCTAACCATTTTTAGAGCTCTTGCTTGATCACACTGGTTGCAGGTTTGTCAGATGATACTGAAACTAAAATATATCAGTCACAGGAGTTCTATTCACTTCACATAGATATTAGCAAGATCAGGTTCCTAATCCAAGGAAAGAGAACAAGAAATTCCTATAAGTAAATATGATGACTGAATTTGAAAAAAAAAATATATATAAACCATGCATGTCAGTACATAACACCACATAAAAATAACAGTGTTCAGATAAGCTTGTGAAGCAAGTATAAGATTTTTGATCTGGCTTCACAATCTCTGTGGTTTTTTGGCTCAGATTGTTCATGAGTAGTTCATCCTGAAGAGGTGTGGAAAGAAGAATTCATTGCACAAGTCATAGCATTATTTTCTCGATCCTTGCAATCAAGCACTCACTTGCCCTGCTTTTTTTCTTTGTTTTGTTTCATTTTCAAAGCAAGAGCCCCTAATTATTAGTAGAAAGCTACCAGAACCTCATACAAAACTGAACATATATGAAAAGGAATCTCAGGAAATTATATTTCTTTTTTCTCTGAGAGCTTTTGAAGTTAGTATAAGAGCCTTTGGGAAGTGGAAGGCTTCTTTCTGAAGGCACTGACATTCGATTCCAGAGGCTAAGCAACAAACTTCAGCATAACCCCTGTTTCTCATGGGTCATACAGGCCAATCAGGGAACATGGTTTGTGAAAACAAACTTCAGATTTCTTTACTGGTAAAAGTTTTTGAGAGATACATTATTATTTTATGGTGCAGTTCTGCGATTCATCACATCATTCTGATCTCCAAACATAGCAAGTGATACACTGTGGTGTCTCTGTATAAGCAGTTAAGTAAGTACTGATGGAGTGAAACTCTGAATTCCATATCTAGGTGACAGTTATCCTTATACATGTATTTAAAACTTCTATATATCTTTTGCATTTTAACCCCACCTACATCTCGACCCCAGCAGGGTCTCTCTTAGGAGACTGGGGTGGATGGAAATAGAGCCCCCTACCCCACACTCATGTGACTGTCATTATCTGGCAGGAGCTGCTGCTGGCTCAGGGAAGAGACAGGGACAACAGCCTGACAGACTTTGGGTGGGGGCAACAGCTGCCATTTTTGTCACAGGGTGTGGGGCCTCCAGAAGGAGCCAGGAGCACTAGCCCCGTGATGAGCAGTGATGCCTGTGGTAGACTACTCACAAATATCTTTTGACATCAGTCTTGAGAAAAGTAGATGCATAATTATCTCATGAGGCTTTTTGTCTGTGAGATGTAACTCATGAGAGAAATATTCTGCCTTCAAGTATTTATGTGTGATTTGATTTTGGCATGTTTTTCTGATGCTGTGCTTTGATCTTCAGTATTTAAAATATTTAAAGTATCTGTTTTCCCCTTCTGATACAAAACTGAAAATTACTTCCCACAATAGAGATAATAAAAAGATAGTACTGGAAGTTAAATGTTACATGAACATGCAAACATTTTCAATAAGAATTAGGTGAGATTTGTGAGGGTTTTTAATATTCTTCTCTGTTATTCCATTTTTTATTTTTATAAGCAGAGTTTACCAGACATCTTTAATTCATTGCCATTCATGGATGGTCTCTCTATTTTTTTTAAATACAGCATTTAATAGATAGCCCTATAGTACTCAGTCACTAAAGTCTTCATTTTACTTTGTAAGATTTCTCAGACTCTGGCTGTTATTTTCAAATAACCTGTCTTTTAGTCCCTGCAAACATTAATTTTCCTTATTTTTGGATATATGAAAATCCAGTCATTCTTCTTTTTGGTCTGCAGGTTAAACAATATACTCATTTTATGCACAAGAAGATTTTGCCTTTTTACCTTTATTCCGTAAACTGAGAATGAGGTTTTCAAACCCCTCCAGGTTTGAAAGTGAGTCTTAGCATTGTATCAGCCTCTGTTTTGTCTTGGGAGGTAGGAGTCTGAGACTTGGATGGAGAATTTAAATTTTTTGTATTGTAAACCTGAAGAGCTAGACAGCTGAAAATGTGACTCTCAGCACCCAGCATAATGTGGTGAGGTAGTGCATGGTTTCTAAGCTAGAGGTAATGTTTTTGTATTAGGCAAAGTGATACAGTTAGAAGAAGTGCACAAAGCTCAAAATAAGTTGTGAACAATTCCTCTGGGTTGTTTTAGATATTTGTCAAGTAGACTGTGAAGTAAAACTTCCTTAGTTCCAGTGTCATGTAGGGGATGTTACAGGGAAAAGAAGACAGAGATTATAAAAGTAGTTAATGTCCTCAGGAGTGAATTTGAAGTAAGCAAAAGGAACAGAGATGAGTGCATCATACCTCATGATGTAAATTACTTACTTCTTCAATAATCTGACCCTACATGAAATAGCTATTCTGGAGCGTAGAGTCTGGGTCAACCAAGAACTAAAGGTGAAAGGTCTACAATTCATAGTATCGTGAGTCACCTCATAGCTTGTGATTTTCCTATTGTTTCTTGAAAAAAAAATCACACTGTAGAAAATGGTCTACCTATTTTGGAATTTAGTTACTTTCTACCCTGAATCTCAAATAACACTATACACTGTTCATTTGGCTCAAATGTTGCCTGTATGCACAATTTTTGGTGTGTGTTTATGCATAACCATCCCTCTGCATTCAGAATAAGTTAGTTGGTAGTTCTCTTTTGAAAATCATATTAAAATTATGGAATTCTTTGAAGATTGAGAAACTGTGGGTAACCTGCTGCAGAATAAAGAGAAAAATATACCTGCTGAGTGGATTTAGGCAACATATCATTGAATCTGGATTTATGCAGGAAGCTAAAATCCCTTTAGAATTTAATTACATCTTTGAATATTATAGTTTCATATGCATAAAGTGTGGAATGTTTCTTGATTACAAAAATACCTTCTCATTTGTTAGAATTAAAACTTAAAAGTGCATGTTGACACACAATTTTGGTAAAGGAATTTTAAGAATATGTAAATGGAACAGCTACCACTTTGATGCAAGTTCTTCCAGTGTTCAGAGGGGAAAAAGTCTGCTTATTCCAACCCATCTTTAATTTCCCTCTTGGCTCCATGATATTTATTTTCCTATGACTTTGAAAACTAAATCCCTTCTATATATCTCTTTTTATGTGGATCCAGCTGTATCGCCACTCTGTTTTCTCCCCTACCCTTCACTCCTCCTTTGTCTTCAAAACAAACAAACAGAAGATAAGAGCTACAAAGAGTGGAGCATCTCCCTTATGAGGCAAGGCTGAGGAAGATGGATCTCTTTAGCTTGGAGAAGAGGTGACTGAGGGGTGATCTCATTAATGTTTATAAATATGTAAAGGGTGAGTGTCACAAGGATAGAGCCAGGCTCTTCTTAGTGACAACCAATTACAGGACAAGGGGCAATGGATACAAACTGAAACACAGGAGGTTCCACTTAAATATGAGAAGAAACTTCTTCTCAGTGAGGGTGACAGAACACTGGAACAGGCTGCTCAGGGAGGCTGTGGAGTCTCCTTCCCTGGAGATATTCAAAACATGCCTGGACACATTCCTGTGTAACCTCAGGTAGGCATTCCTGCTTCAGCAGAAAGATTGGACTAGATGATCTTTTGAGGTCCCTTCCAGTCCCTAACATTCCATGATTCTTCAAACAAACAAACAAATTAAGCTTTTTTTCTTTGGAGATCCAAATAAGGGGGAGGAAGAACAGCAACAGAGAAGAATTACTGCTGATGCTAATCTCTCTTCTCCATAGTCTTTTCAACTACGTCTGAAAACATTTTTTTTTTTCCTTTCCAGATGTGTAAAGAACTATATGAACATGACAGAGCACACCTCTGTTTGGAACGTAAACTGTAAACACTTTATATGGATTTTTTGAAACAGACCAAGAAAGGCAGGATATCCAAGAAGCGTAAGAAAGAGTATAGCTTGGAACCTTGCCAAGTATATAAACCTTTAGAGAAATACTAGGAGACATTACATTCCATCTAAGATGTCACTCTCTTTTCAGTGAGCTCTAGGAGCCATACTTCTCACAGCTGTGGACAAGGTTAGCAGAGCAATGCTGGGAACACATCCTATCCATATACTTTAGAAAACTCTTAATTTCCTTTTTCTTCCATTATAAAGATATGGATTTGTAAAAATCAAAAGGCTTTACCGTGCCTAAATTTCTCTGCAGAACAGAGATGCTGAAACCTGTACCTTCATCTTTGGATAAAAGTAAAACTAGAAAAACAAACAAACAAACAAACAAACATTTTTTTTTTTTACCCTATAACTTCTTTTCATTATGTCTGTATTTACCTTATTTTAGTTGGGAACATATAGCTTGAATATTTTGTTGTTAGTTTTGTGCACCTAGCTTGCCCAGACAAGATAACTGTAAATCCTATCAGTATAAAAATGCTTAAAATTTGATTTGTGTGGTCTAAAGAAAAGTTTATAGAAGAGAGAGAGGTGTTAACATGTGGATTCTCTATTAAATTTACATTCCTGAATATTTTAATTAGCAACATTATCCCCAGCTTCTGTGTTGTGCAAATAGCTTCTTCCTGGACAATGCTGCCAGGTGGTTTTTTTCTGTTTCAGTTTAACCTGTGCAGAAGTGGGTATAGGGGAGCAAAATTAAAGTGGGTAGCAAAGGCTGCTTCAAGCAGATACCAAAGGCTTTCTCATCCCTGGTTATTCATGTATGTGAAGTAATTAAAGAAATAAATCTGAAAAAAATGATATTCATCTGTTCAGTTGCACAGAACCAGGCTTTGAGGTGCTTCTATTTGTGCCTTTCTACTGTAGAACAGTAGATTTGGCATGTACTGCATCTGTGATAGCACAGCTCCATCACAAATGCTTCTTTTCAGTTTGCATCTTGTACAGAGTATTTCCTGTACACTCAGCAGTATACACTTTCAAAGTTGAAGGAAAATTTTTCATGGTGATTAGAATACTCAATTGTGAGTACAAGTCTTGGCTCAGAAAGTGCTTATGCATTTTAGCCAGTAGTTTTTAGTATCTCATTTTACAACAGACATTAAAGATATTATTCCAAACTGTGTGACTTTTCCCTCTGTTCTATGACATCTTAGTCTGTTTAAAGGCCTTGGGGTTGTCTGCTCTTACTGTAGAGAGTTCCTATCATAACCTGTACTACTTTTTGCTAACAGCATTCTAAAACTTTCACTAACTGCTGAATTTCTAGCTGTCAAGTCTACAAGCCTGCTTTTCTTTAGGATCATTAGAATTTCCTTTGTACTTTATTCTGTCTGCCTGTCAGATCACAACTACTTGTAGAAGAGGAAAAGAGATGTGATGAACTCACTGTGGTGAAGAATGAGAACAAAGAAGAAGAGAGAACACTTCCTGCTCAATTCAGTGAGTTATTTAGTAAGTAATTTTTTGCATAATATTTTGGAAGAGAAAAACGTATTCATTTCCTGAACTATTTAAGGAATCTTCTTTATAGCCTTTTCACAAAGCTGAAGTATAGCACCCAAAATACACAGGACAAGTGTGGCTCTAGCTCTTAACTGTTTTTGTGGTCTTGAATGCTCACCCAATCTACAACAGTGTTTCTTTGATGGCTGTGTTCAAAATTGCCCTTAGGTTTAAGTATACTAATTATAACATGTTTGTTCCTTTCAATTAAAGGCATTGAATGTTTTATAGAAACCCAGAGGTCACAGACATTAAAAATGAGTTTAAAATACAGTGTAAGTATATGAAGCAAGCTCTATGTTAAAAAATTGTATCATGAGGTCTATAAAAGCTCATTAACAAGTTTTCTGGGCAATTATGATATCTCCTTTGAAATTCAGAGCTGACTTTCAAAGATATAGATACTGGAATTTCTTTATCTTAGTCACCTCACATTTTAAAGCATAGTTATGTTTATGTACTTTTGTTCTCTGAACTGTGAATTATAGAGTGCACAGATTTCTAGTCAAGCAACAAATGAGATAAGTCAAGAATCAGAAGCTCTAATTATCCTGTACAGCTGACTGTAGAGAAACAGGGTTAATTAGCTTGAATAGAGCACGTTTCCAATGCAAGCATGTCGTCTCTGTTGACCCAGGCAAGTAGCTCTCTTTCACGTTATGGAACGCTGCTCGAGCTGCTGAAGGTTGCTCCATGGATATGAGAAACAGCAATATATGCTGTGCAGGTCTTACAAGCACAAAACCAATTGTAGCCAATTCCCTAAATGCAGTTGTAACAACGTAAAAATAAAATACACTAATTGATCTTACAATACTTTTTTGAATGCTCATCTGACTAACATTGCTATTTCTATAGCAGGCAAGTACTTCCCCCTTTGCCTGTATTTCCCAATTTAGTTAATGATTTCCATTTTGTCACTGGCTGAAATGTTTTACTGAAGACCAGGTAGATACATCATTTATTTTGCCTGGAAAGTCAGTTACTTTACCAAAGAAGTACATGGGAAACTCATTTCAAATGATGAGCTATGCCTGGTTACCTTTCATCCAATTTTCCATGTAATTTTTGTTTTTTAATGAAACTTTAACTCAAACTTTGTTCTAAACCTTTGCATTTAGAAAGTGAAATCTAGCACTTGCAATACGAGATACATACTTATCTTCCGTTTAGCTTGTGATTAGCAAATTATGGTCAATAAATTACAGAGGCATAGATGGTCTTTTCCGTTGAAGCTCAGAGATCATCTAAGGCCGTATTTCAGTTTTTTATTACCTGTCTTTACGAGCATGACAAGCACTGCAATATTGACCTTGAAAAATGCCTCTTTTTCACTGCTCTCAGACTGTCTGCTTCCAGACTTCTGGAGTTTCCTAAGAAGGCAAATTTAAGGTGATTATATTACTCTAAGCTCAAGTAAAACTAAAAAATTGGTCATTATAGTAAAACTTGATGGAACACATAGCTTACTCTTTTCCATTGTTCAAAGGGATTAATTGCAATTTTATTTCATAGAGAAAAAAATAGCATTTCCACTTTTTTTGTTTCCCTGCTTTCCTCATTACCAAAAAAAAAAAAAAAAAAGCACAAGAAGAAGTGAAAGATCACATCCTGAAAGGAAGGTAGCTTCACTCATATCAGAAAAAATGAATAAAAGCTAAATAGATTAATGCAAGTTCTTAAACATTTTAAAATAGTGTTTTCTTCAAAAACACACTAAAATTTATGAAGACAGAAAAGCTCAAATATTTTATTGCAAGCCTATCAGTCAGTGACACACTTATTTTTATTAATAAGATCCAGTTTTGGTTGGAACATGAAGATATGGAATATAGGTACTGATCATTATCAAAATGTGACAGCTAAAATTTCCATTCATTAAAAAATTAATCAAAATAAAATAAAAGAAATATTATTTAAAATGTTTAAACACTTATTTATGGTAATGTCAAATTATTATTTAAACTAAAATTTAATTTGCTTTTTAAATAGACATAGTTTGGGGCTAAGACTTCCTACGCATATATTATATATATATATTTATAACAGATAAAAAGAGGAAATAAAGTATAAAAATGTATTTGACAAGCATTTAATAGATTGTAACATTTCATAAAATTCTAGAGGTGACTAAGGTACAGAGAAACATTTTCTATTCAAAATAAACTTGCATTTAAGTATTTGTTGCATCTCTTTGAAAGTTTAACAGTAAATAGAACCATTACTAGTAAGTGTTTAGGAACTTAGTTTACAAGGAAGTTGCATATTACCATAACAAAGTCTTAAATTATAATGATTTTTCAATATTAATAATTTCAGACTTCTCTCAGGAAATACAGAGCACCTTCTCATGTCTTTTTGGAAGTGCAGAACCTTCTTCCCTCTGTTTCTTACTACTGACTTTATGGATGGTGGACTGTAGAAGCAACAGAACTATCATGCCTATGTGCTCTCCAGTGCAACATTTGTGTCATTCGTTTTAAAACTTGTGGGCACAAATGCATGGAAGGAGAAAAGGAATATATCTGGTTCTCATCTGGAAATTCAGTGAGCTGGGAAAAGTAATCTTAGACTAATGCTATATAGCACAGCAAGTGAATTTTATAAACTCGTTATCCGAATAGCAAATAACACTAATCAGTTACATAATCTTCTCTTTTTTATCTTCATATGTTTTGAAAGAGAAACACAGCACATACTTTTAGTTTTATTGGTGTAACCAAAGTTGAGAAAGACAAAACAACACATCAATAAATTAAAGTAGTCTGCCTTAAAATGGAAAAGAACTACAATGGATTGTTTTGTTAAATTCAGTAAACTAGGCTATTGTAACATATTAATGTGTCATAAATTTCAAAGCATATTGGATTTTAGTATATAGTTCTTGATATTTTGAGGCTTATATTTGTTTATAAAAGAACAGCAAAGATACCAGCCATTCATCTTCACGATCAGAAAAACAAAAAAAAACATGTCCCCTGTCCTGTTAAAGATAACAAATTCAAATATACCTGCATTTGTTAAAGGTCATAACACTGTTACTTTGTGCATCTACTCTCTACATAGGTTACCATGTATTGACACAATCTGAAAATTGAGATTTTTCCACATGAGTAGCCGTATATGAAGACGATGAAGAATTGAACAGTTGGCATCACAGAAAATTTTTCACTCTGGGTCAATCAGTTCTCTTACGGAAGACAGGATTAAACATTTTGAGCAGGAAAATTACAGTTCAGCTCTGGATGTGCAATGTTGCATGTGGTAAATGCTCCGTAAGCCAACTGTCCCACTTGCATTGTGGAATTCTTTGATAGATATGGTAGGCTGAATATTTCATCTTTAATCCAACAATGTTCTGAATGTTTAAAGTTTGTTACAACCACACAGGACTTCACTGAAACCAGAAGTTTCTCTAAAATACTCTGCTTCTGTGGAATAAATGACAGTGCTGGACCTCTATTTTGGATGCCATGTCCTCTTATCCCATTCAGTTTAATTAGATTTTGCACTATGGGGCTCAGGTTCAAAGTGCAGACTGAGATTGACACTGCACTGGAGACTTAATTCAAAATATACTGAAATTAGTGCACTTTTTAATTGAGCAGGGACTAGCCTATAACTGCACTGCCCCCTTTTTCATCCTTGAATTTTTTAATTTTTTTTTTTTTTAAAGACAACTGAAATAATGACTGACTAGAGATTTCTCCACTCTGCTGGTGCAGAATTTGTCCCACAGGTATATTCAGAGCTGTTCTATGTCCCCTTCCATTTTATTTCCAGTATAATAGTTATGCTCAGGGTCTTGTTTAGTCCAGTGCTTCTATTCCATTAATCCATCCACTTCTCACCTCTTATGACTGGAAAGACATTATCTAACATTGTAAGCCCTCAGAATGTGCTATCTGTACTATACTTCCCAAGATGTTTGCAGTGCTCTTATGGATGAATGTTATTACTGTTATTATATAGCAAATGCAGAGCCATGCAAAAATAACCAAACAAATTCTGATCTGAGAGGTCAAGGTTCATTACTTTGGGAACAATAATTTACTAGCAAATTGTAAGGTTTATAGGCCCAGAACTAACATTTTTTAAAGATACTGTACCTTGTAGAAGTAAGAAGACCTGTACTGTCTTGTAGAAGACTTTATTCAAAGCTAGCTTAGATATAGTTAACACAGTATTACACTGCATGGTAGATAAACCCTGTGATTTGCAATCTATGTGGAATTATGATATTAGTGGGAGCCAGTATAGACTACATATTACAATCATAGTAGATATACAAACCTCTAGTGGTTCTTTGTAGTCCTCAAAAGTCATAAGTTAAAAGAACAAAAACATCTCAGGAGTGTTACAGAACTGACTTACAAAACCAAAAATCTGTGGCTTGGATTGTCAGCTAGTCCAGCCTAATTTTCATCAACATGTTGCTTATATTTTTGCACAGAACAAGATTTCCTGAGTCACAGTAAAATGTGACATGAAGCAACATACAAAATGCAGTCAACATGAAGATGTTGATTTTGTACCGTGTTTTGCAAAATCTAAGCATAAAAGGTATTTTAATACAAATCATCCTGAATTACACCCTGCTACAAAAACATTAAAAAACCCATTCTTCCTCTACTGTGAGTACCACTTCACTCCCACGAACTATACTAATATACTTGTTCTTCTGAGAGACCCGAGGATAAACCTTATTAGGAAAAACAAATGCAAATAAAATTTAAGTATTTGAGCCTTTTCTGTGTATTTTGTCAGTAGCTCTTCTTCCTCAATGAGCATGTCACTCAAATTTTCCTTAGCATTTTTTATTCTGCTGTTATACTCATAGCAGCCTTTCCTATTGCCCTTCATATTCCTCCCTAGTTTCAGCTTTGGCTTTCCCAATTCCACCCCTGTTAATACAGACAGTGTTTCTATATTCCTCCTTGGTAGTCTGTCCAAGTTTGCACCTTTTTTGTACTTTTTTTTCTTTGAGACATAGGGGACTTATCACACATGTACACACACAAAAAGATGGCCCAGCACACAGTCCTGTGAAGACAGAAATTTAAGTGTAAACACTGTGTGTGAATGTAGTGTCTGAAAGGGTGGTTGCCAGAAAATACGATAGCATTAATGTGATGGATAAACAGGGAATGAGTAGAAAATTACCAAGAGACTGTTGGGAAAGCATAAAAACAGTCAGACGGAAAAAGAAAAATAAAAGAAGTATGAATATTTGTGACAGTGAGTAGAGACAGTAGAGAGGAAGCAGCAGCCATCACAGGAACTCTGCCCCTGTTGGAAGTGTCCCTGGGTCAGCCCAACCCCTACCCAGGCTGGTTAGTTCAGACTCGCTATGAGGCACCAGGAGCAGCCAGCGCCCAGCAGTGAGCTGGCAGTGCTGGGGCTGCACACAGGGCCCCACCTTGGGGTGTAGAGACACCTGCTGGGGCAACTACTTGCTGTTGTGTGGACAGATCTACTGAGATTGTCAGGAATGTCAGAATTACACATATTGCTGGTACACCCACGGCTACAACAGGAAGGATGTGCAACCTCCCAGGGGAGGGGCAATGTGCTGTTGGCTATCTAGTCATTTGAAAGGGGTGAGTGTACATGTATGCAACCGTGCAAAGGTGTGATTGTGGATGTGGGATTAAAATTTATTGGGATAAACTATAGAAGGTATCTGCTACATTGATTCTGAACTATGATCGCTAGCAATTCAATAAACCACCTCTGTCATGTGGACAGAGCAGATTTTGTCTGCCACAGAGTTCAACCATGCTGAGCATCCCAGTTCATTCCCTGCACATCCAGGCTGTCCCAGTGCAGTGCTCCCTTGACTTTCCCCTCAATAGAGTAGAACATTTGTTTTTGTTTTTGTTTTTTTTACTTTGAGAAGGATTTCCTTGAAGATCAATCAACTCCCCTGGGTCTCATTGCTCTCTCCCATTAGATCTTGTCAAGCAGATCCCTGATCAAACTAAAATTGCTATCTCTTGTTATAAAAATACATTTACTAAATGATGAGAATAGTGAATTAAAATAGAATATAATTTTGATATAAAAAGAAGCTTATTGTGCAGCATTCTGCCAAAGTAGAGAATTTGAATACAAATCTGATTTGGCATCTGGGAACTTAATTAGAGCAAATAAAAGGATAACCTTTAAAATTAAGTGTCTCCAAATACGTATTTAATTTCTGCTTAATAAGGTAGTGAGAGAGGGAGGTGAAAGAATACATGCATAAAATTAAAGATTTAGCTATTTGGTTATAGAGAAATAAATAGGAAACGAGACAGGAACAAAACCTTGTTGTTAATTTTTTAATCTGTTTCATCTGTGCCCCAAAGGGGAGGGTTTCAGAATACTTGAGAGCATTAATGTCCACTTTACTCACACAAAAAGGAGAAGAAATATGGAAAAGAAGATTACTAAATAGGAATGTGGATTATTAAAGAATTTACCTGATGCAGATGAATGTTTTGTGATCTTGGATTCTCCAAAATTAGAAAAGAGAGCCTGGCAGATAGAAATGAAAAGGCAATCTTTATTTCCAGTGCAAATCTTCATGGAAAAAAAAAAAAATCCTTTTGTTTTCCTTTATACTTTCAAGGCATCTACCTGAAGACCCATTTCAGATTAATAAAAACTATGAAATCATTAATGTTTTGTTAAATTTCATACTACAGACTGGACACTACCTTTCACAAAGAACCTGCTTCAAGTTACCTTTCTGTTGTGATGGATAGGATATTCCAAAGGATGACCATGCAGACATTTTCGTGTTTGATATCATGACACTGATATCATGTCTTCATCATGAAAGAGAGTATGAAAGGTTAGGTTACGAGAATAGTATCCTGGTTTCTTGTCAATAACTGCTAATGTGCAAGCTCTTGACCCATTATAAACTGAGAGGAGCAAAACTACTTGCATTTACAGCTTTATCATTTTGGCAACTCTCTCTATGACAGTACCCTTGCAGTCAGGCCATATTTATGTAAGGAATAAACACCAGTTTTGCTTATTTAGTTGTTAAACCAATTTAAGGAGAAAAATTCCTTTGTTAATGCTCGTCAGCTGCAGTGGTTCCTTTCAGTTTAGTTAAAGTTGCTTCCTATGTCAAATCTTATTTTAAGTGAAACACGATTTTATGTATTTTTTTTTCCACTCATATTGTTAATTATATTAATTGTTGAATCTCTGATAAATCTTTTCTGAGGCTGTGAAATTCAGTGGACTTCAGTTTGCAGCAGGGAGGATTTCTCATGTACAGTCTGTTAGAGCTGGCCTTGGCAGGTTGTAAGGTACAGGAGGTTCCTTGTTTCCCTCCTCAATGGACACACACACTTGCACACACAGATATACAGTAAACAGCTACCCACATAGACAAAAATGGCCATAGGGCAGCACCTTCAACAGCATCTGCACAAATATTGCCAAAACCTCTTCATCTGCTCTGGCTGATCAGGATTGAAAACTGCTAGTGGAATATATACATCCACACATGCAAAAAGGGCCTCTCCCATAACTGGTCTTAAGCACAAAAGGTATTCTAGGCCTGGCCCTAGTCCTAAAGTCTCCTCCAGTTGTTGGCCCCTAGACACATGGTACCCTCAGGCTCAGGGTCCTACACCAGTGGCTGCCAGAGCAGTCTAAAGTTTGTTGGTGTTCACACACACGCATGCACATGTATGCTCAGAGTGCATCCTCACAGAAGGTAGTTAAAAATAGGGTTTAATAAAAATACAGGGCAGACTGCACTGATCAAGTTAAGGGCTTAGCTAAGTAACAATATTGTCCAGCAGCTAGCTTGCATAATTGGACTCCTTTATCCCCTTTTACCTGCATTTTTTCATGCTTATTCCCCTCTGATCCACCTCAAGCCCTTCCTTCGATCATTCCCTAGCTCTTCATAAGTCTCACAAAGTCTCACAATTCCCTTAAAACACCCCATGTTTTACATAGTCCCAAAATTTTCTTTACCCTGTATCCCGTAATGTCACATACCCCTCCAGGCAATAAGGCTCATCAGTTTTTATGGTGTGTTTGGTAAAGATTCTCTTTCATTAAGTCACTTTGGTGGGTTTTGCACCAGACACTACAGTTTAATTGTCCATTGTTCTTTTTGGATGGTCTTAAAAACAGCCGTTCAGTGAATTCCTTTCCACCGACTGGGTTATTGGCATTTCTCCCTCCATCATTTCTCCTTTTATCCATGATGGCTCTTCCATGTCTGGTGTGATTAGCTGAACAACCTGAAAAATACATGACTAATTGTTTTGTTTGTCTTACTTTATAATATGGAAAAGTCTTAGAAACTCGAATTACACTAAATGTCAATGAGTCTAGCTGGAGGCCAGTATCTAGTGGAGTACCTCAGGGGTCTGTACTGGGGCCAGTATTATTCAATATATTCATTAACGATTCAGACGAGGGCATAGAGTGTACTATCAGCAAGTTTGCTGATGACACTAAGCTGGGAGGAGTGGCTGACACGACAGAAGGCTGTGCTGCCATGCAGCGAGAGCTGGACAGGCTGGAGAGTTGGGCGGGGAATAACCTAATGAAATCTAACAAGGGAAAGTGTAGAGTCCTGTATCTGGGCAGGAACAACCCCAGGTTCCAGTATAGGTTGCGAAATTACATATTAGAGAGCAGTGTAGGGGAAAGGGACCTGGGGGTCCTGGTGGACAACAGGATGACCATGAGCCAGCACTGTGCCCTTGTGGCCAGGAAGGCCAGTGGCATCCTGGGGTGTATTAGAAGGGGGTGGTTAGTAGATCAAGAGAGGTCCTCCTTCCCCTCTACTCTGCCCTGATGAGACCACATCTGGAATATTTTGTCCAGTTCTGGGCCCCTCAGTTCAAAAAGGACAGGGAACTGCTGGAGAGGGTCCAGCGTAGGGCAACGAAGATGATTAAGGGAGTGGAACACCTCCCTTATGAGGAAAGGCTGAGAGAGCTGGGTCTCTTTAGTTTGGAGAAGAGGAGACTGAGGGGTGACCTTATTAATGTTTATAAATATATAAAGGGTGAGTGCCATGAGGATGGAGCCAGGCTCTTCTCATTGGCAAACAATGATAGGGCAAGAGGTAATGGGATCAAGCTGGAACACAAGAGGTTCCACTTAAATTTGAGAAAAAACTTCTTCTCAGTCAGGGTGACAGAGCACTGGAATAGGCTGCCCAGGGGGGTTGTGGAGTCTCCTTCTCTGGAGACATTCAAGACCCACCTGGACATGTTCCTGTGTGACCTCACCTAGGCGTTCCTGCTCCAGCAGGGGGATTGGACTAGATGATCTTTTGAGGTCCCTTCCAATCCCAAACATACTGTGACACTGTGATACTGTAATGTACAGTCTATTTGAACCTCCATGAAGAGTATCTGAGCATGAGTGACTAGAGCTGTACTACATACAAACTTAAATAATTGGTCTTGTTTTCAGATGTGTTAACAGCCATTACATTCCTCGGTATTCAGGCATGTATGACTTTTGAAAATCAGATCACTTAGTCAGAGCCACCAACATTTGCAGACTTGTTACTTTCACTGCTTAATAATTTAAGCATCTTTAAATGGGCTTAAAATGTGAAAGTAATTTTTTTTTTTCTTTTAATGCAAGAAATATTTATTTTCAAATGTGACTTAGCATCAGATGAAAATCTCATGAGGACTCTTCCAATATCAGTTTGTCTTAGTTTCTCAATCACTAAATTCTTCACACAGTACTAAGGCTTTTGCACCATCTAATTTTTGGCTTCTAGCTTGTATTTATATTTACAAAAGATCTATCAGCTATGTGACAATGGAAAGAAGTCTGTATTACTCCCTAAGATCTCAGCATCATAATGCCAGAAGAACCGTTTTTTTCTGTTAAAGCTTGATGGACTTTTTCATTCATTCCCTGGAATATGTCAGAGGTGCATATCTGAAAAGTGTTTAAGTAGTTTATGTCCTCAGGTGATGAGATTTATAGAAGACTCAGAATATTATTGTTGATGTACAGTCAGCAGCAATAACAATTCCCCTTAGGGACCTTTATATTTTCAAAAGCTCTTTGAAACTACTTAAGAAATTCCTCTCAGTGAAACATTGAAGAACTTGTCATAAATTCATATGAAATAAACAAATAGAAATGGAAATAAAGGAATGAACTTAACGTAATTCTTGTCTGTTTTTCATAGAGAAGGAGCCAAATATTTTTTGCATGTCTTTGGGGTGTGGAAGAACACTAAAGCAGAACCACTATTGCACTATTCTGAATATATCTTCAGGAAAAATTGTAATAAAAAAGACATTTATTTTTATTGGAAGATATCTTTGACTGTCAACCTAGTGAAGTTCCCACATTGTATATTTTGGAACAGATGAGCTTAAATGACTATTCATACGAAAACCAAAAACAAAACCACAACCAACCAATCAACTAACAAACCAAAACCAAAAATAACAACAACCAACCAACCAACCAAACACAAACAAACAAAAAAAACCCAAAAAACAAACAAACCAACCAATCAAAAAAAAAAAAAACAAACCAACAACCCACACAATAAAGTGATCTAAAACCTTTCATGAGATACACCACTGTTCATTATTCATTTGGAAAATTACCATTTTTCCTTTATGCAAGGTCATTTAAACTCCCAACTGACAAACAGGTTTAGTTTTCAGACACACATGGGGGATTTGACTAATAAGCTATATTTGAGTAAATAACATGCCTCAGTATTCAAGTTGCAGGTGATTAAATTGTTTTTAAAGATGATTTAGTGTCCTGTAAATTATTTAACAATCAACTTTGCTTTGTTTTGTTGAGTCATTCAAACCTGCAGCAGAAAATAGTACCTAGACAAACAAGTCAGGTTCTCTGCCAAGGTTCTACAACTTTCACATGATGAAAAAATAATAATCCAGAATTACATTTTATTTGAAGATTAGTGTTTAAGTAATCTAGATATATTTTGATTTGAAATTTAACCAATGATTTTGGAATGTGTCATAAAAGGTTGTAATGACAGACTGCAAGATGACTCTATCCTTCATATTTCAGAAAGTATGCCTGCAGCAGTCCTCCAGCAATGTGAAGTCTCACTGTCTATGTTCCAGAGAATTCATAGTTTTCTAAGTACGATGGATTATATAATCTTCCATCATAAGTAAAAAAATCCTTTTTTTTTTTTTTTTCTGAAAACCACTAGTGTGAGTATTTTGTTATATAAGAGGCTTTATTCAGCTTGTTTATAATGAACTTCATCAACAACACAATATGCTAACCATATCTAGACCAAGTCCCTCCAAATTAATGGATTGCTAAATTTCTTCAACGCAAAATTACTCTGGACTTTACCACCCTAACTGCAAGGTCCTAAAAGTGCTCGACATTTATTATGTTTGTTGCTGCTGAAAGCACTTGAAGCAGACATACTTAATTATGTCCATGCTGTGAAAATTTGTTATCTAATAATAACACATTGGCATTTTTGTGTTCACAAATGAATATACAGTATTCAGTATGAACAGACAAGTATGTGTTAAGTACAGTCCTCCAGCTTTGTAGCAAAGTACCATTTTTATAATATACATTTGGAAATCCAACAGATGTTCCGTTCTCCACCAACAAAATATGAAATAATACAATAAAACTGAAAAATAAAGGTGATGCTTTTGCTTTGCAAAATAAAGATTTTAAACTTGTTATCCAGAAAGGCCTCCAAAATAAACACAAAATCATTCCCAAAAATGTATCCAAGCAGCTCATAGTTGTTCACTATTGATTATTCTTCTAGCTTAAATATTAGTGTTAGCAGAGTAAGAAGTAAAATAAACTCACCAGCTCTGAACGAAAAGCTCACAGGACTTAAGCAGAGTTACAGATGCATATGCCTCCTGAGAATTTGATTCCATGTAGTTCAGATGCTAAATGGCGTTGCAAGTATGAATACAGAATACTGCAGATGTTTCAAATGAAACCTCCTGGGGCTTAAAGATATGACCAAAATGATTGTCTCCTCCTACCATTGGTCCTGTAAATTCTAGAAAACAAAATAAGCAAACACAGAAACCTTGGTTAAACATATATTTATTTTTTTCATAAGCATCTCTTAGAGTTTTGTTCTGATTTGTTTCCTTCTTCTGCAAATAGATATCAACATGGTTCTGTGATTTAGGAATGCTAATTGGTTAATAACAATGATGTTTCTAGGTTTGGATTAACTTACATTCTCTTTTCTTCTCATGGTATCATCCTTCAAAATCTTAAAATACATCAGTTGACTCTCAGATAAAGTAAGTGAAATAAAGAATAAAGACTTCTATTTTCTCTGTGCTACTTAAATTAGCTGAACTGATTTTCACATGACACAGAAGAGAGATAATTTTCACCTTTGTAACTTTCTACAAAGACGATGTTCAAAATGAATCTGAGACGGTGAGAGAAATATATCTGAGTTGTTTCAAGAATTACTTTTTAAGTTTTTATAAGAATGGCTTACTTTGACACCAATGAGTTTAAATTTGACTCTCTGACCTTTAAACATAATCATAAAAAATATAAGTTATTTAATACCGTTATCCATATTTGTTAAACTAAGAGTTTTCTTCATAAATCTGGCTCTCCATTTATGTTTATGGTTGGTAATGCAACTCACTATTTGCCTAGAGTAGTAGGCATTAGATGTTTATTAGCCAAGTGAATTATCCTGTCTAATGATAACTAATGTCTGCTTAAAAATAATGTACAGTGAACAGGTGTAGAACTTTAAGGCATAATAAGTAATCATAATTTCAAATAGTGCTCATACACAGGAAGCCCACTCTTTATTGTCTTATATATATAGGAGAACTGACTGAACATTAAGATATTGTAACAACAACTGAAACATCTTTAGAGCTTGTACATACTAGGAAAAAGAAAATAATCAGATTAATGAGTCACTGAAACTCTTTCACTCAATGAAGTTCCAGCTAAAGTAATGTTATTTTGAAGTAATAGTTAGAGACTTCCATGGAAGTTTTAATAAGCGATTTGTTCTTCTGAATTCAGGATCTCTGAAGCACAAAGGTAGTTTGAAATGTTTAATAGTCTCTCCTGGATCCTTCAGAAAACATACACTGTTACTTTCCAAGAAATAAAGCAGCTTTGGCTAAATCTACATTTATTTATTTCTTTTATTTATTCATTTAATTGATTGATTGACTGATTAATTTTCATAGTCAGGCCATAAGTGAGGCCAAATTAATCCCATCAAGTGTTCACCTTTTTTATGTCCCGAAGGACTAACAGCTCAAGACTGTAAACTGAGGGAGAAGATGGTATGCCCTGTGTGCAAAAGGAAATTACTGTCCTGGTTATTAGAATGTGTCTTGACTAGTCCATATCTCTGTCTATGTGTCTACAATGTGTGGCAATAAGCAAATGAGTCAGATCAATGTCTTTCCTGGGAATACCCCTATTTGTCCTGGTGCAAAGACAGAGAGGGTCCAAAACAGGTTGCCTGCATGGGTATAATGAACATATGGATTGAAGTCTTGGTAGCACTTCCAGCTTCTAGTCGTTCCCAAGGTGAATCATGAGGAAATGACTCAGCTCATCTTTCTGAGGAAAGCTACCATTCTGAAAGTACAGATCATGTTTCAGTTTTAAGAGGAGACAGTATGTACTCCTGCACTTTTTTTCTGTTTTAATGTAAAATAGATTTTGGGCACATCCTGATCCTATTAAACTTGGTGGAATTATGCTGCATTTACAATGGCAATAGTGAATTTAGTTAGATCTACAGCAGAATGTGTTCTGCTCTCATGTTTTCCTGAACAAGTAGGTTCCTTGCTAGGAATACACAAAAATAAATTAAACAAATCTGAAAAAGATACTATGAACATATTAATGCCTTTAAAATAAATTCTTAAATCCCATTAGATATTTAACCGTGACTGGCATCCAGCTTAGAAAATACTTTTGTGGTAAGTATTCTATAAAAATCTAAAAACCTGGTAAAGGTTGTTTAATGTAGCCCTTATAAAAGTTTGTAAATCACCCTGAGACGTCACAGGGCGTTTTTGTTTGTTTGTTTGTTTGCTTTTGTTTTTACTACATATATATTGACATTGTTAGGTATTAGGAACAGTATTTAGATACTGTTAAATGAACATTACGTCAACAAATTTCAGTCAGCAGAATCTGATTTCTATCTGATTTCTGACAACTTTCTTGAAGACTATTTCTAATCCTGTTGCTACGGCAACATTTTTGGTCTGCCAAACGTGCTATAAGGAAGGCATGACGAATCACATTTTCAGCTGAAATATCAAGAGTATACTACCCAGTATCGTGTATTATTCCAGACCAACGTCATTAGAGCAATCTACATTGAAAAGTTTCTAAAAATATTTGTCCAAAAATCCTAAAATCTTTTCTAGTTATACAAGTTCAGAAATGTACCACGATTCTATCTGAGAAGAAGTAGAAAAGCATGCATGTATCTGTTTACAATGAATACATCAAACTCTTGGCAAGAGTAAGAAATATAAGAGCTTTGTGGCATAAAAAAAAAAAAAAAAAAAAAAAATTACTTTAAAACATCATAGCAGTATTACTTTCTGCACCAGACATCATCAAAGGTGTCTACAGAAATTAGAGTCTTGAATGGATTTGAGTACCTTCTGTACTCTGAAATACTTAGTGACAAGCAACTTTCCAATAATCTTGTCTAATAAACTGATGGTATGTTATGTAGCACCTAACCTCATTATCTTATGATGTAAATGTTTTTACACTGAGTTTTGAGAAGTTTCATTTGAAAAGTTTGTATACTTAAATTTCCAGAAGTTCATTGGGATTTCAGAACACCACCATCCTAACTTGCTTCTGTTTGAATACTGTAAAATTACTCTGAAATAAGATCACTTATACAGGACCTGATGGTAATTCCACATTAACGTCCAAATTAATTTCCTGTATCAAAAAAGCAGTAATAAGTCACTTTGCATTTGACTCTTACCATTGGGTTATTACTTGTGTTTTAATGTCTTTTATTTTTCTTCCACTGTCATTTATTCCATTTATTAGATAAATGAATCTTAGATGTAGAGTTTAAGGGGGCAGTTAATGTGATCTAAGGACTCTTTCTTTTATAAGCTTTATTTTTTTTTCTATATTCAAGATTCTGCACCTAATTTAAACAATGTCACTGGTGTCTGCATAGGTGGAGTTCCTTTCAAATGTTAGGGACTAAAATGGGTAATGAAACAACCTTGGCTGTGTTGATACATCAAATGTATCCAGAAGCAACCCCTTCACTTGACCTCAACAACCCACATAGTTGAGTGACAAATCAATTATGTGATCTTACAACAGGATTTCAATGTACTTGGGATCGTGTCATGAACTAGTAACACCAGAACTGGAGGTAAAGCCTGGCAGACAAGTGTTTTGGCTGAAGTGAATGAACACAGTTATGCTCTTCCTGGATCTCAACAAATGAGTCTGCATGCCTAGTTGCTTTGCTGCTGCTTCTTGCTTCTAATCCATCTTACCTATGGCAAAGGCAAGACTGATGTTCATATCGTAAATAAAAGTAGATGAGGAAAAAATGCCGTGGACTGAGAAATCCAAATCTAGCTTCACTAAAGCTGGAGCAATTGCCTTATGAAAAACTATTTTCTGTGCTAAGGTTAGTATCATGTGAAAGAAAAACAGTATGCATTATATCATGATGGCAAAATCGAATAAAATCAACTGTGTCCAAAACAAGGAATGGCCACTTTTCCTCCTTCTCTCTTTAGAAAAGCTGTTAAAGCCTCTGAGACCTGTTGTAGAAATAACACAGACCAAATAATATGATTCAGATCATCCAGATGCAGCCTCTGAGCATTGTGAAAGAACCATGTGCCCATATAATTCCAGCCAAAACAATTTCTTGCTTAACCGTTTTTAAAAGGTAGAGAATGTAATTATAAATCAGAGATGTGGCAAGAATTCAAAGTGGTAGCTCAAACAGGGAGGCAATAGTGTGAGATGTCCCTCTGCACTGATCTTTTCCTCTGAGTCCCAAATACAATGCCACAAAACATTCTGGCTTCTGGTTTATTGGCTTAAGCTGCTAAATTCAGTTGCAAATACCTCCACAGTAGATACATACAGCTGTATGTGCATCATCACTGATCTGTCTGAGTAAATGAGATATTCAATTTGTTTACAGGGGAAGAAAATCCATTAGAATGACAAAGTTTGTTAGCCTGAAACATTAGACTTAACTTTAATATGAAAAAGAACAAGAAAGCACCTTCCTCTTGCTTCTGTCATTATGGATTAATAACAAAGTACAAGCCTGCATTTTCCGTACTTTTGAAATTACTTTAATGAAAAACACAAAAGCAAAGAAATATCTGCTAAGGAAGTATTATTAAGACAGAAAGGCACATACTGTTTCTATGCTGTCCTTACCTTTTTCTATATACTTTCTGGCCATGTTGAGATATATTTATTCTAAAGAAACTGACAATTTTTTTAATAAGTTTGTTTGTTTGTTTGTTTGTTTGTTTGTTTGAGGTAAGACACATTATTACATTCTTAAAATTCCCAAAATATTAATTAGGTTTTAATTTGTTCATTTGTGTTATTTAGAGTGTTTCTCTTTTTTAAAAAATCAAGTACCTTTTGTGAGAAAAAATAGATTCATATGGTCAGAAATTATTCTAGCTTCAGGCTTATAAATTCAAAGATATCTCTGTCTACAATCTTGGTTATTGGCTTTACTATCTGGCTTTATTGTATTTTCTCCAGAGTTGGAGAACTAGCAGATGGAACTGGGCAAATGACAAACTTTTTTCATGCCCACTCTTAAATCTTCCTGCAGATACTACAGGTTTTCATTAAAAAAAGCTTGACTCTCTCAGTGGAATATTGAGCCTCTGCTTATGTAGGTAAAACCTGGAACTATGGAGTCCTTTATGTATTTGCAGTTTTACTCTGCCGTTTTGCTTACAGCTCACACCCTGAAGCTTCGGTGGCAGCATTTAGTCCAGGTGCTCTTATCCTTGCTGCCTTGCACTGGTGCATTTTGAAGCACCATTATTCTGTTTTTACTGAGAAAGTGATTTATTTTTTTTTTATTTTTTTTATTTTTTTTTTAACACGCAATTCATCCTGTTTCTCTTCTGTTTCTTAACACCAATGCTTTTTAGCTTTAGTTTCTAATCCTGTAGTAAAGTCTCCTCCACTCCTGCCCATCTGGTATCTTCTCGGCTGTTGACTCCGTATTATAAGGTAGACAATATGTGGGTAACAGTCATTTTTATATCCAACAAATACTACCCAATTAACAAACATTCACAAAGCTGCCCTGCTGCACTGGATAGGACACCCAGCAGAGGACACTCACCTGAAGACCTACACTTCTTCTCTTACTGGCTGTCTTCAGGGAAAGTTTTCCTTTTTCCTCTCACTCACTCTGTCTTTATTTTCCCTACTTCTTGCCCTAGGACAACATTGAAGGTAGTGTAAGCCATCAGCTTCAGATCTGAAGAATAAAGCTTTGTGCATAGTGGCCTATTTTAACTTTTTTATTGAACTTCTTTTTTTGTACAGCATTATAAGTACTTCAAGCTATGTATTCAAGTAGTTTTTATTACAGGTGACCTATTCATTAAACCAAGTTGTCCAAGTGATGGAAAAATAATTTGATGCAGAGTTTTCCAATTAAATAAATATGTTTAGGAATTAATATGAAAATCACTTATTTATATCACTACCCAGTCAGTGAATAGGCACTCAGCATAAAAAAAACCCAGACAATAAAGACACATGACAGTAATTTATGAGTCTACATCTGAGCATTTCAACATTATCATAAAACAATAAATTGTCCCCATGTAAACTGTGGATTACTCTTCCATAAAGTAGTTGCTCCCAATTGCATTAATTAATCCATGTTTGGAAATGTAATAACTGAAGTCTTAACTGACAGATTTCATTTGAATACCCAACAGACCTACAGAAGTTACAGCTGAACTAGCAGCACTGTGATATGTAATATTTGACTCAGAGAGACCATGCGATCCAAAGCATTTCTGAATAGAGTATGCACGCATCTGAATAGAGTACACAGACATCTCTTCTGTGGGGGAAACCTTCTGGTTTTGACTTTTCCCTTTTGTATAAAGGCTTTGAAACTTGTCCTCCATGTTCTGTCTTTCAGTGAATAATGATAACAATCTATTGAATTCCATTATTAAAAGGAGCTATAAAGATTAGAAGCTGGCTTTTATTCTCTTTGTTTTGAAATCATACTTATATCAGGACTCATGACAGAGCTCTCTGGAAAATCAAAACACATCTAAAGTAAATAGGATCTGACTTCTTTGAGCTAGAGTTGGATTTACACTTTTTAATTCTCAAATTTAGTTTTCTGTTATCCACAAAAAAACCCAAAACAAAGAGCATCCTACCCCCAAAATAGAACAAACAAACAACTCCCCATACACACAATAAAACACATATACAAAATAAAAAGCAACACTGAAAGACACAGATACATTTTTTATTGAAAGTAGGTTTGCAGTGTCTGAATTTCAGAAGGAAATGTTCGAATGTGCATGACGGATCGTGACATAGAATTAAGATTTCCTGACATGAGTACCATATTTAGATCTAAAGTTTAGTGCTCGATTCATCTATGTTGTGTGGATCACCACATCCTTAGATGTTTAGTTAGCCTAATGTGATTATGTAAGCTCTCTCTGTCATTAATGGAGGAATTTTGTGCATTTCAGTGCTAAATTCTTACCTGTTGCTTTTACTTTGATAAATTTTATAATCCCAAAGCAGGATCTACTCCCCAACTAAACGTAAATATTTTCCTTCTCTACAAATAAGAAACATTTTTAATATTTCAGATCTCATCAAAACATTTTATTAACACATTAAATACATTTATTTTACATTTCTGTGGGAGTACATAAGGCTATCAATTAAAAATAATCTTCATACTAAAAAGAAAGGAAGAACAAAGGGAAAGGGGAAGAGTGGTAGAGATTTTATTACATCACAGTCATTTTCTGTATTGCACTATATTTCATTGGTGACAAAGCCTATATTCTGAAGAGAGGCAAATTTATGATTTTAAAAATACCACTGCAATTTTCTCTGACAAATACATCAAGAACATTTTTTACTATAGTGAGAAGGTCCCATGGAAAAAATACTAGAGTTTTTTTCAGTGGTCATTTTAGGATTAGGATTTAATTAAAAAGAAAAAAAAAGTTAATTTGTCTTAGATTAAAATAAATTTTATAAGATGTAAAAAATAAATCCTGGGTATGTCTGCTTGATCACTTAAAAAACTTAATATCTGACTATTTGCTTATGAAAAGATACTCTGATTAGATTAAATGCTGAATTTCTTCAATATGAAAGAGATTTTGTTTTTGCTTTAGGAATAGGTAAGAAGTTAGGTTAGATATTTTAAGCATTTTTCGTTCTGTCATCCACCTCAGAATCTTGCAAGAGGCTCTATAACAAGTCTTACAATGATTTTTAACCTGGTAAATAAATGCCTTAATGATTTTTTTTTTCTTTAATTGCAGGCATTATTATCAGAAATACTGTGTGGAATCAAAAGAGGAAAGTGAGTCAGACCTGTTATTTATTTGAGAAGCAAAACCAGTTACTGACACATAGAATTAGAACTTTAAATCAGCTTTTACTTCAGCTACAGAACTGAAATAATGTGGAGTTGGAACAGGTGGCTGAGAAATGACCATGTTCCATTCCATGAAGCATTATTGTACAACTAAAACATTTATGCTTACAACTATTAGATTTTAGAATGTATTTCTGCACTTTACTTTCTTCTTTGTTGTTCAGATATTATACAATAAGTACTTGGTCTGCAAAGATATAAGGCACTTAAATCCTGATTAATTGTCCCTCTAGGCAGTTGCATATGAAATGAAGATTAGATGTTAAATGGCAAACACCTTTCTTTACTCTGTTTCTGTTATACTTAAAGCACATTAATTTTCACTATGAAGTCTAGGAAGCTAAGGACTATCTAAACACTGTTGGGGATCCTGACTAAAGATAAGTGCCTTCCTACAGTTACATAATTAATCCTTGAAGAGAGAAGGGTTTATGATTTACTCTGTAATGTATTGTATGTGACTCCCACTCAGCTGCTAGTCACAGCTTTCATTCTTGGGCACTTAATTCTCCCCCAGCATGAGTGTAAGAGTAGCCTCGGTAAGTAATTTGGGACTGTGGGTTCTTGGAAATTGCAAAACTCTTAAAAATTGGGTATTGCCATGCACCATGAACTTTTAACTCAGCGTCCACAAGGCTTCCTGTGTTCTTTTGTGGATTTGGACTGTGGTTGTTCACAGTTCGTAAACAACATATTCAAATCTCAGATACTTCTAATCTCGTGTAATTGCTGCAGGGTATTTTTTTTTTTTTTTTTTTTTTTTTTTCCAGCACTGGGATTGCTGCCATGAGTGTAATAGGTATTCCGAGGTAACTCATTTCCCTGTTTTGTGCCTCATGCTTTCCACCTCTAAAAATCCAGAAATTGGATATGACCTACTCTGTTAGGGGCTCTGTTGCAAATGAAAGCTCCAAGTGGAAAGCGATTGTTACTCCTATTGTAATATGCAGTAACTTATTTCCTGTCTGCACAAATGTCTCATTCAGATTCTATGCAACAGTGTCTGTGTTGCATAGTGTGTACTTGAGCTGTTTTAGTGCTAGCAAGTAAAAGAAAACCTGAAGCCAAATGACACTGTCTAGCTCATGTTCACACTGCTTAAGGCTAGCACTCCTTATAGGTTTTCTCAGAGACAAACAAGTAATGACCTAACAATTAATTAGCGTAGAACATGAGAAGACATTGAGTTTCTAGTCATTTTTCATTGATCAGGGTAGATCTACACAGAACTCCATGAAGTAGTTCCTTAAGTGGTATGTCTAAGCCCAATGCTCTGGAAATAACTAATATAATTTTAAATTTCAATCTCATCTATGGCTTGATGATTAAAACATTTTTTAGGTAAGAAAAGTAGGTTTGAATCTTCTAAGGAAGTATAATGAACTCAATTCAATGAATTGAATCTGAGTGTCTCATAAATACATAAAAACAAGACAGCTCCATTACCACAGTGCTTTTTAGGGTAATCTAGATGTTCCATCAGCAATGCTTTCTGGGTTGTGGAGATATTCCATGTATTAGTGTTTTAAATTAATATGTGATGAATGGTCTCAGTGATCATGGCTTACTTCCTGCACCACTGCTAGTTGTTTCAGTTCCCTTCTTGAGGGTCTCAGCGTATATCTATATATCACGCAATGCACCACCATTCACATATGCTTACGCAAATTACCCACAGGCTAGAGATGATACAAATACCATGTTACATGGGTAGTTATCTCTGAGGTGATACCACCTGGACTTAGCTATATGGCTTCTAGTCTGTGTGTCAGTGGTTGTGCTCTGTGTAAACACACCAGCTCATGTGCAGCTAGCTCAGAGCTATTTGAAATGCCATCAGGCAGCATAGCGTAGATGCGTTGTTAGGCATCTCACTCATTTTGCTGAAGTAATTACAAGTGATCAGTGTGAACTCTTACAGATAAATTCAAGTATCAATGACATCAATCTATATTAGCCAATTTCTATCAAAATAGTTATTGGAATTTATGCTCTGTCATCTAACTTCTTCCTTTAAAACATATCTGCCACAATTTTGCTTATCATCCATATCAAGATATAACTATATGTGGAAAATATAAAGGTCTGGAGAAAACATCTGAGTGGAAAAAAAAAAAAAAAAGAAAGGAAGACATGGAGGAATCTTATGATAATGCTCAAAATAGGGTGGCAATACTTAGAGAACCTACCAAAAAATCAAAAAAAAACCAAACAAACCAGCAAACAGAAAACCAACCAACCAACCAACCAAAAACGAAAAGGAAAGTAGTCAGAAAGGTTTGTATTGAAGAATTAAATCAACATTGAAAAAGGTCAGTCATAATTAGACAGCTGAAGAAATGTCAGTATTCCTTGAAGGTACTGACTAGAATCCCTTTTCCAACACTACAAAAAATATGAATGTTGATCTACACCAAGTGAAATCTTTTCACATCATGGTATAATTGCAATTTATTATGGGGTTGTAAGTGGTACTTAATCCATTTTTAACACTGAGATTTTCACATACATTTAAATGCTTTAGACTTTATTTTACTCAAATAAAGGAATTACAAAATTCTGCTGTATTTCAAACTGAGCATATGGATTTGTATTTATCATGAAAATTCTTAATTCATTAATTAATTAGTTTAATAGTTTACCAGAGAAAAATAAAGATACTCACATGAATTTATCATCTTGTTACAGTTTTTCCTTTGAGCTGCTCTATATAATTTGAAAAAAAACACTTTCTAAGTCAAAACAAGTATCAAGCAATAGGTTAAAGCATATATTCTTTTCCAAATATATTTTCCCCTTTTCCTTAAGTAATGCAGGAACTACTGGAGCAGCTTGCAGATACATACAAAGTTTCAGATGCATACTTAAATATTTTTAGCATCAAGAAAAATGAGACTTTAATATAGAAAGATGTTCTGAAATTAATATACTGCAATTGAAAATGGAAGTAAGGCAATGAAAGGGGCAGTGTTTGAGATACAAATCCTTCTGGGTAACAGCTAGAAGACTTGAACTAAGAACCTTCCCAATGGACATTCAGGAAGACCAACCAAACTTTGCCAGATGTGAGTGAATTTCATTATTCTCACATAAAGAATCTGCTGGCAATGTTTGAGTTATACACATGAGCATTCTAGGGATGGTTGATCCCACAGAGAAGAAAACTAACAACATGAAAAAGAACAACAACAGAATTGGAATACTTCTACTTACATAAAGGATTTCCTATCTTACTGGAGATTGTGAGGCATCAAGGGGAGCTTTCTGTTCATTCAGGTCTGAGATCTTTCATAGAAAACTGAGACAGTCTTTATTGCTGAGCTTGGTCTTATTCCCATCAGATTACATTTAAGAAGGAACTTCTTCTAGACAGTGTTTTCTAGAGATTATTGAGAGCAAAATCAATTTCACTGAAAAAACAAGGACCACATTTTAACTTGAACTCTTAAATCTGATTTGGGTGTCCTGTAATAAAATGAAATAACTATCACCTCCTCAGCAAGCAAGAACACAGGGCACATCCTCTTTTTATCTTCAGTTTAATACCATAAATTCATATCACAGATTTTCGAGTTTAAGCTAAAAATATGTCATACACATTATCATGTTCTTTAAAATTAATTATTATAGACTACTATACAAACTAAAAACTCAGTAAAGCAAAAAGTCCAAGCAAATAAACCCAGAAGTCTCATGATATTTAAGATACAATTCTGTGGTCTAAACATAGGTATCTGGTACCATTTGAGAAGTCACTGACCATCCTGCATGTAGTTCAGCTGCAGTCTGAGAAGAGCAAAGATGTCTTGAGAGAATTCTTTAGTATCTTAAGTACACTTGGATAGCTTAAATGTTTTTAGATTTTGCTAAACAATCATAGACTTCTGTAACTGACTCTCATGCTAGTGAATGATTTCATTCCAGAGAAGGAATATATTTTGATAACCATTGTTTGGATGTCTAAGCTTTTATTGCTGTCTGTGGAGATTGGGTCAAATCTGGATAAGTTTCTAGTTTCTGTTGAGAGTATTGAAGAGAGTCTTAATCTATTTGTCTAAACATAAGCATCTAATGACTTCTCAGATGCTGTTGAGTAACTGGGCTGTTATGTTGCTGGAAATTTTTCAGGTAAACTGTGATATTTCAAATGGATTTAGCAGTATGCATATGAACAAGAGTTTTCTAAGTACTGTGTGAGCATAGATGTCTAATTCATGTGTATATATCTCAATTTAGGGTTGTGCATTTTTTCTGAGATTTCTCATGGATCTTGATTCTAGTAAACATTTCCATTAATTTACCTGTTTCTGCTGAACCAGACACCCTGTCCCAACTTTCTGTTTTTTCTAGGACTTCTTAGATTGCCCTTCAGGACTTCCTTTCGTGAGTGTAACTGGATTCATTAGTTTGTCAACATGGGAAACCATACCACCTAGTCTTGCTTGTTAAAACCATTTCTGAAGTTGGAGAAGATACAATCACTGGTATTACTAATTCTTCTGCTTCTCATACTGCATGTGTAGGCATTTTGAGACAGTGAGGTACTAGCTGATGATGATCAGGAAGGTACCGGGCTCTCTATGGTCTGAATTTGTGATTCCACCTGTGCTTCTTCCTGTTTTGGTTTTGGCTCGGATAGAGTTAATTTTCTTCTTAGCAGCTGGTATAGTGTTGTGTTTTGGATTTAATATGAGAATAAAGTTCATAACACACTGATGTTTTAGTTGTTGTTAAGTAGTGCTTAGAGTCAAGAACTTTTCAGCTTTCTATGCTCTGCCAGTGGGGAGGTGCACAAGAAGTTAGGAGGCAACAGAGCCAGGACAGCTGACTAAAGGTGGCCAAAGAGATTTTCCATACCATGTGATGTCATGCTCAGTATGTAAACTGGAGGGAGTTGGCAAAGGTGTCCAATTGCTGCTCGAGGATGGGCTGGGCATCAGTCAGCACATGGTGAGCGTTTGCACTATGCACCACTTGTTTTGCATATTATTATTATTTGTATGAAATTATTATTTTAACTTCATTTGCTGTCCTATTGAACTGTCTTTATCTCAGCCCATGAGTTTAACTTCTCTTTCCATTATCTTTCCCATAACACTGTGGTGGGTGGGGGTTGAGTGAGCAGCTATGAGGTGCTTAGTTACTGGCTGGGTTTAAACCATAACGCTCACCCAGGGTGAGGTGTTTGTGTCCCCTACACACATAGTTCCAGGCTGGTAGATTTCTGCACTATCTTATGCAGGAGAAAGGTACATTTTTATGAGAAGGCAGGCTGAGTATGTTTACCTGATAACGAGTTTTTCAATAAATGTTCCCACACTATTAGGATGTAGGCTGGAGCATGATATGGCATGGAAAGAGAACAACATAAACTAATTGTCATGTAATTTGGGGATAGGTATTTTCAGGCTTAGTGCATTTCACTCAGTGGCATTTTTATAAAATTTTATATGTCATGTCATCCCCAATGCTTTTGTTAATTAGAATTTTATATTGTTATTATGAAAATAATATAAACATAAGAGAATTTTACAGGGTAATACTGTTTGTGGACATGAGACCTTGTACTTTACTCAATCTGCGTTTTCTATAAATAATTCAAAACCAAAATTTTCTGGCATTTTATCTAATTACCAAACTGCCATGACATCATAACTCTTATTCAAAGATAGATAATTAGAACTGATGGGCTGCCAACCCCATTATATAGTTTTTCCCCAATTCCTGTCTTCTCAAGTAGCATCACTTATGACATCCTACCCAATAATAGCAGTAGTACAAACCATGTTTTGTGTGACATAATAAGCATGGAGAAAGATTTTGTATACTCCAGCGAAAATGAGCATTTGCTCTTGGCAAAATGCTTGAGTGTAAATGAGTAAAGTGATTAATACATGTGTAAGCTTCAGTCACGATGTTGTAAAAAAAAAAATCTTTTCTGTATTTGTTCTAATGTAGACACTTTATTTTAAGGAAATGAAGTAAATTATCAAAATCTACTAGGCTCTAAACTTTTTGTTACATCAGTAGTGAAAATATAATAACTCAAAAATATTTTGAGTATTAGCCCTCACAGATTAATTATATCTGCTTCTATTTTTCTTTGAAATAGTTTTAAAACAGAATGAAACACTAGGTGGAACATTCCATTTGAAATTATGAATAGCCAATAGGAATTATATTTTTTTTCTTTTCTTTTTTTTTTTTTTTTTTCCCCTGCTCAGGCCTCAGTTCTTGGCACTTATTTCAACTTTAAGAGCTACAAGTACACTAGAAAATATTTAATAGTTAGTTCCAATTTCAAATATTTATTTTGAAAAATGAGTATTTCGTAAAATTCTGACAGTAAACAAAATGGTTTTTAAATTTGAAATCTTTATTATAATTAAGAGAAATCACAACATTCAGAAACATGCAAAGCTTTTTGAGTTCTATGAGATTAATTTGTTTGGGTTTGGGTTACTTCAGTCAAGTCAGAAATTAAATTCCAGTTAAGAAATAACAGAATGCTTGATTAAAAAGATTTACTTAGCACATCTTAATAAATAAATAAACAAACAAACAAATAAATAAATATACAAGTGGAGGACTAAATAGAAAGTAAGCAACCCTATGATCTGTATGGAACTACTTACTAACATTTTTCTTCAAATTTCTGGATAAAAAAATATTTCACTAACTTTGTAATAAAGTCAACAGACAAATGAGTACATGAAAACATTATGTCAATGAAGATATTGGCTGTATAATATTCTAATTAAAAGATTATAATAATCACATTCCATACACTTTTGTAAGCCTTACTTAAAGTTTCCATTTTCAGTTTCAGTATCCATTCTTCTAAATCAGCTACGCTAACACATGCAAAAACATACGAATGTTATGAGATTGAAGTTATAAAGTTAGTGTCATCAGATCTAATATCTTCACAAAAATCTTCTAAATGAAAATGTGGTTAGGAAAGACAATACCATAGATTTAACTAAAACTTCTCTGGTATCATTTACTTCAATTCACAACTCACTATTGTGAACACTTTTAAAATTTCCTTCAATGTCAAAACTGAAGGGCATTAGCTAGGAACTCAGATAAACTTCTTGTGCGGTAGTCAAATCCCACTGCAAAAGAAAGGCTGTTATAAACTGTTATCTTTGGTATACTAGCATCTTTAATGAAGGTCTGTGCTTGTTCTTATTTTTTAAGATTTTCTTCCTGAGGTATATATCTGCAATTATTTTTTTTTTTTTTAGTCTTGTTTGGTTTATCTTTGCCTCCAGGACTACAGCATTGTGACTAGATGGAAAACAAACAACAGAATATTTGTCTCAAAATAACCTAGACATAGGGATATTATTAACTGGAATTTCAGATAAATAGTTAATGACTTTTTCTTGTTCCCTTCATATTCAGCTGTACAGCAGATGTTTTAAATGCAATCCAAAATAACAAAATTGATCGTTTTATAAGGGTCCCTGTAGATATTAATAGGTATGAATTTGAATTGTGGATTTTATGTTACATGTTATTGATTTGAGGCAAGTATTTGAAATGACTTGTGAAGAGAGGACAAATGCATGCAACAAGCTATATCAAGCTGCAGAAATCAGAAAACCTTTTTATTATCTTGGTCAATATCTTCATTGTGAAATGTTCATTTTATATCACAGTGTATTATATTTTCAACTTTGAAAATGGCACTTATGATGTCAGACCACAGATAGACTTATCTCTTTTTGTTAAAACAAACAAGCAAAAACCACACTATCAAATTTTTCTAAAAGACTTATCCTGTTACTGAAAATTCTCTAGTAATAGGAGATTATAAGGCATGAAATATTCTGTTCAAATAACTGCTTAAACTTTTTTTGCTTCCTTTTTTATTTTATTTTGTCTTCTTAAGAAATGAGAGAGATTTGTACTGGACTCTCCATGAAGCAGCCCTTTACCCAGTGTACTAAAATCTACTACAAGATCATTAAGTTTAGAAGGTAAGGATGAGAGATGTGACTGTCACCCTCTACTCTGGTCTCATGAAACTCCACCTGGAGTACCACATCCAGTTCTGGGACCCCTAACATAAGAAGGACATGGACCTGTTAGACTGAGTCCAGAGGAGGGTCATGAACATGATCAGTGGGCTGGAGCCCCACTCCTATGAAGACAGGCTGACACAGCCGGGGTTGTTCAGCCTGGAGAAGACTCCAGGGAGACCTTATAGCAGCCTTCCAGTACCTAAAGGGGACCTATGAGAAAGCTAGAGAGGGACTTTTTACAAGAGCATGTAGTGATAGGACATGGTATAATGGTTTTAAACTGAGAGTAGATTTAGATTAGATTCAAAGAAGAAATTCTTCATCACCCTTAGGATGGTGAAACACTGGAAGAGGCTGCCTGAACAAGTTGTAGATGCTTCGTCTCTGGATGTGTTCAAGTACAAGCTGAATAAGGCATTGAGCAACCTGGTCTGGTGGAAGGTGTCCATGCCTCTAACAGGTGGGGTAGACCTAGATGATCTTTAAAGTCCCTTCAAACCCAAACCATTCTATCATTCTACAGTTCTATGAAGCTTGAATTCTTATCACTCTTACTCATAGGTTTATCCCAAAGTGACTGTATCACTATCTTACTCTAAAAAACCCCCAAAAAACAAAACCAACCAACCAACCAAAATGAAATCAAAATAAAGCAAAAGACAAAAAAAAAAAAAATCAAAACAAAACACATTTTGTAGTGTTTACAACAATAAAAGAAAACCAGAACAACACCCAGGATTAGGCAACCCAGCACTGTACTGAACCCTGATTTATAAAGATAACATTTTGAACTGTCTTTAACATATCCCTGTGTGATTTTTCATTACCTATATTGAGGCACAATAGGGAAGGAAAGAAAACATCTTTAAAATGTATTATATCTGAACTTTGTTATGAATTAACTATTAGAGACTAGAATATGAAATAAATTAATTATATGACTATAAAGGAAAAAATAAACAGAAAAGAGGGGAAAAAAAAAGTCTCCATTTTCTAATGGTGCAAAAAAAGATCCCTGTTTTTCTACAGAATTTCAATTAACATATTCCAGTAAAAGAATTTTGAACACCTACTGAAGATATGGTTGCTAACATAATGATTGTAATAAGACTGTGACTTCCTTCACTTAAATGCATCCCCTGATCCCTGAATTTGTTATATAAGTCTAAAAATAAATAAATAAATGTGACGAAGTCTTAAAAGAGTCTTATTTTTCCCAATATCCAGTAGCATTTTAACATAATTACCCTGTTTCTATAGTTGGTAAACATAATTTTATCATAATCCAAAAAAAAGTTTATCTTGATTATGTTAGTCTGAAGAATGAGAGTCTGCTACACCTGATACACTGTGATATTTTATGTCTGGGCGCAGAGAAGTTTGGATAAAGAAAGTCTTTATGTCTACTGGTGCCAAAGGGCTAGGTAAGAGAGAGCTATGACTTTCAAAGTTAATTAAATCTCACTTAAAATAAATAGTCTAAGTTATTATCTACTTCTGCCTTCTACAGCTTGAACACCTGTAAAATCAATTCAGATTCATAGATAAACCAGTAGAGAATGACCAATAAATTTATTATGACGATATTTTTAAAATGAAAGAATATGAAAATATGAAATTTGATTAACTTCTCCCTACAAACATCCATTCAGAACTTATGACCCCTTTTTTAGAAGATATAAACCACAGCAACCTTCAAGATTTATTATAACTATAACAATAATTAACTCTACTTAAAAATCTATCAGTAATTGTTTTCAAAGATAAAAAATTAATATATAGACCCTAAAAAATCAGAATAGCAATAACATTCAAAATGCATAAATCACATAATTAATGAGAGTTTCATGACTAAGTTTATGCTATATATTATTTTCAGTCTGAATGCACCAGATATTACTCACAATTCCCACTAGACTTTGTTAATAAGACATAAAATCTGGTGTTTATAAAAGAAAAGGAACTATATCTTCCTAAACCCCTGAGAAATCACAAAAGTGCAAAAAGTAACCTAGCCAAGAGATTTTCTGTGTTTCTAATCAGTGCTTTATTTTACCTCTTTTGACTACATCATAAAAATCATGAATTCTATTTTTGCTTTCAAGTAGCAATCATTCTTATAAATAACCCTCCCTAAATTTCTATAATAATATTATAAAATAACAAAGATCAAATTTGATGCATTCCTTTTTAACCACTCTGTACGTTATTTGAAAATAATTTGTTCTTCACAAGTCTCTGATATTTTATTTTTTTTTTAATTCCTTTAAGTTTTGTTTCGAGTTCAAAATATTATAGAAAAATAGCATTATAAATTTTATTGTGTGTGCTTACTATTCTTTCCACATAATCTATTTATGTTAGAAAATGAGCAAGACCTTATGTTGTCTCTTTGGAATCATTGGCACAAATCCTCACCCAAAGTGAACTGAAAAAAATATTAGAAATCCTTTATCCCTTTCCAAAGTAAATTTACAACCAAATTTGGCTAAGCTGCTTAACATCTTGTAATGGGTTTACACAGCAACATTTGGTAGCAGGGAGGCTAAGGGGTGGTTTCTGTGAGAAACTGCGAGAGTCAATGCCAGCCATCTCCAAGACAGACCTGCTGCTGCTGGACAAGGCTAAAGCCCACCAGCAATGGTGGTGGCACCTCAGGGATAACGTAGTTAAAAGAGGAGGAAAAAAATGGTGGGGGACAGCAGCTAGGAGAAAGGAGTGAGAATAAGTTAAAGAAACAATGATGCAGATGCCAGAGTCAGTGAAGAAGGAGGGGGAGGAGGTGCTCCAGGAGCTGGAGCAGATTCTGCTGCAGCCCATGGTGCAGACCATGGTGAGGCCAGCGGTCCCACTTTAGCCCATGAAGGTCCATGGTGGAGTAAACTTCCACCTGCTGCCTGTGGAAGACCTCACGTCAGAGAAGGTGGAGGCACACTACAGGAACCTGTGACCCCGTGGAGAACCTGCACTTAAGGAGGCTCCCGGCAAGACCTGTGGACCTGTAGAGAGAGAGGAGCCCAGGCTGGAGCAAATGTGGTGGCATGATTTGTGGTCCCACAGGGAACCTGCACTGTAGCAGTCTGCTCTTGAAGGACTGTACATCACGGAAAGGACCCATACTGGATTTTTCTTTACTAATACTGTTTTTTTATTTTAATTTGTTTTGTTTTGTTGTTTTTGTTTGGGGTTTAGTTTGTTTGTTTGTTTTTGGTTTTGTGGCTTTTTTTTTTATATCACTTTATATCACTTAAAGGTAGTGCTATAAAAATAAGATTGCTTGGATATGTGTTGTTAGATTTTGTAATATTTTTAAATATAACATAAATACGCTCATATAGCTATATTTATTTATTTTATATTAATAATAAGGGCTGAATGTCACTAAGTTTTTCTTCGCATGATTCACAGTGAAAAGATTCACCTTCAGGAACAAATCCTGAAATCCTTGAACTTGCCTTTTATTTTGTCCTGGTTTTGTTAAAAAACAAATTTCTCTTTTAGTGAATTTACCTGTCAGCTAAAGCTTTCTTATTAGCTGCATTTTCCTGCAAAACCAGATACATGTTTTTGTAAACATACCAATGGAATGCAAAGTTATGATAACAATTGATGCACATCTCGCGAGAGGAGAAACGAGAAACAGGTGACCCAGGAACTGAACAACTGAGTATAACATCCCGTTCACGTGAATACTTCATATAAAAATGGGAGATCATGAGGATGTCATCCCTTTTCCTTCTTTTCCTTTTCCCTTATGGCCGACATTAGGAGAGGACCTTGCGAGTCATCCCTGCAAACTGAGGCCTAGAGAGAGACTGAATCCAGCTCCGGTTGGCTGCAGAGTCCAATCCAGGACTTCGA
The DNA here is from genome assembly GCF_963082525.1 of Nesoenas mayeri. NCBI lineage: Eukaryota > Metazoa > Chordata > Aves > Columbiformes > Columbidae > Nesoenas > Nesoenas mayeri. The sequence goes on from NC_137541.1 coordinate 162,666,239, forward strand.
GTGCCAGCTCTGCAGTTGCTGGAACTTTCAAGATTGGTTTTGTATATTTTGTTTTATTTTCTCTATTCTTATTAGTAGCATTAGTAAAACATTTTTAATTTTTCCAACTCTCTTCTTTCTGTCGTTCTTTCCCTCTCAATCGCCTGTCCTGAGTGGGAAGGGGGGAGAGGGAGGGGCTGAAGGGAGAAGAGGGGAGAGAGGGGTTTAACAATACATCTGCCATGGTTTTATTGTCACCCCGCAATCAAAACCCTTGACGTATTCCTACTAAGAAAGAAGTAATTCATAGAATAAGGAAATAAATGGTGAATTTGTGGATTCTAGAAGAGAAAAGGACAGCTATGTTTGACTGATTTTTAGGAAAATATTTACAAGGACTGAGAAAGAAAGTATAATGATTAGAAAGCTGAAGAGTATATATATTATAATATATGATGATAATAACAATTGGATTATATGTTTTGATGTAAATCCTAGAACAATTGTTTTACACATGAACAGAATAATGCAGAATTTCTCATTCCATTAGGTTTGGTGTAGCTAATAATTCAAATGTCAATTTTTTACTGAGCTTGTAAGAATTAAAATGTGTATTAGCAAAAAAAATACTTTGTACACTAAATCCTAGTAGTATTTCTTTAAAAACTCCTTCTAACTTACAACTGCAACATTCTACTACTGATTTACTAACTGTAGTAAATTAACTCTCATGCCGTCTTTAAAATGTTGTTAGTGACAATTAATTTACAGCTGTTCTAGTATTGATGACATCTCAAACACCCACAATTTTACTTTTTTTTTTTTTTACTATTTTGTGGAATACCACATTTGTTCTTTGTTCAGAATTATACCAGTTTCTTTGGAAAATTTCTAAAGTTCTTGATGTCAGATAACATGTACCACTGGCATAGTTTAAAATCATAGTTAAAATAACCCAACACATTACTATGTTTCATCACATTCTAAAAAAATAGCTATTAGAAATGCAATTGAAATCTGATGTTATTTTTTTTTCTCTCATAGGATGATTCGTTCCAGTCTAAACCAAGTGTTTAGACTGAATCATGCTCCAGGGGTGCTCCACTTCTGTCCATTGATCATAAAGGAATCTTCACTGTCTTTACCAGACAAGTAACTTCAGCTAACTGAAAGTTGCTCAATTTTTACACTATTAAATAAAATGGACAAAATTAACCATTTCAGCATTTCATAAGCTAACATGTATTTTCACTCCACCTTGCTATCCTTCTTTATAATACAGCTAGAAGATATGAGAGACTACCCAAGATATATCAAATTCACACTATGGGAAGATGTGGATCTGGAAGATGAATCCGATAGATTAATTTTTTGTCTTTGACCAAATTAAGAAAACACATAAGTACAGATATTCAGAGGTAGTAGGCATCTATCTCCCTTATGAATGTCATCTGCAATTGCTGTTACTTTTCCCTGCAGAATTTTTCTTGGGGCTATGAAGAGTTAAATTAGCTTAGAGGCTCTGGCCATTTCCCTCTAGCCTGTCCTTCTGTTGAAACATCTAAGCTCAGTGTGCTTTGACCTTTCGTGACTAGACATGGACAAGAATGATTTCTTTAGTGTTATTTTAAGCTTTTCATCATAGAATTTAAAAACAAATTGCAACTATGCTGAACCATTTGTATTTGAAGACATTTGAATATTATCTTTAACAAGTCATGAGGAAAATGTGTAACATATAACTTTAATTTGAATATGTTTGAGATATTCACGACCTAATCATGCTACAATTGAAGAAAAAGCTAAAACTCCCACTGACTTCAATGGGCTCAGGATTATACACACAGCATGAGACAAAACTCAGTAAGCCATGAAGTCCTTTTCATCCCTATGTTGCTACAATACCAGCAGAAATCTGCAAGAAACATGATAATGTCAGGGTTGTAAGGCTTGAAAAGTTTGAAAGCTAAGACTTCCATAGAAAAGATATACTTTTTGAGAAGTACAAGTAACATAAGTGAAGCTGTGGGTTTGAAATTAAGTTTATATTTGCTATAAACATTAATGACTATAAGATACTAATATATCTGATAAAGATTTGCATTTTATAATTAGCTTGGTTTAAGATTACAGTGGTTGTTTGAAGCCTTTTCTTACTGAGAAAAAGGGCAGGACTTTAATTAGTTTTATTTCCAACATTCAGCTGATGTGCGTGCTGACAAAACCAAGCATGAGACAAGGAAATCATTGTAAAGTCAACTGCAATGTGAGTACATTTATTCCATGTAAAACAGCTGGAAATCAGCTTGAATGCCCTGTCAGTATAACTAACTCAACCTCTTCTTTTGCATTTCATGTTCTTTCCCTCACTAATAACAGCAGCAAATGCACTAGTCTAAATTCCCAGAATTATTCTTTGTTTGTTTATTTGGTTTTTGGTTTGTGGTGTTTTTTGGTTTTTTTTTTTTTTGCCTTTTTTTTTTTTTTTTTTATCCTGGTCTTGAACATTCAACAGTTCTCATTCTAGGAAGAGGTGACAGCATCGGTTTTTCAGATTTAACGTTTACACAGCTTTGTGATTGCCTATATGCCACCAGATTGAGAACAAATGATTAGTGATTAGAAGCCAGGTTGAAGCTGAAGTGAATTTAAGCGTTGTAACTACTGGGTAATTCAGAACAATAAAAATGGGCATTTAGGTATCCTATACCATTTAAAGAGTGATTAAGAGTACCTGATTCAGGAGTCTCTTTCCTCTTTACAGGGAGCCAATATACCTCATACAGCTGTTTAGCTTTCTCTATGCAAAAATATGAATGATTATAGCTAGTAAATAGAAAACAATGGTAATAGGACTATAGCTGAGGTCCCTCAGCTCTCTCTAGTAATAAGCATTTGTCTCTAAACTCCACAATCCCACCCAGTCCATAATAGACATCTCCATCTACCTAGGATTCAGAAGATCTCGCATTTGTTGGAGAACAGATACTGAACAGAAACAAAGCTTGCACCTTCTATATAGCAGCCAGTGTTAGACCATTTACCCAGAGTATGGAAGACTCTGGTTCTTAGCTGTGCTTAACTTGGGAGAGAACTGAGCTACTATCTCCTCCCAAAGCAGATTGTCTCATTCTCCTTTCTCTAATACTGTTTTGAAAAGCCTCTTGTGTAGTGAATAATTAAAAATAAATAAATAAATCTGACTGAATTCAGTCTACTACATAAAATGGCCGGGCACTTCACCACAGCCATCCACGCTTAATTTTCATCTGGCTTAATTTTTGACTACTTCAGCTAGATCTCCACTAATCCAGTCAATAGCACATCTTAGCAGCATAGATGCAACCAGGAGATGATTCTACATTACAGTGTTCAAATTCAGAACAGAAGCAAACTTTGTGCAGTGAACATCCCCTTTGCCCCTGCCTTTTCATTTGGATGGAGTGGTCTTGAAGCAGCTGAATCAAATTACTTTAGGATGAAAATAAATTAAAAGGTGTGGTCCAGGAGCACATTGAATGCACTGAACTGATGACTGATACACTGTCCATACACTAAAGCTAGTCCAGAAGGAAAAATCCTGGAATATTAATAGCACGGACATCACATTTTTAGCACCATTCACTCTACGGATAGATTTCTGTTGCTTCTTTCTTTTCAAGTCCAGAGAGTAGCAACTATAATCCATGATGTTGACTTCTGTGATCAGTTTAGTGGGGTCTTTTTTCAACATTTGGGGTGTGGGCTTGGAGTGATCTGAAAGTTATATTATAAATGAACAACAGATTTGTGTGAGTGAGTGAGCGATGTTATTTGTACACTTTTGAGGTATGGCAGATCTTATTCACGTAAATGTTAATTGTAAGATGAAATTATAGTTGTGTTTAGCTTTAGGATGAATGACAATACCCATTGAATTTAAGTATCTTTGAAGCTGAGTGACAAATGAGAGCGAATGTTTTATACTGCACCTGGAGAAGGGATACTCAAGTTCTGGCTAGGTGCCAGTACAGGTGTTCTTAATTTTGACCAATATTAGATTAGACTTTTAGATTGTGATCACATCATCCCTCTTACTGAAGGGAGACTTGGATCCTGGAGGAAAAAAAAAAAAAAAAAAAAAAAAAAAAAAAAAAGTCATTCTTTCTCTATATAGCATTTGCAAATGAGATTATTATTTGGGGTCAGTTATGTTTTAAGGTTTCAAAATCAACTGTACTTTCCCAAATAAGTTGTATTGTAATTTCTCATCATTTCAGACACCAGTGTTTATGACTACACATCTTCTCTGAGACTGTTTTTATACTCAGAACATGCAAGCTGCCTTAACCACAGAAAACCTCAAATGACCTTTTTTTACTGTATGTTGAATTCAGAATTCCTCTATGTGATACATACATTTTTTGAATAATTACTTTAAAAAAATGAAGCAGCACCATCTACCATAAAACTGGTGATACAAAGATATTGCTTTTCTTTAGAGAAGTATAGCTTTTCAAGGCTGACGAGAAACTGTATCCGTATAAATCTCATTCAAATTTATTATCATGGTATGGCTGATCCATGTCTTTGAATATCCTGCACAAAGGCGTTATTTACTGGTTTTTGTTCTTATTTTGTTTTCAAACATTAAAATTCTATTTGTCTTATCATACTTACTATATTTCTTACTTTGGTGGGAAAAAAGACACGTTCTTACAGCATTCACTACCTCCATTGTTTGTGCTATTTTTTAAGCTAGGAACTAATCTAACTACTATTGAATTGTAACACAAATACCTTTACTGACTTATATGGACTTTAAATCAAGAATGTACATTACCACCCCATCTCAATTTACTTACATTTTTTAATTTTTATATTTTTATATATATATTTAAATGCAGTAGTTCTTTAACAGGATGAGTGTCTTTTCACTACAGTGTGTTCTATCAAGGGTTCAATATAATTTCTTCTTACAAATATTGATAATGAACAATTTTTGAATACCATACACATATCACTTAGTTTATATATCACCCATCCTCCCCATCACTGTCTGCAGCTTCTTTGTATTTCCATGACATTTTGTTATTCATAGCCTGTATAGTGTTACTTGTTCTGAAAGAATGATAAAGGCAAAAAATATGGTCTAGTCAGTATCTTGAAATGCAAGTGGCACTATCATATATTGATTGATCTCCAGGAAATCTATTAGACATTATACGAATATAATGCAAGTGATAAATAACAAAAATAACACAAAAATTATGCACAGCACTTTAGATGTAATAACATTGATTCATAGTCATCTTATTTATGTATATTTCCCCTTGAATTGTCATGTGACATTTTTATCAATTTCATTTGCTCATCAATTTGAAATGTATTTGGCACAGTTAAATAGAGCATGAATAATGCCCCTTAACTCTACAACAATTAAAAAAATAAAAGAAAGTGCTTTTTTTCTGGTCTTGTCCTTTGTATTCAAGATAGCAGTTACCTCACAAATATCAGACATCTGCATTTGATTCTTTACAATTGCATCTGACTTTCCGCTTAGCCTGATTTCATGTCACTGCAGAGAAATATATGCTTTTAGAAGCTTCAGATCTGCCCCATTTTAGAAGTGGAATGGATTTGCCTAAGCAAAGTTCATTAGTGACACCTAAGACTCCCTGTACTTGAAATACCATGTGGGATCTGTAGATATGAGAGAACATTTGAAGAGAAACAATGCTTTTCTAAATCAGCAGTTGAATGCTAAAGAGTGCCTCAATGTATTTCAATTACTCTAGATAAATGAGTTCTGCCTTAGATGTCTTATTAGGATTAGACTGATCATAAACTTCAAGAGCTTATTTTTTTTAAATGACTTCAAACAACAACTACATTCAGCATTTTTCAAGACTAAGGCCTAAATTGTATGAAATAGAATGAAGATGCTTTAATGGGAGGTGTGTTTTTGAGCTCTCATAATATCTGAGACCTAGTCAACACAGTCAATCTGGTCTAGAAATTTCTCAGTTGTTCAATCTGTCTTACTATGAAGCTGAATGACGTCTTTAGTACTTGTTTCTCAAAAATGAGCAGCATATAAAGCAATATAAAAGGATGGGACTAGGATTATATTGCACAAATATAGACATCTAATTTCTGAGAGAGTGCAGAGCATCCTTCCTCTCTCCCAGCTCTGATTCCAGGTGGTGCAAATCACACTTGAATATTTTTTTTTTTTTTTCCCCAATATGTTATACCCCCAGGGTATCTTAAATACCAGCAGGCACATCACCTTTGATGAGCATTTCATTAGTTCGGTGGAAGTTTATTAAAATCATCCATCAAAAATGTTGGGTATTAAACAGTAAATTCCATCATGAGATTAAACCTTTGTGTATTTACTTTGTCCTCAAAATATTAAACTAACTACTGCTTAAAGACTTTCTTGCTGCCAGCAGTTTGTGTTTATGTAAGTTTATGTGAGATCCTAGAAACCAGTTTCTGTGAGTTTTGGTGGTTTGTTTGGGGTTTTGGTTTTGGTGTTTCTGTTCTTTGTTTTGTTTTGTTTTTCAAAAAATAAGAAGCTGAAGCATAGCTTTCAAAATTGCAATTCTGTACATTTTTGATTAACAAGTATCTTAGAGATAAAGGATATATATTATAAAATGCTTTGCTAATTCCGAGGCATATGTTAGATGTAACACTTGCAGCTACACTGGTGAGAAGAGAGGTAGTTATTCAGATAATTTAGATTGTCATATAAGAATAGAGGTTTTCTCACAATGATGTGTGCTATTTCTTGGCTTGAGAAATCAGCATGTTCAAAATGTTTTACTGGTCTATCTTGGTTTCTGGGATAACAGCAGTGCTGCCATCAGGACAGGTTGAACACCAGCCCATCACTTGTACAAGTTTGTTATTCCTTGTATTGTTTTCTGTCATCTTACAGTCATGTTTCTGCATTCTGTTAAGACAAATTAAGTTTTCACTAACCCAAATAATTTTCTGCTCTGCCTTAATTTTATATCTTCATTAACTACCTTTTTTACTCAATCCAACACAGCACACAGAAAGACCAAACAACTACATAGATCTCAGTGGGATTTCTCTGTTAACGACCTCCTGTAACATAAAAGATTGTTTTTCAGCTCTTTCATTTCCTACTTTTTATGTAGTTTTTAAACCACAAGACTGTCTTCCCTGTTATCACATAGTGGATGAATTTCTTACAGAGCCTTTGCCATGTCAAGGCTTTCAAAAGAGGTGACCATTCTTTCTTACCTAGATCAGCTTGTCAGCTCTTTCAGGAAGCTCTAATAGATTTGTGAGGCATTGTTTTCAGGTAGAATAGTAGTGTCAATTCTTTTGCATTGTGTAAAGATACAAACATGATTTTCAACAATCTTTTATCCAAATATTTATTGCGAATTTTGGAAAACATACTAACATTTTTCTCTTATGTTTAATATGGATAAACACTAACTTTAGGAGACATTCATTTTGGATTATATAATGATCCAGCAGTCCATGAAAGGTATAATATGTGAAGTAATAGCTTAGCAATTTGCCAAACCCTTAAATACCTTTATCATAGGTTGACATATTGGTGATATAATTAAAATGTTGCACCTTCACTTTTCACAGAGAAAAAAATACAATATTTGGGTCTAAAATACCATATTAAAACCTCTGCAGAAGCTGAAAAACTAAAATACTAGCTAATAATAATGATTAATAAATAAATAATAGAGCTAAGAAGAATTAGCCAAGGATAAAAAAGAAAAAATGAAAAACAGAAGTACATTATTAGCCACAGGCCATAGTAACAATGTGTTCAAATCATGGATATAGTTTCTGATTTTGCTCACATCCACATCTCAGTTTCTCCTTTGTCCCCTATTCGCAGTTAGAGAGAAGCTTAAGAAACATATACCAAGACGGGTAGTAAGCTCAGATTTATTTTTAAAAAAATCTTTAAAAAGATTAAATAACTTTTCTCAGTTTTGAAATAATACTTCTGATAAGGAATACAATAGCATTTATCAAAAAATGCAAATTATGTACAATAATAAATTCTGTGAACACTACTTGTTTATTATTATGACACAGAACGTGGCTGTATAAAACAAAACTTGAAGAAATAAGCTTTAAAAAAAGGGGAGTAAAATAGTATATATATACTTCTTTTTTTTTTTTTTTATTGTACAATGGTCTCCAAAACTAAACAGATGTTAAAATGAGTTATTAGAATGTAGGAAAAAAAAAAAAAAAAAATTAGACAATGTCAGGTAAAATATCAATAAAGTTCTGTTAAACAGAATGACCATAACATTTCTTATTAGGTTGTAGATTTGAAGATCAAAATGATATATTTTGAAAGGAATCCTGGTTTTGACCCTTAAACATAACTTGAAAAGAAAAACTGGTGAAGATCACTACTAAAGCTCTATAGGGCTTTGTGCTTTTACAGCTGAAAGGCATTTGATTCATGCTTAGTAATCAAAAGTAGATGATGTGAATCAGAAAAATGCTTGAAGCAATTTGGATATTTTTACCCTCTACAGTTTGCGTAGTTATATTTTGTTTTTCATAAACCTCATAGTTTTCCACAGTAAGATACAACCACACAAATCTTTAAGGTGAGAAAGATATTCCAGTGGAAGCATATTTAATTTCTTATTTTAGGGCCACAGTGATGTTTAGAAATATTTTATAAACAAATTATTTACACATTACTGAAGAAATGTTACTTTATTTTGAAGAAAACTTTGATCAAGGATAATCTGTCTGTTTAAATAAACTAATTAAAAGACAAGGATGTAACAAATTGCTCATAGGTTTTTGTTTATCCCAGCTGAAGTTCTAGCTCAAGGATTCTATTTGAACTCACCCAGAAAGAGAATTAGTGTCTCATATGATCTTGATGTTAATGAAATAAAAGAAATCATCTTTAAGTTGGAATCCACTAACAAAATTGACATTGGATAACCTTGCCTTATTTTTTCTTTCTTTTTTTTCTTTTTTTTTTTAACAAAATTTATGCTTCTGAAAGGTCCTGTAGCAAGAGCCTAGGGAACTGAGGCTCTTTTTTGTATTGTCAGAACAGATAATGTAAACTGTTCAGACAGCATTGGTGATCCTATGCTATCCTGGCAGCATATCTTGTCTTTAACACATTGAAGCACTCTGAAACTGAAATGGTGCATAAAATTTCCAGTCCTTGACCGTGCTTAGGAGGAAACTTTAGGGCTACAGTTTGAAAGTTTAAAATATATCTTTGTTTTGATGCCTTAATCTTTAAAAACTGGTACTTTATTTTCAAAGTAAATAGTTTCTGACTTGCTGACAACAGCTATGAATAACACCTGATGTTTAAAATATAAAAACAAGGAACACATAGCCATATAATTATAAAAGTGTTGTTTAAAAGAGAATTCTGAAGGACATTTTGTAAACTTTTGACTCAAAGTAGATCTGTCGACAACATGAGATCAGGTTGGCTGTGACTTTGGCTGAGTCTCACAGACCTTCACAGATGCAGATCCCATTACTGTTCAGGGCATCCCATTCCGGTATTGCACTACCCTTTCAGTTACAACTATTTTTTCTAAGCCCTAGCGTGAACTTCTTGAGACACAGTTTGCAACTATCAAACTTCACTGTTTCATCTGGCCTTTTTAATCTTTGTGACTTTCCTTCAACCAATTATAGGCTGCTATGAAATTACTGTTTAGCCTCCTCTTTGACAGAGTAAGCAACACCAGCTTCTTCAATCTGTCTCATGTAGGACATGAGATCTAGACTCTTGACAATCCGGATAGACCTCTGATGGACCTGTCTCATATCTTAAAAACCTTCTTTAATTAGGTACCAAAAAAACTCAAAGCAGTATCCCAGAGGTGTCATCACCAGGTCTGAATAGAGAGGAATAATAATTTCTTTCAGTCTGCTGGTCTTGCTTCTGCTGCATGGTACCTCTTCTGATCATTGCTCATCTTTGCCCATCCTGCTCATGTCCTTTTCCAGACCTTTTGTTTCTTTGGTCCTTCCCTGTGTCATTGCTTTCTTGCCTCTGTTCCATGGTTCGCTTTTATGCAGCAGTACAGAAATAGTTCTTGGGATTGATTACTCTTGCCTTCTCTGTTCCAGAGCAATTGACAATTTTCAGTTCCTTAAATGGAAACATAAAACTACAGCTTTTTTCTCAGTGAACTGCTATACATATTACAACACAACAGATTATCTGACTGTATAATAACGTATGAACACATCCAGAGTGGGGGGGGGGGGGGGGGGGGGAAGGAAGGAAAAAAAAAAAAGACAAATAAAATAGGTTTTCTCATTTACATGTTTGGCCTTCATATTTTCAGTCATCCAAGCATGTAATGCTGTTGCTCCACGTACTGGGGCTGACTGCTGTGATGGATTTGATTTTCTTCATAGCAGCCTGTATGATGATGTGTTTTGTACATGTGGCTAGAACAGTGTTGACAACACACTGGTCTTTTGACTGTTCGGAGCAGTTCTTACACACCATTGACATTTTGTTTTCCTGCTTTGAGCCTCCACAGAGAGTAGGGTGGGGTAGGCAAGAAGTTGGGAGAGAATGCAACTGGGACAGCTGATCTGACCCACAAGACATCTCATCTTCCTTCAATTTTCTCCCGGTTCCACAGGAGAGGGGAATGAGTGAGCAGATGTGTGAATGTTGGGATGTTAACTGTGGTCAACTCACTGGACTCTGAAACAGTAGTATCTTTTTGCACAAATAATGTAGTTGCATTGTTTGTCTAAATTGAATACACCAAAAAAAGAGCCATATCTAATATTATATTGTTTCCAGACACAATTTAAACATTTAGATAAGCAATAAAAGTAGATCATTCCAATTTATTTGGATATATTTAACAGTTATTTTAATGTTTTTAATTTTAGTAACTTGATGCTATTATTTCATATTTACAGTGAGATAAGTGGGACCATAATCTGATTTTATTGCCTCTAGACTAACAAATTCCATTACAAAAGAATTCTAACATAGTGTATGCAAAATGTTAGCAAATAAAACACTTTCTTAATCTATGTAGGGTATGAAATGAAAGCAATACAATGTTGATTTCTTGGTAAAGTATAATAGTTTCATTTAATAGCTAAATATTTGGTGTCTATCTTAAGAATGTTCTATTTTTTTTACAGAATCTTTGATTTGTGATATTGAATCTTAGGAAACTGTGAAGCCTGGCAGGTGTCTTCTGTGCCACATAAGACTGCATCCAGCTGGGAAGTAGACTGTATCTTTTCCTGAAAGGTCAAAAACTATTAAAGCACTATTGAATGTCTTTTTTGTGATGATTCTTTTATTCCTTAAGATCAATGTGGTACATGAAACCATTACTTTACTCAAGCTATTATATTATAGTTTTACTTAAGTAGTAGGTCACAGTGAAACTGCTATTTTGGTGACATGAAGGTAAAGCATGTCTTTGGTGCAGAATTTTCTTGAGTTAAAGGAAATCTTGTATGATATAAAGCAAGAACTATATCTTTCTAATCAACATGATCCCTAGATTCACTGTAACATGTATAATAAGTTTCTAGCGTACATGACTAAATTACAAACAAAGTCAAGGTACTCAAATATGCCTCCAGGACATTGTACACATATAGCTATAACAAAAATTCATTATTTTAATGATTTTTTTTTTACCTTTTTTTCTCTCTTACTCCTTAGCTTTGAGAAGGTGGGTCAGCTACAGCTGACGATCAAACCACTGGACTAACGAGATCCCAATGGAGTGATCAAAAGAGGTAGGAAAAACAGAGTACCTTTATTTCACATATGGTATTGGTGATGTACTTTTTGGTACATAGCATACACCTCAACAAGTCATATAAATTACCTTTAATTCACAGTATTCTGAAGCTATTCACTACTACTGGCAGGTTTCTAATTTCTTCAGAGTAATATCTCTCTGATTCCTCTTCAGCAGTTTTTTTCTCATTTTTCTCTACAAAATGTCTGAAAAACAATTTTTTAAAAATATATACTGTCCAAGAACTACAGCATGAAACAATTTTCCAAGTATCCGCAGCAGAATGACATTCTGAGATATATAGAAAAGACACACACAATTACTAATGGCAATGGTTTTCTTATGCAGTTAATTTATGTAAGACCATTGATAGAACAACCCTAAATGGCTTTTTTTAAAAAATTGAAATATTATTGAATATAAAAAGCCCTTTGCTTAACTGAGTTGCAAACATCACTCTTCTCAGACAATAAATTTTTATATTTATTTTAGGTAAGTTTACTTTCCTGCTTACAATAGCTTTTTTTTTTAAATTATGCTAAAGTATGTTATTCATACTAATATTTAAGAATTCTGCTTTTGATAAATAAGCAGATTCTCAGGGATTAGTATATTTTTGCATAAAATACTGTGGATCTCCGGGCTGAGTCCTGATTTTAAGTTTAGAGATGTTGTCAGAGTCACCTCAAAGAGGTTACATTTTCTCTAAAAACAATGGAAGTTAAGTGTGAGAATTAAGAAACTATGCAGCAGTTCAGGTAATATATTTTTCTTTACCAAAACACCTACTAGTAACAGAGATGTTAGAAATTTATTATTTTTGCTTTTGTTATTAATATTTCGGCCAAACTCCTTCTGAGGTAAATACACATCAGTGCTCTCCAACACCTATCTGCAAGTTCACATACACTGACAGCAAGTACACGTTATCCAATTTTGGTGTGCCTGACTATATATGAAAAATCAAGTTTCAAAGTTCTTCATTTGGCACAGGTACCTTTCATTCAACCTTACTAAAATCAAAGGAATCACTTCAAATTAATGACTCCATAATTTCACTAAAGGATTTCTCAGTACTGTGGACAAGGAACTGCAGAACATGAAGAAGTGACTGATGAGAACTGTTCTGATATTGCAGTAATGAAGCTCATATTATCTGCACAGATAAACATGACCAATTACTTTACCACAGGAAAAATATCTGGAACAAATCACAGCTCAAAGCAGCTGAAAATAAATTAGATGATGTTATCCTTATTTCCCAGTCTGAGTATGACATAAGATCACTAGATTATCTGTCAGTTCACAGAGTGCTTGACAGTCTCAGATAACATTTGGAAAAAAACTCAAAATTTCGGATCAGATACCACTTGGCAAAAATCTATTCAATGCAGATTTTCCTAGTGAAAGAAGCCGCAATGCTGATCTCTCAAAGAGTGCCATAAATAAAATTTTGTACTGTTCATAGTGTTCTGTTAGTAATGGATTTTTAGTTACAGACTTTGCACAATGATTTTAACACCAGGCTTGACTAGAACAGTTATTTCCATCCAACAGAACGGTGTTCTATTTACCCATTCTATTTTACAGTAGAAATTTTATCAGTTTTAGGAATCATATAGTTGCTATTGCATTTCATACAATGCACAAATATTTTAGAAAACACTATCACAAGTTACCTAAGCAATGATGCTAGCCGCTAGCTTTTTTGTTACAGCTTTGATTTAGTGTTTCTACTTTTGTTTTTGTCTCTAAGCTTGATAAGTCATTACTTTACTTCACCTCACACTTCATTTAGCCATGTCACATCACATAAATGATGCAATGAAATGTAACATGACATGGAGTTTTACTATAAACTATTGTAAAATTTTAAGACAAAAAGCATGTAAATAGTGACTGCACTGAACTAGACACAGGAAAAGGGGCAGACATGGGAATCAAGACATTGATGCATGTAACAGCTTCCTCAACAAGATCACAGAATCACAGAATGTTAGAGATTGGAAGGGACCTGGAAAGATCATCTAGTCCAATCCTCCTGCTGGGGCAGGAACACCAGGAACATGTCCAGGAAGGTTTTGAGTGTCTCCAGAGTTACTGAATGTCTTCTTTGTCTCTGTCTACGCTGCTGGAGGCTGCCTTGAGGAGCCCCATACCCCTGAGGCCTCAGAGGAAGTCAGGACAATGAAGGAGCCTGCCTTGGTTGATGAGGACTGTGTTAGGAAGCAATTAGGCAATCTGGACATCCATAAATCCACGGGTCCGGATGGGATGCACCCGCAGGTGCTGAGGAAGCTGGCTGAGATCATTGCTAGACCACTCTCCATCATCTTTGTCAAGTCATGGGAAACAGGAGAGGTGCCTCAGGACTGGAGGAAAGCAAATATAACACCAGTCCTCAAAAAGGGCAAGAAGGAGGACTCGGGTAACTAGACAGGTTAGCCCCACCTCTCTATCTCCAGAAAGGTGATGGAACAACTTATTGCTGGTGCCATTTCAAGGCATATCAAGAATAAAAGGATCATTAGGGGCAGTCAATATGGCTTCACCAAGGGGAAGTCATGCTTAACCAACCTTATAGAACATAATGAGGTGGATAGATGATGGCAAAGCAGTGGATGTGGTCTGTCTTGATTTCAGTAAAGCATTTGACACCGTCTCCCACAGCATCCTTGCTACTAAACTGAGGAAGTGTGGTCTAGATGACCAGGTAGTGAGGTGGACTGTGAACTGGCTAAAGAGAAGAAGCTAGAGAGTTCTGGTCATTGGGCAGAGTCTAGTTGAAGGCCTGTATCTAGTGGAATGCCTCAAGGGTCAGTACTGGGGCCAGTATTATTCAATATATTCATCAATGACTTGGATGAGTGAATAGAGTGCACTGTCAGCAACTTTGCTGGTGACATCGAAGTGGGAGGAGTGGCTGACACACCAGGAGGCTGTGCTGACACCCAGCGGGACCTGGACAGGCTGGAGAGTTGTGCGGGGGAAAAAAAAAATAATGAAATATAACAAGGTCAAGTGAAGAGTCTTGCATCTGGGCAGGAACAACCCCAGGTTCCAGTATAAGTTGGGGAATGACCTGTTAGAGAGCAGTGTAGGGGAAAGGGACCTGGGGGCCCTAGTGGACAGCAGGATGACCATGAGACAGCACTGTGCCATTGTGGCCAAGAAGGCCAATGGCATCCTGGGGTGTATTAGAAGGGGGATGGTTAGTAGGTCAAGAGAGGTTCTCCTTCCCCTCTACTCTGCCCAGGTGAGGCTACATCTGGAATATTGTGTCCAGTTCTGGGCTGCTCAGTTCAAGAAGGACAGGGAACTGCTGGAGAGATTCCAGTGCAGAGCCACAAAGGTGATTAAGGGAGTGGAGCACCTCCCTTATGAGGAAAGGCTGAGGGAACTGGGTCTCTTTAGTTTGGAGAAGAGGAGACTGAGGGGTGACCTCATACATGTTTATCAATATGTAAAGGGCTAGTGTCATGAGGATGGAGCCAGGCTCTTCTTGGTGACAACCAATTACAGGACAAGGGGCAATGGATACAAAGTGGAACACAGGAGGTTGCACTTATATTTGAGAAGAAACTTCTTCTCCGTGAGGGTGACAGAACACTGGAACAGGCTGCCCAGGGAGTTTGTGGAGTCTTTTTGTCTGAAGATATTCAAAACTCACCTGGACACCTTCCTGTGTAGCCTCATCTAGGTGTTCCTGCTCCAGCAGGGGGATTGGGCTAGATGATCTATGGGACTACTATCTATTTATAGATGTACATTTACATTAGTGTAACAAAAATGATAAAATAATAGAAGTCTGAAAAAGTTCATAGATATATTAAAAATATGCTATGATAATATATGCTTTGAGCAAATAAAGAAAGCAAAATTTTCAACTTCTCTAATACTTATGTGCCCTGCCTGGGGACTAATGGAGTAGCTCTAGTGATTACTAACCAACAAATTGGCAGGAATTACAGTAAAATATAACCACTTTAACACACTTCCTTTACATTTTCCACGTTAGATGGACACAGGCAAATTGTTAGATACATGATATACTTTACAAAATGAGGATCACAATAACAATACTATAAATTATAACAAATCTCAAAACTGAATTTAGCAAAGTGTTTCTGATCGGGTTTGTAGCACATTTTAAATGGAAATACAAAACAAACAAATACATAATCTGTTATGGGGTTCGCATATCACTAGGAGAAGAAGTAGTGGGAGCAGTAGCACTGCTGCTGCTGTTAATTATTTCTAAGTATTATTCTTTGCAGTAGAAATAGACACATATATTTTTAGTTTATTAAAGAAATAGCTAGTTAAACTGAGGAGACCTTCATTAAAATTAAAGGATTTTATTTAGGTTAAAAATCAACACATAATATTTTTCATTTGGAGTTTGTTGTATTAACAATTGTTTTTAATATAATTCTCTAAATTTACATTTGTATCAGCAGAATTTTATGTTTTAAATATTTATAAAGGTAATATCTGAGTTGATCAATACAAAAATTATCACCTTCTCTTCACTATGAGAATAAAGTGTGTCTCTATGCAGGAAAAACCAGTATTGGTTAGTAAGTAAAATTCTGTGTATGAACAAGTGTGATTAAATATCCTCTTAGACTGAAATAAGCTAACTTAAAATATGTAGAAAGGTAGTTGCAGTAAAGTAATTAATTACAAGTATTTTTTTGTTGTATACATCGTGCAATTACTATGTGATGTTCTAGAAGAAAATAAGTAACACTCTGTTGCATAGAGGTAACTTCATATAATGCGAGAAAAATACTTCAGAAAAGATAAATGTTTAAAATAAAGATGGCATCATATAATACTAGAAACACAAGTATATATACTTGTAAAGTGCTTAATTCAAGGACAGAACTAAAAAGTGATGTTTCAAACAGTTTATAATGTGAATATTTTGAAGCGAGATTTTGAGACAATCTAATTTACTGACAGGAAAGGAAATACCTCTGTTTCAATGAAAGTAGTCACACAGAAGGTCTGAAGGACAGTAATAACAGGAGCAGAAAATCTGAATGTTTTTTGTCCCTTGTTGAAGTAATTCCTTCATTCATTGAACAGAGAAGTAACACATAGAAAACACAATTTAGAAAATGCTTAGGAAAAAAATCACTGCCACTATCATAAGAAATAGCTGTCATAATGCCATGCGTCATTAATCTAAAGCTTTTTTCCAGCCTAAATTGTGAAATAAACTGTGGTATGGCCAGGACTTGAGTCCTGGTTCTCCAGTTTCTCAGGATAGAAATTCATTAGAGCACAATATTTTCTTTGCCTTGATGCTAAAATAGACTTAACGTACACGTCAAGATACATTGACCATTTTAAGCTGGATAGTTAAGCAAATTTCCTCCAAACATTTCTTAACAGCAATAACAGCCAAATATAGTTAATCATATCAGAATGGTTTCACTTGTCATTTAACAAGTACAGAACACTAATATTACTAGCTGAAAGGGCTTGTGATAAATCATCAGAAGCTAACAGCTCTCTGCCATAAATTTTGTCACCACCAGAAATCAGAACAGCTTCTTAATATTGACACAAACCCCATATTTTTTCTGCAGTGATTTTTATGGAGTGAAAAAAGAAAATGGCATATTATATGTGTATTTTTTACTGTAATAGAAAAAGAGAATGAAAGTAAAAAAAAAGCCACCTGCCACAGGAACCAAATTAATATACTCATTAATACATTTTATTTCACTGCTTGCATTTCTATACTCATAATTTCCACAGGTTTAAAGATATCTTTAATAATATGATAGGAAATCACCTTTATAAATTGATGGAGAAACATGGATCAGCTTGCTATTCAAGCCAAATGCCGATTTAATATCAACTGTGCAAAGCTCAGAGTAAACCCAACATTGCTGAGATTAGGTTGAGTTTATACAAATTTAATGAGGTAAATATGAATTCTGAATATAAAGTTAAAAAACACATTATCCTGTGGAAAAGAGTATCCTGTCGTTGCAAATAACATATAGAAAATGGGATGAGGATTTGTGTTTTGTTTTTTGTTTTTTTTTCTTAAAAAGGAAAACCAAATCAATATTCTGATTAAATAATTCACTGAAAAAATTCTTACTTCCATTGTAATCACAGTTACTCAGAATGAAACAAACGAACAAATGAAAGGCAAAATGGACATGGAAGGGTCCTAGAGAGGCCGCGATGAGAGTGAGAAATCCTTGTGTGCTACCCTGACTGTTTACAGCATGATGCAGAAAAGTATCCCTGCAGGAACTGGCAGAATCTGTGAGAAGGGGATGAATACAGCCTACTTGCCAGGATAATTGTATCACACAAAGAGGGATAAATTAAGAAGTTATACATGCGATAGACCATCTGTGTCTGTTTTTGTTATTTTCTCCATATACATCTGTTTCTATTCAGCTATAGGGCAACACTCCATCATATTATGCAGACCAGAATAACACAGAAAGTTCAGTTTTGTTGACAAAAAGAAACTTCTTTTCCTAAATATATGGTAAACCAGCAGAGTAATTTTTGATCAGTAACCTTTGAAAATCAAAACAAGAGAGTTGATCCAAATATACTCAAATTTTATGTTTGATATTTATAACTCTGGATAAAGATCTCTGGATTCTAATATGTACTTATAACTTGAGTCAGCTGCTTATTTTCTGGTTCCAGCTGGAATGGAACTAAACTCTGAAGGAAAGGAGAAATTAAAATTAAAACAAAAAATCTACATTATGTACATACAGAAGCGAAACCAAAACAGAACAGAAATAATATCTGACTATATTGAGAAACTTTTATGATTTTTTATCTGACCTCCTGTCCTAGTTGAAAACTGAACTTGAGGACTGCCTCTAGTGTCTCTCTTACCAGCTCCTCTTTTGATCTTGAAGCACAGCTTCATAAACTGAACTAGTCAAGAAGTGATTCAGGTCCTTACAGAGTTCAATAATGACACAGAGTAGTTTTTTTGGTACCTTTAGAAGTGATTGATACACCTGTTGCTCATGTAATTTCCATTTTATTTTTCACCCAGATAATTATGTGTCTGACTAATGATACTTTAAAGTGCTTTAAAATTCAGGAGTTTATTAGATCCATACAAGAGCTGTAATATCGGGAGATCAGAAAAAAAGAAGTAGAATCTAGTTGAATGCAAGAGCCTTGCAAACCTGGACAAACAGCATCTGGTTTAAGATTGCAGGGGAGGGTAGAGAAGTGGTGCATATTTTTGCTGGAATCAGAAAACACTATTTCATGCAGCCACTGTGTGAAGCAATTGTGTATGTGTAAAACAGATAGAGTCCTTCTTAACTGTAATTGAAATTGAAATACAAAATTGTATGTAATGTGGCCTGTTACTGCAAATCAGAAAAGAACTCAAGAGGCAAAAAAACAAACTAACCCAGCAAATTAAACCTTTTTGTTTGTTTGTTTGTTTTTGTTATTCTTCCAGCTACTGTCATAAATTCCAGACTTTCTAGATGATCCTAGCAAACTAATCTTACATATTTTGTAGTACTCTTTCAAATACTGATCTCAATCAGATTTTGATATGTTCCTAATGAATAATTTTTTCTTCAGAAACATCACACTCAAAATGTAGCCAATGTTCAGTCAGTAGTTGAATACAAAAAAATACCATGCTCAATAGTCTTATTTCATCAGTCCATTTCTCTGCCTTACTGATTTGTAACAAAATTGATTTTAAATCCACGAAAAATCTTAAAAACAATTAGTAAAGACCATCTATCAAAATATTTGTGTGGCTGAGAACCGCAAAAAAAAAAGAGCAGTTACAAGAACTTTAGATGTCAATAGTATGGTATTTGGATGACTTTCCAGGTCTTAGACTGATCCCAGGATGTTGTTAGATTCTAGGATTTTTTTTTTAATCATTGTGGCTGACTTATTTCCTTCCACACCAATACTCACATGTAACAGAGCTCTAGACTGAGAGACAGAATTGTTTTTAAGATACACATATTTTAGGAATGATAAAACATCTCTGAATGAACACATATAATGGCATTTGAGCAAGAGAAACTATACTGGCAAAGATGTCTTTAAGATTTCCAAAGATTTCCACAATCCATCCCCCTTTTCTATTAAAAAAGAACATGTGTTTCTTTTTTTTTATTACACTATAAGATTATTTGACAGAAGTATGGTTGCAAACATAGTTTAGGCTTTTAACTTCTGGTAACAAAATGAAAGAATGGAATGATTGATGTTGGAAGGGACCTCTGGAGGTCATCTTGACCACCACCCCCACTCAGGCAGGGTGATCTAGAACACAATGTCCAGAACCATGCCCAGACAATTTTCAAATAACTCCAGGGAGGGACACTTTGCAATCATTCTGGAAACCCTGTGCCAGTGCTCAATCATCTTCACAATAAAAAAGTGTTTCCTGATGGAAACTCCTGTGTTTCTGTTTGTGCCCATTGCTTCTTGTCTTGTCACTGGACATCACTGAAAAGAGCGTGACCCTATTCTCTTTGTATCCTCACTTCAGGTATTAATGTACATTGATAAGATCCCTTCTGAGATTATAGAAAATATTTATAATTCTATAATACTCCTTATCTCATAAATAAACAAATATTTAAGAAAGATGTAGGCTCTTTTACATGTAGAAGCCTAAGCTCAAGAAATTAATTTAGAAAAGCCCAATCTAGCTTTTATAGGAAATAGACATTATCCAAAAGGGGAAAAAAACAATCAATCAGACAAACAAAACCAACCAATCAACAAAACAAAACAATGCAAACACCTTTTTGGGAGCCTAACGGTTCTGTTACTGGGAATACTCAATTGTCAGCTGTCCTCCTGTTTTTCTGAAACTTATTCCCTAGGCACTCATCTTCTGCCAAACATCATTTGACATTTAGGGCTTGTATCTCCTAGGTCCGAGAGGAACTTAGATATAAATGCTCAAGCTGTAACGATTAGAGTTGTGCACACTCTTTGCAACGCAACACAATGATCAGACTGGTGACTCATCAAATAGGAGAACCAAGTTCTCTCTCCAGATTGCAATCATAGCCTTCCCACCCTACTAAACTTCCTTACCAAAGGACAAAAATCTGATAAGTGGAAAAATACTTGTCAGTGCACTTGTTAAAGGCACTGCATAACCAGAAATAGCAACATTCTGAAGCCATAAAAATTGAAAGATTAAGTCCTCATTGCTGTATACAGAAGGGAGGAATAACATACCAAGAGTTCTGCTCTCTGGTCTTTTATCTTAGGTTTTGGTTTTGTTTTGTTTTGTTTTCCAGTTTGTTTTTATTTGCTGGGGTTTTTTTTGTTTGTTTGTTTCCTCCAGTGATAATATTATGCAAAATATAAAAATAATAAAGGAATCAAAACCATAGAAATAAATATTTTCACACATCACATATCCCTACCAATCAATGCCACTGAGCAGGTTTGTTCTTGTCACTGTTTTGCAGTAGAAAACATTATAACTACTCAACAACAAACAAATCTTTGTGTGAGTAGCAAAGATTTAACTCCAGTTTACTCAATGTTCATACATTACTTTCCAAATTGAACCTAGTAGTATTTCTGGGAAGCTATTTTTAGTATTTGAGCTGTCAGAATAGATTTGTTCTCATAGATAAGGTGAAACTTAGATAAACTCTTTAGTAAAGAGAAGAGGGATGTTAATCTATTAATAATTTAACAATTCATTAAAAATATAATGCAAATTGTTTTGTTTCATTCCTCTGTAGATGGGGATGGAGGATGTCATCAGTTCTAAAAGGAGAACTGTATTGCTAAATCTTTA
This sequence comes from Nesoenas mayeri, assembly GCF_963082525.1. NCBI lineage: Eukaryota > Metazoa > Chordata > Aves > Columbiformes > Columbidae > Nesoenas > Nesoenas mayeri. Next base: position 162,687,827 of record NC_137541.1, read on the forward strand.
GTTAGGTTTTCTAACAATGCATGCTAGAAATCTGACTATCGAATACAGGTGATAAAATATCAAATACAGATTGTAACTCATACATTGTCAGTGTTTCAAATCCAACAGAGATCTTTGCAAGTATGTCATAGATATATCAAACTTCTTGGAAATTTTTTTAGTTTAGCTCATACAGTCATGGATTTAACATCAAGAGAATATCTGATTTGTCATTTATAATACTGATTTTCTTGAGGGGCTTAGTAGCCCATAGTAGGCTATAAGAGCTGAGCATAACATATTACAAAGTCACATATATAGTTAAACAGAGATAAACAGTTAAATTTGCAACAGTATGAGAATCTATAGTGACTGAAATTTAGATCTGCCTTCACTATAATTAGGATTCAGACTACTGGAGTCTGGTTCAACTCCACTATCATCAATAAAATTTGGAAAAAGAATTGCACTTGGCCTATATTCAGAGGGCAAGAGATCAACTATAAAACTAGATATTTAAGTGAATATTCTAAAATCATTCTATGGGATGACATTTAGATACTTATGACGAGCAGCTTACTGGCACTAATTTCCTAGGAACAGAACTAGAAACAGAAAAAATTATGCAGAGGAGGTAAAAAGCAGAAAAAGTAGAGCATTGACATACTAATTTCTCTTTTCCTACGGTATTTTCTAGTTTGATAGACTAGTGATTTTTGGATACTTATCAAGAAAGAATGTGGTGATTATACCAAATATCAATCAATCAAATAAAATTAATATTATCTTGATGCAACTATGTTAATGTAAATCTTTCTTGACATAGCTACTGTTATCATTAAATAAGTAAAATTATTTACAATAATGGAGGATAAGTAACAAAGATTTCATATCACTGAGAAAGATATTAAGCCAAAAACAGTGGGGGTGTAAGTGTACTTTCTGATGAAGACACAAACGGTCTCTTGGGGTTCTTCTTTTAAGTTCTGTAATTAGAACATTACACATAAAGCTATGGTTCTAAACACAGAAAATATATTTCCTTGTGAAAATATGTCATCAAAGTGTCTGAACAAAAAATTTAATTTAATTGCTTCATAATTAGCAGCATCACTGTTAACAAATGTCTCTTGATATCTAATCTTAAAAAATCTCTGAAACAGAAACTGCCAGGACCCTGGTACCCTTGCTCCCCCTTCCAAAAAACTCGAGAGGTTACTTTTTCCAAGTCATTTCTTTAATATATATATATAAAAAAAAGAAGGATTCCCAACAACAACAAAAGAGCAACAACAACTGGTTTTGTTTTTTAAGAGGGAAATTTTATTTGAACACATTGAAAATGTATTTCTAGTCAAGAAAACTTCATTCCATATGGATTGCTTGTTCTCTGAGATAAAACCTCACTGAAAAGCTGAATCTTTTTCTCTCTTGCTGTTACGGTTTAAGGCAAAGAGGCAATAAACCATGGCAGATGCTTCCTGTTATGGCCTTTATCTCCCACCACCCCTTCCTTTAGATTGGAAAGATGATAAGAAAGATAAGGGGAAAGGAAGAGAGACTTAGACTTCAAGTTGGAGAGTTTTAAGGGGTTTTACTAATGCTACTAATAGATAGAGAATATACAAATATACAATTAGAGAATATACAAAATATACAAAACCAATCTCGAATGCTCGATGTGGAGTTGGCGTCACTCCAGCAGCAGCAGAGCTGGGTGTGCAGAGCTGGCGGCTCCAGCAGGTGCAGCTCAGGCCCCCAGAAGTCATGGGCGGGACTTCACAGCAAACTGGAACCTGTTTGCACGATGCAGGGCCTGGGGCCTGTAGATCACAGACAGATAGATGGGGTCCTCTCTAGATGCCGGCCATGGTCAAAGAGAACTTGACCCTTGTGATCACCCGCTTATATAGAGGGTATGACAATTATGGGATGGAATACTTCTGTTGTTCAATTCTAGTCACCTGTTTCATCCACCCCTCCTCAAACACGCCCCTCTCACAATGGAAAGTGGGAAAACTTATCAGTCTTTCATAGCTATCATAGTAATAAATCTAAACATGAGCTTCTTCAGCATTCCATTGGTATCTTATCAGCACAGAGTACAGGATCCTAGGAAAAATATGCAGGCTAAAACCCAGAAAAGTACAGACATCTAGAAGAACTTAGCTGAAAGAAAAATCACTAAAAGAGAACTGCTTTTGTTTTTAGCAAAACCAGGGCACTTACTCATGAACTATATGCAAAAAGAGTTTTGTTTGGTTTTTTGTTTGTTTGTTTTGTTTTGTTTTTCTGGAAAAAGCTTCTGGCCTTGTTGTTATCTCCTTATCCACAGCTTGTTTTCTTTAGTTTAAAAACCTCACCATATCATCTGCTGAGACTGTAAGATAGGTTTTGTATTAATGTGTATTCATGAATATTTAATAGAATGTAATGGTTTGTGATCTCTTTCTGTAAATGTAATTTCTACACTTTTACTTTTGTTCCTGAAATTCTAATAATTCTTTTTTTGTTGTTGTTGTTGTTCTTTCTAAAACTGAACAGGAAATGTCATGTGTTATTCCTAAGCTTTGTGATATTAGTTTTATGTGCAGTTCCACTTTCTGTTCAACTTACCAAACTTTCATCTAAACATGGCCTACAGTCAGCAATTTATGTTGGCCAGTGATCTGCAAAATAAATGTCTCTCATAACATGTTTCGACTTCCACAGTTGCACAAATTCCATTCTCTATATCATCTTGCATCTTGCAAGTGTTAAGCTAGGAAGTAAAAAACTACAGGCACTTACTATTTTAGTTTTTCAGCCTTTCATCCCTTCAAGTGGCTTGCTTCTGAATAGGTTTGCAAGACATATTTATCTTCTGTCCTTTAGTAATAGAGTTTGCTGCAGGAAATAATGTTTTATTCCCCCTCCATCAGTTTTAAGCACACCGATTCCATTTTCTTGTTAAAGGTACCCAGACGTTATTACCAACACAAATCAAATAATTTCCTACTTTTATCTATGTATATACAGTAGAATTACGACTCTGATACATAGCTTAGTTGGCCATACAGAATAAAACTAGGAAATAGTTTTAGCATAATGCACTTAGTGTCTTCAAAACAAACAGACAAATAAAAATGAAATAAATCCAAACACAGAGTATATAACAAGTTATCTGCAACCCTAGACACAACAATAGTTGTTAACTGGCATAAGTTAATGTGAACTTTCCTCCATTAATATAGTATCTAGCTTAATTAATTTTTTACTCTTAAGTCACTAAAAAAGTTGAGTTTACCAAAATCCATACTATAAATAGTCTAGCAGCTTGCCCTTAATGTGAGTCTAAAGCAAAAGTGAATTTGCTGACAGACATAGTAATGTAATACAGTTAAGTAGAGCAGGAAGAAATGCTACTACCTTGCCATGAACCTGCCTAAAATACTTCTCTAAGAGTAAAGCAGAGACAGGTATAGTCTATGATTGCCTGTCAGCTGCAACTGTCCTCACAAGATCTAAGAGAGGTGAAATTAGAAAGGTTCTGCTCATTGTATTTATTCAAATCATTCCTCCTCCTGCCACTCCCATTTCTTCTATGGTAGGATAATGCCATTTTTCTTTAAAAGAGACACCTGTATTTGGAGAGGGCAACTAAGCGATGTTCTTATAGCCTCTTCTCGAGTCTTTATGTGTTTCTTTCCTTTCACTTCATTTAGTTCTTCCCCTTGTCAGGCTGAAGCTGCTAAAAAAGAAAATCTTTATACTCTTATTTTGTATGAGCTAGGAACAAAGCTGAACTCTGAGTCGTTATTGAAAAAGTTTCCTTTTTTTTGAAGATATACGCTTCCTAAAAAAATCTCAGGAATGGATTCCTATCACTGAATTACTTTAAAAACCAGTACTAAAGGGAAGACAAGGAGTTTGAATGTACAAGGCAAATCTTTATAAAACTAAGAGCTAATTGTTTGTATTGGAGTGAAGGAAATAGTCTCAGATAGCATTAGGAAAGATATAGGACTAAACAGCAGAGATTCATAGAACCAGTTCATCGGGCTTATCTCACCTGTTTCTGCATTGCTTTTTATCCCATCTTCTAGGAGCTTCCTCAGGAAAAAGGGACATGTGAAAAATATACACATGAATTATAAAGCGGGTGCTGTGCCCTTTTTTCCTGTTTGTTTATTTACTTTGTTTTTCAAGTATTTCTTGTTTTCTGGCTTGTTTCTGGAAGACTGCATGAAATATAAATATTCATTTATTCTAGGTCTTTTATTTTGGAAACACTAAGAATGTTTAGAGACATCTCAGTACCTGGGGAAAAAAAAAAAAAAAAAAAAAAACCAACAAACCAAAACTCATTTGAGGTAGAAAATTAATTTGTCCACCACTTAGCAAAGAATCCAATCAATCAGTTATGAGGTTAGTCACACAAACAAAAGTAATTGGTAAGCTAAATTATTCAATGAGTAACAAGAAATATATTTCGTTTATATGGTTTGTGGATACATCAAAGCCCCCAGAAATGATTAAAAAAAGGAGAATTGTGCAGGTATGCAAATAATCTTAGCAATAAACACCTGAGGGCTTCTAATAGACTGGTTCTTTTTGACTTCTTATCCCTCTGCTTTCCCATACTGATTCCTCCCAAGTCCCATTTGTTTGCCCCTTTCTTTGCCTCTGGTTCTTCACCTAAACATCATAAATGAGTAAACCTCCCCTCAGATTTGAAGGTGATCTGGAGACCCTTCCTTGCTGACTCGAGATGATAGGTTTTTCTCCCTGTCCATGGGACTGAGAGTCTCCAGTGACAGCCCTGGAAAGGCCAGAGCAAGGGCTTATATCTCTGATAGGGTTATTTGGGTTCCCCCAAACTCCATCGTTCCTCTGTGTTCCTTTGTACTGGTAGAAATAAACCTTTAATCATGTAACCTAGCAGTCACCAACATTTATAAACAATTATTTTGTTTGATTGCTTTAACTAAGTTTGATTAGAAGCTGTCAGAAGTGGCAGTACTACTGGATTCTCATTAGTCAAATAATACTACCAGAATTTATTTTTTGAACTATAGCTTACCTTCTTTCCACATCTCCTTCAGTTCTTTCCTTGCCAAGCAGACGACATCTTTGATGAGAATCAAGCTGAACAAAAGGTCTGTGCTTGCTTATGAGATAAAGGAGCTGTGTGATAAATGAGCTTACTATAGATCTTAGAAATATGATTTCAACAAACAAATATGTATCTTTTTAAGATCTGAAAGAGTGTTGTCAGCTCACCCAATTTTAATAGCAACAGAGGACTGACTGCATCTTAAAGACAGTGTAACATAACGGCATTTTCACCACCGAGAAATACTCTAATACTCCAGTGAAATTTAGCCCACATTAATGTGCTAAATCACCTGAATAAGCAACAAGACAAAACACACATTCTGAGGTGGAAGCACAGGCATATTCTCAGAGAGCAGATGCTCTTACTACTATACAAGTTATTGTAATTAAAATGGACAACACACATTCCTTACTCGTGACTTTCTATCACTTATGCCAGGTTTCTGATAAGAGGCTATTTCCAGGCAGTGGCTCCCAGCTGCGTTGGTTCATTTCTATGCATGAGCTGAATACATGAAGTCAGACTATGCACAGGAGCCAATGCAACTCTACTCTGTGCTCTTCTTAGTTTAAATTTTACCAGACCATGTCTTGTTTCTGACAGAGTACATATAACTTCTAGTTTTATTTTCTTTTTTCTTTTCTTCCATTCTGTATTTATACTTGACACATTTCATTATTGAAGAAATGCATTATTTTCACAGAAAAATATTTTATAGAAAATGTTACAGTTCATATAAGAGATCCTAAAGAAACGAAAAATCTGCAACAAATTATAATATGCAGATACACAGAATAGCAGTGACAAGAAAACCAGTCTCACTGCCAGCCAATTTGCTAATACTGATGACATAATACTCAAGTTTTAAGTTTTCTAAAATCTTGACATTGTTTTTTCTCCATCACCTTCAACTATTCTTATGAGGGCTGAATCCTCATATTTTGTTGTTCAGTTGTTCAGAAAAATTTGCTAAATTTCACAATAAAAATACCTGATGTGCAAACTGGATGGAAGAAACAGGCCTATGACTCATGACTCTCAGCTTCTTAACTAAAAAGTCTGGTCAGCCTCTAACAACACTGAGATAAAAAAAAAAAAAATAAAATCCAATAACAAAGGTATTTTTTACAACAAAACAGGAAAACAAAAACAGCATTAGAAAACTAAGCCATATCCAGAATTACTGATGGTACCTGTCTCTATAAGGGAAATTCATGTTCATGAGTGCTAGAAACTGCCTATGGAAGTACACCTGCATTACTGTCTAATGGAAAATGAATGGGCAGCTCAGAGGAACCACAGCTCTGAGTTTCCAAACTAAGTACTCCTTTTACAGCTCTGGGGAGTCAGCCTCCCTCTTACTTGGTCTCCTGGCTTGATGTAGCATATATTTTGTGTTGAACAGTATATCTGAACTCCTCCACAGCCTCCCAAATGCACTCTGTCCTGAGATTAATTTATGAGAAGTTTATTTTATGTTTCCCTACACACAGCTTGTCTAACAGCAGGGTAGCACTTTCGTGAGTTGAATAATCCTATCATCACTGTAGTCAGAAAACTTTGTGAGGTTAAACTCTTAATGGATGACACAAGAACTTTGGCCAGCATGAAATGGAAGCTTTCATTGAAAAAAGAAGTAAAGCACCTAAAGATTTTCAGCATTTACAGCTAACTTTCATCAGAATTAAAATAAAAGAGGGAAAACATTTAAAATTCAGAAAATTAAGGTGTATTGTATAAAACATTAAAATTGGAAGATTTTAAACAAATATATTTTCTGCCCACTGTGTCCATGTAGTCCTTTAGCATATACCTTTTAATCCTAAATTAAGTACCATTTAGCACTTTTTACTAGTTCCTCGGGGGAAGCTTTTTACTTTGTCATCTTTGTCATCTTTTTTATCCGACCTTTTTCTTCTTCATGTCTTTTCAGTCTCTATGTATGCAGAGGACTCCCTTCCTTCTATATCGTTTCCTCCTCACCTGATCTACATTAATTCCCACAGATTCCTGTAACTGAGCATATGCTATTGCTTGTGAAGTAGCAATTTATAGATCTTTCTAATGGTTTCAGCTGATACAACCCTCGAGGCGAAGTACACAGATTTTATCTGCATAGTGACTTTCAGCAAGACAAAACATCCCACAAATTATGTATATCAACATCTACAGTATCCAGCATTTTCTCAAAACGCCTCTGTGAAAGACACTCAGAATAAGAAAACAAGGTACACCATCAAGACTTATTTTAGATGTCCACCTAAGTATGAGATAAACCATTTAGTTGTTGCCGATTTTACCTTTTTAAATATAGAGGGTGTACACAGTATTTTATCTGTGTACACTGTCTTTTATCTTTTATAGATAAAAATCTGGTCTGTAGATCACCTCTGCTATCATTAAATCCCTCAGATACTGGATACCTTCCTCAATGGTAGTTTACTTGTGTTGGAAGTTTACAAGATATTCCTTGAGGAGATATCTTGCCTTCATACACAACAGTTGATGCCTCCAATGGCTGTACATTGTTGCCCTGCTTCCAGCCTCTTTGTCAGTTTCCTAGTCCCTAGTAAGGGATCCCAGCTTCTAGGCTCCCTTCTAATTTTTTACTGTGGGCCCCAGTATCCAAACACTGGATCAACTAAGTGATAATTTGCTCACCTCACTAATGACTATAATCTCCATGTCTTTAAGCTCTCTCAGGGATAGCGTTTCTGACTCATTTATGATTTCCCTCTCCTGTTCCTGTGGCTGTTGGACTGCAGAGGAGGCTGCCTCTTGTGATTCTTCCTCACACTCCCTCTCAAGAGGAATCTATTAGTTACTTACTAACAAGTAAACCTCCTCTTCCACTGTTTCTTCTTGACCACAGGACAGTGTTGTAGTTGAGGCTTGAGTCTCTGGCTTAGCCACAGTGCTAATTTGCATGTTCTCAGATCCAGAGACCCTCTTGCCTGTTTGAGGTTGAGGAACACAGTCTTGGTAGGTGTAGGTTATGTCCCCACACAGTGCTAGAAACTGCATCTCTTTGGTGTGGGTATGGTTTGACAGGATTACACACCTGTTCAGGCTTGAAACCCAAGATCATTGGAGGTGAAAAGCACTCTAAGCACCTCCCTAAATTCTCCTACACACCTTATCACTCATAAATTGGATGCCTCAGGGCATATCCCTATGTGGCATTCCCAGCTGGTTGGTTAACCTTAGGAAGAGACAAAACCAGATTTATGACACCCATTGATATGAGCATTGTGGTTATGCAGGGATATTCAAGAAACTGAAGGACCATTGCAACAAGACAGGAAATATGTCCCAGAGGAGAAGAAGGGAAAGATGCCATGCTTAGTTTCTCCCACTAATTGGCTTCCAGAGGAAAAGAGGAGAAAAGTGCAATTGCTATCTATCTCCACAATTTGGTTTGCCTAATTCTGGGACAGCAGTAATGCAGGGCCTAAATAGTAGATCAAGTTAAAAGACACTGTTTTTGTCATAGCTCTCCCAGGCAAAGTGATACACAACAGGACAGAAAAACTGAAACCAGTCTCATTAGAGTCTGATGTACAGCAAGAGAGTGAGCACACCACGGAGCAGATGAAGGAACAAAGGAAACAGTATTGAAAGTAAACAAGTCAACATTGTGACAAGCGATAGCAAAAACTACCTGCCAAGTACCAGATAAACAATTACAAAAACTGTAAATTCAGTCTAGCACATTCCAGTCAAATTTGTCATTATCTAAAACCCCTCAAGACTCACTTTGGCTAGGAAGAGGGGGAAGGGGAAAAGACACAAAAAGGAAAAACAGAACAAAACACCCCAACCAATTCAAATGTAGTCACTGACCTCCTCCCACAAACAGGTCAATGCAACAGCTGCGTTGGAAAGATTGTCTCCCCAATTTTATTGTTGAACATGATGTTCTATAATATTGAATATTCTTTTGGTCACTTTGGGTTGGCTTTCATGACTATGTTCACTCCCAGCCTCTTGCTCACCCCCTCTCTGTTGCTCACTCTTGGGGCAGAATGAGAAGAAGGGAATAATAACTTTATGTTGTACAAGCACTGTTCAGCAATAACTAAAACATTGGTGTGTTATTATCACTGTTTTAGTCACAAATCTAAAACAGAGCTCCTTGAAGGCTGCTGAGAAGAAAATTGACTCCATCCCACCTAGACCCTGTACACATAGTCAAACAGCTTGAAGTTTGCTTTGAATCTAGATAAAGAGAGTTTTCATTTATTTGCAAAAACATGTGGAGAGATATTCTGAGCTACCTATCCAAATACCTCTATAATCAGACAACGTTATTAAAACATTTTTCCTAATATTACCTGATAAGCATGAAGTTTCAGGAGACTTACAAATCTATTTGGGGCTTACAGAATGACTTGACAACCTCTAGGGAGAAAAGATAAATCACCCATTTAGATTTTCTTGTCCTTGAGGCAGCTTGTTTATGTCATCTTGTTTTTTACAGCACTGAGCATAAGTATTGCAATAAAAGCTACATTTCAATAAACGGTTTCACGGTACAACTGAATATATAATGTTATATAGATGACTTTGTATATTTTATGTATAGTTTAATTATATGTACAGACACCTCCAAAAACATTTTAAATTGCCAAAAAAATGAAAGGTTATTTTATTAAATGCAAGGCAAAGATATTGTTGTGTTTGCTTAGTTTAAGACACTTTCAATTAGCTTTTATGGGTCATAAATGATATGTATATTCTCTTTTTTGACTTGATTGACAGCAGGTTAGCTTTATTAGAATTGTCCTGTCAACCACAGGACAATACCTCTTTCTGACTTTTAAAATTGGTGATACATTTTTTCTTTATTGAAGCATACCTCTAACTTTGGGGTGAAAGATAAATTAGGTGAGCCCTTTAGCCTCATCTCATCCTAATCTTATGTGAAGAGAGATGCCATGAATTTTTACTTCTACTATTGGTATTTACCAGGTATACGTATTCTTGTTAAAGCTCAAAGACTCATGGTATAGTATAGGAAGACATCTGCCAGTGTAAATCATAGAATCACAGAATATATCAAGTTGGAAGGAACTCATAAGTCTAACTCCTTGCTCCTTGCAAGACTACCTAGAACTATATGCTCTTATATGACTAAGAGCATTGATCTAGATGCTCCTTGAACTTTGACAGGCCTAGTGTTGTGACCACTGAACACCCTATCAGTGAAGAACCTTTTCCTTATGTCTAGCTGTCCATTCACACTCAACGGGGTGAGGGCAGAGTTAAATTTTTGGTACTCTGTGTGGTAACAATAATTGCACAAGAGGTTAAAATAAATAATGAATTTACAAAAAAAACTTAGCAGAATTACGGTGAATAGTGGCTTGACAAAAGTTTTTAAATATATCATAAAACTTAACAGGACTTCAACAACAAACGTCACAAATATATTACCCTTATGTGTCCAGAATACAGTTAGAAATAGAAAAAAATAGAGAAAAGAGAGATAGATTAAGATATCTGAAGAAAGGAAAAATTTCTCCACTCTATAGGTCAGTCGATGCAGCAGTTGATCCCGTGACCATCTCTGTTGTTGTCTTGGTGGTGAGTGTGATGAAATGTCAAAATGCCACGTGCACATAGGTGTTCTAAGTGAAGAGTTTTTATACTTTAGTCCATTTGCATGCAAGATAGGAGAGGGTGGCTCATCTTCCTCTGCTTGCTCTTCATGTTAATTAAGGAGATTGTTCCAAAAATAGGTCAGTGGTCTTGCAAAATTGGTCAGTGGTCTCAAAAGAGCCCAAAAGTGAGCAGTTTTGTCCTCTAGGGGTAGCTGGTGATTTATTATTTCCCCTAGCTGGTCAGTGATCACTGAATGACCCTGCCTTGGTTCCATCCGAATAAATCAGGAATGAGAACTAAGGTCTTGGTAGACCTCAAGGAAGTAATACTGTTCTAGCTTTTATCTCAAAAATTTATGTCTTCATTTTGCAAAGACCTTCAGGATCAAACACAAGTTCTGTCTCCACAGCACTCATCTATTACTGCCAGAAGTTACAAAAAACCAGCTGTTTAAGGCATAACAAATACCGTTAATGAGACCTTTGTTTTGAAAAGAATAGGGAAGCCTCAAGGCCATAACACCAGTCTAAACTTCCGCTACATCAGCATCATTCCACTTCCTCATATCCTATCACTGGCCACCAGAGAGGAGATCAGCACCTCCCCGTCCGCTTGAGGAAGTTGTAGGTGATGAGTTGTAGGGTGATGAGGTCATCCTTCAACCTTCTCCTAATTAAACGAACTGAGTGACCCCAGCCTGAATCTGAATTGATGCAGTAATAATTGTCAAGACTCTATCCAGTCTTTATATTAATATTTGGAAAGATTTGTGACAAGAGACATGATACTCTCTAACAGAAGGCAGGTGGGAGTCCCCATGGGGTTACAGCACAGGATCTCACAACCAGGACCCATCCTACCCCACATCCAAGAGCAGAGCAACCGCGAGGCACCAGGGTAGCCCCAGCCCTGGGCATCGGTCATCTCCAAGGGTAGTGCCACACTGAAGCTGGGCCAGGCCACTAGCCTGTGAGTGAATCCAGCTTGGGAGGCCCACGGCTGGGCAAAGGAGGGCTGTGGGTAGCCTGCGACTAGCCCTGCTGGCAGCATCACTGGAGTAGGAGCTGATGGCTCCAAGACACTATCATGGGATCCCTGGCTGTGGGTAGAGTGAAGAGAAGCCTGGGGGAACGGGCAAGACCAGCCAGATCTGGTGATGCCCTCAGAAACCTTGAGATCCATGTGTGAAGACAGGACTCTGGCAGCATGAAGATGACTGGAGGGCTGCGATGGATGGATACCAGCTCTTTAGGTAAAACAAACATGGAATAAGATGAGACAGGTTGCCTTTATATGAAGAGGCAATTTAAATGCATGAAGTTTTGTTGTAGAAAGGTAAACAGGCAGTTTAATATCTTAGAATTAGAGAATCATAGTTTCATCTGAGTTGGAAAAGACCTTTTATATCAAGTCCAACACTGCCTAGTCCACCACTAAATCACGTCCCTATGCACAAAATCTACACATCTTTTAAATACCTTTTGGAATGTGGCTAAACTGTCACTTCCCTGGGCAGTCTCTTCCAATGCTTGATAAAACTTTTGATGAATAAGTTTTTCTTAATATCCAATCTAAACCTGTCCTGGCACATCTTGACTCCATTTCCTCTTGTCCTTGTATGGTTTACTTAAGTATGTAGCAGAAGTGCAGTAACTAGAAATGGAATGAGAACAAAGAACAAGAGATAAATATTTGCACTGAATAAAAATAAAAAGAATGGGCTAGAGATGTATTGGAAAATACATGAAAATGTTTTATTGTCATGCAACATTTTATTCTATGGAAATATATTAAACATAGCTCCAATTTCTATTAATATACTAAGAATGTTTTAAAGACAATCTTTATTCTAAAGTCTGATTTCATAAAATATATTGGAAAAAGGTTCTTTTTAGTTGAACTACTTGCTTTTCAATGTATTGGCTATTTAGGTCACTGTTACACCTCAACATTTTTTCACTGAACCATACCTATTAATCACCAAAATTTTAAACTTAATGATTTTAAGAAATCTGTAGATGTCTTACAATGGGTTTCTGTACCATCAGTTGTCCATGGAGCACAGTTTCAGAAGTACTGACCCAAATCCTTTCTAATACATTAGTTATCCATGTGACATTGCAGTAAAATCTAAAAGATCAAGGGTTCATACCAGATTTACTGTTGTCTTGAAATGGAAGTGTGTTAAATAAAAGGAAAATCAGATATCATGTCATTTCAGATGTTAATTTTTTTAACAAAGCAATCAATTAAAATTCTGTCTTGCCATATACTACTGACCTTTAGTAAGAATTATTTTTTTTTTTTTCGTGGATAAAAATTGGATGTATAATTCTTATGTTCATGTCTACAGCTGAGACATCTTGGAAATCATTTTATGACATTTTAAAACTATTTTTATTCATTTGAAATTAAAAACAAATATTAGAAAACACTAAGGAATGTTCAATTTACTGGTATGACTGAACATACCACTGAATAGCTGTTATGGCAGCAAAGTAAAAAAACTGTTAACTTACGGTAAAAGGTATTTGATACATAAGGACAGATGGCACTTAAACCACATATGGTGTACATACATCTCATTAATTCGAAAATTACCAAGATAAAGCCGAATAATGTAATATAACCGATATAGTAGAGGCAATAATAGGGCCTGATATATGGTATCCAAAAATCTCTACTAAGTAACGATCAAAACCCTTTTGCCTAGTCCTTGACAACAACTGACTTTTGTGGGGGAAAAGAAAAAAAGAAAAAAAAAAAGAAAAAGAAAAAAAAAGTCTTTATTTTACAGAAAATTTCAATTGCTTTTGTCAGGCTAATTAATTCTGTTTGTTGTCTCATCTTCCATTTTATTTAAAAAAAAAAAAAAAAAAAGAATTCAAGGCACTGTTAATTTTGATACTGCCACTCGGTTCAGCAGACTATTGAACTGCAAAGAGAACAAACAAGAATTTTCCAAACTTTTTGGACTTGCCTTCACCCGAATGTAAAATAAGGAACCCTCCATAGTCAATGAAAAGAAGTACTGTTTCCACAAAACTATTATTTCTCTCCAAATACAAATATCAGAAATAAGCTTAAAGAATCCTTCAAATGGCATTTTCTTTCTTTGTGTGGGAAGTCTTGTTCAAGCAAGATGGGTTCTTCAGTCATCTCCTAACTATGAAGGAAATTATCACCTATATATTGATGGATTTTCTTCTCACAATGCTGCATGTGCTCTCTGCGCGTCCTTGTTAACCTATGTCATACCACATCCATTAGCATTTGAAACATAAAAAAATGAGGAATAGATGTGAACTCTTCATGCCCAGCTCTCCATGTATCTGTAATATTTTCATTTTGTAGGGAGTACTAACTTATCCTTAATTGTTATGTTGCTATCACACCTGTTGCCTTTGTATCTTTTTAAACACAATTCTCTGTTCTGCTGTTTATTTAAGGGAAAAAAAAAAAAAAAAAAAAAGAAGAGGTAAATATTGTCTAGGGATTCAGATTCACAAATTGCTGCAAATGAACTGAGTTACAATATAAATTTAGCGTGTTCCTTGATTTCAATGTAAATGTGAGGTAAATAAACATATTTTAAAGATCACTTACAACTTTCTTTCTAAAGGTTTAATTTTGAGAGGAAGAGAAAAAAAACAACTCTAAGAGGGAAAATGAAACGCTGCCAAAATTATGGGTTTTTTTACTTTTTCAGCACATATGAATATTTTATCGATGTTTATAATAAGTAACAAAAACATAATTTCAAACTTTTCACTGTTGTGTTATGTTTTGTTTTGTTTTGTTTTTTCTCAAATTCTGGTCTTTAAATAGAACTCTTAGGAATCTCTGCACGTGCAAAAAAACCTGTCAAACCTGAGAGAGCCAGCTCTAAGTATTTTAATTCCTCAAGGAAATATTTTTATAAGACTTCAACTTAGAAAAATACAACATAATCAGTAGCACTTCTTTAATAGTGGAAGCTGATATGCACACATGATTTTTGAATGAGAAAAAAGTGTTTTTTTTCCTGCAGGTTTAGAAACTAATTACACAAGACATTTTTAAAAATTCATGCTCCACATGTTAATATAATTTTTCTGTTGTTCTTTCCATATGATTGAAGTACCTCATCTTCACTTTTTGTCCTACTCTTAGTCAAGTGAAATTTTCATAGTGTTACAGCATCAAAAAAATCTTACACTTTTTAAGTAAAAAGTGTATCACATAATTTAGTAAAAAGTTTTCAATATTTTTAAAACTATTTCTGTAACTTTTCATGACCTGTTCCTATCATCCCAGTTTTATTAGTCACATGTATGAAGATATAACAGATTTTCATGATGTTGAGATAATAATTTTCTTTTCCAGTGAAATATACGTACAGAAAATGTATTATAACAAAATTGGTTTCGTGTCAATAGCTAATTAAACCACTGAATCATCCTATGGTCGAAGTTCAATTATAATTCTCAGAAATAAATAATTATGACAGGATATTTATAATTCATGTTCTGGTAATCATAACACCTCTCATAAATATAAGACTTTGTTTTTATCATCTCTGTATAAGGAAATTACAAACATTCAGGTCCTGAAACTGGAAAACAGGCTTTAATGGAGTGTTTCCTTTTCTTGTTATACATTGTAATTTTCATTGATTGGAATTTATATATTTTATAGGTTTTCATCTGACAGCCTACTTAAAATACGTAGCTCCTGCTGAAAGGAAAAGGTTGTCAGTATATAAAGTATTACTGATAATCAAATATCATTTAAGTCAATAAAGATCTGTAAGGATGATTGTGAGGAAGAAAGCTAAAAGCTATTCAAGAGACAAAAATATATTTTGTTGAAGGAATAGTATAAAGATTGCCTGCTGTTATTTAGAAGTTTGGCCTGTTTGCACAATCCCTGATAACTCTACTGTTTCATACAACAGGAGAACAGCAGGGACTTTTCAGCCTCTTTTGACTAGCTAGAGTCAGGTAGAGTGAGGTAGTTCTCAGGCTGAGCTATCTGATGGATAACTTACTGCAGCATGTGAGATTTAGATTTCTCTGTTTTTCCTTGGCAGAGTATAATGCTGTGTAAGGCAGGAAGATGAGAAGTCATGAAAATTTACTAGCCCAGGGATAAAATCTGTTCATTGTTCTTCCTTTATGGAAGCAGAGGATAAGTCAAGGAAACAAAACAAATCCAAGAAACAAAACAAATCCAAATAACAAAACAAAACTGCACCTAACAGCAGTTATGCATTTGATCATCAATATGTCTGAATTACAAAAATTCTCTGGTCTTACCTTCTTGGTTACAAAAGTATTTTCCTCTCTTCCTGCACTTATCAAAATGATCGTGTTATTTGAGGTGAAGGTAATTAATCTTCAGGTTCTTTCCCAAAGGGGAGGCTTAATGGCTTAGGTAAAATAAATATATTAGCATAACACATGGGAAAAAATAATTACAAATCCAAATGGATCAGTTGATTGTACACACACACACACGTTGTACATATTTTCATTCAGTGAAATGACCATGTAAGGAGAAAAATACATTTTTTCATCATTATAGAGAATGAATTGGTCAAAATAAGATCACTAAGATAAGAAAAAAGGACATGGAGCAAGAAAACAAAGACATATTGGTTAGGATGCTAACTAGGGCCTTGGCACATCTGATTTTAACTCTTCTGATAGCCCCAGCCTATCTAGTGCTCTGTGACACTAGGAAGGGCCCCAGGTTCCAGTATAGGTTGGGAAATTACATATTAGAGAGCAGTGTAGGGGAAAGGGACCTGGGGGTCCTGGTGGACAACAGGAGGTGACCTTATTAATGTTTATAAATATATAAAGGGTGAGTGCCACAAGGATGGAACCAGGCTCTTCTCGGTGGCAAACAATGATAGGACAAGGGGTAATGGGAACAAGCTGGAACACAAGAGGTTCCACTTAAATTTGAGAAAAAACTTCTTCTCAATAAGGATGACAGAACACTGGAACAGGCTGCCCAGGGGGGTTGTAGAGTCTCCTTCTCTGGAGACATTCAAAATCTGCCTGGACATGTTCCTGTGTGACCTCACCTAGATGTTCCTGCTCCAGCAGGGGGATTGGACTAGATGATCTTTTGAGGTCCCTTCCAATCCCAAACATACTGTGATACTGTGATTCAAAATGATATTTTTGGTCAGCTCTTTTAGGAAAGACTTTATTTTAGGCAACCTGGGTTTAACATAAAGCAATATTTCAGTGCATTGAGTGCAACTTGGGTGTAACAAGTACATAAAGTCAAGAAGACACCAATATTAAAAAGCCCTGTCTTAAAGTATTTTTATAACTTAAGAAAAGGAAAGAAAAGGTAATTAGGTAACACTACAAGAGTCCATAGGTTAATTTACAGATTATTTAGTAAGATAATCCTTTGTTAAAAAACATATTTTCTAAACTCTCGTCTCTGAGAGAGACAGCTGTTAAGGTTTAATAAAATTTCATTATTACTTCTGTGACCATCCTTTCAGATTCCTTCCCAGCATGGTGACAAAAAATTACTCTGGATTCACATTTAAAATAGAATATTTAGTTAACCTAAGCAAACTGGACATACGCAAATCCATGTTCCCATATGAGAAGCACTCATGAGTGCTGAGGAAGTTGGCTGATGTCATTGCAAGGACACTCTCAATGATTTTAATCAACCATGGTGATTTGGAGAAGTGCCAGAGGACTGAAGGAAGTCAAATGTCACTCCCATCTTCAAGAAGGAAACAGAGGACTCAGACAAATATAGGTCAGTCGATCTCACTAGATCCCTTGGAAGCAGACAAAGCAGCTAATCCTGGAAAACATTTTCAGGCCTATGAATGACAAGAAAAATCATCAGGCATAGTCAGCATGTACACACCAAGGGGAAGTCACGCTTTACCAATTTGAGAAACTTCTATGATGAAATATCTGGACTGGTAGATGAGAAGTAGATAGTGGACATTGTCTATCCAGACTGCACTAAGGCTGTCTGGACATAGTCCTGGGCAAACAATTCTAGGTGACACTGCTTGAGCAGGCAGGTTGGACCAGCTGACCTCGAGGTGCCTCGATAACTCAACGATTCTGTGATTCTATGAACCTCAAACATGAAAACACAGAATAGCTTCCATGCTAAGTTGAATCACAACTAAAATCTTCCCATGTAAAGACTTACATGTAAATAGTTTATAAATATACACCTTTTGGAAAAACATCTCAGGATATTTACTTAATTAGAATAACAAATATTGATTTCAATTTGCTCAGTGCAATAAGCACAGTTATAATTGATCTGTAATTTTCTATCCTCACTGTGTTCAATACTTTTAGCAATGTAATATGGTATTAACTTCCACGAACATTTAAAATTTCTTAATACTTTCCAAATTAAAAACAAAGAAAGAAAAAAAAAATCTCTAGTTTATAAACTATTTACCCTCAGGTAACTTGAAAGACTCCAACAACAGAAATTTTGTTGTTGAGTTGAAACATGCCACACTATGACTAATTGTCCTTGTCTCCTTTGAGAAAGTTCAAAATCTTGGTAGCACATAGTGACACAATAAAGTAAGGGAATGGCAATTCACAGTAAATCAGTAAATATTTTTAAATTTTATATCCCATAAAATTAGACAAAGATCTCATGTCTTTACTTGAGGAAAGTATACATAAGAAATTAGCTCACTATTTTTTTTTAATACTTTAGCAGCTTTAGTATCCATAGAGATAAGGCCCATACAACTTAACAAAAACAAGAAGGAAAACAATGTAGAAGTTAGATAACTCTCAACTCAATCATTTCAATAGAATGTATTTTTCTCCAAACTGAGTAGCTATGGCATTCAATTCCTTGACAAGAGAAAAAAATCGAACTTCCTTCTAATTTTTAATATTCATTGTGACAAGCCGTACTATTAACAGCTGTTTGCCTGAGTCGCCAGATGACAACATTGCACCTAGTGAATGACTGTGATTGTTCAAATATTCATTTTTAAATAGACATCTTGACTAAATATTTTCAAACTGAGAAATACTTTTGCATGTGTTATTGCCACTCAAGGCCAGGAGATTGCCTTGAATCAAAGTTGGTAACATTCTGTTAAGTGGACACACTGACCTGTGCAGTTCAATACTAAATTTTGCTTTATTTAAAGATGCAGGTATCATGAAAAACCTCTGTACAGATGGAAGGGAGCTAATGAATCAATACATTCAGAACTCCAATAAATAAGATACAAGCATTAAGTAAAATCAGTTCCGATGATTAATTTTTTTTTTTTTTTTTTTTTTTTTTTTTTTTTTTTCAGAAAACAGCTGCAAGCATCCTCAATTTAAACTGTGACACCTGAGTGGAAATTAATTTGGAAGTCACCATAATAGCTTGATGAAGTTGGGTAGATTAGTCCTACCAGCGGTTTTATCTCATTCTAATACAAATTTTCTGGAATTCAATTAAAGGGGAAGAGGCTTGCAAGTTGCAAGAATAGGATATGATGAAAAGACCATGTTTATTCCTTGGTCTTGTTTGTTTATCCATGTTTTTCCCCATACACGATAATGTCACATGTATCCTATTTCCCCTAAAATAAGACCTACCCCAAAAATAAACCCTAGCATGATTTTTCAGGATTTTTAAGGATTTTTAAGGATTCTTTTAATATAAGCCCTACACCAAAAATAAGCCCTAGTTACAGTTTATAAAAAAGTCAATTTAAATAGTGTCCAGGCAGCTATACATGTAGAAAAATAATAAGGTTTGCAGCGAAAATTAATATCAGATCCTGTCTTATTTGGGGGGAAGTAGGATGTATGTTTTAAGTTAAATAACAAATTCACATGCCAGTATTTGTTACTGAAAGTCACAGAAGCATTTCTTCTGAAAGATCTTTCATTAAAAGCTTACTTTTGTTGATTTTCCACCCCCTCCCTCAGTAGATACTGCCTCACCATATGGCAGCAGGCTTTTAACTAATAAGTTGGCACTTAGAGAAGAAAGGGAAGAATATTGTTTATGGTTAACTTTAAATCACAGGTGCAGTTCCAGATAAAAGGATTGTGTTCAAGTGCCAGCAAGGCACAGCACATTTAATTATATTACTTGCCATCTCAATGAAACAAACAAGGACTGATTATTCAGTTTTGACACATTTAAACTATGTTATTTTCCCTCATGTCCATGAAACTTCTTTAGTATCAAAGTGATGAAAGCTTATTAAGCTTCACTAAAAAACTCCAGGAAATGCTTTATCATGATATGTCAAGGTCTGGGTGACTCAGGAAAAGGTATTTTATCAAAGCATTTAGATGAAACTGCCTTTGAAAAGCTTGCTGGCATGGAAGTAACCTACTGTTTGCTTCAGTTGGTAATTCTGCCTATGTCAGGGAATTAGAAGAGGTAGAATTACTCTGTGGTTGTGAGTATTACTTCTAAATGCCACCTCAATATGGGAAGGACAGGTTGGCACAGAAGGTCAGGCTAAGATGAAGAGACTACCAGCTAATTTAATTTTCAGAGGTGCTCACCTGAAGCTCTGCATCAGTCTTTAGAGTGGGACATATATCTAATTGTGCCAATTGAATGACAAGTTAGACAAGTTAATCAGAATATTCTCTGAGGGTTACTTTGGATACAGAAATGAAGAGTGGAATTCAGCTCCAGATTTTATACCTCTAAATTAAAGTGTCTAGATGTGGTCTCTGTTGTTTATGAGTTTCAGCTGCTAGAATACTCAAAGAAAAGCAAAACCACAATTCTTTGGTCTCATCATAGAGATCTCATGCCTCTTGAGGCTCCTTAGGGTAAACCACTTGTCTTTAAACTGGTGATCCAGAAAGACACTTGTGTCCCTTAGGATCTGTATTAGGCTCTTCAGCCTTAGGAGAGTGCTTTATATACATAGCCACTAGGCATATTTTTAAGCAGTTATGTTTGACCCCTATTCAATATGCTTGATGGAATCTGAAGATCTAAATTGTCAAAAAACAAAAAAAAAAGGATATTAAAAGTTCTTTATTAGTAGCAATCTTGATATGTTGCTATAAAAGCCTCACTTTGGAAAACTTAACAGGTCAGTGTTGGAAATATAAATCCAAGTCATAGCCAGTGTATTACTTTACCCTTTTTTTGTCTGGTGTCCTCACAATGTGATATATTAATCATCTTCTATTTGTGGACATGACATCTAATTAAAATGTTCGCAAACTGCCCCCTTGCCACTCCTTCCTGAAATAAATCTGTGGTGGATGATACATACATAAAGGTAATTATGTTGAAAATTTATTTGTTGAGTAATCTCTTTTCTCTCCTCCGCATTACTACCAGAAGACTTCAATTTTGTATTTGAAATAGTGGAGTGCTTTATAGTTCTTTCTTTTCATTGCTATAAAAGCAAGTTTAACAGCTTTGATATTTCCTAGAAACACAAATACAATATTTGTAAAGACAAGGGTACATAGATAAATAGTAGTACTGGCTCTGCACTGCAACATCTATGTTACAATGTTTACTGACAAATGTTATGTTTTTCCACCTGGAAACAATGTTGTCATTTGTGAATTTTCCAGGGTAAAGAGTTTATATGCTCTTGAAAAGAAGATAGCCACTTCAGTGGCTGCATAAAGAAGCCTCTACAGTTTGGTAAAAGAAAATCAATTTGTTACCTGAAGGAAGCAGAATCAGCATCTTCTTTATTGTCTTTTTAGGCTGAATAATGGAGTAATGACTCATGCTCAAGCTACAACACTGGTTTCATAGAGATATATTGGTATAAAAGCTAGAGCAATGGAGGTGAATCAAGACTATGTTTTAAAATATCTTGCAATCATCAATTTATTAGACCCTATTAACAAAGCTGAAAGAATAAGTGCTTAGCTTAACTTACAGTTTGCTGTCTATCTAATCCAGTGAGACCTTCCTTTTTATCATAAACAAGCATATCAGGGAGGGTAAATGAAAAGTTATGAATATTTATATTAATAGCTATGTAGATTTTGATTTTTCAGGCTAATTAAAAATGGATTCACAATGAGCATTTGGAAACATTTGTTTTCCGTGCATCCTGCAGAGGAATTTGTCTGTAACCTCCTGTGTCTTATTTTTCCATGAGAACAAGGGATCTATCTATTGAAAAAATTCAGAAATTTCCATACAGAAGTGTGGCAGAATGCAAACCTCCCTCTTTCCCCCTCCCTCCTTCAGTATGGAAGGAGTAGGCACATCTCTCTCTCTCTCTGCTACTTGAGGCTAACAGCTGCTTTTCTTTGGCCCCAGAGCACCCTGGCCAGGGCCGTTAGAAGAAGGGAGTGCCGAGGCGCCAGTGAGCCCCTGGGTACCTGCGGCCAGTGTGAGGAATGTTTGGAGGCTTCAGGGGCACCCACAGCCAGTGTGGGGGTGCAGAGAAGCTTCTGGAATGCCTACAGTCAGATCTGATCAGTCAATATAAAAATGGGATTCTCGTTGAGACTCCGCCCATTGTCGCTGGTCTCTTGGAGCACGAGCAAGATGCTGCCGCTGAGAGCCCCCCTCCCCAGGATGGAGACTCCGCTTGCCTTGCCGCCACGGGTGTGAGTAAAACTTCTCACAGGATTGCGAGTATATTTATACTTTCCGTGCACATATGCATGTGTAACTTTCCGTGCTCAATATGAGCACGTGTAAAATTAATCCTCGCAGAATCGTGGGTGTATTTTCCTTCTGTGCAGATTTGCACGTGTAACTTTCCGTGCACATTTGCATGCTTACTTTCCGTGCTTAATACAAGCACATGTACTTGCCGTGCACATTTGCACATGTAACGTTCTGTGCTCAATACGAACATGTGTATAAATTATTTTCTCACACAATCACGAGTGTATTTTCCTCCCGTGCTTCCACGTAAGCATGTGTAATATTCCATGCACATTTGCACGTGTAAGTAAATTAACACTCGCAGGATTGCGAGTGTATTATAAATTTACCCTCGCAGAATCGCGAGTGTACACTTTCCGTACTCACTACGAGTACGTGTATCTCTTTTAAAATAATCCCACACCATGTTTACTCAAGTGTGTACTTCTCTGGGACTCAGGGATGGCTCCGGCATTGTTTTAGGTGAAGCCACGTGCATGCACACTGTGGACCACCTGTTGTATTAGTTGCTGCCCCTTAATAATTTTCCTCAACTGATATCCGAATGAACCTTTATTTAAGTCACTTTGGAGTGCTAAAACCCTGTTTCTCACTGGTTTAATAAAAGTTGTTTTGGACCCTGTTGTCCCTTAAACTAACCTTGGGGTGTCTCCATGACAAGAAGTAAAACTGAAAATGGTATCACTTTATTGCATCTGCAAAAAAATGTTTTCCTTGGTATTTTAAATCCTTCCAAGACACTTTTCACAGAAGATTTCCAAAAACACCCCTCAGAGAAAGAAAGACAAGACAAAAAATCTTAATTAATATCAATTTTTTTTTTTTTTTTTCATAGATGTGTGTTTCCAAAAGTACAATGTTTCTTCCTTAATTTTCTCAGAAAGGATTACATACACTCGGAGAAACACAAATAGTCAGTAGTGATTCTAAGTGGAAAACTACTGCACATCTAGGAGTTAGTGATCCACCAAGGAAGCACGTTCAGGCCTGTGCTGTGTTGTGAATAGCACTTCATCTGTGTTGTGTTGAATGTATTCCTTTGCCTCTGGGTAAACTTAACCAGGTACTCGTAACAGATAGATTTGTAGGCGGCTACCACTTACTAATTGCATTGCACCACCTGCATGTCCTTCTCTTTATGTTAAAGTAAAGCAGCGTGTTGCCGTGTGAACATCTTGTGCTTGACACTAGAAATGATGAATAGAGTTGCTTTCTTCTAAGACAGTGCTATCAAAGCTCTTAAGATGAAGAAGCCAGAGAACCTTTTCATGGACAAGACCTTTACTATGGTCTTTGCCTGAATTGGAGCTCCATCCAATGCAGCACAATACGTAAGTTTATGGAAGGCAGGTACATTTACCTATACTCTTATTTGGTTTTCATGTTAGCTGTGTTATGGTGTTTGAGTACCTATTTTTTAAATTAGTACTATCAGAAACACTTGTTCAGGTGTGTTACATCATCCATTTCAGATCTAGATCAACAATTTAGTAGTTCATAGACCTTTATTTAGGATATTCTTCTGAATAATTTTTAATGGATTTACAGTTGGTTTAATTCCTTAAAGTTCGGCATTAAGTATTCATTTTCAAGGTAAATATGTCAGAAAAGATGAATGACTCTGAAAGCATGCAACTTAACACAATATCAACATTTTCTTTTGTCTTGAAACACTTCTGAAAAACAGATCATTAGCTTCACATCCAGACACCAAAAAGTATCTCAATATTTATCAATGCTAAGAGCTTTCAAGTTCCTTTTTTTTTAATGTATATTTTACTTATATGAGGAGGAAGAAAAAAAAAATAAATTGCTGTTGTGTTGATTTATCTGCTTGTATTTAAGAACTGTAAATGTTTAAAAGCACAAACCCTGTTTACATACTTTGCATAACATTTAAAATAACATCTGAGAGTGATCTTTCTTTTTGACTCTTAACTCAGAATCAATAAGATTTAATTGCATACTTAAATATTTTGTTATGGTGCTAAAAAGCAAATGGTCAAATTATTTTATTTTCGTTTTAAAAAAGAATAGCCCATGAGGAGAGATCATCTAAATTTTCTCAGTCTTTTTTGCTAACCTTTCTAGTTATATGCAGTTCATTAATTTATCAACCTTGAATATTATAGAAAAGAAATTGTTTATTTCATTAGGGCTAGTTCTAAATCGTGAGAGACAAATGTTCTATTAGCATCTCAGACGTCTTCATCATTAGTGACTTCTGTTTATATTCTGCTTGATACCGCTTTTCCATTGTGATAGGTTATATTCGTACAATGCATTCTTATTTGGGATTTTTGTCTCCAATAGAAATCGAAAAAAGACAAAAAAATTGTCCTCCCAGGGCAATAGTAAGTAGTGGAGATGTCATGTGAATGTTCTGAAAAAGGGTGACCGTATGTGACATAATAACAAAAAAGTTAGTATTGTACCTTATAAAGGCCTACTGGTGTGCAGGTCTTTACATGGTGTGCTAAAATAGAAATGTTCTTAATAGATAAGATTATGTCTCTGTGCTCTTAAGCTTGGCAGGTTAGAGGCTGTACCTGCCTATGTATTTGGTATATGTGATTTGCTAGATTTGTACGCCATTAATTTGTTTAAGCCTTCAAAACTGGGTGTTTTTATCCCACTGCTAGTTGTAAACTGTCTCTGCCCACGTCCTGATTTTGTTTAAAACAAGACCAGTTCTCTTTTAGTGAATTTTCCTTTCATTTAAGTTCCTCTAAGTAAATGCACTTTTCTGAATTTGGCTACACGTTTTTTTCAGACACTGGAGCCACTGCTGCTGGAGTAATGCCAGCTCCACTGCGGAGCTGCTGTGCTACCCCGGGAAATTCAAGATTGGTTTTGTAAATTTCGCATTCTCTTCTCTATTTATTTGTAGCATTAGTAAAGCATTTTTAATTTTCTCCTGCAGCGATAAGGATGTTGCATACAGAGATGCAGACATAGCATTCATGTTAGGAGTGAGAGCAGAGCTCAGCTGAGCTGAGCTGAGCCTTCTTTTATTAACAGTTTTCAATTTATAGGTTTAGAGATATGGGCGTAGACCAAGAGGTTAGGCAGGATGTGTTTTTTTTTTTTTTTCAAAAAAATGTTATTACAAACACACCACACTCGTGACTGTTTTTAGTCATATTCCCATGCATACCTTGTGAGTGGCATTATGACCTACTCATTCACAAACCCAGACCCAACATTCACACATCATACATACCGGGGCAGTTTTCTGTCCCAAGATATCATTCTTACTGGCCTGGGCTATTACTCCTTACAGTCATAGAAAACATACTTCTGTATATCGTGTCCAAGGGCCTGTATGTTTGACTAATTGCTGTGATTTAATCATGTTAGTATTATCTCTTTTTGGACCCTCTGGATGGTCATGTTGGTATTGATCTTCCTTTATCATCCAAGTGGCTGGAACTACACATCCTGCTGTTCCCACACTCTCCATTTTCCTCCTTTCCTTAGTGAGAAGCGGGGGAAGTTAAGAGAGAGCATCTGCCACAGTTTATTGTTGTCCTGCAGTAAATGATGACAGCCCAATATCCTACCATACTATGTGTAGGAGTTGTTCTGGAGAATGCTTTTTAGCGTGGTCTGAAGCTGTTTTGGGGTGTGATTTGAACGGTTTTGCAGTATAAATAGCCAGACTCCAGGGACAAGGAATGTTCTGTTGCAATATTTAGTTTAGAAGGATGCCTTTTCCAGATTAAAAAAAATATTTGCCTTACAATAAAAGTCTGCTCCCACAGTTATGATCCTATAGCTCTTTACACAGTAGAAAGGGTTTATTCACTCCTTTCTCAAAGGTTTTTTGAATACATTAATCACAGTTAACTTTTTCATTTCTATATTGAAGACATCTACACTTAGGCTTTCCTTCTAGTCAACAGACACTTTAGAACCTGAGTCATCTGAATTCTTTTAGATTCTACTTTAAAAATAAGGATTAAATGTGCCCTAAAAATACCTATTTTTTTCTCTTCTGACTCTAAATAAAGACTAGATATTGAGCTCAAGAGTAGATGTGTACTTTAAAGAGATTTAGACCAATTCCTCTAAAGACACAAAACACATGAAATATTTTAGAAGAAAATGCAAACATACCTCTCTCACCTATGGTTTTAGGATTAGTAATTCTGCATTAAATCCACTTTTTTTTTTTTTTTTAATTCTTTTTAAATCCCACTTTAAGTTGTTCTGAAATTAAGATTACTATATTAGTTACGAATCCTGATAAATATATTGATATTTGATTACTGTAGACATACATATCTCTATTTTGGCACAATCTTTACCCGTATCATACTATAATTAGCAATTATACTATATATCATAGTATTTACTTAGGTTCTAGTGTTTAAATATATATTCAGTTGGAAGATTCAGTTTCTCAGAGATTATTCCTTTAACAAGTTTGGTGCGCTATGGCTATGGAAATCCCCTCAGAATGAAAAAACAAACAAAAACAAACAAACAAACAAATGACCACCATCACCAAAAAAACTTAAAATAGCAGATAATTTAATCTTTTTACTAATTATTGGTGACTATGTAGTTTACTTCTGTAAGAAGGTAGGATGGGTCCTCTGCTCTAATTTAACTACAAATTTTAAATTGGATTTTTAACATAGAATCTTAAACCCAATGTATATAAATACTTGAATCTAAAGAAAATTCCAGTCATTAGAACTAGTTATGGAGTAAATCGCACATACTCTAGAATAAAATTTTTCTTTATATTTTCAAAACTGTAAGAAAGCATACTTGTTTGCCTAGGGTCTAATATATTTTTAGCTGAATGTATTAACAAAATCTGAAGGAATATGTAATGATTTCCTGAGGCACCAAATCAATATCTGAGATTTGCTCTGGCTACCAAAATATATTGTCATCTGTGAGTCATCTTCAGCATGTAAGAAGGCTCAGATAATCGAGGAGACAGCATAAACCTTTTTTTTTTTTTTTTTTTTCTTTTTCCCCCCAAAAATAAAAGTATAGACTTATGAACTCCAAATCAAGTGTGGAAATGAGATTTTACATGTATGACAACCTCTGATTTGAAAGTCAGTTTGAGTAACTGACAGATGAACTTTTCCTGCGAGAGATTGCAATAATTAGGCTAAAAAAATAACTTCTGAAGAGGCAGTATTTTATAAATAGTATTCAACAGGATGAGAGATACAGAAATTATAACTTTAGGTCTATGCATGCACACAGTAGGAACTATTAAGCAATCATTGTCTGAGATTTGTTATTGCTGCATTATTGAAGAAAACCTAGACTAATAACAGAATATGAAGAAGTAAAAGGAAAAAAAAAATCATAAAGCATAGTTCACATTTGTATGTTAGTTATTTTATATCAATTTCTAAAAAAGCTTATAGGAATATGGTAAGCAACAAAACGTAAAATATATTTGGGTGGTTTAGTATGCATTATATGTCACTTTACAGGGAATGCAAATAAAATTTATAAAAATATATAAAAACAAGGTGTGTGTTAACAAAAATAATACTAGTAGATTTTCTTCCACAGTAGATTTTCTTCCACAGTAGATTTTCTTCCAACGGAATTTCAACAATAATTTGTTTGTTTTAAAACTCATTTGTCTACACCCTTGGATTTCAACTGTGCATGTTTAAACGTACTACTTTTCTGATAGGCTGTTTTCTATTGTTGTTGTCATTGTTGCTGTTTTTTTTCTAAATTGCACTGACATTAAGACCATCTGTCAAGCTGCGAAGTGAATGATACTCAAATTGAGAATGATATCTTTGATAATATACATATATACCATCTATGCAATAAAAGCAGAAAAAAATAGATTGCATTTAAAAATAATAACTATTTAATATTTAGAAGGTTCTGTGATTTAATTTAATTTTTCTGGGGATCTTTTTGCTTGTTTGTTTTTGTTGTTGGGTTGCTTTTTTATCTATGTCTTGGACCATAAATTATCTGAAGAAGCAACAAGTTTCTGTGTTTCACTGGCTGAATATTAATTATTAATATTTCAGAGATGCTACACAATGAGAAAAAGCTTTTGCTAATGCAGATCAAATAACTGTGCCAGTTTTAGTAAAGCACATCAAAATGAAAATTTTGAGTTCTAACTCATTATCTCTAAACTATAATTTGGTTACCAGATAAATAGATAGTTAAACCATAGCATTTTACGTTAGTATTAGCTATCTGTGCTTCATTTATACATCTAATAATAACTGAGCTTCTATAAAGCAAACTTGTAAAATTCCCTAAAACCCAGAACACCCAGTACATCCATGATTGCTGTCATATAACGGTTACAAGAAAGGAATTACCTGTCAGAGATACGTAAAGATCTGTAGCTAAAAGGAAATGGTAAATAATACTGTTAATGTAACTGTGCTCTTTATCCAGCTATACGATCTGAACTAGTGACTTCCAGAAATGAAAGGATTTTTCTTTAAGAGACAAGTTCAATAAGACATCCATACTTCTACATTAATGCATGATGGCTCCATCTTCTTAAAAATGAGGAAAAATATTACAAGAAAGTCATGGAATGAGAAGGTGGCAAGCATGTGCTTTTAGACCAGAATGCTTGGGAACTCAGCAACATCTACAGAGAATCATACCTTAAGGAGATTTATTCCATGAAATAATGTTCAATAAGTTTTTTTTCTGAATGACAGACAAAATATGGATAATGAAAAACAATTTGATTCCAAGATAAAAAACCTTTACGTCATTTACGTCTCAACAATCTTCTTACTTGACTTTGATTTGAACTTTAGAACTACACGTTGAAAATGACATCTATAGTAGATCCAGATATTCTATGACTTCGTTTCAGTGTTTAAAAAAACACTTGGTAATTTGTGTTCACAGATACATATCAAACATTTTCAATTTTCTGCTCAGATTAGTCTGGAACTAGAGCTATAAAGAAGCATGCAGACGTCAAAAATATGTATTGGTACTCTATAAGCCACTCTTCAGTATATTATACTAATGAAACCTTTACATTCTGACTTGTTCTTGCAAAATTTTAGGAGTTTCAGAACTGAGATTATTTACTCTTGTATATATATATTACAAGTTCACACATTAGTTATTGCTATAAAAATGAATGGAATTTATATTTACAATATTTTATATTTACAATTTAATATATTTACAATATTTACATGAGTCAAATACTTGGACTTATAGAGGAATCTCATGGCACTCTGCTTCATGGTTCAGTCCCGTGATCCCTTAGGCCATATGCTTTTATCATCATAAGTATCATCATTTCAGGATGTATTCATTTGGTCATTTTAGAAGAAAAAAAAAAAAAAGAACAGTAGTCTGATTTGGACTGCAGTAACATTATAAAAATATGTAACATTTTAGTCAGATTATGAAAAAAAAATCTATGAACTCAAAATCCTACTTTATTTTCCTCAGCTGTGATTGACTGCTTAGTAATATAAGACTAATTTTTAAAACTGAGCAGACAATGTTATAAAAATAATTTAAAGATTAGCTACTTTTTATTTGTCCTCTTGCCACAGAATGTAGGATGCATCAGGCTTAACTTTCAGACTTTCCTTAGACCCTTATATTTATGTGAATCAGGAAGAGGTTCAGAAATCTTTGCTGAGGACTGGAATGGGGACTGTTCTGATTGGCAGGGAAGTACTGATGAGCAGATTTTGCTTTCTTGTATCAGGATACTTAGGTCTGAATGCAAAGAAACTGTGGAACTGGCATGAAAATGGGATTCAAACAGGGCCTGAAAGGAAAAAGAACAAAGGGGTTTTTGTTTGTTTTGGTTTGTTTGTTTGATTGGTTGGTTGGTTAGGTTTTTTTTTTGCTTGTTTTGTTGCTGTTGTTGTTTTTATAGTATCTCTGTGGGATGCACTTTGAAAGTATATATCATCTCCTGAGGTAGAAATCAGCACAGGGTTCAGTGTTCACAAACCTGTTCTTAAGCACACTGTTAGCATTGAAGTGCATACTTACTAAATATAATTAATAGCTTTGACTTGGAGCTGTAGGAATACACTCAAACAGGGATTGGAAGGTGAGTTTGACAGAGGGTGTGTGTGAGAGCTGGGTGGTTGGCTTTGGACAGAAACAGAGAATCTGATCTCGATATACAGTAGTAACGCTACATGCATCCAAATGCATCCATAGTTACCCAAAACACTTGTAATGACAATACCTATGGAAAGGTTTTTGGCTACTGTTATCTAACTCTCTATTAAATGAAAATATGCCAAATAAATCACATTTAAGGAGTGTTGAAATAACACAATATAAAAAGATATTGTCCCATTTTTATTGCAGTTGCAAAGGAGAGGAAGAAAATATCTATTTGTAGTTACACGAATGGATAAGTGTTGTTTGCTTTATCTACTACAGAAATGGGGATATCTATCACAAGTGAGAAATGTTGTTATAGCCTGGGGAAATCCAACATGTCAGAGTTTAATGTCCAGTTCTCCATTCAGTAGCCATTCAGCTGACTGCAAAGAATGATTTCTCAACTTGTAGATCAGGCAGAAAAACTGCATATTCCTCATGGAATAAATATTTATTATACCAAACATATGGACAGTTAAGATAGCTTGGATTCACTGACCCACATCAAAACATGTAATACAGAAATGAATAGAGAAAAAGATATCGCTCAAAGTATCAAATGAAGGATTAATGTTGGTAGTGCTGAATTAGTTGGACAATACTGATAGACAAAGGAATTTGGTCAGCAAAAGCCCTCCTGTTCTTTTATAGATATACAGGTGGGCTAGAGGCCCACAACCCAAAATCCAGCACTGGACTCTGCTATTTACACCTACACAGCAGGTCCATATTCTGTGGAAATGAATAGAAGTGATAGTTCTGCATATGTTGGCATGAATATTACAGCTGAACGAATATACCTTCTTGAAATTGCTAGCAGTTACACAGCACGTTTAGATGATTTTTTTTCCAAAGAAAATTAGGGAAAAGTGCTTATGACAAATGTGTATTCAGTTATCCCTGAATTATCTAATGTAGCAATTCAAACTATTTCAAGGTATTTTTCTGCTTCTGAGTTCTCTTTTTATATGCCACTTACAATGTCTCATGTGTTATTTTAAAATGTTCTCCCACATGACTACATGTACCAAAAAAAAAAAAGTATCAGTGGTATAAACTCAAGTTCTCTCCCTTCTGTGGTCCATCCTTAACATTCTTAAATACCAACTGACATTTTTTTTCATCTAAGGAGTAGAAAAGTGCTATAAGAATGCTGACACTCCTGATCAATTGTGCTGAAAGTCCAACAAGTTAAATATTTAAAATTATTCTAGCCTCTGTTGGTTAATTATGTTTTTTATTGCGGCATGATACTGCATTGTAACATGCATTCATGTAACATTTTGCTGGTTCTGAGTCTCTCTGAATGAAGTCCAGCTAATCCTCAGGAAGAAACTAACCAACCAAAAAACTCCACCCACAGCTCTTAAATCTAACATATTTACATATCATATATACTGGTAGTACTATATCAAAGGAAGAAGAAAATATGAAGAAATAAGGGGTTCATCTCAAGCACTGAATTTGCATATAGGTCAGCATAAAGTATCTCTCTACTATCTATCTAACCTCCATTTTACCATGCCCTCTTGAGATCCATCTGCTGCCTAGTATGGAATCAGAAATACCATGCACTGTAGTGATTTCTTTCCCTTAGTGTTAAAGAATGAATCAGTAGACATGACATTAGCAAAAGCTGTAACTTTTGCTCTTATATATCATTGCTTCCTAATCCTGCAAAATCCCATAATGTCATTTGCTAGTCTCATACTGTAAAAATGCTCTCTGGTTAATAAGTATGAAGGATCATATCAGTCAGTCTGATTTGTATGTCTCTTACATAACTTGGGTCATCATCCAAATAAAATGTTTAGGATTTTCTTCCACTTAGATGAGAGCTGTGTTGTGGTCTGAACAGAAACCAACTTGAGTAATCAATGAGAACTCCAGGAGACATCATGGTCCATAATGCCTTGTAAGGGCTGTTATAGTGTTGAATATTTTTATACCCGGTAGAGGCAAACACTATTTTCAAGGTCTTCAGAAGAACATGTTGTTTGTTCTGTTAGGAGTATTTCAGAGACATCAAGCTCTGTTAACTAACTGTGAAAAGCATTTAGGAATTTAGAAAGATTGTCTCACTTGACATCTGTAGTTGAGATCCCACAAAGCAGGAAATCTGGATCTCTTCCCAGGTGACTCAGTATGACTTGTTCTACACTGTGAAGCACTCTAGGACCCTTTGCCACAGAGAAGCTGTAATTTCAAAAAAAAATGCTACTGCAAGGAACAGAACAACTTCTAACTGAATTATCTGCTATTGTCTGCTAGATATGGTTGTTTGGATGTTGCCATTACATTATTAAAGCTTTTGTCACTTTTGAAAATAAATATTATGGGTAGCTGTGCTTAAAGGGAAGGATAAGAGTTCACATGGTTTCCACTTAAAATTTTACTTTAGTTCACAGAACAGATAATTATAATATCCTGTGATACAGGAAATTGACAATTAACTAATTAACGCTTAAAAAACTAACACTTGACACTTAAAAAACTAACCCTACCCCACATCACTAAAGACACTTAGAGAGATAACCCTTTAACCCACATCACTATTGCCTACCTAACCAACTCATCACACTGGACCAAAGGTGACCGTGTACAGAGGAAGAGGACCTGGGTTCACGATCACTGCACAGCTGCAACCAGGAGGAGCCAGAAGTGAAGACTATGGAAATGGTCTCCCGGAACTCATTGTAATAAGAACAGCCTTCTCAGGGACAGGTTATGAATATGTATAGGTGTTCCTAAAACTTTCATGAATATGTAAAACTTTACTGCATTTAACCAAGCTCACAGGTACTGTAATTTTACACACGCATTAGGTGAAATGATTCCCCGTGTCTCCGGCGTCGTAAATAAATGCATATCTTCCTTATAACTTCAAGGGTTGTAAGGTCATTCCGTGCCTCACCTGTTCATTCTTATATGCTAAACAATGTTTTTTCAATCTTGCAAATTTGCTGTACTACTTCTACAAAAGATGCATATATATTTAAGATGATTGGCAGAATCTAGGAACACTTGCTGGTGTTTGGAAAAGTAGGGATGTAACACTAAGACATATGGCTTTCATTTATCATTAGGACCATAGGCTTGATGCTATATTGACAGTTGCTGACAGTTTGCTTTTTGGTAACACACAAGACATTATCAGAAAGAAGGCAATGTAGTTGTTTTGTTCTAGTCCATTAAACTTGGTATGAAGTTACTGCAACAGAATAGTAAATGGAAATAATTTGACATCCTTTATATCAGACGTATAAGGATGACACCTCTTAGGTTTTGAATGTTATTGTTTTTCATTAGACACTTTCTGGGACTTGTTGGATCTCTGGTATTCCCCATAGTGAGATCTTGGTATTCTAAATCTGGGTATATAACTGCAAATGTTCACCAGTCCACTCACTATATGGGAATCATGTCCTGCACTTCTTGAATGTTCCTCTCAGCTTTCAGAGAAAAATATCTATGATGGGAATACAGATAAATATTTTTTACTTTCACTAGTAGCTGTGCAAGGCTTAAAATACAAAGAGCAAGTACTTCAGAATTTTCAAAATTTATTCTGTTCACACATTACATTAAATATATACATGTGATGGAATTTTTTCTAAGCACCACACACAACCACTTGCTCACCCCTTTACCTGCCAATGGGATGGGGAGACAATTGGAAAAAAGGTAAACCTTGTTGTTTAAGATAAAGACAGCTGACTAGGATGAAAAGGGAAATATATATATGTATATATATGAAAAGTGATGCACAACACAATTTCTCACCACACAGTGATCAATACTCAACCTGTCCCCGACTAAGCATGA
Source organism: Nesoenas mayeri (assembly GCF_963082525.1). Lineage (NCBI taxonomy): Eukaryota > Metazoa > Chordata > Aves > Columbiformes > Columbidae > Nesoenas > Nesoenas mayeri. The sequence continues at coordinate 162,722,100 of NC_137541.1, forward strand.
CATCATATGGTGTGGAATATTCCTTTGTACAGTGGGGGTCAGGTCCTCTGGCTGTGCCCCCTCCCAGCTTCTGCACTTGTTATGGCCCATGACTACCTAACAACTAAAACATCAGTATATTATCAACATAATTCTCATTCTAAATCCAAAACACACTACTATACCAGCTACTAGGAAGAAAATTAACTCCATCCCAGCCAAAACCAGGACATTACTTTATAAACAGAGTAGAACATAGTATATGTTCAAACCTGTCTGTCATCATGATTTCTAATGTATGAGTGTCTAATTAATCAAATGCTAAAAAAATAGTGCTGTCCATGATCATAAAATGTGCTCAACTAGTTCTAACATTTTGATCCTAGATTTTTTCTAACTCAATTTTTCCATTGACATCATTAGTTCCTCAAATGTGACTTGATAAAATAAAATATTGTTGATGTTGTAGGTCAGCAAAATGTGTCAGATAAAAGCTGCTGTTTGACATCCACCTCTGATGCAATTATCTTCCAATGAGCACACTGAGACAGAGCTATGGGCATCCTTCACTCATCAGATCAATCTGTGCAAATCGACAGATTTCCTATTAAGTTTTTCATCTCTGTTCATTTATTTATGGTAGTATTCATTTTACCATTTTAGAAATGCAAGGTGATGTCTTAAAATTAATCCATGTAGGTTCTGCTACCATTGTTTCTTTTGGAAATTTGCTTTTCAGTTATCTTTTAGTGCTTCACAGGAGACTTTGGGTGTTTAAGCATGTGTCATTTTGAATTGTAAGACACGCAATGTTTCTCTTTTTCATCTGTCTGACTCTAACTGAAAGAAACCTTTATATATATGTTTTTCCACAGCTGATATCTACACTGGCTTTTCTCTATTTGATATGATTTATCTCTCCCAGTCCTTGAGGCTCTAACAATGTTTGAATCATGCTTCAGACTGTCAAAAGTGGTGGTATACTGTCTTCTAATTACCATTTCTGACGCCATTCACTTCAGTAACCAAAGAAAACTTCAGAATAAATTCATCTGCTGCATAACATCCTAAAATAATCATTTATACCCAAATCTGGTCAAAAGACAGAGATTTTGAGGAAGAAGCTTTCTTTTTTTTATTTGAAGTGAAATTGAAAATTTATTTTTCTAGAAATGTATTTGTTAGATTATGTGATAATAAATATTGTGTCCACACCCACAAAGGAACACAGAGAGAACAGGGTAGATAAGAAGCCCCAAAAATGATCTGCCCAGCTATTCCCAAGGTCAACACAGGGGCCATTGGGCCATCAGGCCATCAAAGGCTCATCTTCATAGGCACAGAAAAGCACAGGGAGGCACAGTGGCAAGTGAGATTCCAAATTTATGACTCAGAGGAAAGGACACCCTGTCCAGGCCCCTCCTAGGTCTGTCCCAAGAGACCTTCAGCCCCATGTCCAGGCATGAACCCATCAAGAAGAGTCAAGGGGAAAGGTTCTCCAAAACACCTTTTGGACTAATGAAGGTTGCTGCCTGGGAGTGTGGGAGCCTTATAAAATGCAAGGGAAGTTTTTTGGGATTGCACAGGACTCATTATGGGAAGTTCAGGGGAAGAATCAAAGACTGGGAAAGAGAGAGGTTTATATGACTTGCAGAGGAACAATTGTTTCAAACAGAGGGACAGGGGAATAAAGGTATATATGCAAGCAGGGGCTGGTCACTGTACTTGTCTGGCTGTGCCCTTTGCCCAATCAGAACTATCTGTTTTGTCTTCACATTAAATTCCTTTCTAACTCTTCCCTGGGTGAGGGGTATCGATCTTGTGTGTATGGGCAGAGGAGGGGGCTGGAAGTAGTTTAGCTTTCTTGAACTCCAGCAAGGGGCTCTCATCCATGTGTGTGTGTTTGTAGGGAGTCTGTATTGCCAGCAACAGGAGCACGCACAGCTGTGTGAGTGTGCGTGATTCCAAGTGAAGATTAAGATGAACCACTCAGCTAGCAGGTGAAGTGACCTGAGAGTGTGTATGTTCCTAAGGGCCAGCCTGAGTGCAAGAGCACCTGTACTTCTCTAAGTGTGAGAGCATGGGGCAGGGGGGTTATAGGACTGGGGACATCCTGGCCAGATTGGGGCAGTGGGGGGAGAAAGAGTGTGTGTGAATAAGGGGGCCTGTACTTAGCTGGAGTGGAGCTGTGGCCCTGTGTTCAGGTGACAGCAACCGGGCAGACTGTGTGCACAAGCCCAACTGCTGAAGGTGTCCCCTTTGTACTTATGTACAAACAGACATACATAGAAATGTATCTTCTCACTAGTAAACCACCATCCTGCTCAGTCAAAAGGGAGCAGGATGAGGCCATTGGTGCTGTCAATATTCATGTGAGTGCTTTGAATGGCTGTCTGTGATCTGAGGCCTACCTATGTATGTACATATGTCTGGTGGGGTGTGTGTGTGTGCACTCTCTGTACTTTCATCTGCTGGGAATTTTCAGCCTCACTAGAGGCTGAACCTGGGGGTATAGGTCTGTAGCAGCCTCTCGGGTCATTGAATCCCGAATGATATATTTTCCTCTTACAGCATTAAGCATTCAAATATGGATTTCAAATATTATTTTAACTTTTTTGTCATTTTTAATATGGTGTTTTATTTTTCTCTATTTCATCATCTGTAAGAAACTTTTAATCTGTCCTACTACTGACATTTTATTTTATTATGTTATGCTAGATATTAAGTATTGCTGTAATTTAAACATTTAATCTTCTGCTTTGATAGAATCACTGACTGCTGGCTATTCAAAATGCTTTAATAGATAAACTAGAAGAAATACAATGTGAAAGCACTTTATTATACTTTGACAGTAAAAAACAGTAAAACTGCAGAGTATAATAGCAATATTGCAGTTTTGTGAGATATTATGTAATAATATTAAAATAAAAATAATTCCAAAATAAATTTTAAAAATTAAAAAGTATAAAACAACAAAAAATTCCTGAATGTTTTTTCTTAAAAGATGAATAATTGTATTTATCCTCTTTATTTTATTCCATGCCACTGTTTCAATCTGTAAGAGGTACATTACCATTGTTTTTTAATATTTTTAAGCACATTTTAATGTAAGAAAAATATTTAGAAAGTTAACCTGAATTAATTTTTTCAGGTTTAACCCTGAATTTGTATGAAAAGCCTTACCATTCAGAAAGAAACAATATATTTATGTTACCTAATATGAAGGAGAGCTTAATCCTTTTCAGTTTTCTGCTGGAAGAGAAGACGAAATGAATTTGTTTAAGAAAAATACTATGCTAAAGCAATAATGGAAATTTATTTAGACTTTTTTTTTTTTTTAAAGAAATCTTTTCTAAGTAAAATGACAGCCAGTCTAAAGTCAAGAAACATAAACTTATTATACAGAATTGAAATTCTGTGCCTTTATATTTTATCAGAACATTTCAAACTATGCATCAAAGAATGAATGGAAGAAAAAAAAATGGAAAAAGAAAAGTGCTGAACTATTGAAAAGGCTGAGTGCTGGTCACAGAAATGTTTTGCAATCTTACCAATGTTAAATGACTTATTGTGTTACATTTGTTAATTATACTTCCACTTGTTTGGACAAACTGTAAAACAGTTCTGAGAAGTGGTTTTCTTAGATTTGTAACACAGAATACCACAAGTTTTTGAAAAGGAATAGCTGCAAGTTGCTTTTGCCTGATACTGTAGTTCTTCATTCACTTTGGTTTTGTTTTCAGAGCTCTTCTTAGAGTGTTTGGAAGTGTCAGTGTTATTTTTATAGAATTTGATTTAACATTGGTGTTACTTCTTTCAACAAAAGATGGAATCTTAATGCATCTTGAAAAACATTTGATAATCGTAATTTAACAAACAGTTTACCTGCACTACTTTTCTACTTCCATGTCATGTAAGAACTTTGTAGAAATGTCTTTCAAGACTTAAATATTTTGTTATCTTCTATGATTTTATATGTGGAGACAAATAAAATGAATTCAAAGAGAGTAGAGCAAAAGCGAACAATTGAGATGTTCTTAAATCTGCTATGAAATGTGCAGATTCACAAAGATGTAGTTAAAAACTCAAGAGCTCTCCATTATCCATTGAAATGGTTATACCTAAAACTTAATTTAGAAAATATTAAAGGATTTCAGAATTTTAAAAAAGTTTAAATTATGTCTTCAATTTTTTTTTTAAATGTAAGTAATAACTTTTTACTACTCTCAAACATTGGTATAAATGTGAGATTACAAAGTTAAACTTTTAAAAACTGGAAAACGTGTTTTTTTGTTTTGTTTTTGTTTTCCCAAACATCTAAACATTATATTAAACACTAAAATAATTTTAAAATTACCTTAAGAATGTTGACTGCTGCTGAATAAAGTTCCTAAAGAACAGATGGTCTTAAAACCTTTTATCAATGAGGAGATTTATCAAACACTATACCACTATTATGAGAAATAAGCATGGATTTACATTAAAATTATTTCAGTTTATTTTTGTATGGAAGCATTATCATTCATTTATTACATATATTAAATAACAAAGCATTAACACAGCTGTGTGGTTTCCTGTTCCTAAGCAAACATTTTCTATGTCTAATTTACTTGCACATAAAATGATTCACATAAATGTCTATCTGCCTGAACTTTATATTCCTCAAAACAAGGAGAACAAGCAGTTTTCAGTAGCATTACCTAGATCACTGGGAAAAAAAAAAAGAATTACTACATAATTACTACAATGTCATAACTTCAAGTAATAAGCAGCTTAAAGGATAACGAGTGTACTCATTAAAGTTCCATTTCTTGAACTGGAGTAATTTAGAGCATGTATTCTATTAAAAATGAATGTGTTTTACTTTCACAGAGTCACACAGGTGCAATCCTTTAGGAAAGGGAGAGCAATACCATGAATATTTATTTATTGGTGAATTCAAAAGATCCTAGGGGAGAGTGCTTTTATGCATACAGATTTATAAATAGATACAAATTATTACTAAGGGATACAAGTGGGGAGAACCACCTAATTATTATTTATTAAAAAGAAACTAAATACTAAGTGTAGCATTCAGCTTCAGGTTTTTTTCCAATGTAAATGTCTAAATGTAAACTAGAGGTGAAATCCAGGTGCTTAAATCTTGATGTTTTAGTAGCATCTGAAATGCTCAGGTGTTTCATTCTTGAACTTCACCTACTACTAGAAGAGGTCATTATTATTTATAGATGCTTCTTTTGCCAGCCCAGACAAAGATCCCGTATACCACAGGACATCTTAAGTGGCACAAACCCATTCAAATTAAGGGAAATAATTCAGCTGATTATGGAATGAAGAGCTAGTCTTGTAACGAGATTGACTATCATAGGAACTTAGGCACTTTTTCACAAGTAAGAACAACATGTACATTAAAAGGGCAAATATAAAAGAGCCTAAGTGAGTTTAACATTATCATGAGAGAGACTTAGGTGTACAATATTAGATGGAGGAGAGAACAGTAAGAGTACAGGTGGGACAACTTGTGGCTTGAGGAAAAAAAAAATAAATTATTCATCTTCCTCTTAGTTGTTTTATTATTGTACCTCTTTTCAGGGAACAGACTTTCATGAGATCAAATGTGATAGTTACTGTTCTGATTTGAAAACATTTTGCACTGAAAAAAAATACAAGTAAATGCAAATGTGAATCAGGTTCTGTCATGCACAAGTGATTTAATAATATGTACAGTATCAATGACTTCTGTGTAGAAGATGACTTCTTCAAGAAAAAACTTGCATAATGGTGGATGGAAACATATATTGGAATAATTTGTTTCTTAACTTTTTTCTTAAGGGGATTTTGTTGTTCTATACATAAAAGTAACAACAACTTCAGCTACTGAAAAACTGTATCAATCCTCATAAGATACACATTTTGAGCTATCTTAAATAATAAAATAGCAAGAATCAACATTTTTTGATGTAAGTTCTTGAATTTTAATAACAGTTTTCAAAAAAAAAAAGCATTTTTTCTTTTGATTTTTGTTTATGTTAAAAAAGAAAGTAAGAAGGTTAAAATATTGCTTATCTTTTTTAAAAGCTTTTGAATTATATAGGAAAAATGGAAAACATTGATTTGATCAAGTATATATTTTATAGTTGACTAAATCATTGTAGGTTACCTCTCATGTCCAATAGAGAGAAATAGAATCTATTGGTATGAGTTTCATCTCACTCTGAGACAGCGTGGTGGATTTACCTTGACCTCAGCAGGACAAGGGGAGAAAATAAGACAAAAAACTGTGTTGAGATAAAGGCAGGTTAATGAAAAGAGGGAAAGGTTGCATGCAAGAACAAAGGGAAAAAAAAAAAAAAAAAATCTCTGCTTCCCATCAGCAGGGCCTCAATACACTTGGTGCTTGCTTCTAAAGACAAATGCCTTAATACTAAATGTCCCATTCCCCTCCTCCTTTCCCTCAGCTTTTATCGCTGAGCAAAATATCACATGGTATGGGATATCCCTTTGGTCAGGCTTGGTCAGCTGTCTCAGCTGTGTCTCCTCCCAGCCTCTTGCCCACCCCCAGCCTACTGGACTTTGGGGAAAGGAAGGGGGTTGGAAAGACAACCTTGATGCTATGCAAGTAGTGGTCAACTGTTACCAACACCATTCTAGCTACAAATAGAAAGCATAGCACTATGAGGGCTGCTATGAAGAAAGTTAACTGGTGTCACAAAAAGTTGCGAACAGTATGCAAGAGGATTTTTAAATTCTCTACAAAAAAGACAATAGTTGTCGATCTATGATCCTGTTTGTAAGCAGCTCTTCTCACTACTTGGATTTTACATGAAACATAAGCACAACCTTGCTTCCTCCTGTTGCTGTGTAAACCTAGTTAAGTTCTCTGTAAAATAAAAATCTAAGATATAACTAATTTTAGGTTTGTACCCCAAACCAGAAAGAAACAGTTCTGAATTAAAGTACTTGAGTAATTTACATCTTGTCCTTTTCCTCAGCATTTTCTAATTAACATATTCATGGAACAATACATTGAATTTGCTGACAGACTCCTGAGGGGTTCAGCATGTTTACTGCTCTAAACTGCCATTTGAGATGCCAGCATCCTACAGTGTCATTTTACCTTGTTCACCCAAAAGTATTTCTGTCTGTATTTTCAGTTCCACAGTGGGAGTATCTTAATTACACTTAATTCCCTAATTTTTTGCTCAACTAAATGTATTCAGCCCCTGACATCTCAGGATATACAATATTTTCGGTTAAGATGTGCCTCATGGTGTCTCACATAAATCCTATTTAGACATAAGACTATCAGGACATGTTTTGCATTCTGCATGGTGGCTAACATTTTCCTTCATAATATTTCAAATGGAAATATATTTTAAAATATGTTTGTTTCTGTTTTGTTTTCTTTGTTGTGTTGCTTCTGTTTTGTTTGTTTATTTGTTTGTTTTTAATAAAATTATGAACTTTAAATTTATTGATTTATTTCCCCTATAGAGAGCCTAGGTTAATTTCAAATCTACTAACGTATGTTTTGTTGAAGCCTTCCTGATGACTGTTTATGACTAATGTGCAGCTGTACACTGAAATAAAAAAATGCTTAGAAATCTAAATTCATAATCAAAATAAAAGAAGTAATCTCCCATTTTTCATTCCCTCATAAGACATGAAAACACAGTTCACTGGATGTTCATAATATTCTAATATAGAAATAAACAAACAAAGTACAAGCAAGGTGGAAGAACAGAAAAGCCATTAGGCAGCTAATGGGATTTTGCCCTAGTTCATAATTTTAAGAATAGCCAGTAAAGTTAAGAAGAAGCCATTTACCTAGTCTAGTTCACATTTTCTCATTACTATATACCGCTTTGTTAGTCCAGCAATAAGTCAAGATATTCCATCCTACTTAAAAAGTTTGGTTTCTCACAAGAAGCACAATGGACTATAGACTAAAACACTACATTTCATTTATCAAAATGGTTTGATGGTGAATACCATTATGACAGTGATAGTAACAAAAGAAGAAAACTGAACTCAGTGCAATGTTTATGAATAAAATTTACTATCTGATTTGATAAGATAAAATACCTTTTCTATACCCTATGGAAAATTACCTGTGGATGGATGCTTGCACAGTTTTTTTCTAGGAAAGAAATTCACTTTCTTCTTCTAAATTTGTACTTAATTTCAACTATTCTGAAACACTTTTTTCATTGCTGAACTTAATTATGTTAGCAAAACTTCTGCATGCGTACATTAAAAAACCCTCAGAAATATATTCATGAAAGATACCTTCTTTGATTATTTTAAGTTTCTCTACTTTTGATCATTTTGTTGATCCATATATATTAAATAATTATTTTAAACCTAATAATTTTATATGGGAGTTAGTTTGTTGTTTAGTATTCAAAAATGACTAAGAAATTATTTACTCTTAATTATGAAGATTTCACAGGAGATAATGATGAACTATTATTCATTATTAGTAATTATATATATATATATTTAATCTTCAGCTAAAGCTAGTTCTAGAAGGAGCTGTATCTGGTGTAGTATTAGCCATTTCCTAAAATTCATTAGCTATTTAACTCTTATTGGAATATTGCTAGTAAGTCATACAAATATTCAAAGAGTATCTTATGGGGGACCAGTTTGATAATCTGTCTAAAAAATGTCTAGTTTCAATCAACAAGCCATTTTGTTAACAAAAGAGAGGAATTCATTTTCCCATGAGGATTGTCACTAAACAAAAATAAAATATGTAGAAAATCTGATCAAAAGTACCTACTTAAAAAACAGAGGAAAGAAATCTCAGGAAATGCAGCCACCATTATATCACTTGAAATCTGTCAAATAAGAGTTTATATGAAAGATCAACAAGGTTAGGAAGTCATAATTTCATTTTACATCCACTACACTGCCTGGATATCCAGTTTCAGATGTGTGTTTGAGTACATTATTTGTTCAACACAAGAGGTTTGAACTATTCACCTCCTGAGATACATATTGAATACATTTTTTTTCTAGTACAAAAAAACATGGCTAAAGATCTGAGAAAAAAATATTTTTAAAGGTTTATCAGCAAGATTTTATCACATAGATGTATGATTTTGCATTTACAAAACAAAGTAAAAGTAGAAGATGTTATTAGTCATTAAGAGATCAAGAGGAAAATTTTCAAGAAACAAATAGTAAAAAAAAAAAAAAATTAAAAAATCACTTTTTCTTGATATATGAATATTACAAGGTGTCCAAGGCATGGGCCAAGATTTCAGTTTGTATTCCAGACCTGTAGCTTTCTGTTCAAAGAGAGAACTGTAAGTCTTTAACTGGAATAGCAGTTATATTTGTGTTCATGGACAAGACAAATCATAAAAAATGCAGTGAGGTCAAGTTGTCCCTTTATAGATTGAAGTCCACATAGCTCATACCCTATTTCATATGAGGACCAACTGCAAGCACTTATAGGTGCCTTGCCTTGCCTTACCTTGCCTTGCTTTGCCTTGTCTTGCCTTGCCTTGTCTTGCCTTGCCTTCCTGTCCTGTCTCACCCCACCTTGCTTCATCTCACCTCTTTTGAAAATATGTAGGAGATATGCAGAAAAGCCCACTAAAATACAGATGGCAATTACAGAATCCAAATTAAATATAATTGTGGAAGTTGAAGGTCATCATTTTCAGAAAGTTAGAAGAGGTGCTGTAGAGAATACCTAGGATAACGGAAGGATAAAAGACAGAGTAATAAATATAGAGAAAGTGGTGTAAGCAATGGTGGAAAAGTAGAACAGGAGAAGACATGTGGAAGGTGAATAATAAGGAAGACTCTAGACTAGATCTGTGTTATCACATATCAGGATAAAGAAGGAAAGAGTTGTATGTGGAAGCAATAGGAGCTGAAAGTTGAGAAAGGAAAGGTAACATGGAATGATAAATTGAGTGGAAAGAAAAAGAGAATAAAATAAAAGGGTAAAAATAGAAAGCAGATAGAGTGTTGAAACATTAAACTGTTATAAAAGTTTTTTCTCTGTAAACAAATACAAATGTATATACAGACAGAACCTTGAAGAACTCTACAACAAAGCTTAATGTTTTCTGTCTTGTATACAGTTTGTTTTCACCATTAATCCAATGATGTGGCACATTAATGCATCATCACAGTGACAACACTATAATGATATACTACACTAATACATCATCAGAATAACTGTGATAAGAGCTGTCCCTCTGGTGATACATTAGTCTAACCCATCCTAATAGAAGCATGTATTCCAAACAGATGTTGTACAGATATCACTTAAATTTTATTGCCATTGTTTATTTATTCATTCACTACAGAAGATAATATCAAAAGCAGAATGCTTTCAAATTTTATTAAGTAAAATAAATAAATAAATAGATAGATAAATAAATAAATACAGGAATATTTAAGTACATATGATACATAAGAAAGTAGGAGCTCAGCCACTAACTATAAAACTTCAGAACAGCACATGCTACCACATCTCATTAGAATGAATCTAAAACCACTACTAAATTATGGAAGTGTTTTAAAGTGTTTCTGAATAAATAATTTTTAATATCCAGACTCATAATAACTTATTTCTACTTGTATTTATATACACTAAAAATACAATAATCCAAAGCATATATGATCATTAATATATTAAAATAGGGAAAGACTGTATCTTCACATGTATCTGGAAACTCTGTAATATATGTTATTATCAGCACCAGTGTTTCTGAAAGGGTAAATAATCTAAAGTATGCCTGAATTTTACTTTATGAGCTTGAAGTGAAAATATTATTCAGTATTTCTGACACTAAGTTGCCTCATCACAGTATCATTGCACCTGACATGGAACAGAAGAAGTGGATCATAATCAGTAGGGTTCACCATGCTTGGCAGCCTCTCAGTAATGTGCAAATGCGAGTTCCTGGTAGGCAGCAAATTTGTCTAGAGATAAATTGTCTGGACAATAAATGGGTGCTTTGGTGTCTCTCAGTAAGGAATCACAATTACTACTGCTTTATACGGTTTTCTGGTGGCACTGGTTCTAATGTGGGTGGGCAATTGGATCAACTTTGGTCAGCTTTTGCTGAATCGAGTCCATTACTCACATGCTCTTTATTCTTGACACCCAGAGCATCATATCTGTTATGCTGGGACACTTGAGTGGAAAGAGGGTGGTTCCTCCTTCTTCCTTGAACATCAACAAGGGTCCAGTCTCTTTCATCTCATTAATTACTTGTGTCAGTCAGCTCAAGGCTGAAATCAGGCTCACCTTCCACTTACTCAGCCTTAAGACTGGGCTGTTGCTCAGTCTGAGACAGCATGCAATACCATGTAACTATCTACCAATCACATTCCCGGATACTGTGCTGATTGTTGAGCTCATCTCATAACATAGCTACACTTTTGAAGAGTTCTGGGCACACTTGCAGACATGACATCCACTGCTGCCTTCATGTGCTATAGGCAATTCCAGGTGCTGGGGCTCCAAGCAGCCTGAGGTTGGGTCAGTTTTTTCAGCCTTTGAGGGGTCAGTTTGGGTGGACATGTCAGCAGAGCTAGGCTGTAATGCTTCTGGGTTTCAGCCTCAGCCTTGCAGTTGGGGCAGGTGGACACCATTTTCTTTCAGCCAGACACAGTCACCTTGTAGTTTTATAAAATGGTAATTCTTTTGAAAGATGTCATCCTTCTAATCTTAAATCTCTGGCAACCTCAAGCTTCCAGGTGCTATTGCATGGCCACCAGCTAGCTGGGGTGACTGTGAGGAGTGCAGCCTAAGCCTGTGGGTGAACAGAGCAGGCAGCAGACTGACAATGGGCAGAGCAAAACCCCCGGCATGAGCAAACTGCCAGTGCTGCTCCCTGTTTGCACACCCTGACCACTGCCTCTCCCTAGGGACTGGTCCTATGCAGCCGCCCACTGTGTGAACTGGCTGCAGAGACTGACAGCGCTACTCTGCTCTTGTCAGCCCTTCTCACAAGACCTGTTGCTGCCAGCTGGTACCTCCCTACACAGTCCCTGATTTTGCCAGTTGAAATCCTGTAGTGTTTAAGCCATGCACTTGGTAGAAGTGCTAACTGTGAGACCATACTTTAAATAGAGTCCTATTAAATTGCATTGGAATAATCTTAGCTCAAGAAGATCAAAATCACATAGAAATGTAGTTTCTATTCTGCTGACTAGTATTTCTATATTTTTTAAAACTTTCTGATAAGCTTTTATGCTGACTCAGGTATTTTTATTTTTTTACTTTTTCCTACACAGCATTCTTTGAGATCTTAAAGCCTGAATTGAATATATTTTAGCAAACATCCATCTGCCATTCTGCTGGCAATTAATTAACAGCCAAACAGAAATATTGGAGCACTATATATTTAGTTTATTGATTTTTTGTGCAATATAGTATGTTATAGCTCACTATACAGACTTTCTGTTGTCATACACAGAAACTGCATTAACTGCTGACAAGTTTGCTTCAAATATTAAAGTGTCTAGAAAGAATGAAGCAATGAAGTTTGGATGAAATTTTGATAATGAGAGACTAGAGAAAAGAGGATTTGAGAAAAAAAAATCATTGTTGAAAGAATCAAGTGTCAGCATCAACATCACTGTTTTATGTGGGAGCTAGAAAGTATTTCTCTTCTATTTCACCAGTGTCTACTAATTCAAAATGAAGTCTTACAATATAAAGAAGATACTAACATTCATTGGCTCAGGAGTGATACAAATTTTATTACAGATAATTTTCTCTGTATCTTGCCCCAGGTAGCTACTCAGTTTTCCACAAGTAATATTCATCTGCCTTTCCATAACTTTATGAATGTTAATGGTTTTGTTACTTTCTCTGTTGCTGACATGCATTTCTGCTCCACATTTGCCAGCTGTCCTTTTGACAAATTATTTAAGTGATTAAATAACTAACATAATTAAGATAAAACATGTAAATTATATACTTAACTTCATGTTTGCTGCTTATGAAAAAGAACCTATGTGTTCTCCTCCCATGAAGTGTGGATTTCTTGGTAGCAGTCTCACAATTCTTGAGTTACTGAGACCATCACAACTGTAAGATATCAGTGCATGTAAAAGGAAAAATGAAGTGAAATAGTGATAAATTCACACACAGAATAAGAAGCAAACAGTAAAAAATAAATAAATAAAAAATGTTTATATTTTACCTAAGATTCAAATCAGACCCTTGAAACAAATCAAAAGGATTAAATAGCGGAGTATAAGTTTTACTGAGGTGGCAAGGCAGGTGATAAGACATTGGCATGGAGAGTCATAGAGGTGGTCTCTATGAGGTGAGGCCATAGGTTGCCCCATGCTAGACACACTCTGTTCCAGCCAGCTCCAACCAGTCCACCACAGGGCACAGCTGAAACCCTCTAGCCAAGATGGTAGTGCCTCTGGGAAAACATTTTTAAGAGGGGGCAAAATAATACATGGCTGTGTGAGGATGAAGGAAAAAAAGCTATGAGAAACGATACTGTGAACACCAAAGTGAGAGAAGAAGAAGAGAGAAGAGATGCACCTGCAGGTTCTGTGGTGGAGCAAGTATTTTTCTGCAGGGCATGGAGAGGACTACAACAGAGAACATATCCACACTGCACCCCATGGAGAGCCCATACTGGAGGAGGCTCCTGGCATAAACTCTGATCCGTGTAGAGGTGCCTATGCAGAAGCAGATTTTCTAGTAAGTGGTGTTGCCAGTGGACAATTTACACTGGAGCAGTCTGCTCCTGAAGGACTTCAGAACATGGAGAGAACCCACACTGGAGCAGTGGAAAAGCATGAAGAGGAAGTAGTAACAGAAAGTAGATATTATTAAGAGATTCTGTGTGCGACAAAGCACGTGAGGACTTAATGCCACCTCATGGAGAGCTCAGGTTCTCTGTGCTGCCAATGGAAAGGGCAGATCTGTGGAGATTTCAGGGAAGCTGAGCTAGAACTATTCAGAGATAGCCAGAGAACTGAAAGCATCTGTACTCTCATACTTCCCTGGAAGTTTGAAGATGGAAGAATCCTGAGGAACCTGATGCAAATAGACATATATGATACCCTTTCTTGAGGTTTCATTAACTGACCAAGGAAATCTCAGATCTGAGTGAGACATCTTAAACTAAAAGACATCAAAGCTTTCCTTCCCAGTAAGCTGATGTATGCTGGATCCCTCAGTCTAGTCTAGTTTCTTATTTAGCAAGTTCAGTGCTTTCCTGCATTGCAGTGCAGCCCATAACATTCCTTCTGGTGACTTTTGAGGCTTCAGAAGTGCTCCTTACCAAAGTCCTACTTGTGATTCTGGAGGCATCTCCAAGAGTCTATGCAGACAGCTGTCTCCCTCCTTTCTACATGTCAGTGCTGACTCTCCATGGACTTCTCCCTGCTGAACAGGTACAATTGCTAGAAGGAAGAGGCACTCCCTTCTAAACATTTCCAGCAAATGGAGTGTGCCACAGGTAGGACAAGGCAAACATCATCCTAAGCAGTTTCTATGAACAAATTAAATGGGCATATACTCCCCACAGAGTTATTGGATGAAAACAGGCAGGCTTCTGGCTTCATAATGAAGATTATGTAACTGGAAAATAGTGAATTCCAGGGATGTATTTCCCTGTGTTGCTGTTTCTCATACTGGTTTTCTTAATAACAATCACAGTGAAAGGAAGATTTCAGGACAGGCTTAAACAGGTATGAGAACACCAGACAATTTCAAGCAATACAGTCTGTTTTGAAATTAGTTTTCATATTTCCTCATTAAGTTAATATCTGAGTATGTCTTTTGGTCTTTCATTTGTACAAAACTGTTTTTTTAAGTGATAACCTTTGCTTTTCATTAAAAAACATGTTGCAAGAAAATACCAAAGATCTTCACAATCAATTTCAGCTACAGAGATTTACTCTTAACCTAAGGGAACGTCCAATAGACTTGTATTCCAATTCCTACAAACAAGCTGTAAAAACAAATTGTTTTACTTTCATCCTATGGTCATCATCAGGGTTTCTTAGTTACTCCACTGTGGCATTTATGGTAATAAAGATTTCTCAAGCTTTACAAAATATTTATAAGGTTGCTCCTGTTGGGGTTTTTATGGTATTATAAAGTGCTTTAATTTCTAGGTTAGGTAATATGATGAACAACTCAACAGCAGTTTGCACTGCTGAAACAGCTCAGAGAGGCAAACTAGAAAGAAAAAAAAAAAGCAAGCAAATGAACACTTATGTAATATAATAAACATTTTTTCTTTTCGGTTCAATTGGTTATTTCCAAACTTAACTTTTTACCTGTTCTTTTCTTTTAGAACATATTGCAGTGTATACATTGTTGCTAAGAAGAGCAAAGAGTGCAAATACATTTGTCTGTGTGTGTGTGTGCACAAATTGGAATTGTAGCAATGCAATGAATGATTGAAAGACAGTTCATGAAACTGTGTCACTGGGTATAAAGTGCTAGATGTCTGACAGTGAAGTTATTATTTTTGTTAACTTTTCCAAGTTTCTTTTAGAATTACAGAATCTTTTAGGTTGGAAAAGACCTTTAATATCACTGAGTCCAACTGTAAACTTAGCACTGCCAAATCCATCAGTAAACCATGTCCCTAAGCGCCACATCTATATTTATTTTAAATACTTCCAGGGATGGTGACTCCCCTACTTCCCTGGGCAGCCTGTTCTAATGGCTGAAAACCCTTTATGTGAAGATTTTTTTCTGGATATCCAATCTAAACCTGAGTAGCCTGAGTGAAGAATCATAGGATGCTAATCATGCTCAACTCCTCCTACTGAAAACAGAGTCGCCACTGTGAGTCCATCTTTAGGGAAGCTTCTGGCATGTCTTCTGGCATTACCTTGTCTTTCCACTGTCTATGGAGGAGGAGGACAGGTCAAAGAAGTACCTCATTTCTTACATTCAGGTTCAGAAGTTTTTTTTTTTTTTTCCTGGAACACAGCTTGAATCCATTATGACTCTTCATATTGCTACAAATATTTCTGCTACCAACA
This sequence comes from Nesoenas mayeri, assembly GCF_963082525.1. NCBI lineage: Eukaryota > Metazoa > Chordata > Aves > Columbiformes > Columbidae > Nesoenas > Nesoenas mayeri. The sequence continues at coordinate 162,738,087 of NC_137541.1, forward strand.
GCATTCTTATTCTCTGTGTGTGTGTACATTCATAATTCCTTTACATATATATATCTTACACAAATGGTAAAAAGATGTAATAGTATTTTTTGTCATTAAATTTTCAGTCATATGTAAGTATGCATTCCTTATCTATGTATTCTTCCACCACTTTCTTAGATTCATTTATTTCTATTTTATCTTTATTTATGGTTTCTGATACTACAGAAATACTCTGCTGTCTGGTGACTTTTGCAGTATAAATTCCAATGCCTTTTTTAGCAGTCTTATCTTCAACATTACTAAAATTTGGTTTTGCTTCATTTAAAACAACAACAACAACAACAACAACAAACAACAAACAAAAAAAACCCCACTGAAATAGACTTTTTCTAACTTCCTGAGAAAACCTGATTTTATGTTTTTACCATAGGAGTTAAACAAATATCCTGTTAGCATGTGTAGCTGAAAAACTTAGTTTCGTTAAGATACTATTGGCACATTAATGAATATGACAATTTAGAAATCTACTCCATATTAAGAAGTAGTGGTTCATGGAAACTGTAAGCAAAATCTTGGCATAAATACTCTCTGGATTAAACCTTATATGTCCTACAACATTCCCTGCTGAAAAAACTGAGCTGAAGTTGGAACACATGTATTATTTGAGATGTAAATATGAACTGTCAAATATGAACTGTTTTTACTTGAAATTTATTTCAAGATTTTGCTATAAAATCTAAGATTTTTTTTTGCAATTTATTGTATGGTTTTAATCTCTGCTAATCAAGTAAGCTTTGAGTGTTTACAGTTATTCCATTACATGGATAAAATCCTTAGTTAATAAAAGTTTAACACAATTGAAGCTTCCCAAGTCCATTAAATCTCAAAGTTGTAGTGCTATCAAATGCACATGTCATGAGAAGACATTCAGAATTTAATATTTAAGCATTCTACAATTATAATGAATGTAAATCTCCATAAGAATAAAAGATATTTCAGAATCAGGTACAGAATATTCCAAGTGAGAATGACCAAACTTTATCTTCAGTTACTGTCAGTAACTGACCAGGCATCTTTAATTAGCAAGTACTTATGCATATTTAATAATTTAAAAGTGATTTAACAACAATACAAGGCCTTTGGTTGTTTGATCATTAAAGGTTAAAACACTTCTTGATACAATTGCATAAAGCTGATTTAACTTTTAACAGAAAGAACCACCTTCTTTCTCACAGCTTGAAGAATGTTGTTGGATATAAAATCAAAACTCCAAGAATGACATATAAAATACTTTTTACTGTACCAATTCATCTCCATGGAATTACACAAAGTTTGGAATTTCCAAGAAGTTCTTTACATGAGCTTAAATTTATGAACTGTGTTTCTGTGTCTTTCTTTTTTTAATCTATTAAATGTGTCTAATGATATCACTGCATAGCATCAGTTGACTGCTTCATTCTTTCTGGTCGAAGCAGAAGGGAATGAAGCAGTTAACTACTTTTTTATAAATTTGTCTCAATACATAAATACGTTTTCCTTACATAAATAAATTATGATCACAAACATTTCAAGGCAATGAATTATGTGACTTTAAAAAGCCTTAAATTTTTATGTCTACATATGTATAGTAACATTCTATTTGGAAGCATTGAGGAATTTGATAATCAACTGATAGTTAAGCCTGAGTCCCTGCAATCCCCTGAGTAACCTGGTGAGCTAGACTAAACACATGTTGACAAGGTGAAACTCTGTCCCACACAAATTACTGCATCATAGAAGGTCTGAGATTGTTTATAGCACATGTATGCCTGAGTGAAATATTTTATTTCAACCTCAGTGTTTTCTTGCTGGTTTCTCTTTGCCAGATCTTTGTTTAGCATATGGTGTGATGCTATTCTGAAGTGCCTAACTCTGCCTATAGACCTAAGGTATGTAGTAAAGAATTACTGATAGACTGGATCTTGCTTAGCTTATAAACACAGAAGTGTTTTTCCTTTAATTTAGTCTTAAGCAACAAGCTTATGAGCTTTTTATTATACCAATAACATTATAGAATTCCATTATAATTATATATTATATATATTATGTGCTATTATATAATTCTGTTATAACATTATACATAGTATAGTAACATGGTGAGTGTAAATTGGTGAAGTAAGAATACCAAGCTATGCATACAATGCTGTTTTATTTTCATATTGAATATTTTAACATAAAGTCTATACCCTTCAATGCTTATTTTTGCAGCAACCAAGGAATCTGTGGTGTTTCTACAGGTGTTCCTCTACTGGTTTTGCAATAACTACTTTAAGAGATAATAGATAACCGAGCCTGATAAGTCTCTGACTTCAACTGCTTTTCAAAACTATTAGATGGAGAGTGAGATGATCATAATAAGAGATCCAGCAAAACAGTACATCATATATTTGCTTTATCTGTCATTGATTTTTAATATATTCTACAATATAATGATCATACATCTCTATTAACTTTTATTATAACTTTATTTTTCAAGACAATGCTAGTTCAACCTGAACTGGAGAGGTTTTCCTTCAAGTAGCTGTAATTCTGAAAAGAGAAAAAATAATTTTCCCCAGGTAACTCTTTTTTAGGGACCACTAAACCATGTCCTTAAGCACCACATCTACACGTCTTTTATTTACCTCCAGGGATGGTGACACAGCCACTTCCCTGGGCATCTTGTTCCAATAGTTAACAACACTTTCAGTGAATAATTTTTTCCTAATATCCAATCTAAACCTCTCCTGGGGCAACTTGGGGCCACTTCCTCTGGTCTTATCACTTATTACTTGGGAGAAGACACTGACACCGACCTCATTACAACCTCCTTTCAAGAGAGTGATAAAATCTCTCCTGAGTCTGTCAGGACTGCCTTCCAAGGGACTGTCAACCAGTGTCCTAAACAGGTCAAAGTCTGTCCTCTGGAAGTCCAAGACAGCAGTTCTGCTGACCTCCCTCCTCACTTCTCTGAGAATCAAAAACTCTATCATTTCATGATTGCTATGCCCAAGACAGCCTCCAAGCATCAAATCAGTCCTTCTTGCTTCAGAAACAACAGGTCCAGTGGGGTACCTTCTCTAACTGACTCATGTCACATCCCACCAAGAGCCGGGGAGAGGTGACTCAGATTCATCAGTCCCCTTTGTTGGAAGACAGTATACATGACACTTAATGTCTGTAAACAAAGCGTTTTATTTTGCAGCTCGACAAAATTGGTAAACAATTTAGTGGCATAAAGTATTATGGCATATGTGGGATTTTATACCTAATTTTATTTATTACTTATTAAAAGAAAGGCAAAAGAATAGAAAGAGAGAGACAGAGATAACATCACTCTTTCCGGCTCCCATGATGTGGAGGATGGGGTTTGTAGTCTTGGATCCAGCAATGCATATTTCAGTGAGTCCTCCAGTGCTTGACTCAGTTCCTGCAATGAGAATGATGTGGTTCATAGTCTTGGATCCAGTGATATGTAGATGCGTAGCATCCTACAGCACTTGGCTCAGTTCCCATGATGAGAATGGTGGGTAGAGTAATCTTCAGATTGATGGGAGGTCTGCCAGTGCTTGTACAAGTGCACTTTTTATAGTCAAACTCCTGCCTCTCAATTGCCTGCTTATTTAAACTTTGATCTTCTGTGGAGGTATCACTGGGTGGTGATGCAAAAGGTCCTGAAGGGTCCCAGGTGACCTTGAAGGATCTCAAAACATCTTCAGTGGTCTGGTGTCTTCTGCCTGAGTGTCATGCTGGGCCTATCAGTATATGGAACCTGCATGCCCCTGCTTCCTGTTGCAGACAATCTTTTACTTGCAGCTTGTCATAGTCATGTAAATCACAACTCACCCTATCATGATGTCCTGTCTCCTGCTGCTCATTGCTGCAGAACTGATTTTGCCACAATGTCTGAGACATTACCCTTTCAGTCTCTCACAGCTCACTGATCAACTGTATCAGGAAGTTAGCAGCAACATACTAATAAAGTTGTTTGACTAACTGTAAATATTTATATATGTATGTGTATTTATATAATGCATGCAAATATATGTATATAAATATGTTTTTGCATATGCATACAAACACACAAGTATATATTGCCAAAGAATATGGGAGTTCATACTTTTGTTTTCCTGTTTTCTTTTATTGCTTCAATTTAAATAAAGTATGGCCTTGAAATGTGGAAGAATTTATGTCTGTGGCAGATATGAATCTTCTAGAAACTGAAAAAGGAGCATATTAACAGAAATTATTCACCATATTTATTACTATTCAAGGCTATTTCAATTTAAGTAATCCTTCAATAAGCAGAAGAATATGTCTATCATTATCAAATATTGATAGCTTCATATATAATCTTTTATTTTTATACATAAGTCCTGTTGAAAAGCATCAAAATTTTATGGTTGTTCCTCTGCAGAGGAGAAGATATTATATTATAAATGACTTTCTGAATTTAAGCTAGTTGGCCAGATTTTCATCTTTGTTAATGATTTCTAATGATTTTCACTGATAGCAGGCTCTAGTGAAGATATAGCCAAATTTTATTTACATTGAATTTTAATTTAGTTCAGTTCAGTCTATACTAAATTTATAGCTTAAATATTCTGTAGGTTGTTTTGTTTTGTTTTGTTTTATTCTTTTTAACTGAGGAAGTGCCCATTAGCGGATTAACTTTCCACTTTGTGTGGCAGTATGTTTACTGACTTCATTGTAAATTAGATTATTCTTATCTTGCAATGCCTTTTCACCTTGTAGTAGACAGTAGAATTTCTGAGATAAAGTAACTAAATATTTATTAACATTATTTTATTGTGATTGATTCTCAACACAGACAGGTGTCTTTTTAGTTTATTTTAAGGTTTTTTACATGTATGTAACAGGTCGCCCAGACTGTAGCGGTATTTTTTACAAACTCTCTCAGGACACATAGGACTCAACTACTCCAAGTTTTTCTGCCGTTTCCAGCAGATCTTTCCTGATTCTTGCAAGCCAATGGAGAATACTTTTTCCTCTTCTGACCACCTGCACTACTGTCTGTAAAATTAGGATATAAAGATTCAGCAGAAATACCGTGCTAGCTTTCAGGTATTTTAGAGTCTTGTCTTGGCAGCTTAGAACTTACCTGTGATGGCCTAGTAGAACAGTGGAAGGACAAGACTCCTTTGGGATGGATGTGCCATGAAATGAAACACTCACTTGGAAATCACACTTAACAAAACCCAAGGCATGGCAGGCTGCAACTCAAATATTTATAAGGCAGGGTCCCCAGCCTTTTGACCACCTAAAATCTCATTGTTAAGACAGTGTAGTCTTTTGTTTTGCCTCCTTCATTTCCCTTTGTGGGGGATAGACTGTTCTTGTGCTTTGAGAAGGTTGTTCATGCACAGTTCCTATTATTCACAAGCTCTTTTGACGTACATGGATGCTTCACAGGGAATCCCTCATAGTTGGTCTCTGAGCATTTTGGAGTCAGCTCTTCCAAAATCTAAGGTCTTTGTCCTGTTATGGATCTTCTTTGTGCTCAGCAGGATCTTAAACTCCACAATGTTGCGGTTGCTACATCCAAGGCTACAATTTGTAGTTATGTTGTCAAGTAAGTCTTCTCAGTTTGTGAGCAGGTTAAATCTAGTCATGTGCTTTTCCTGGTTGACATGTCCAGCATCTGTAACAGGAAGCAGTCCTCAAAGAATTTCAGGAACCTGACAGATGAGTTGTGCACCCCTGTGGTGTTAATGTCCAGGTAATTATCATCACCCATAAGGATCAAGTTCTGTTGGTCCAGGATTTCCCTGAACAGCTGAATTAAGGTTTCATTGGCATCATCATCCTGACTGGAAGGTTAGTAACAGATGCTTAACATAAGATTCCGCCCTGGTGGTGATCTCTAATCTTGATTCACAGGCATGCAATATAACCTTTGTAGTCTCCGCAGCTCACCTCCCTACACTCAAATTTCTCTTTTACATAAAGTGCAACCCTACCTTCTCTTCTTCCTTCCTGTCTTTCTGAAACAGTTTGTAGCAATCCATTGTCATCTTCCAGCCATGTGAGTTTTCCCACCAGGTTTCAGTAATTCATATGACATCATAACTCTCAAACTGGGCACAGAATTCCAGTTTCTCCTGTTTGTTGCCCAGGTTACCTGCACTGGTATACATGCACTTAAGGTGGTTGGACCCTGCTTTTTAGTTTGGTTTTTTTTTGCTTTGGAAAGAGTTGGAGAGCATTCCTCACTACTCTAGTAAGTGTGATCACCCGCCCAGTTGCTTTACAGGTGTCACAGCTTTGAGTACTATCCCCCAAGTTCGTTTAAAGCACAATTTACTAAGCCAATCGGCTATTGAAGATTCCTCCACCTTTTCTAGATTGGCAGATCTCATCCCTCCCCAATAGCCTGTATTTGTCAAAGAATGTCCTATGATTATAGAAACTAAAGCTTTGATGATGACTTCAGCCATGAAGCCAGGTATTGATCTGCATGAAGTACGGACTTCTACCTGCACCCATATGTCTGACTGGCAAGACAGATACTTAGCAGACTGTTTTCATTGGGTTAGAAAACCATAAACAAACCTAAAACCTGTTAACCTAGCTATTATTTTTAATAAAATGCCAGTCATTTCCTCATTTTCTTCCTTAAACATGTACTACTAAAATTAAACACAGTACTTCACGGAATAACACAGACACATACTCAGTGGTCCTTTGTATTAATGTTTCAATATTTTTCCGTCTCAAATTGAAATAACTTTTTATCTGGGATCACATTAGTCTTCTCCTTTGTGAATGATCTCACACATGCAGGTTTCTGTTTCAGTGGTATTAGCAGCTGCTCAGATTCTAGCTGATAGCAGAAATTCTGGGTTTTAGTCTCTAAATTCATTACCTTGCACTTTCTACAATTTTATTTTTCCAATTTGCTTTAAATAACTTTTCATACTATGTTATATAGCCCATCGTAGATAGCATTTAAGTCATCTTCTATCTTGCCAATAACCCAAAAATTTGCATCATCATGATATTTTGTTAGCAAGTTCTGGACTGTTATCAGCATGAAGAATTAAAACACTAATAACTGGAGCACTAGTCTACTATCAGTGTTTCCAACCTAATTCTCAATGCATCAAAATTGGTTGTCATGTTTGCCAGCTCTACTGCTGGTAGAACTTCATAGTTTATAATATATAGGCTTTGTTTTCTGTAATTGTAGGCTTTATTTTCTCTAATTATGTCAAGTTTATTGAAGTAAAAGCAAGCTTCATTCAGTGTCTTACATACAAAACTATTCTTACTTAAGAGTCTCCTAACAGCCACCAACTGCATTCTTCCATGTTTGAGGCAAAAAAACCCCCACACAAATAAAAGGTGGTAAAAATGAAAGCAATTAAAACTTTTTCAGTATTCGGTGACTATACCATCAAGCTTTTAGAAATATTTAATGCATGTGAATAGGGAGAGAGACATACAGTGTGCTTTTGCTGCCAATTTAAACTAATTGAAAAAGTACTACAAAGAAATCCACAGAAGAGAAATTACCTGCGCAGAGCAACTTCCTAAGTGACTGACATGAAGAAAAAAGCTGCAAGCATGGAGCACCACTAAAGTTATTAATCTGAATGACAAGTAAGAATAGAATAGAATAGAATAGAATAGAATAGAATAGAATAGAATAGAATAGAATAGAAAAGAAAAGAAAAGAAAAGAAAAGAAAAGAAAAGAAAAGAAAAGAAAAGAAAAGAAAAGAGTAGATGCTGACAGTGAACACCATGAGCAGTGAATCAATTTACTTTGACACTGACACTTTAGAAAGGACTTTCATCTGATCACATGGTTAAATACCATCATTATCTGCATACAAAAGTGAGGCAGTACAACTTTTCCTTTTTCCTTTTTTTCAGGTTAAAAGCATACTTTTCCTTCCTTCCTTCCTTCCTTCCTGCCTGCCTGCCTGCCTTCTTCCTGCCCTCCATCCCTTCCTTCCCTACTCTCTCCTCTTCCTTGTCCTCTTTCCTTTCTCTTCCCTTTCTTTTCACAGGTAACAGAATGGCTGAGGCCATAAGGGACCCTGAAAGGTCATCCGGGTCAACCTACCTGCACAACGTAGAGTCACGTAGAGCCAGTTTCTCAACACAATGTCCAAGTGTCTTTTGAAGATCTCCAAAAGCAGAGACTCCACAACCTCTTTAGGTGACCTGTGGCAGTTCTCTGTCACTCACAGTAGAAAACTGTTTCCTGATGTTCAGATGGAACCTCCTGTGTTTCAGTTTATGTCTATTGCTTCTGGTGCTCTCTCTTCTTCCTGCCTTCCTTCTTCATTTTTTTTTTTTTTTTTTTCCCTCAGAGTCTTTCTCTTACTTCTTTGAACTTTCTTACTTTTTTTTGTTTTGTTTTGTTTTGTTTTTAATAATAGGTTCACTCTCTCACTCTATTTAGTTTATTATTAAAGGTTTTATACAGTTTTGATGACTTTCTGGAAAAAACACAAGGTGAAAATATGCTCTTGATCAGTGCCATCATCTCCATCATGTCATCATCCCCATAAGAGAGGGAGATTCTGAAGAATGAGAGCGTTGTCTCACTAAATGTTTGGTTCATGCACTGTGAAGACAAAAATACTTCGTTCAAATTTTCAAAATCACACATTCTTGTAAAATGTAACTTGGACTGTCTTTGTGTATGGTTACTGCTTTTTACAGCACTATCCTGAGAGGGAGAAGAGATTTATTTCTGTCCAAGAAGCCAAACTTCCTGGCTCCAGATTGTGTACCATTATCCTAAGGGTATTATATAAAGGCTAGATGGTGGCCCAACAAATTCCTCTAGTTGTGCTTCAAAATAACAGTAAAATTTACTGCCTATAGCAGGCTCTAGGCTGCAAATCCTAAAAAAACCTTAGTCAGGATTTCAGGTACTTAGTTTCCAGTGCTTTAGATGGAAAATTTATACAGATAATGTGTTCATCTTTTTTTTCTAGAAAAGTAGAAAAGTCTTGTGCCACAGTTTCTTCCCTGTACATATTTGGAGGTGTGTATCAAAAAGTAGGCCAAATGAAAAGTCCTTCTTACATCCAATGTTACTAGTCAATAATATATGAGGTCTTCTTAACATTTCATAATGTTAAGGGTTTTTTTACTGAATATAGACTTACTATATTTATTATCAGTACTACACTATTTTACAAGTTTTTGATGATTTTGATAGATGGATGAATCTAGTCTATTTTTATGGTCTTTATTTCTTTTTAATAATAATTACTGCTTACGCTATTTAACCAAGCTTTAATTGTTTCACATTTGTAGGTAGAACAAGGGGATAACCTGTGCTTCCTGTTATTTTTTCTTTCTTGTGATAGACTATTAAGGTTTTTAGGCTATTTACATATTTATATACTTTGTATTCCGTTTTTAAAGGAAATTACTGAGAGAACTCCAGTAGACTCCCTCACTGCAAATATCATTCTACTTTCCTTGTGAATCAGTCTGCTTTGAATACACCAGTAACCCTTGTCTGAACTTCCTGCATTACCTAGTCTTGAAACAATACTCTTTGTCTCTAACTTATTCATCCTTGGACCATATTTTCAAAAGGAAGCTAACATGTTACATTTTTTTTTAATTATAATCCGCTTTTGAAATGAACCATAAGGAAAACAATATTTTACCAGTAGAGGGAGATATAATGCTAGCAAAATATTTTTCTTTTACATGATTTATTACATGCTAGAGGAAGACTTTTTTTTAATTAGGATTTCTTTGTGTTAATTGACCACAACTCGACAAATATTTCCAGTGCTGCAAAAACATAAGCATCTAAATGGCAGTGCTAATGGAATATTTATAGTATGAAGTATTTCCTGGAGACTAACTGAAATTGTTCATAACAACAAAAATATCATCAGGTACTGGAATTAAGATTAGATCCTTTGACGCTCGTTTCCTGCACACATGAAAATTAACAGGTCGTGCGTATACGAGAGATGTGAAGTAATCCATATTGTTTCAGAATATGAGCTTGGAGAACTTTTTATTCCAGCAAAATCATATCAACCTTATTTCCACTGCACTTCCTTTATTTTAACTTGTTTGCTACAATTTATGACAGACTCTGTTCTGCAATGAATGACACCACAGAACTCCAGCAACAATAAGGACAAAAAATTCAAACCAACAAGGTGTCCCTTAAGTAGAAAATACATTACTTTTACTAGTGTGTTCAAGTACAATCTTACCATCTACAGTATTAGAAGGGCTAACTAAATATTCTCATGGGACAATATTTTAAAGTCTTGGATTGTGTGCTTCATGTGCTACCATATAGATTTCAAATAAAGTCTTTTTGCAAATACAGTAGAATTGACACCATTATTTATTCTCACCCTTCTCTCCTTTTTTCCCCTAGCCCCAAAATAATGTATGTAATCTAAGCGTCATCAGAAAGGCAAAGACTTAGAGGAACTTTATTTAAGATTTTTTTAGTGAGAACTTCTCTAAAAATTACCATAACAAAAGCAGTGTTATTATTAATATTCTTTCTATACTCATATTCATGAAGAAATGAACTTCAAAAAGCAGAGAAAGATAATTTACCCTCTTCATTAACTTACACATATCAGCATGTCATATACAACTTCATTGTTCTTAATGTCAATCTTATTATTGTCCAGTCTTTTCTAATACTTTTCTAATATTAAACAGTTGAATTCTTATAACTTTAAATTCTATATATATATGTGTTTTGTGGTTCTTTTTGTTGTTTGTTTGTTTGATTTTTTTTTTCTCCCCCATGGGAATTCTGCAGACACCTCTGCAAAATCCTAATAATATGACAGCAAACACATCCATACGGTGGTATACAGCTTAAAAGAAACGGTTCACCTTTGTGAGTTTTTAACTTTAAAGGTGTCATGATGTCATGATTTACCTGAAACAAACTTTTCTCTATTAGCTAGTAGCTTATACAAATTGTTGTTTTACAATCTATGCTTCCTGGAACAGAGAAGCTTTCTTTGGGTAGCTGTTTTCACTTTTAAATGAACATGGATTTTCAAAATCAGCAGAACTGATAGATCTTTCAATACTTTGGCACATTATCCTGTCTAGACTTCTCTGTTAGTTCCACAGGGAGCAGTAGAAGATAAAATTGAAAAAAAAAAAAATTCTGTACAATGTCTTATGAGATTCAGTTAAAAAAAAATAGATAACAACAACAAATACTTCTGACAGTGCAATTTTTTTATGTGGGCTATTCTCATCTTGATATGAACATAACAGTTTTAATCATAATTTCAAGAACATTTGAATGAATGCTCATAATTTCAAGAACATTGGAATGAATACTTTTTGGAGTTTGGAGGCAAAACTAAAATATTGCTTAAATTATTCCTGCTACCAAGGATGATCAATATAAGATAAATTATATAATCAGAGATATACATTAGAAAAGCCCATTAACTAAAACAAGATGTTAAAATTATGCTATATGAGATAAATTAACATATATTTGGTTTCTTTGTGCTGTTTATCTATCACTGGCAAACAGATTACACAAAAATACTGTTCACTTAGCAGCTGGTTTGATTAAAACTGCAAATACTGCATCTAAGTGTTGCTGAAGAGTAACCTTTGTTGCTTAGTAACACCACATATAATCCAAGTGGTGACACAGAAAGCTAGAATCCTGCTGACTATTAATCACTGAATTTGCTATGCTTTCAAACATTTTCCTTAGTTTGGTTTAGTATGCTTCACTCTTTTTAATACTTGCTCATAAAACTTGCTATCAGCATTATTACAGTCATTTCTACATTAATCTGCATATATTATTATTATTAGAACTTTATATATAATAGAGTGCAGCAGATTTTTATTAATATGTGAAAACCAGTGTTCTGGTATACAATAAAAATAGGAAGTAAAGATCTTTATATTCCTATATAGAACATGGAAAAGATAATTATTTTTATCAAACACAAAGATTCTTATTAGGGAGTGAGAGCTGAAAAGAATTGTGCTTCTAGTATCACGAGTTTATTTACAATCAGATCAACATCTGGCACTGGAAATTTAACGTGCAGAAATCTGGTTGTCCAGTGTTGTATTCTTATTCAAAGACTGCCCCCCTCAAAAAAAGTAAAAATCTTAGAAGGGATTTTGAAATTAGGATTTGCAAGGAATTAGAATTATTTGCATGGTAGCTTTAGAATACATACTTCACTTGTTATCTCCTGATATTTCTTGCTGACTTATTAGGTTTTCAGCATTTATACTAGAGACCTGAGGGGTTTTGGTTTTTCATCTGACTAAGCAACCTGGGACTACATCAAAGGATCCAATTTCTTTCAGATATTGGAAATTAAAATTTAACACAAGGCTAACTTCAGGTGGAAAATGCATCACCATTCAGTTACTCTAACTGTATGGAGAATATATTTGAGAACTATAACCCTTTCCCCTTAGGAATAAATAGTTACGGTGTTGTGAAAGAACATAGATTTAAATTAAGACGGGGCAGTCATACACTGATACACAGCTTGAGTTGTGATTTCAATCATAAATACCTGTTTTCTGCAGTTTATCACTTGGTCATAAAACTTTGCTCAAGGCTAAAGAGTGTTGCACAAGATATAGTTTTACAGAATAAGCTATTGGGATTTTGCTTGAAAAAAAAAACACACAGAAGAAACAGTGTTATTCTTTTTGACAAAAATGCTGACTAAACATATTTTGACTGTGACTCAAAACTATGTATGTAAAAATTTCCTAATATTGTTGTCATATTGGACAAGGAAACCAAACAGGATAGAAACTGGGACAATGATGATATGTAAACTGAAAACACTGCATCTAAAATTAAAACAATATTTTTATGACAGAAGAGCAGGACACTCTCCCTTAGAGAACTCTGGAAAATCAATAGATGAACTGCAAAAGTGATTGACAAATACTGGTATTTACAGAGGACAAAAATTGACCTGTACTCCTCTGAATATTTTTGTACTGAAATTATGCATGTTTTTTAGAACAAATATTTAAGGGAAAATTATTAAAGCCTCAAAGAATTAAATAAACATATGATCTGAGCTTACACAGGAGTATATTGTGTTACATGACAATTGCTGTTTTGTTATATTAAAGAGAAAATATTAGACCATGGAGCAGTCATTATTGGAATTGATTGAGGATTAGGAACAGTCTCAGTACCTCAATCTGCAATTCTGACCTTGGCTCAAAAATTGAAGTGAGGTAATGAAATTAGATGATATCACAAAGTTGGCAATCATTTTGAACAGAGGGGAGCAGTGAAATATTATACATAAATAAATTAATAGCTTTAGGGAGTCAAGTAATAGGATGAGGGGGAATTTATGAGAACAAAGTGTTCAGGTCCATTCATTTAGAGGCTCGGCACAAGAATCTATAGTGCAGTCTTGGACCTAGAAACAAGTTGGATTTTTTTCAGCTGGAAAGAACAAATTAATGCAAACCAACCCAGGTATCTGTATATTTGTAAAGTATGGTTATAATGCTGACAGTAAATCAATAGCAGAATAAAGCTGTGAAAAGGGCCTATGGTCCCCCAAACCAGTAAGCAAGGTGATTCCAGCTAAGCAGAAGTCTTAGTACCTTTGTGCAAGCTATAAGTGAGACCTCATTTAGAGTCAGTGTACAGATTTAGTTACTCAAGGATCACAGGCTACTATTTAGAATTTAACAATTAAAAAAAACAAAAAACAAAAAACCAACAAAACAAAACAAAAACCAACCAACCAACCAAACAAAAAAACTAACAAAATATGACTTACATAGCAAATGAAGATTCAGATATTGTGTCTATCCTCTCAAGTAGAACACACTAGGTGAAAAGCTCCATCAGTTGATCCTAAACTATTCACACTGCTTAGTTCCTTAACTCTAGTTTGGACTAGTTCTATAATATTAACTCTTTCTGAGATAAAGCCTCACTCCATTGTTTGGAAGACAATTTACTTCTATGACCACTCTTAAAGGTCAGTATGGACAACACAAAGGCAAATACCTTTTGCCTTGCCCTACTTTTTCCAAAAGCCCTATCAGAAGGATTTGCACCACAAGACTAACAATATTTATCTCCAGTATTATACCACTAAAAATAAATAAATAAATAAATAAATAGCCATACCGTAGTCTCAGACCTTCTGAATTAAAAAAAAAAAAAAAATAATAATAATAATAAAAAAAAAATCATAGCAAAACTGTTTTCTAGAGTCACAGCAGCAGCATAAGATGCCTAAGGGAAATCCAAGGACAAATTTTATGGAGCCAATCTACTCTAGAGTAAGCTTGTTCTAAATTTTGTTGACATACATCTTTGTTCTTCCTGGCCATAAATGGAAGGGTGATGCTGTGGAACTGATGTGTTTAACAATATAGACACAGGTAGAGGCAATACATTTACTCTCTAGAAATGCACCAAGGGGCAAACACTATGAAAAAAACTTGAGGACAGTATGGGCATAGAACCTTAAATATATACATAGTCCCAAATATACTGCAAATTAAAAGCAATTATTTACTAATGACGCAAGTAAAATACTGGAGCAGCAACCCAAAGAAAATAGTGAACTTAAGAAAATGGAAATACTTTGTGGGCAAAACATAATGAGCTCTGCAGCAGAAAAGGCAGGAGAGGTCACCAACACAGAACAAACATGAACCTGTATTTATATCAAGCTGTTGTAAACTGTGCTTCAGAGCCTTAATGAGCCAGAGGTGATGACTTCATATTGGTAGAATATTTTTTCCTCCATTAATTTATGCAAATGCTGTCTGAATACAGATAAGTACATGGACTTCTGTACTGTATTAGACCAGGAAGCCAGCTGTGTGATATCTTGTTGTGAGAGGAGCAACACAAACAACCCAATGACATAACATGCAAATACAATTATTTCCTTAATTCTTCTCCCAGATCTGCGTTATTTACAGCTCAGTTACCTTCAATAAGTTTGCTTAAGTACCTAATTACCCCCTCTGGATTCCATTTCTTGATAAACCTTGAGTGTATATAAAATTTAAGCATCTTTGCAGTAAAGTAAGTCTTTGGTTCTGAGTTTTGTGTCATTTTTCTGTAAAGAATCATCTTTTAGTACTTCACTTAGATGTTAATAGTCTCATTTGATGTGCCCTGTTTCACATATTCAAATGAACTGTTGACCTATCTGTACTGACTCTTTGCCAGACTTAAAACTGTACATTTATTTCCTATCCCACTCACTTATTGCTTTCCAAGCAGAGGAGTTTTACTACTCATTTCTTATGTAAAAATTGGTTTACAACTTTAGTAATCTTCCCTAAAGACCATATTCAATATGTGTTTGATACAGGAATTTACACTGGAAAATAATTGTATTTTTGCTTCTTTCCTAATAGTTTCCAACATTTGCTATTATTTTCTGACCACGACTGAACAGATGCCAGTTTTTCTTTATTACAAGGTCTCACCTCTGTGGTAATAGCCAATGCAGGGTGCATATGTTATATGTTTGCTTTTATTCCAACCACTTTATATTCATCTACACTGAGATTTATTTCTCCATGCTGCTGCACAGTTTCTCGATGACATAAAACCCGTTTTTAAGGTCTTTTTGCAGTTCTGCACAATCTGGCTGTATATCCTCATTATCTAGAGTAAGTCTGTACTATCAGCAAATTTTCTGCACTTGGTGCTCACATCTGGTTCGCTTACGAATATGTTAAACAGCACAAATCCCAGCACAGACCATTAGTGATCTGTAGTGACCTTTAGTGACCATTTATTTTTACTGTGTTTCCTGATTTTTACCCAATTATATACCCATTCAAGACTATTCCTATATTTTCTTTGGCTGTTAAATTTTTTTAGAAGTCCTGAATGAAGGGATGTGTCAAGAGCCTTGTGGACATCCAGTGAGACTAACTGAATCCTTCTTATCCACATGCTTGTAGACCCTTTCAGATTATGCCAATAAGTTTAGAAGGCAAAACTTCCTAAAAATAAACCAATTCACCCATTCCAAGTAAATCACATTTACAAAGGTATTAACTAATTCAATTCTTCCCGTGTTCAGGTGCTCAAGAAGTTTTAACAGATGCCAGTATTAGCCCAATACATTTTTAAATTGTCTCAGAGCTCTTTGATGAACACTGGTAGATTCCTTCAATTAATTGTTGATTCATTCTATGTTTATTCAATGACATTTTCTACAATGACTGTCTGCTGAGTCCCCTACAAGTTTCTTTCACAATGAGACTAATGTGCAGGAATTTTTTTTAGTTTCTCTGCAGTGCTCTTGTTTTCCCTCAGCACTCTATAATGTATTTTGGCCCTACAGACATCCTAGGAGCCTTTCTTCACTCTTGTATTTGAAGAAAACTTCAGTACTGGCTTTTATCCATTTTGGTATCTATTCCACAAATTATTTGTGGACCTCTTCATTGTGCTTCTACATTTAATCTGCTCTAACATTTATTTGTTTTCTCGAGTTTAACTGTCTTATTGTTTCTATTAAGAAATTAGCGTGAAAACTCTTCTAGATTCAGAGCCATCAGAAAACTGTTTACCATTACAAACAGATTCTGTTTACATCCTGAAGGAAGAGGACATATTTATTTAAATGTGGAATTAAATGAAAATCCACATAGAAGAATCCATAATCATTTTACAGGATAAGTTTGTGTACTGATGCTTATTTTTCTTGAAGATGATTTCATTATTAGCATTAATTACTTGTAGAGATTTGATAATTAAAATGACAGGTATGTCAGAACTTCGGGCAGATGGCTAAACCTGGCAAGTAATATATATTATTTTACTAAACTGCAATGAGTTTTGTTGTTTCTGGCATGGCAACAGTGTTGGATGCTAACCTGAGAAAAGAATTTTTTTGAATACTAAGAAATTTAGTTTTCCATACTGGTATTAGCCCTTAATGCTAAAAGAAAAAATAACAGCCTTTCATAATTCTGTCATAATTGCGGGATGAAAGATCTCAAAATTTCTAGATTCAAGATTTCTTCAGACTTGAACCTCCTTCTGTTTCCTGTGTTAAATTGGAGGATTTTGTTATTGTTATTGATGGTGATTTTTTTTTTTTTTTTCTGACGGCCCATTATATATTGGAGTGACCTTAAGGAAATTGTCTTAATTGCAGCCAGAGTACAACAGCGATAATTGCTGGGCCGATCTCAGGGCCAGAAGGGACGAAATGAGAAAAAGAAAAAAGAACATTCTAAAATTACACTATTGCTAACACTCATGTTTATATTTTTTTTTCTGTATTTATTTTGATTGTGTAAATTTATTTAATCCACTTCCACCTCTTCATAATTCATTATGCTAAACTCTATACCAATTTATAGTTTTTTCTTTTAGCAAAATACATTACCATCACTGCATAATATCCACAGTCCATCTATATTTCTGAGTAACAGGGTCTGTAGCATTTTTTTGTAATTCGTTATTGGTACATTGTAATACCACTTAATAGCATAACACATGTTTTAAGCCTCTTCCAGCTGGCATGGTCAGCTACTGCTAGCTCCCAAGTTCCTAGATAATGTGAATTTGATGATGGTTCTCTGTTGCAGAGATAGAAGAGTGCATAGCAATCGAGCTAATCACTAGTTCTGTATCTATAATGTTCCTATAAAGATTTGTCACAATGACATAGATAGGGTAGGTTTAACTCTCATTTAAAATGCCAGCTCTCTAATCTCTGCAATTTCAACTCTATTTAACACAAACCAGAGGACTCTGATGAGTACTAGCAGAAAGGAAAATCAGGACAAGATGATGTAAGAATATCAGTAAACATTAATGAACCTTTTTTTTTTTTCTGCAGTCACAGCAGTTATGAACATGCGTACATGGATACATATCTGCTGTCTTCCTTTCCAGACAGTCTTTACAAATTTGTGTCATCCA
Source organism: Nesoenas mayeri (assembly GCF_963082525.1). Classification (NCBI taxonomy): domain Eukaryota; kingdom Metazoa; phylum Chordata; class Aves; order Columbiformes; family Columbidae; genus Nesoenas; species Nesoenas mayeri. The sequence goes on from NC_137541.1 coordinate 162,756,027, forward strand.
AATATAAGAAGACACTCATAAAGTACATAGATCTGAAGAACTCTTAAGTCAATTAAAGAGTTAAGAGGCTTTTTTCAAATTGACGTATGTGTAAAGACTTGAAAGAAACATTAATGATGGATAATATGAAATCTCCAATACTAGTCTAACAAATGAAGTCAAGAATTTTATTAGTGGAAATATTAACATGTTCCTGTCTTCTCTGAAAAAAAGCATAAAACAAAACAAAACAAAAATCAAATGAACGAAAACAAAACCAGCAACAACAAACACACAAAAATATAAAACAAAATAAAAAAAAAACAAACCAGTTTAAAAATACCTCAACTGTAAATATTTTGATATACACAAAAACCCCTCAGTTTGTGCATTATTGATTGCTTATGCAGGAATGGCAAAATAAAGAAAATTACTGGGAAAAAATGTTTAAGTAAGTGCTTGATTAATAGGATTAATAGAAGCATCTTTGTTATCATACCCACATTCATTATAAATGTTAACTTTGTTCTCTTTTATATTTTTTTTTTTTTTTGTATTGGTTCTAAAAGGAGCATTCTGAATCAACAGAAATTCTTATTATTTGACCGTGTTGATTGGAAAATAGCTACCTTTAGTCCTTAAGATACCTCTGCCAATGATAAAAGGTTCTACTAAGATTTTTTTTTTTTTTTTTTCTTTTTTGAGAAATCAAAATTAAAATTATGCTTATAAAATGCAAACATTCAAATAAGAGATCTGGGGTAAGGTTTCTGACAGAATATTTTTATATAACATAAAGTTATTTCTAAGGCCTTCCCAGTTTCAGCTATGTAGATAATTGCATCTTGACTAATCTACTAACTTCTCTTTATAATTCAAGGAGATACATATTGCTTTCAAAACAAAAGTTCTTCTAACCATTTTAGATATCTATATTATGATGAGATTAATCATGTTCTATAAGTGCTCATTTTTATTCATGGAATAAAGCCTCTAGCTGGCAAGTGCAGATATAGATGTCTGCATCCTAAAAATTTAAAGGTAGATGAGATAAATCCCACTGTATTTGACTTATCTTACTGGAAAAGAATATGAATTGCTACATAATTCTTGCTAAGTATCTCATGTTGTGGAAGGAAATTGCATTATCAATTGTATTAGAAACAGTGGAGCCAAAGATAACTTTTGCTGTCCATGATGACTGCAAATGTTACATCTACTTCCTGTATTCTACTGCAGAGTTTTTAAAATTAATTAAGTGCCAAGATTCTGCCTGAAGAAGCCTAAGGAGTAAGAGGGCTGCTTACATTATTTCTGCTCCATTAAATTCAAATTGCCCTGAGCTTGTTGTCTGACAGTAGTCACATAATGACTGGTACCCATACAGTTGAACATGCTGATACACACAACATCAGTAGATGTGTCAAAATTGAATTTTGATAAAGGAACCTGGCCCAGACTAACTCCTGAACCATGCCCGGGCATTGCATGCAAAAGTGTTAGCAGTAATGGGCAAAGATCAAACAAAGGTCTGTTGTCCAAGTTTGACTTAGATCAAGTTAGAGAGTTAGAGAAGTTAGAGAATACCAAAGTTAGAGAATACTCTCTAACACTATTTGTACCTATAATCTAGACATTCCCTTAATCCCATGAATAGCTCTGATTTATACTTAAGAAATTGAAACAGTGAATGCACCATACTTTTTACTGCAATAGCTGGTTTCTTGCTTGCATTTTGGATATAAATATAGTGGGAATAGAAACTGCTTCATAGGTCAGTCTTCTTCACTCATTTGCCACCACTCCTAAGAAATAACAGCCACATATTTTTACATTCACAAGCTCACTAGCTTCAGTCTGCTGGAAAGAGTGTACATTTTGGTAGAAGGAGACAGAACAGATTTTGGTATCATTCCCTCTGATAAGGGTTGCCAGCCATCACCACAAAAAAGAAGAGAAAGGAAAGATACAGGTGGAAAGGAAGAGAATTCAGGAAGGACAATGGTGAAGCAGCAAGGATATGGTTATTTTCAGAACTATTTGGCATTTTTTTGACAGGAGAAGATGGCTGTCCTCAGATAAGAAGAAGGAATTATTGAGGAATATTGAAAAATGACAGTTTAGACACACATTCATTTACCGTGTTCCATCAAATTCCATCAAAGTTTCTTAGGAGAAATGAGTTTGTACATATGCTTCCTAGAATATCATACGTCATATTCAAGAATAATTTTCCCCTATTCATAGCTAAATTATATAGAATATGCACTGGTAGTTAATTTTATATTCCATAAAAATTAAGTCACTGAACAAATATTTTTCAGTTATGAAGTGGTGACTTTTTTACCAGAGTACTTTTTGGTCAGTTTTCTTTTTCACTGTTCAATGCAAACTTTAACAGGAAGTACAGAATCATATAGAGAAGTATACAGTTAGGAAAATGGCTTCACTTTTGGTAAATAAAGTATAAATATAAAATGTTCAACAATCTTTTAGAAAACAAATTTAAATTAGCTTTGACTAAACTGATGATTGAGCTTTTATTTTTGAATGTGCCTAATGCCTATTCTTCAGCTGTTACTCAAAACTGTATTCTAAGGTTTTATATTCAGATAATTTGACTATACAGCTTCACAGGATTTTTAGAACTACTTTCAGCTTTTTCAAATAAACATGAGTTGTAGTAGATACTGTAAATTAGGGGAATTTCAAGTAAGTCCCTTTTTACGACTTCCTTATAGCATTTCCCAATAATTATTTTAAAAAATACAATAGTTATTGAGAGAAACTTTCCAATAAAGTTTAAGATCATGTCACTGAGATAACTGTAAAATCTGTTTTCTGAGTAGTACACTGCAGCATATTTCAACTTAATTCACAATTCTTCCTTTATTTGTTCACGTTCTACATTTATTTTCCTGGTCACACTTTGTTTTTGTTGTCATTGTTGTCATTGTTGTTTTGTTTGTTTGTTTGTTCTGGTTTTGATTTCTGCTATTATTTGCAATGCACATTAAAAAAAAAATATACAAGCATAAGCAATGTCTAGTATATTCAACCACTGAAGTGCAGCATTGGTACTAAATGTGTACCACGTGTTAAGAAAAAATGGTACAATGCCTGAGTTATTATTTGACACTAAGTCCAAAAGTTTAAAAGAAAAAAAATAGATATTGAAGTTTAATTGTAACATATTTCCCTTCTTTTATACAAATCACATAGTCTCTAGGTTACCCATGAAATTTCTAGATCAAGAACTATCAGTTTCTTTGAGCTGAAATATAGCATATGTTTTTTTTCCTAACACAGTTGTCACGGGGGCTCCTCAAAGTTAGTTAGGGGACAACAGGGTCCAAAACAAACTTTTATTCGGTAAAAAAAAGTACAGCAGATTGACTGGTGGAAGATGGGGTTTTAGCTCTCCAAAGTGACTTGAATACAGGTTCAAATATCGGATGAGGTAATTATTAAAGTTGGGGCAACTAACACCACTAGAGATCCACAATGTGCATACATGTGGCTTCACCAAAAACAATGCCGGAGCCATCCCTGAGTCCAGGAAGAGTATACGCTTGCCTGAACATGATGTGGGATTATTTTAAAGGAATACTTGTACTTGTATTGAGTACGGAAAGTGTACACTCGCGATTATGTGAGGATTGATTTATAATACACTCGCAATCCTGTGAGGGTTAATTTTACTCACACACATGGTGGCAAGGCAAGCGGAGTCTCTGTCCTGGGGTGGGAAGTGGCTCCTGGTGTCAGCAGCTCGGCTCATAACGCCAAGAGGATCATGCAAGAGGCAGGCCTCAACAAGAATCCCTTTTTTATAGGCTGATCAGATCTGACTGTAGGCATTCCAGAAGCTTCTCTGCATTCCCACACTGGCTGTGGGGTGCCCCTGAAGCTTCCAAACATCCCCCATACTGGCCATGGGGGCCCAGTGGCTCCCTAGTCCCTCTGCGCTCCCTTCTCCTCTCCCTTAACGACCCTGGCCAGCGGGCTCTGGGGTCAAAAAAAAGAAGCTGTTAGCCTCAAGCAGCAGAGAGACAAGGAGATGTGTCTAGCCTTCCATATCAAAGGAAGGGAGGGGGAGAGAGGGGGGTTTGCATTCTGCCACAACAGTAAACATGAATCTTAGGATGCTGAAATATTATCACAAAAGCATTGAGAATTCTGTCTATCATGTCTGGTTTTTGCTTTTTTTTTTTTTTTTTTTAGCAAAAATCTCTTAAGAATAACTATAGACATTTAATCCAATTGATTCTAGTCTTCTTTGAAGCATATTTCCCAGCTGATATTGTAGGACCATCTCTCAATTGATTTCAGGGGAATCTGAATTAAGCCTTAAGTTACTAAAGAGTTCTTTTTCTATTTGTATTCCATTTCACTTCGGGTCTCCAGCACTTTGGTGACGTCACTGAGACAGGAGAGGCAAAATCTTAACATTCCTTTTTGACATAAATCTTTGAAAGGAGACCAAATCTTGCTCACTGAATTATAGAAAACATTTCAGATGAAGTCTGAAGAAGTGCTGGTTTTGGAAGACTTGAGTAATTAAACTTGACCAATATTTTTGTAAGTAAATAAGAATAAATTATGTTTTTCTTAGGTATTCATAGTTTGTTCAAGAATAAAATTCTTTACTTGGTGGAAAACAAAATCAGTAGCATGTCATTTCTGGAATTACATACAGTGTCTGCAGTCTGACTCACACATACAAATCAATCGAAAAAGGATTATTGTTTATTATTTAATGAATCAGAGTTTTGATGTATATTCCTGAAGTGATTTATAGTTCACAATTTTCTAAATATTTCAATACTTGTTATTGATAAGATATGTATTTGAGGAGAACAAGGGATAAATATAAAACCACATACATTTTTGTTGCAGAATTTATTTGCAGTATCTTGCCCTTTTAATGTCCTTAAGTACACCCTAGACCTCTTGTATAAGTTCATCTGACTTTTCTCAGCAGTACACTTCATATGTCTCTTAATATCAACAAATTAACAGGAATAGTTATACCAAACAGTCTGGCAAACTGTTGTCTATATTTCAGGGAATGGTTTATCCCTATGAATTGCAGTAAAAGGCAATTCTATCTAATTGCAGTGAGCATATTGATTTCCCTTATGGGTACTAACACCAGATTCATAATTGTTGCTGGTACTGAATTTAAAATGTCCCTACATTTGGGAAATAGAAGACCCAAGTCTGCTCTTGATCATATGATCCTTACTTGTTAAAGTCTGAAATATCCTCGCTGTGTTCTTACAGATGTCTTTATGCTACCATGAGATAAAGACTTCATTTTTTCAAAAAGAGTTTCCAAGTTTCAGTTGTGATCTGTTTTACTTGATAAGCCATACACTTTATTAATCTAGTATAGAAATTTTAAAAAAAGGGATATATAGTATACAGGAAGGTATGCAGTCATCCCTGTGCACATGCCTTCACCTATACGGTCCTGGATGATAAGCTATGAGAATTTGGTTTAAGGTAATGAACCTGCAACTTCCATTGTTTTTGCTCTAATAATATTCCACCTATAATATCTTTGTCATAAAAATCAGGAGGAAAGAGAATGAGAAAGAAAGAGAAAAAAAAATGTAATACAACATGCAAGGTATTTCCCCCTCCAAAACAGTAGTTCAACTTATTGAGCTATGTAATGGTAAATGAGTGTTTTCTTTACATGGTGTTCATGGTGAAACTGTTCATCTGTATGATCTAAAGAGTGGAATTTCAGTTAACCAGTTTTCACTGAAGTAATTATTAGTCAAATATGTCTTTTTAATTCTACTTCATAAACTCAAACATTAATTTTATAGCAGTCAACATGTAGCTACAAGAAATAACTAAAAAATATGATATTAGCAATGGAGTTTTATTATGCTCATCCTTTCATGTGATAATGTGCTAGTGTAACTGAGAAATCAAGCAAAAACTACAGTGGCCCACCCAAAGCTAAAGATCTGTTAGTAACTAGATTAACTATGAAATTCATGAAATGAAATATTTTCAATAATAAAGAAAACTGAACATTTTAAATATTTTTTATTAGTTTATGTATACATAATTTCTAACATAGGCTGGAATTTTTAAGTTATTACAATTAAACTGCTTATTTTTCTTCTAGCTTGCTATTTAAAGAAAAAAAAAAAAGAAAAAAGAAAAAAGAAAAAAAAACCCTCCTATTAAGGAAAAAAAAGCCTTCTGCCTGGAACACTTTTAAGGAATATCAACCTTATTAAAAAGTAGTATAATTTACAGATAAAGCCATGCCCCCATTAATCCAGGATCTAGTGATCCAATAAGATCTAATCTTTTATTATTATTGCACTCCAAAATGTAGTTTTCATCACTCTTTTACTGATGAAATCGTTAGGAGTGAGCAAATTACAATAAGCCAGTTTTATATGTCTTTCAATAAAATCCATGGCCATTCTCTTCATTTGAAATGAAACAGAAGACTAATGAAATCTTTACATGACTCTAGTTAAATATGGGAAAATACCAGAAGAATATCAGGAACAATTTTACTCATTCAATATTTTAAGACAGGAGGAACAATAGTTTAACATGAAGAGAAGACTGTTGTTCAAATCATGTCATAATTTTAGTGTATGTTATATATTTCTGTATTTATTCATACACATACAAGAGATATAATTCAATTATTTATTCATTGCACTGGAGACATTCTGCTTTCAAACATCAGTATAGTCTACATTTTTGTGGAATTCCATCCAATAGCACTAAGATTTGAAGGAAGATCAGTGAAACTATAATACTCCACAGAATGAATGGAATAGATAAGTGCAGACATAAGCTATTGTCCAAATCTTATATAGATTTTTTTTGGATGCTTAGGAAGTATTTCCTTGTTGTTTGAATTTATTTTTATAAGTTATTATTACCAGTAATATTTTTACTGATTTCACACTGATCTTTGACATTAGAATTGATTGAGATAAAAGATAAAAAGGTAACTACAATATCTTTCTTAAATATATGTATGTACTATTTTTGGCTAAAATGTATCTGAAAAAATGGTAATACTTCTCTCTAGGTTAATAAGGAGTTTAAAAAGACCATTAAACAATATTAAAATAAAAATATTAAAACAATGAATAAGAATGAGAATGAAAAGAAATCAGAAACCACACTGAGAAAGCCTTGATGGGAATATCATTATGGCAGACATTCAAAAAAACCCCACAGACACGCACACACACCCCTTGTCCACAACCCCCACAAAAAGTGGGCATGTGAAAATGTGCTTCATGATAACTTCTCCCTTAGCAGGAAAGTAAAATTGAATTTTTCTCTCTATTTAGTTTTCATGTTTCTGTGTGATATTTTGAAGTATAATAGGGAGAATATACTAAGTCTTCCTCTAGGGTAAAGGTTGGTTAGTGCAAATAAAATAGACCCTTCTATTAATTTCTGCCCTGGCTAATTTATCAGAGAATTCAGGTAAGGTTTTGTGCACTGGACTGAAGAAGCCAGTAAGAATTATATTGCACAGCGTAAGCAGGACAAGTCTCAATTGCCTCAGAGAACATCCTCTTAGTAAAAATCTGAAAGAGGAAGGATGATTTCCAGAATGTTCTGGGCTTCTGGTAGGTGTACGAATTAAAATGTCTGTCACTGAATTTCTATTTCACATGCTTTGTTAACTTGAATTCCCAATGGCTTAAAGTGGTACTGCACTTGCAGGCCAGTCCTCCCAGTAGCAGGCAGGTTGGAATGAGCATGAAATAGCCATTTCCAAAAGTTACACCTCTCCATGTAATGAAGGAAAGTATTTCAGAAACATGTTTATGTCCCTCTGTGTGGAAATGATAGGATTATTGAGTAGAGGTTACTGAAGGTTAAAACCACTGAGATTCCCATGTGCTTAATTCCAAAGATTCTGCAAGAGGTCACAGAACTCCTTCAGTACTTCTTTGAAGCTGATATTAACAGAAAGGGTAAAAGATCAAGAGTTTGAGTGACATGCAGAAATCACTTTACAATCTGTGAGGTTGTAAAGAAGGTATGTTTATTCAGTGCCGGACACACACGGGGATAATTCCACCAAAGTGTGGCAAATCCCCAGCTGCTGCAAACTTGGTTAAATGCTGTAAAATATTACATATTCATGAAAACTCTAGGAACACCTATACATATTCATAACCTGTCCCTGAGAAGACAGTTCTTATTACAATGAGTTTGGGAAATTATTTCCATAGTCTCCACATTTGGCCCCTCCTGCTTGTGCCTGTGCAGTGCCACCTGGTGGTTGTGGGCCAGGGTCTTTTGGATGAAGAGCGACAGTCTTCCTCATTTGCACTTGTAACCTTCAGCCTGGTATGCTGAGTTGGCCAGGGCTCAAACTGATGAGCTAGTTAGAACCACACGATTGTGAAATATAACAATAGTACAAATATAATTTAATGTATACTGTTCCAAATCTATATTTTACACAAAACTTAAAGATTTATTTTTACCTGAAATATATTTTCATATTGATTTTTATTCCTCTTACTCCACTACCTGACAGTAGATTAAGCAATGGACTGTATTTTCCTCATTATTGTGTGGGTCTCTCACAAGCTGAGATATTGTAGTCCAATATGAGCTGAAACAGTCATAATATTTAATACAAAAGCGTGTCTCTACATAGGTATGTTACACTGTATTCTTTGCATTTTTTCCTGTCACATCTGGAAGAACTGCTACTGTTGTTACAGCCTTGTTGATCAGTGAATTGACTAAACAAAAGATTTTACGTTAGGTTGCTTGTAAATATTTCAGGGACTGCCACATGCCAAAAAAAAAAAAGAATAAAAAACCACACTGTAAAGTTTCTTCCCCCATGCTAGCTTTTTGTTGCCTATTACCCTAGGTAATAGAGTAGCAATCCTGCACTAGCATCCTAATATTCATACATCCACATTGTCATATTTAGCTGTCCACTGTAATCCTGACTGCTTAGACATTTTGCAGAGGATAACTACCAAAGAAAAAATGAATACCCTTTTTTTTTTTTTAATCATGTTTGACACTATGAGCTACAGTATGCATAGTACTTACCTTCTCATAGTACATAAGAGGTGTGAGGATGCTTGACCTGGCCAAATCCTATTGAAGTTAATGGAAGGTTTCCTGCCAACATCGATAGATTTGCAGCAAAGCCTCTGTAAATCATTCTGGCTGCTCTCCCACTTTGCTGCACAAAGAAGGTCTGTTCAGGGAAACAGCTACAATAAGACACTTTTTGTACTTAAGTAGCAGATGGGCACATCTCCTATAAGATAAGATGATAAGAAAGGCATAATGGTTCAGATCAAGACTGATCTTACCTGATAATAGACAGCTGGAGAAAGAACAAATTGCTGACAATCACTGGTTTTAGGACTTTCTGATAACGAATCTCATCCCTTTTCAATACTTTTGCATAGTATAGTAAGGGTAAAAAAGAACTTCCCTTTACATGGTCTATCTGTTGACTTTGCTATTCTGAGGAAACAAATTAAAACCTAAAAAAAATTATCTGTTAACCTTCTTTAGTCATACACATTAAAACAGTTATTTTCCAAGCTGAGGAAACATAAGCTATTTATTCTCTTTCTGTGAAGACCTTTTCCTAGACCTAAGAAAGAGGCAGCTGAAAATCTGTCTACTTAGTCTGGTCTAGGACAATAAAAAGTTAATTTTTCCTTCTTTATTTACTGCAACATCATCAGATCTAATATATTTTTGGGTTTTCTTTGAGATACAATAACTAATACTTCACTCTGTTTTAAAACTATAGCTGAAAGAGCACACAATACTCTTAAAATACTCATATTTTTTCAGTTTAACAAATACCTTCCTAAGATTTCCTGCTGTGCCACTTACATTTCCGCAAATGTGGAATGTTGAACTGATTTTTCAGATGGTCATCCATAATGAATTTAAGATATTTTTTTTTTTCCACTGGTAATGGGAAATTTGGATATGATTTTTTCAAAATTTTCCTTTTCACAACTAACATTCATTTCCTTCTGCCAGTTACACCAAGTGTTTTATTACTAGAAGATACTTGTAGATTTTTGTCACCTTTTTTTTATGCTCTGAAAAATATTTTTTATCATCAGCATGCTGTCATTAATTTCTTTTTCAAATAATTTTTTGATATATTGAAGTACATTGAATGTGTGTTCCAGAGAGTAAGTTACTTAATTTGGCCTTACCTTTAGTTTACCATCTTCTTGCATTCACTAAATCCAAAAGGACGTATTTCCTCTTATCTGAATTTCTATAATATATTTATATCTATATTTACACATACACTATATATTTCTCATTTTGCTAGTAGCTCTTGCCATATTATCATATTCATCTATTAAGTGAGGCTTCTGAATCTTCTGAATTTAAATGGAGTACTGGATTTAATAACTAGCTACTTCCATATGTATTGAAAAAATTGCCAACAGCAACTTATTGGACAGATATATTAATAACATTTCTTTTTTTCACAGAGCTGTAGAGGTCCTAATATAAATGTATACATACAGAAATTCACTTAGGTAAACATGTATATATCTTTTTAACATTATAACTTATTTTCTTGTACAAATAGAATGTAATTCAAGCACACCTACCTTAAATCTGCAAACTTGTACAGCTAGAATGTAATTTACAGTGATCTACGCTGAAGTATGCAGACCTATAGACATAGGAAAGCATATCCTTAAGTATGCAGACTTATAGACATAGGAAAGCATGAGAGTCCCTCATCATGTCTGTGCATGCATGTGTGTGTGCATGTGTGTATGCGTAAGCAAAAACAGCCTACATTCTCAACAGTGTGAAGGTAGAATTCATGAAAGAATTCATATGACTAAAGGTGGAGGAACACCAAAGCTGTCTTTAGGATCAATAAGGATAAATCAACACATCTAGGATGTGATCCTGATCATCACAGAGTCGATATTTACATTCAGCCAGAATAATTAGACCAACAACATCTTGTTTCTCTTTGTTGTCTAAAAAGTAGACAATGAAGTCCTTGTACTGGAACTCACTGTCCTGCACTGTCCTGCACTGGACATTAAAGTTTACATTTCTCATGTCTAAAAGCAGATATGGTAAGTTCTTTGAACAATTGCACTGAACTGAATGAAAGCCAATATGTTGCTGAGGCTTTTGAATGAGACAATTAGACAATTAGACAATTAAATACAGATCTGAAGAACAACATTCTAAAATGTTTGCCAACATATTAACCCAATTACAATTTTTTTTTTTTTCTAGAAAATGCCTTTACATATAAGACATGTATACCTTTGTTTAGTTAATAAGATGCCAACAGACAGACGAGTTTAATTTTATTGTTTAAAAAATTAATACAGGTAGATGGTATGATGAACATTTAAAATAATATTTCTCCTCTTGGATGGCATTATGAAGTATTCAGACTATATAGTGATTATGCTTTTTTTGTTGTTGTTGTTGTTTTACAAAAGGCAAGCAGTTGGAAAAAAAAATCTTAGAATTTTATGTAAAAACATACCTATTCATCAATATTTCTACCACAAAGTTTAAGGTAAATCTCCTTTCCACAGATTTCAAAGGAGCCAGACAAAGATCTCTATTTATTTCTACCCATTTTTTACAAGAAATTACAAAATTGCACAAGTGGAACTTAAGTATTTACCGCAGTAACATAAGCTGAAAGAAGAAAAGTATTGCTAGAGATATAAATCAGTTCCTGAGTGCTTTATACACCTGTCATTTTATTCTCTTCAGAAACCTTTTCACCCTCTGTGGAAACATCATTGCAATTACAGTGGTGGTAGCGAGGCAGAGTGATGAGGGATGCAGTCTTTTTCCCCCAAACCCAGAGAGAGTGCATGACCTCAAGAAAAGGTGGTTGAACACTGCCTTGCTTTTAATGTAGATCACCCAGATAAGGTCCAAAGGTCATGAAACTCTACAGGAGAGAATTCCTTGAGTGTTCTGTAACTCACATACTTGCAAATAAATTTAAATGAACATTCAAAATGTTTTCCACATAGTATATGAAGGTATATAATGGGAGGAAAAAAATGAAACAGCTTTCAGTGGAGTTAATGATTAGATAAACCAAGAAACTGTTTGGATTTTAGGGTGTGGGGTTTTTTGTTTGTCTGATTGTAGGTGGGGGTAATGTTTCAACATTTGTTCTCTATTGTTTTTTGTTTTTTTTTTTTTGTTTTTTTTTTTAGTTTTGTTAGTGATTCTTGCTTTCAGCAGGTGAATTGAAGAAGAAAAAAAAATCTACAAGAGTTTGTCAGACCTGCAATGCATTATATTTGCTGGTACAGTTAGAATTATATACTTAGAAACTGAATGTTAGTATTTAAGCGGAAAAATCAAAGAGAAAGTACTTGTTGAGAATACCTTTTAAACTTTTACAGGGTAAGGGTATGTTACTCTCTAATGCATTATTATTTCTTGAATTACTTGAGCAACTTTCCTTCCCTGGGCACTGAAGTTATTGCATATGACTCATAAAAACACCCCAAAATTATAGAATCACAGACTCATTTGGGTTGATAGGGAGGAGGTAATCTAGTCCTACCTCCTGCTCCAAGCAGGATTAGCAGTACATTCAGACCACGTTGCTTAGAATATTGAAAACTCCACAGACTGCACAACCTCTCTGGACAGCCTAATCTGATGCTCAATTATCCTCTGAGTGAACTTGCTTGCATTCTTTTGTTTCAATTTAGGACCACTGTCTCTTGTTCTCCTGTTATGCACAGCAGTAGAGACCCTGGCTCCACATTCTCAGTAATTTCCCAATAGGCTCTGGAGAATGCTGCTGTTAGGACTCCCACAGCTGGGTCTTCTCCAAGCTGAAAAATGCCCAGGCCCTCAGTCTCTCTTCAAAGATCAAGTGCTCCACCCATGACCATCCTGGTGGATGTGATCAAGTTTACTGATGTCTTTCTTGTCTCAGGAGGCCCAGAACTGCATGCACTATTTGTGATGTAGTACGAGTAACAAAAATATATTCATATTCCTTGATATATGCAGAATTCATTGGAATAAGCTGTGATGCCTGAAAGGTTTGAAAACTGGGATAGCTATTCATATCAGCGAGTTAAGAAAGTCTACATAAAATGATTGTTCCTTGAGTTCTTAAAACAATGCAGATTATTTTACAATATTACTTTAATATGATAATATTAATAGAGTAAGAGGTTTCATGCATATTTTTAGTTCATTTTAATTCCATTTTGACAAATTAGCCTTTGAGCAAGCTTCTAGCTTAACATTTAACTTTATCAGTAATATAAACTATGTAAGAATAAATGTGTTGAAGTACTCTCCTAACTGCCAGCCTCTATTACCAGTAAAATCATGCCTTTAAAATTTTTGCCGATACAGCAATGCTAGAGTAGCAAGCTACTTTTTTAAAGTACTTTTAGACAGATTTGTATGTACATGTGCATGTACAGGTATTTGTGGGTACAGGTGTGTGTTCATGTACAAGCACTGTATAATGCTTGCAATGTTTTTGGCAGAGGCACTAACTATGCCTTAAATGTCATTATTAATCAATTAGTACACATAAATAATAACATTCTTTAAAGCTGCTTGGAAAAGGTTAATGGCAATGAAATTTCACTGAAAAACAGAAATAACTGTACCTAAGATACATTGTGACCTCTTACAGTCACAGGCCATTGAATTTGCTTGGAAAATAGCCATTTCAAATAAATTGTGATTAGTATAATAAACAGCATCATAAATAAAAGTGTTATAGCATATTGACATTAATAGGAACTTTAATTCAAATTAAGATGTAGTCATCACTGCAAGGCAATACAGCAAAGGAAACCAAAATGATGATGGAACTACATATAAAATTAACTACTGAATTTCTGTTCAGAAGGGATACATGTAGTTGAATATACTTTTTAATATACATTCTTGTCCATCACGGAATCTACACTGTACCAGTTTCTCTTCAGTGAGCTCCAAGATGCTGGTGTACCTGTGGTGGATAGCCTTGGCTAACAGCCGATTTCCCACCCAGATACTCACTCATAGAGTTTACTGCAGGTTCTCTCTGCTGCTCCTTCCTCCTCACATATTTTTACCCTGATCCAGCATGAACTGTCTGCAGGACACCTCTTCCTTCAGGAAATACAGACCTTCCCCTTTGTAGAGCCCTCCATGTGCTGCAGTGTATCTGCTCTGGCACCATGGAGAACCTCCTCTTACTCCATTTCTGACTTTGGCATTCCCTGTGCTTTTTCTCTGTTAGCTCTCTCCTACTCTGCCTGTCCAGTGCTTTTTTGCCATTTCTTAAGCATGCTTTCCCACAGGTGTCACCAATTTGGCTACTGGTCTTAGCTGTGTCCTGTGGTGACCCTTTTGGAGCCACCTGGAAACAGCCATATCTAGCATGGAACAGTCTCTGGCCACTTCTCACAGAGGCTACCCTTGCATCCTCCCCACTCCCACTATCAAAACCTTGCCAACTATACCCCTTTAAAAAATCTCACTGTCATAGTTTGGGTGATGTTTCTTATTTAATTCACTGATGTCTTGAAAAGCACGGTTAAGCATTTTTATAAATGTTACTTTCTGCCTTGTACTGCTTTTACTATATTTTTCACATACACTAACAAGTTATTAAGAGTTAACTATAAAAATTATATTGACACAGATCCCTCCAAATAAGTAAAAAAAATGGTGGAACAAGAATTTTGTGAAGACAATGAGAAAGAAGGTCTATAGGGGATACTAGACTTTGAAGCTGTACTGCTTAAAGTGTGTGCTCATGTAAATGTCACGGTTGGGATGGTATTGTGAATATCTTAAGTGTGCAGCAGAATTACTTGGAGGTAAAAATAAGCTCATCCTCAGGATTTTTTACTACATGGCCTTTCTGACATCTACCAGAGCAGTCTCATTGCTGAAACATAGGATATATATCAAGAAGATAGGGAGGAAAACTTCGCAATTTCCCCTACTTTTTAACAGTTTTTCTGCAAAATCTCTGACCTTTGAGTGTTAGACTTACAGTTTCATGTGCCAGCTATGAAAGATCAGATACCTTGTTTAACAGGTAAGTCTGAAGCAGCCCATTACATTCTGTCATGGGACTTTTTAATCCGTCTCTCCTAATAATTACTTTCTGCCATCAAGAGTTAGGGCCTCAGCTAATTACCATTAATTTCCATACTTCCCTTTGAGTTAAATTGGACAACTCTTGTATCTCACTTCTCAATCTATATTAAAGTATAGTGCTTTCCATAATACTTTGATAGGCCATATGTCAGGAATCAGTCAGTTCAAATGCTTTAAGTCAAAATCTTGATCAAAGTGGTTTATGAATTTATCAATGACAGGTTATTGACTGACAGTCAGTGAACCATACATTCAGTATCAATATTGGTAATACAAGATAAAATCCATATAATTAGTTTTGCAAAATATCACTAAACACTTGGATATTGTCGCTATGCTAACCAGGTGCAGGCTGCTCTCCGTGACCCAGCTGTGCTATCCAGCCTGGGCAGTGTTTGGGTGCCCTGGGATCACTGCCAGCAGGAACAGACCTCCAAGGCCTCTATCCTCATGCTATAAATGTTCATGCTTCTTTTATTCTTCTTATCAGACTGATTTTTCGTTTGCTTCAGAAGTCATTTTGGTATTTTCCAGTTACTGTTGAATCTAGCTGATTACCATCATTAGTTTGGGTCTGATATTTGTCTTCCTCTTCAACAGGACGAGTTTTTGACAAATTATGTCAGAACAGTTTTGTTTATTCAGTAGAGACACAGAGACACATAAACAGTTACATGTACACAGACATACACACTAAATGGTTGCACACAGTCTTATCTTGAGATGTTTTTATGCAGGCCAGTTGCTATGGGTGGGTCCTGCAGGCACTCCCACATCCTTCTTCCCCAAACATTTTTTTTGCAATTTGAGAGATAGACTAAAGTTACAATAGAGAAATGATTGTGCAGAGAAATTCATGAGAAGTAGGATACTTCTACCCCCTTTCTCTTCTTTTCAAACCTGTGTGCACACACACAGAGACACACATGCTTTTTGAGCTATCTGAGAATATTACAAATATTATGCTAATAGAACTGGAGCTGATGACCTAAAATAATGTCATAAAATAAAACAGGTAGTATTATTTAAATTTAAAACTTAGCTAACTTTACTTAGTTGTGTCTAGCCATTATCTGTGGAATCAGGAAAATTAAGCTAAATTTCATTGTGTTGTAAATGATGCAAAAGATTTTATAAAAACATAAGGAGGAATGAAAAAGAAATAACAAGAGCAGAAAGGGACCTTACTTTCCATGCATTTTGTCACAGAATATTTCTGAAAAATGTGTACAGTTCTGCAAGGAAAAAAATAATCTAAATTAATTTCATACCTAGCCAAAGGAGAACTTTTTACAAAATTTAGAGACAACAAAATAACATCATTGCAATTTTTATATATTTTACTGGGTTTCTTTCTCTATATTTTATGGAATTTTTGAGCTAATATAGCTGTACTTTGAGTGAGAGAAAGTGGATGGCATGATTTTGTGATCCTCTGTAGGAACTGTCATGTCATGTAGCACTAGTCAGGTCAGTGTTAATAGGAAGAAAGAAGCTCTTTGAGTGTAGTACCATTTACCTCACTGATGAACACTACTAAACTTTACATGAAAGAATATAATAGATAGAAAAGAATACAGATAAAGACACATAGGCTGGCCTTTTTTCCTACCAGGTTGATAAGTGTGTTTATGATCATGTATTTAGAAGGTATCCAATGAATAGATAAATAGGTTTAGAGCAATGAACCACTCAAAGTAACATTAGTGAAGATTTTTTTTTTTTCCCATTTTTCTTGTAACTGTAAGATGTAGGTAAGATTAACTGATATTTTTAAATCTCATCAAATAATATTGACTTTCTAGAGTCCAAGCCTAGAAAGTTCACAATTCAGTTTTGGTATATTCATACACAAACACACACACATGCAATTTTGAATAGTTATGGAAATGATTGTACACTGTTTCAATATTGTATTTGTGTAGCAACATGAAATAAGTATCGATTGCTCTTTGATCAAAGTTTTTTTACATTAGACAATCTTCTGAAGTAAAATCTGGATTTTCATTTTAAGTACTGGAACATGTAAACTTTTTTAAAAGGAACTTTTCTCCAATGACAAAATTCCAGGCAGACGCTTACAGAAAGAAGAATTAACTGAAGTGCTCAACACACATATCCAGAAAATTGCCAAAGGCAAGGTTTAAATGAACAGCAGATTGGTGCTGTTTAAGTTCAATGGACACAGCATGTCACTTTGAGACACTTTCTTATCCTGTTAGTGGATTGATCAGAACAGAGCTCTGTTCCTGGTTCTGCCATACAGAACAAATGACCTTCTCTGCCTTGTCAACCTGTCAATGTAGCTTGACCTATAATATAGACCTAACTTTTGCTCTGTGTAACTTTTAAGATATTGATTCCCCAAAGGAGACATAAGTGTTAGATAGTAGCTGGGATTGATTTTGAAAAAATGCTGTCACATCGTTAAGACTCAGAAGCATTTTCTGAAATAAAAGGTGTGAAAACCATAAAAGCTTTTCTTCCAGTCTATTTAGTAGGCTGCAGATCAAGATGCTAGATCAAGTGTCCCCAAATTTTGATCATTGACTCAACACCTCCCATCCACGAAACACAACACATTTCACATCGTCACTGAAATATGGATGTCAGACGACTTAGAAAAATCTTCTGATAAAGAACAAGATACCCTGGACTTAACTACTGAATAGAAGATTTTCTATTCCTGTGTAATTTTCTGTGCTTATGTCTATTTTTCTCCTGTCTATGAACTGTCTTTTATAGCTACAGACACATTCATTCAGACTTACACAAAACTTAAATAGTTGTGAATGTATTTATTTATTTATTTAAGCATTAGTTTTACAATTATGCAAAATTTACTGATACATCAACATGAACAAAGACTCTGCTACAATAAAAATTTAAAATATCTATAATGTATTAGAATTTGATTTTTTCTTCGAGAAATTAAATTTTGTTAAGAAAAAAACAACATCAAAATCCCAGAAAACAGCTTTTCTAAACCTTTCTCACTTAGTATTAAGTTGGAGAAAAAAATGAAAATGAAAATTTTCTGTACATTTGGACAATATTAAGATTAAAATGTTCAGATAAACCATGGGTCCCTTTGATTCTGTCTTCCCTTTGTGTCTGTCTAAAAATGGGTGAAATTGACATAATGTTTAATTACTACATTTAAATATTTTTAACATGTGAATTCCAACGCTGAAAAAAAGTCCTTTATATGAAAGACAACAGGAAATTTCAAAATGGCAAAGACTGAGATCATTTAAATAGAAAAAACACTTAGTAAAATTACTTGGGATGCTCTCCTACTTACACAGGAATCTAGTATAGTTTTAGAAATTGATAAAAGAAAAAATATTTCAGTGTTATGATAGGAACTTTATCAATGACTTTCAATTACATTACTTTTCCTCTTTTGAGAATTTTAGTCAGATGGGAAACAGCCCAGAGTGTGAAGCTTTTGTGATAGTGAGTTCTGAGGCAGTAAAGAAGAGGTGGAATATTGCTCACCAATTAGAGTAAATAGCACGCAGCATCATACATGCCTGGGATTGGTAAGATTGATATAATGGTGTCACAGAATTGATTTTTATACAGCTTTGATTTAGCAGCAATTTAGCATTTATCGAAGCAGGTCACAAGTTTAATATATGATCTCCAATAAGTCTTAATCAACATCTGATTAACAGGTTTCAAACAATTTAATGGGATCTGTTGTAATCAAACAGTGACTTGATTACACATTAAAAAAAAAAAATGACAAGGGTCAAACTATGCTTACGAAGAGGTAAATCAGATCATGTACATATAGACATGCATACAGTTATATGGATAAAACCACATACATACTGATGTACAAAACACACACATGCTTGCCCGCATTAATCCACGGATACTTGGATACATGTGAACACACACATGCGCTCATTAATCCATAGATGCTTAAATATGTATGGATTAATAACTATATGAAAATTTCCCTCTCAAGATTTGCTAATTACTCACTTTTATTGTGTCCATATTCTCAAGGGGCAATTGTTGAGCCTCAAGGAATCTATCTTTGCCCATGGCTTTATGACATCAGTCCATCATGAGGTGACTGTGAGGGCATCCCACCCAGAGTGAGGTGCAAGGTGACAGCCCACTGTGACTCCAGAGAGCTGAACAGGTCTCACTTAGGGCTGATATTTATAGGGTCATGAGATCATTAACTTTACTCAGTAAATTTCCAGTGTGCTGATTTGACTGAAAATGAGTTAATTTTCTTCAAGCAGTTAGAAACCTTTCTTTTCTGTAGCTAGCACAACCATTGTTTGAATGTAGTTTGAGAACAAGAAATACCACCCCAGGACAGAGTTAATGTTTTTAATTGCTCTGCTCTGAGAGCCAAGGACATTCTGAGCGCTCTGCCCAAAGGTGGGGGGGAGCGTAGGAGGGCACTTAAATGGGGCAGACCTTGACTGACATCCAGATTGATCAATAAGAACATTCCATCCCACTAGCATCATGCTTCATATTTAAGAAAAGTTGTGGTCTTCCAGTCTCTCTTGTTCGCTTGGGCTCTCTCTTTGTCAGAGCCAGAACAGAGACCTGTTTGGTGGAGTTATGTCTGGGACTTTGTTTAGTTTGGACTTTTGCCATCCTGCTGTTTTGCAGAGGCCTCTGAACTGTAGTGCATGAACATTTTGTTATTTTATTGAACCATGTTTATCTCAACACAAGTTTCTCCCTTTTCATTCTCTCCCCTGTCTGGGGGTTGGGGGGCAGGGAGTGAGCAAGCAGCTATTGTGGTAGTATTGCTATCTTGGGTTAAACCACTACATCCACTCTTGCCACACTTATGATGAGATAAGTTCTGGTGCTTTCCACCATTTGTCTACATCCAGAACTCTTCAGATCATAAACTTCTGGTACCAACCTGCTCAGGCTACGATGAAGATGGCAGGTGTGTTAGGTTACCAGGAGTGCCTGACTGTTGCCACCTTTCTCAGGCACAGGGGGGTCTTTTCCCATATATTAGGAGCTGCAAGAACACCAAAGGAGTGTCTTTGGTGTCTTGTCTCACTACATTTGCAAAATGGGAATTAATTCCCCCTATATGCCTTGTTCTCCCAGGTATCCAGGTGCTCAGGTGGTTTAGGAGGCATTGCAACCACAATCGCTCAGTGAAGGAAACATGTAATGCAATAGCAGATCAGCTTCCTGGAGGAAAGGGAACCCATGTCTTCATCTATTTTCTTTGCAGGCTGGAGAAGCTAAATTACCAGAAGACAGCACAGAGGATGCTACATTTTTTACTGTTCTTCTTATTTCAGAATAACTTCTGTGGCAACGTTTTCCTTGATGGAACAAGTTAAAACTTCAACTCAATTATTTCCAAAATTATATCCCTTTTTTCCTAAAACAAGGTTGGGAATCCTTAGAAGGTACTTAGTACACATTGGTCTTACAGATGTAAAGATGAAACTGCTCCAAGGACAGAAGAAACTGAACTTGGTAATGTATTATTGTTCATAAAGTTTTTCTTCAAAATGAAATATTCTTAACTGTGATCAGAAAAAATGTATAAAACTGTAATCAATCTATGGAATACTGTATTTTTATTATATGTATTGAAGATGCATTGGATTTTCTCTCATTTTCTTTATAATATAGTAATGATATTGAGAAATACTTTAAGCTGTGTATATATAATTTATACATACATATGCTTCTTTCCTTATGTGTGTTTTAGTCTTTATAAGGTATGAATAGCACTGAATGTATGCAGTACCATGTTGCATTTACCACACCATCTGCAACTTTTCTCCTAACATAGATGTGTTCATTTTTTTGTAGAGTTATCCTTGCCCTATTTGTAACTGAGTGATTCATATTATTAATGTGTTTATATTAACAGCAGCTGTATAAGAGAAGGTATATGTATTTACCTACTACAAACAGGAAATACAAACTGTAGCCATTGCTTTTTATAACTCTAGGGTCTGTCTGTATTACTATAGTGCAACTAATGTGCTCAAAATGCTGCTCTCTTGAAATTCATTACAGATGGAAGTACTTAACATTTTGTGAATAATATTTGCTGGCATCAAATTCATTTCCTAAAAAGTAACAAGCACTTCACAGCTACTTTAGAAACAATTGTTAGCAGGCAGTTTGATATGGTACAGTAAAACCACTAAAATCTCAAGAATATAACAAAATTTTCCTATTTATTTTATTTATTTTATATTTTTACTTTTAAGTCAAAGACAAGTTCTGCAGCATACCAGCTACAGTCTTACCACTCATGCTGAGAGAAAAGTCATTCTTTGTATTTAACAGTGAAAGAATCCCATAGAAAATATCTCAGGCACACACACAATGGGAGCAATCATGGTTTTCTTATTTCCTTAGTTCTAGGACAAGCTGAACCTCAGAAAGCCTCACAGGACGGCTGCTCCATGGGGTTGGAATGTCCTCATGAGGCATTAAGGCAGGCCCTGGCAGTCATAACCCATTCCACCACCCAGCTAAGAGCAGGGCAGCCAGGGTGCATTAGGGGCAGCCCCAACCTGGGCATCAGGCTCCTCACTGGGGATGGGATGGACTGAGGCCAGTCCAGGACATGGGCCTCCAGGTGGGGAGCTGGAGAATAGCCTTGCTACAGCATGGCTGGGGCAATGGATGTAAAATATGAATATACTGGAGAGAATCCAGAGAAAGGCTACTAATAAGATGAAGGGTTCAGAGCATCTCTCTTATGCGGAAAGACTCAGGGAGCTGGGACTGTTCAGCCTGGAGAACAGAAAGCTCCATGTGGATCTTATCAAGGCATACAAATACCTGAAAGGAGGGTGCAAAGAATTGGGAGCCAGACTCTTTTTATTGTGGCCCAGAGGAAGGAGAAGAGGCGACGGGCACAAAATGAAACACAGAGGGTGCTGTCTGAACAGCAGAAAATACTTTTTCTCTGTGAGAGAGTACCTGAGCACTGGTACAGGTTGCTGAGAGGGGCTGTGGAGTCTCCTACCTTGGAGATATTTAAAAGCTGTCTGGGCAACTGGTTCTCAGTGGCCCTGCCTAAGTAGGTCTATTTCATATTATAATCCTGAGGTCCTTTTCAATCTCAATCATTGTCAATTCTGTGTTTTATCCATTTTTTTAGCTTTCTGAAATTTCAGGTTTTTTATAAAGCACCTCGGAAAAAATGGGGCAAATATTTTTTACACTTAAAAAATAGTGCAAAGTATTTTGTCATTTCAAATCCTTCAAAATTCTACTATTACTATGAATAATGATAAACCCTAGATAAACCCCTGTTTCTTTGTCCTTTTCTGAAAATTTTCTTTTTAATGAAGGTTGTTTACAAAATTAACAGAAAAGAAAGCTACATCGTCATAAACTGAGCAATTGTACAATGGTTTATTTGCTTCTGTCTCTCAGCTTCTTAGAGCTGGAGCTTTCCAGTAAAGAACAGATTTTATAGAATTTTATAGTAAATTTTAGAGAATAAAATGCTTTGAATTAATCAACAGAATCATAACATCACATGAAATTAACTATTTTGCAAAATCTAATCACCAACATTTTACCATCTAATTAAGCTTATCATTCTCCTTTAGAAATATTATTATTCCAGCTGTAGTTAATACTGTGTCTATGACATTTGATTAAAAAATCATGTTTAATGTTGACTGCATAGACCATGACACATATTAAAATGCAAAAAAGCCATAAAACATATTTTGTGTTTGAAATGACAGTACAATATTCACCCATTATATAGATAATTAAGTAAATTGAAAATGGATTCTCCAGTTATTAGCATTTAATGATATCCCAGTAGTAATTATCTTATGAAATGGTGACTTAGAAGAAAGATATGAATGACTGACAGCCAATGAAGATGATAAATAAATGTGTGACATTTTGTTGAAGTGTGATTAAATGCTGGACATAGGTTTATGATAAAACAAACTCTTTTCCTTTTGAATAAAAAAGAAGCTGAAGATTTTCCCATCATTATATTTGGTGAACTCTGGAAGCAAATGCAAGAATCATCACTAAATAATGCCTGCTTCCTTGGATTGGATAAAACAGATATTTCCTGATACAATCATTAATTACTCAGTTCACTGTGGATCAGTGATAATTGCACATTGACTGCAAGGAAATAAGTGGCACATAATTAGCTTTTTCAAAGAAAACTAATTAGAAGAAAAATAAAAACAAAGTAATACATATGAGAAGGTGGTGGTTAAAAAGAGGACAGGTAATCATACGATAGTAATTAAATGATGTGGTAAGTGACAGATGCTGCATATTAACTTTTTGTATTTATTTGCATTTGCGTTTTTTTGGTTTTTTGTTTGTGTGGTTTTTTGTTTGTTTTTTAAGAATCATTCATTGTACACAAGCTCTGAAATAGCCCCTTGGCAAAAAAAAAAAAAAAAAGTTTCCTATCAAGTGCACATGGACAGTTGTTGCAATTTTCTATTCTACTTTTTATCCAGCAAAGGCAGTTAACACAGTCCTTCGGGGTCTTTGATTCTGGCATTTTTAGACTTCTAATAAAAGAGGAAAATAATGTTATCTGGAAAATATGGATGAATTCCTTAAAGATAACCATCCAACAGGCCCGTGTGTGGCTTCTGAGGTGCATAAATGCTTGAAAATTATGGAGTAGCTAATGCTTATCTTATAGTCTGTGCAAGTGTGTATCTCACACTCACAGAATTAAGCACAATTACATACCTATCCTTAAAATGTTGTCAAGCTGTTCTTACTAAGTGAAAATGCATGTTTGTGAATGCATATATTTTGTATTGTGTATAGTATACAGATAACAAGGATGTTTTTTTATTACTACTATCTTTTAAGTCATCTGCAACATCAAACTTTGTATGCTGGTGTCAGGGTAGCCATTTAGAAAGTCCCTGAAAGCCCTGGATCCTGGACGCTCAGCAGGCAAAGGTGTTTTTCCCTTCTCCTTGTAAAAGAGGGGAAACTATGTAGTAAAATGAATAATAAAGACTCATGGAGAGGGTAAAAAAGAATAATGGAGCAGGAACCTACTGGAAAATAGAGTACCCTGGAAAGGAAGACTCCTAGCTAAAGGAGACCCTGAGGACTTCCCTTTACTGAATATCAGGCTCTATCTCCTTTTCTTTCTTCCCAGCACCCCCTGCATTTGCCGTCTTCACTTCAATGAATTCTAATTTTACAAGAAACAGCTCTTTCCCTTGGCTGTGCTGCAGAACATAGTTTATTCTTTCAAAACCTCTTATAGCTCAGGGTTGATGCAATGCTCCAAAACATTAAACTGCTCATAGAGAATATAGGCTGACGACTCTCAAGGTCATTTTTTTTTTTCATTTGTTTCACTGCTAAAGTTTGTTCTTTGAAAACAGAGATTTCATGTAAATAGAGGTTGCAAACTGATACAATTTTGTAATTTAACTTGGTGATTTAAGGATTAATGAAACTTGACTTGTACATGCCTAACAAATTAGTTCTTCAAAAGATTCAAGAGAATCTTGTATCTGAGTACAGTCAATCTTACTTACATGCTTTTTAGAACACTGCTGAGCATTTAGGTCCTGTGTTTCAGTTTGTGTGCATTGTCTTTGGTCCTGTCACTGGGCACCACTCGAAAGAACCTTGATCCATCTTCTTTGCAGAACTTCTTTGAGCTTAGTGTATTGAATGCTTTTTCAATAGACGAAGGTTAATCAGAGACAGTAAAGAATATCTACATTTCATATGCATTCTGAAATTAATAATCCAACCAAAATCAGAAAAAGCAAGCTCACAAGTTTGCTTTTCTAAAAATAAATAAATAAATAAATAAATAAATAAATAAAGGTTGATTGCTTCAATAAGGGTGGGAGGTCTTGACTTTTATAATTTTGATTTACAAAGCATAGAGCATCCAGATTGATAATACATAGCAAGGGGGAAATTGCAGTAACCTTTTCCATGAATATGTCAGTAAAATTAAAATATGGTAAAATAGGACTTTCAGCAGATCAGATAGTAATTGAAATTTCCCTTTAACAGATCTAGTAAAATAGCCCTGGCATTTATTAGCAAAATGAAATCCTATAAATAGTACATTTAGTAACTGAATTGGTGATTCTTCGCTTTCAGTGTCTCACTTTGGTAGTTCTTATCAGGCATCACTTTTTATTACTTTTCCATTCTAGAATTAATTCAATAAAGATCAGATTTCTTGTCCTGGAGAGATGCCATAAAAATTGTTTACTTACCCAGGCTTTCAGTGGAGACAGACTGTGCAGGAGTGACTTTCACATGGATATTTGTATGTGCCACACACTTCCTTAAAATGAAGAAATGCACAATATAAAATGCTTACAAAAAATATATTAAAATAGAAGTTTTCCTTCAAATAAAATGTAAAATTTAGAATAAATATTCAATCCTTTTTTATGACTCATTGTACCATATCTCTGAGACTTGCCAGTAACAATTCAAAAATCTTAGTTCAGATATACAAATTATAAATATTCATGTGTTTAAATTATAGAGGTATCCAGGATTAATAATGTCTCATATTCTTGCACACCTACAAGTAATAAAATCTGTTTCTGGCAGATTACCCAATTTGTTAATTACCTGAAAAAATAGTTTGAAATAATTTATTGCCTGTTAAAACCTGATAGTTTTAGAGCAAGCAGTAAGGAAATTCTTTTGTCTACAAACAAACTTAATGGAAACAAAAAAAGTTATGCCAGTGTTTTGAAAAAAAAAAAAAAAAAAGAAACTCAAATAAGTCTTTGTCATGAGATCCAAGAGATGACAGTGGAATAGTCATCATTGACTGCAATGTACTGCATTGCTCCAGAGAAATGGAATTTGGTGCATGATTGAGTGTGATTTAACAATATGCAGATAACAGAGTAAACTATATTATATATATACTGATATATATCACGTAAAGCAAAACTGGCCACTCCTCCCCTCCTCATGAAAATATTAAAAAAAAAAAAAACAAAATCCAATTTCTATCCAGATTACTGTGCATAACTTTGATATGATCTACCTGAAATTATGTTTACCTCTGAAATACCATGTTGATTTAAGTTTAAAATATTTAAAATTGATATATTTTAAGGGATAAATCAATGTCAGTCATACATTTCATGCTTCATATGGTGACCTGTTATTTGAGAAACTGAGAAGAGGAATCAGTACTTTCATAGTGTCTGCATACTTCCATTGGTATCATTTTGTCAGGTGGTTATGAAAGAAGGAAAAAGAAATACTTTGCTCTTTTCATTGCTCCTCACACAATTGTTCATTACCCAGAACCAAAACCTACTTACAACATTATTCACTTAATATTTCATATTCAATGTAAAAATTTCACTGTAACTTTTTGAACTGATAAAGGAGGGCATGGGCTCTGTGTATTCTGCTCTGGTGGTAGATATGAATGAAATGTAATTGTCACGGAGGCACCTCGAGGTTAGTTTAAGGGACAACAGGGTCCAAAACAACTTTTATTAAACCAGTGAGAAACAGGGTTTTAGCACTCCAAAAGTGACTTAAATAAAGGTTCGGATATCAGTTGAGGAAAATGATTAAGGGGCAGCAACTAATACAACAGGTGGTCCACAGTGTGCATGCACGTGGCTTCACTCGAAATAATGCCAGAGCTGGCCCTGAGTCTGGAGAAGTATACACTTGCTTAAATACAATGTGGGATTATTTGTAAAGAGATACACGTACTCGTACTGAGTATGGGAAGTGTATACTCGCGATTCTGTGAGGGTAAATTTATAATACACTCGCAATCCTGTAAGGGTTAATTTACTTACATGTGCAAATGTGCAGGGAATATTACACGTGCTTACATGGAAGCACAGGAGGAAAATAATTTAAAGTACACGCGCATATGTGCACGGAAGGAAAATACACCTGCGATTATGCGAGGATTAATTTTACACGTGCTCATATAGAGCACGGAAAGTTAAATGTGCATATGTGCACGGAAGGAAAATACATCTGTGATTATGCGAGGATTAATTCTACACATGCTCATATAGAGCATGGAAAGTTACATGTGCATATGTGCACGGAAAGTATAAATATACTCGCAATTCTGCGAGAAGTTTCACTAACACCCGTGGCGGCAAGGCAAGCAGAGTCTCCATCCCGGGGAGGGGGGCTCTCGGCGGCAGCATCTTGCTCGTGCTCTGAGAGACCCGCGACAATGGGCGGAGTCTCGATGAGAATCCCTTTTTTATACTGGCTGATCAGATCTGACTGTAGGCATTCCAGAAGCTTCTCTGCACCCCTACACTGGCTGTGGGTGCCCCTGAAGCCTCCAAACATCCCCTACACTGGCCTCAGGTACCCAGCGGCTCACTGGCGCCTCGGCACTCCCTTCTTCTAACGGCCCTGGCCAGGGTGCTCTGGGGCCAAACAAAAGAAGCTGTTAGCCTCAAGTAGCAGAGAGAGAGGGAGGTGTGCCTACTCCTTCCATACTGAAGGAGGGAGGGGGAGAGAGGGGGGTTTGCATTCTGCCACAGTAATAGCAGTAACAAAGAGAGAAGGAAAAGTGGAAAGGGAAGGGGAAGGGGAAGGCGAAGAGGGAGGGGAAGGGGAAGGGGAAGGGGAAGGGGAGGGATGGGAAGGGAAGCGAAGGGGAGGGAAGGGAAGGGAAGGGAAGGGAAGGGAAGGGAAGGGAAGGGAAGGGAAGGGAAGGGAAGGGAAGGGAAGGGAAGGGAAGGGAAGGGAAGGGAAGGGAAGGGAAGGGAAAACCATCTTCATGTAGCTAAATCAGTCTTGGGGAAGATATCTTTCCCTGACAATTATGGCACTGAAAATTTAAATAAACATGGAACAGATTTTGGCTTTCCTGCCATAATTTCAAAGAAATATAACTTCTCATTAGTTATTGACTGGAAATAAGTATTTCAGCTATAAAATACAAATTATGTATTGACCAGTTATAGACATAGACAGATTTACAGTCTTCTAATTAGCCTTCTACATAAACAGAGATATATTATTAGGTGTAGCTACAGTGCCTTGTATACGTCAACTACGTGGGAGACAAACTCCACCTGTGCAAAAAAGACTCAGAATATAAGTTTATTTCTTGAGAAGTTTCCCATGTTTATCTCATTATCCCCCCGATCTTACTTTTCTTGTTTTGTCTGATGTTGTCTTGCATCTCTGAATGTATTTCATCTATATACATACATGTCACACATCTGTAAGGCATCCCACACGTTTTCATCTTGTTTCTTTTATATCCTCATTCAAGTGAAAAGAAACTGACAATGATAAGTGATGAATCTATGATTTTTTTTTTTTTTTTTGTCTCAATTCCTTACTAAATAAGATGCTTTTCTGACAGACAGACATTCTAAATCTATGCTGAGAACCATCCCTCTGAAAAACATAGACTCCACCACTCAACTATGATTATTGCAGGACATGTTTAACTTCAAGCATTAAAAAATAAGTACAGCTGAAAAATATAATTTATAATGTACATGAAATTAAAAGCAACCTGGAAAAATTGAATTTCTTTGTCTGCTCCCGTGACCTGATTGTATATCATAATTTAATGTGTAATTTCTTTGTCCTAGGTTACTCCAACTTTGTATTTGCCAACGCATAGCATTATTCTATAGCTATTTGCTTCTAGTCAGATCGATATGGTTTCAAGTTCTCTGGATTTTAAGCATATATTTCTCAAAGAATGGACTCGATTATATTGAGGATGTTTTACAAGGTTATTCACTGTGTAAATGAAATGCATAGTTTAAAAAAGACAGTTTCTGAAGATGGATTAATTAATTTCCTTTATCTTTAGCTAGATTGCTAGCTGTTCTTTTAATTATTTTGCAGTAACTAAAGCTTGCATAACACGGCTAATCTTCTACATGGTGACTGAACGTTTTGCCAAAGGAGTTCATTACTGTGTTTAGTAATGCCACAGTGAAAACACTGTTAGTCTTGTCATTATAAGTCTAGATTTATACAATTTTTATACTTCTACACTGAGTTTACATGGCAAGATTTTGATACTGGGGGTGGAAGGGCTGCAGGGGTGTCTTCTGTGAGAAAAGACTGAGGCTAGCCCAAGATGAACAGAATTAATAGACTAGACTAGACTAGACTAGACTAGACTAGACTAGAATAGAAGCAGAGTAGACTATTTCAGTTGGAAGAGTTCTACAATTCACACTAATGCTGAAATAAAGCAGGATAATCACCTCTTTTGACTGGCAGGTTATGCTTAGTTTGATGCACCCCAAGATGCAGGTTGCCTTCTTGACTGCCAAGGCACATACTGATGACTCATATTGAGCTCCTGTTGACGAGCACACCCAGATCCCTATTGTGAGGCTGTTCTCCAGCCACTCCTCTCCCAATTTATATTTGTGGGCAGATACACAGAGACAGCTTTAGCTGGCTCCAAAACAAACCCACTGCAGGACGCAGCTGAGCCCATCAGCAATGATAGCGGGGCTTCTGTGATAACATATTTAAGAAAGGCTAAAAAATTCTGCACAACAGATGTGAGAGGACTGTGAAAAATTGTGTGATGCAGACAAAAAAATGCCATACAAGCACCAAGGTGAGAGTGCATAGTGGAGCAGAGGAAAAGTGCAAGGAGGAAAGAGTTGTAAAAAGTTACTGTTACGCACTGACCCACTCCCTGTCCTTACCATGCCATTTTGAGGGGTGTCAGCATCAGGAACGAAGTTGAGTTTGAGAAGATGGGAGGGTGTGGGAAGGTGTTTGAAGTTTTGTCTTCAGATCACTCTGAAGGTCTGAGGAAAATAGCGATCCTGTATCTGATACAGATACACCATGTAAGAGAGACAGCTGAACACAATATCAGTATTTCCCTTTTCTCCACCTGTTTATCCCATATTTAAGTAAAACACATAGGAAGTTTAAGACAGAAGTGGAAATGGCATATGCTTTATCTTCATCTTATGCACTGAATAACAACAATTCTTCTTTGCCTGAATTTATTATTTTTCAAATGGTGTAGTCGCCTAGATTTTTTTTTTTTTTGTGATGATTTCACAAGACAAGACAAATATCAATATGTAAACATGATTGGTTTAATTTTGTTCCAATTATGCATTTAATAATCTGAAAAACACAAATTATATTTACTATGAAATAAGACAGAGATGAAAAATATGCCTAGGGTTGAGAGGTCTCTAACTGTACTTTAGATTGCAATATTTAATGTTTGAATCTATTTTCATTGTTTACGCAAAATGATATTTAGATAAGAAACTGAGAACTCTTTGTGTATTTAGTGAAATCAAACTCAGCAGACTGACGAGATGAGATGAGATAAGACGAGATGAGATGAGAATGTCATCTTTGCATAGCCCCAAGTGAACAAATTTGATCCTGTGAAAAATTAGCAGGACTTTCCTCATGCAGAAGAAAAATTGGTGGCTCTAAACCTGATCTAAGCTTCCTAGGTCCTCAGTAAGCATCTTACTGACAATTTGCATAGAAGAAAAGCATGGCCAAAATAAACCTTTTTTCCATGAGTCTCCAGCTGCTGGCCTATTCTGTAAGCACCGTCAGCTGCAGATGTAAATCAGACACTGCTGCTAGCATAGGAAAAATTATTCTGCATTCTCTGGTCACTGGATCTGTATAGGTTTTAAATTGCTTTGTACAAAGCTTTAGCAGGTATCTAATCTGGCTGTCACTGACAAGCAAGCATGACATTTAATTTTCTAAAATATGAATTCATGTATGTATCTTAATGTACGGAAGTGATAGCACTGAACTCACCCTGTCTGAGCCTTTCTGTAATACATGTCTTTCATGAGCACACTCGATCCAGGCCACATATTAAAAGATAATCACAAATATCTGCTAATTAAAAAGAACTTTAGAATAATTAATTTTAAATTAGATAGAAACTTTCAATGGATTTCTTAGGCTTTAGTAATAATGGTGGGATTGTATTAATTAAAATGGACTATTTGAATCACTGTTAAAACGTAATTAATGACTTGAGCTTTCCTGTCAGAACTGTTACAGGAAAACTAGAGAATTACACATGGACTCAGAAGAAGTCAGTAGTACATGAATTGGAAGATATGAGGACAATAAAATCTACTAAGTTAAAGAGGGGGGAGAGACATTTAAAGTTTTGTCCAGCTATTATGCAATTTTCTGGGTTTTTTTCTAATACCTATCACAGTTGTAGCTACACATTACTATATATTTTTTTAAAGAAATGCAAGAGGAAATTTCCCAGTAATTATAATATTTTACCAGGAATCCAATAAAACTAGTTCTCTTCCAGTTTCTGTCTTTTACTCAAGAAGGCAAACTAACTGGTTGTCTGTATTTTAATAATTTACAATGTGTTACCAGATGAGCCATTGTATGCATGCAAAATATTTCAATGCAAGTTCTTAAGAATCAGGATAAACTAAAACAGGAATTAGTCTTTCCTGGAACTTGTTCTAAAAAAATTGTTCAAATAAATGTTCATGCTACTTCTGGCATAACTGTCACTTAAGCATATGAATTCTCAAATGCTATTTATTTAAAAGAAATGTCTTGCCTGAAATAAATTTGAAATACACTGTTGCTACTTAACTTTATGATTGTTGGATGTTGTGTAAATATATACTTTCCTCAATACCAAGGAATCATGAGATCCACCTGGTTGAGTTCCTGAGTCATTATATTGAATAGTTCCAGGTCATGGTCATTATTATAACTACCAACAATTTGTATATATTTTTTTTCTTACTTGACTCTGCTGTTTGCTGTAATGAGTGGATTGCACAATAAATTAACTAGAATATTTAAAGAATCAGCCCTTTTTCAGCAACAATCTGTAAATATGCTGTGATGTGAACAGGGTGATTTGGCAAGTATATCTTTGCTAAAAAAATCTAATTTGTGGCGTTGATTGGTCTGCAGGTTCTGAAAGTTACAAGTGCAATTAGAAGCTTCATAATTTAACAATAATTGAAACAGAAGAAGCCACAATCTAAAGGTTAGACAAAATACATGTAGAGAGGGTGCAGAACGATTTGGTCTGATATGTCCAATTGATCACCTCCGTAATATATTTTGCTCTCGTAGATATACCATCCAGTAGCTGGAGTAAACCCAAAGCCACAATACACAATAAAGGAATTTAAAACAAACAAAGGAACAAACAAACAAAAACCATAACAATAAAACTTGAAAACTGGACTCTAAAAATCTAAAATTTATCTTTCAAAATGTTAGAATGTTTTACAAACAAATTAAAGCAAACTAATCTTTAAGCAATGTGCTAGCAGGAATTACGGACTTGGAGTTGCAAATAAAGTATTTGACTTTTGTGTGGACTTTTGTGTGTGGTGTTTATGTGCAAAAGCTTTATAGACATGTACCAAATAAGAAAAGTTATCACTTCCTCTTTCCAGTAATTTCTACTGCTAACCACAAGGCCTGGAATATTGGTTAATCACATGGACCAACGGGAATACAAATATGTTTTGTTTATATCTCTTTTATAACATATATAAAGTATAGAATTCAAAAACATATCGTAACATCTTTTTTTATAAGGTATCAAATAATTAAGCTAAGTATTTAAAGTCTATTTATGTACTTATACATAAAAGCTTCATATAAAGCTTTAACTAATATGATCATACAGCTAAATAATCCCAGAATAACTAAACTCTGTTGCATGAAGTTATAACAAACGCATGAAAAAATCCAAACCTTCTACCCTATTTTTAAGATTTTTATCCCTCAAATATTCTTTGTCCTTTAAATTTTCTGAACAGCTAGTGAGAGAGCCACATTCAATCATCTATAAATGCAAGCAGTCATTTCTGATTCCATTATTTTGGTCCAAACCTAGATTAAAAATCTTACACTCATTCATTTCACAGTACATTTAATGTGTTGTACTTTTTACCAAACTTCTTATTATATAGGAGATGCTTTGTCATAAACAATACAAGTTTACCCAGAGAAAAAGGTTTTTTCTCTCCCACCCTGCCCCTTTTAAAAATGGCACAAGGAAACATGTTTTTTCACTTCTTGTTTTCTACCAGTGAAAATCAAACTCATGACTAAGCCTATAAGATTCATTGTTAAGAAAGACATGTAAGTAAATGCTGCTGGAGTCACTATTACTTCACTTTCTCTCAGTATACTGATGACATCATTACTCATCATTTGCTCATCTAAAATTACTTGAGTAGGGACATTTTTTTCATGAGACTAAATTAAGGTGTATAGTCACATCTCTTTATGAGAATCAAAACACCCTAATACACTTTAATCAACATATTTTTAATAAATATATCTACGTATATCTCGAAAAATATATCTCGTATATCTACGAGAGCAAAACTTTTTGTTTCTTAATCAAATTACATATATTTGAATATTTAAAAATATTTGAATGAGTGTAATGCTTTTACTAAGTCAAAATTAACACACTTTCTGAGATATATTTGAAAGAAATATATTTTCAAAGAAATATAACTTAATTTCACTTAAGAAGGTCTGCCATATTGTGTTGGCAGATTCCAATACTGAAGTTTCATGTCTAATAACTTTTTACTTTCTAACATGAGAAGACTTCTTACAGTTGTCAGGTTAATTTCCAGAGATAAAGCTTAGTAGAAGTCAATGAAGAGGCACCATTTTATGCCAACAAGGATTTTATTGTGTTGCATTTTTGTCTGAAAGAAAATAGAAAATCCAATGTAAAACTGCATAACAGATATTTCAAAATAATTTATAATTATCAGTGTTTTTTTTTTCTTTTTTAGTTCTCACTTTCCCAATCTTCGTTTTATTTCAGAATTATTTTATACATAATCCCTGACAATTGATAAGTACTATAGTACTTATAGTACTCAGAGGTCTATGATAGGCAATGATTTGACTTTTTATAGTTGTTTTTCAAACCGGTCAAGTATTCAGTTTTATCACTAATTAACAGATGTCAGAACATAATATTTGTTTTTTTCCCTGATTTCTTAAAATACTAAATTATATGTAGTGTTCCAACTTCATAAATTTTTATCAAGTAAGTTTGTAGTCTCATCAGAAGAAATCATCATGTTATCTTGACATATATACTTGTAAAAAATATCTGTTAACTTCTTGGAATAACTGAAATTATGTATGTTAACTTCAATAATACTTTATTGATTCTTTGCCGCATGAGTTCTATATTTTGCCTGAGTATTCACAAGACCAAGGATCTTGTTATTACGGAGATTACCCTCTGCACTCTTAAAATATTAGCAAAATACTCACTCTACATTGTTTGCATCCAAAGAGAAATGGAAAAATAAGCATCAATGGCCCATACATCTTGAAGAATAAAAACTCTTTATGAGAAGTTTTACAATATTCTGATATTAAAGTATATGTAACTAAAATTCACTTTTAGGATATGTGTGAGTTTTTTAATAGAAAGACTACACTATAGTATTAGTACATCCATCATCTTTCCACAAAGTCAGAAATCAGTACTGTCTGAAAGCGAATAATTTTTCTGTTAAACTTGACAGCTCTATTATTTCTATCTGTAAATGGACACTTTTGTTCTTAAGTGTTTAATATGGACTTGTTTACCTCTGCTTTTTTTCTATACCTCAGTTTACATCTTCATCATTTATCTAGTTTTTCCTTAGAAAGTCTGTTTTATATTTCTTCCCTTGTCTATTTCTTTGTTAAACAGTAAAATCTCTTCACTCTTTTTGCAATCTAGGCTACATTTTTATGTCAATATGCCTTTTCCCTCATTATGGACTTTGGACGTCACGCTTTACAACATTCATTCATGATCTCAATCAGCAAATGCATATATACAATGCAATAATGTTATGATCACATAAACCTGAGCTAAAACAAATTCCTAGTTCTGTGATCAGTTCCTCCTTATCTATCAAGATTAAGAAAGGTATAGTTTTATCCTATGACAGACAAAAATCTTCATGTTAGAAAAGAGCCACCTATAACAAAAAAAATCTCCAGATAAATTGGTTCCATGAGCCTAAGAAATCCGAGGTATGCCATTCAAATCAAAGTCATTCTGTACTCAAATGTGATTTATTAGGCTTTAGAAGGTATCATTTATTGCCTCAGGTGTTCCCTATTTAGTAAGACTGGTCCACATTTTAAGATAAAGATATTTTCATGTTACCACTGTCACAATCAGTGATACTTCCATTCTTTTCTCCACTGGACATCACTTTTTTTTCCTTTTT
The DNA here is from genome assembly GCF_963082525.1 of Nesoenas mayeri. Lineage (NCBI taxonomy): Eukaryota > Metazoa > Chordata > Aves > Columbiformes > Columbidae > Nesoenas > Nesoenas mayeri. The sequence goes on from NC_137541.1 coordinate 162,791,417, forward strand.
GCTTTCTCAATTCTGTTCAAAGCTTCCAAACTAGTCTTCCACAATTCTACATTAACCCATGTAGTCCTACAGTCCTGTAAATACACTACTGCCATTGCTCGGGCACACAGACTCTGTACTAAGTTAACAACGTAGGAGCCAGACTGACAAACTTGCTTTGTCTGAACTTCTTTTGGCATGTTTAGAGGTCTATTTTAGCTTGTTTAGATGTAACAGTGATTGTCAAATTACTAATTTTTAGTGTTGCTTAGCTTTGTATAATTATAAGGCTTAACACCTCTCGTAAATATATTTTAAATAGTTAGCAATTATTTTGTGTGCAATGAGCTACCTATAACTGTAGAACAACAATGCAGCATAAAGGAGTAAAGGACTGGGGTGACAATGGAAGATTATGTCATCACTTCAACAACTACACTAAAAAGCACACAAATTGTTGATAAACATTAAATACAAGTAGAGCTGCACTAGATTCTTTCAGTCTGGAGTTAAATCCCAGGCTTTTGAGATGAATAGTACTAGACACACCCCTTGGAAAATAAAAAGAAGGTGATTGGGAACAGTTAGCATTTACCAAGGGTAAACAATTCTTGATGAACCTGACTGCTGCTCAAAATTGACTCTGGATTCACTTATCTATTTAATCTTCAAAGCATTAATGTCTAATATGCCAAAATCATTATATTATTATGGCTTGGGTATTTACTGAATTTCCATTTCCATAACCAGCAATTTCATAAGCTGTTGAATAATTTCATTAGCAGGCATTCATGAAAGGGCAGATGAATATTTAGAAACTTAACCATATTCTGTGAATATTACTGAAAATGTAAAGCTAAATTTTGAGAGGTACACATTATCATTTGTGCAAAAGTAAATTCGATGTTTGCATTACGTATTCATTTCTTAGTGGATTTGTCTTCTGTTGTTTCCTATGATTTTTTTCTGAAATAAAATTAAGCCGATTATTTTATATCAATATGAAATAGAACATACCATCTATAATAAACTTATATTCAATGATTAAACTAAACAGATTACCAGATCTATATAACTTTTAACCAAGCAAAGTACAAGAGTATATAAGTATTACAATACAAGAGAAATCACTAAAAATATTAAAAATACTCAGATACCTAGAATTCAGAAAATACTGAAGTTCTTTGCTTGAACTGAACTTATATGGTCTAAAAATAAATATTTTTGAAGGAAAATAGAATTTGGTGCAAAAATCTCTGGAGTCATATGAGAGATGCATGCATGTCAGGAAGGTGTTTCATCTGGTATGAAGATAAGCATCTGAAAAGGTGCAAGGACTCACCCTCAGTTCTAGTTAAGGAAATTTAAATTGTAAAAAGAGAATTTAAGATTGTACTATAAAAATATAATTATATGTGTTATTACTTATCTAAATCTTGCTACAGTATGTTATTTAAAAGTCAACTAATAAATATGCAGGAATGTGGTGCAGGTAGCTGTTTTGCGCTTTTTGGAATTACATTTACATGTTAGGAGCTATTTAGTTCAAAAATAAACAAGTATTTAGCATAAAAGCCTTTTTCAGAATTCCCTGTTAAGGAAATCAAAAGTCATTCTATTAATGTAGTGTGCAATTAATTTATCTAAAAAAAAAGAAATCTCTGTAAACTCAAAATTTATGAGTACAGTAATGACACCTCAAATTTTCGACCTGTAAGTTACGGCAATTATATTTATCTTAGGGTTTATGTGTGAATATATATTTTTTCAGTCCCAGTAATTCCCTGGGATTCTATTATTATCTCTATAAAATAGTCGTCTACTGTGAAAAGGGCAAGCAATTGTTTAAGAAATAAACATTTTGATTGTGGCAAAGAATCATGGACTACATTAGCAGCTTTTCTGATTTTTTCTATTCTTTCTTAGGTATGCTTACAGTCATGCTGTGGAAGGGACAAGAGACACGTTGTAGGATGTGTTTTCTACCTTTTGTGATTGAATGAAACTTCTATTTTCTTTTCTGCTTCACGAGTGGAAAATAGGTATTTAATAGCACAATCTGCAATCTTTGAAAGGTGTCTACAACCGAAAACCACATCCAAAGAAAACGTTAATCTAATTTAGAGCCACTAGAGTAATTTTTCAGCTGAAAGTGTAGCTTCTAGAGTAGTTTAGGGTTGTTTGTTGGGGTTTTTTTCATTATTTTTTTAAAAGTTTAAGAAATTACTCAAGTAAAAGAAATATTCCATTTGACAATAGTTCAACATGTAACAAAATAATTAAGCTTTTCCCAGTTGACACAACATATTTCAAACAATTTGAACAGGAGATGGACTTCTCTTTCACACACTCCCCTCTCTTTCTAAGAAATTCTGTTCCATAAGTCTCCAAGATCTAACAGTGCCACAGGGCTAATTTCTGTGTTTATTCTCTTACAATCTATACGTGGTATATAACAGCACCAAGTGTCTGGACATTAAACCTTCTCCTCAAAGATAATAGGACACCATATAAGAACCATAACATTTCTTAAACAATGTTCTACAACACTAAAATGCAGTTTAGATTTGTTTTGACTTAAAATGAGATGAGTACAGACTATTTTGCACCACTTGAAAAATTAAATTAATTGTGAAGAGTATGGTCAGGTACTGTCTTCTCTGAATGAGTCAGTTCATACTACTTAAAATAGAGAAACATATACCCATCAATTTTTACCCCAGTTACGGACAAAAACATTTTGCAAGGAAAGACAACTCAGATTTTAATTTAACTTGATTGAAACAAAGCACAAAACAAAAATATGTGTGTAAGTGTTGCTTTATTATTTAGGACATAAATCTGTCATCAGCATAGGTTTGCTGAAGATTAACTGTGTGTGCACTTGTGGTAATACACAACCAGAAAGCAGGTGAAAGGAAGTACAATTATTTGCTATGTATCCCCTGCAACAGTAAGAATTTATCCAGGATAAATGAATAAGATCATACACTTTTAAGAATAAGATTTTAAGAAGTCGGTGATGTCAGCATGTTTTATAAAATGTTATTGATTACTTAAATGCCTTAGATATCACCTGAGTATTTGAAAAGGCCACAGTTAAAAGTCATAGTCTTCAGATTCATGACCTTAGAAACTTTTGTTTTCATATTTGTATTAAAAAGAAAATGAAACCTAATATAATTTAAGAGTTCATACAAATAGGGGAAAAACAAACAAACATGCAACCCCCCCCAACACTTTATTTACAGAAGTGATAGATGTTAGTAAGTAAGGATTCATGAAGATCTACTTCCTGTAAATAATTATGTCTATTACTTTGTTGGAGAGTATGCCTTACCCTTCTATCCATTTAGAGCACTGTTTGATACAAGTACTTAGAAATTAAAAAAAAAAAAAAAAAAATACAAAGAAACAAAGAATACTTTCTCCATTACTTGAAGTTTAAATTCAGATTCAATTTTTGACTGAGATACATTCTTTATTGCAAACAAATCTATGTACTTAGTGGTGAATCTCATGAGGTTCTGATTTCTGTAATAAATACACAATCAAAATAAATAGATACTATACTGAGTGTAGGTGTCAAGGTGTTGGAAGTAAAGGGAGTGAAGGGGTGGCCTCTGCAAGAAAAGACCAGAGACTGTCCTGTGCCAAATACAGCTGACCCCAGCTGGCTCTAAAAGAGACCCACTGCAGGGCATAACTGAGCCCATCAGCCACTATGGTGGCACCTCTGGGAGATCATAATTAAGAAAGGGTAAAAAACATTGTGCAACAGTCGTGTGAGACTAGAGAGAAGAATGTGTGAGAAACAGCCCCGCAGACACCAAGGTGAGAGAAGAAGTGGGAGGAGGAGCTCCAGGATCTGGAGCAGAAATTCCCCCGCAGTCTGTGGAGCAGACCATCATGTAGCAGGTTGTCGCCCTATAGCTCGTGGAGGACCACAGTGGAGCAGATACACACACTGCAGCACGCGGAGGTCCCAAAACCACAGCAGACAGATGTGACCTGGAAGAAGCTGCAGCCCGTAGATAGCCTGAGCCAGACCAGGCTCCTATGAGAAACTGTGGTCCATGAGTAACCCATGTGTCACAGATTAGCCCAAATTCCTCCCTGGACAGCAAATGGAACAATGTGCCATTTCCTCATCCCTCCCCTGTTCCCAGAGGGATGAGGAGAAGAATCAGGAAACAAAAGGCAAAATTCGTGGGCTGGGACAAGAACAGTTTAACAGAAGACCAAAAATAGAAAAGAAAAACAAAAAATTAGTAACAATAATAAAAATGGAAGAATAATAAAATCATAAAAAATAGTGAAAGACTATACAAAGCAAGGGATACACAATGCAATCTCTTAACATGTGGTAACACGGATGTGAAGCCCATTTTCCAAGTAAAAATTCCCCTAAGCAGTGATTGTGAACTACAAACCATAGCTCACTCTGAAGCCTCTCCCTACACCATCCTGGACAGCAGCTCATGCTTGAAATACAACACCAGCTGCGCAGTCCTGGAGAACAAAAGATAGTACAGGGCTGATGTGCTCCCCAGCAGCGAAAGAGAGACATCTTCTTTCCCTGGCCAGCCTCCAGTTTTAAGCTGAGCATGACCATATGCATTACTGAATACCCCTTGGGCTAGCTTTGGTCAGCTGTCCTGAATGTGTGGTGCCCCCAGCTTCTTATGGATATTAACCCTCCCTCATTGGATCTAGAGCATGACACTGGAGCAGTCTGTTCCTGAAGGACTACACCCCATGGAAGGAACTCACACTTACAGCAGCTCTTGAAGAATTACAGTCTGTGGGAAAGACCCACATTGGAACAGCTTGTGAAGGGCCATGTCCTGTGAGAGGGATCCCATGCAGGAGCAGGGGAAGAGAGTGAGGAGGTAGGAGCAGCAGAGACAAAGTGTTATGAACTGACTTTAGCCCGCCATTCCCTGTCACCTCTGGGTGGTTCAGATCTACTGACTGGCAAGTACAGTTTGAAATTTACTAGTGAATATACTGGCATGCACACCAGGTTTGGGGAAGACACAGACCCCACTGGCTCCAGCAGCTGACACCATAGGTCAGGGTCACCTGCACCCTTGATCTGACTCCAGCAGCTGACACTACATTTCACTCACACACATACTGGGCTCACCAGTAAGCTGACGCTGAGTCCTTGCAGTGCACACACAGTATAGAGAGTGAGGTTACAAAGAGAGAGAGTTAAGAAAAGATTTAATAAGAAGATACAAGCTGATAGGATGGACTTCAGTGGTCAAGCACATGGCCCAGCCAGACATACAGATAGGTCCTGTTTCATATGTGACTGTCCCCTTTGTACCCTTTTCTGTCCACTCTGTCTTTGTTTTTTCCTGCTTCCACTTTCCCTGCATGTCCCCTCATAGGTTTGTACCCCTTCGAGTCTAGACTCCTCCTGGTTCACACTCCTACTGGTTTAAAAGTCCAGATTGATCTTCTTGGAAATGACACCTGTAGTTTCTTGATAACCCATCAATTAGTGTAAGTGGTGAAGTTTATTTCTTGTCATTATCTCTGTGTTTGTTCTGTCAGGCCACTGTCTCGTATTTTTTTCTGTTTCTCCCATTTTCTTTTGGTTTTTCAATTGGCAAGGTCCACAATCAGAGATCTTGCTGGAATTAACATTCTCTCAGTCTCACATGCTTTCATTAGTTAGTATGGCTGATCAGGTTTGGTATTTCCTTTACCATATCAGTTGAAGATCATTCAAAAACAGCTTATCAGGTTCTAAAGTATAGTTTTCAAATATGAGACTACCATAAAAGAAAACTGAGTTGGGGCTTGCAATCATTCTATTTATTTCTTACAGAATCTCTGCAGCTCAGTGTGAATTTTGGTTGTGAGGATCTATTTGCAGGAAAAACAACATCCATTATTTTGTAGATATTGTCATGCAGTAAACATACTGATATGCCATGTTATTGCTTATTGTTCAACTATGCATGCAGACTGCTCACCATTAATGAAATTAAGAACTTTCAGCATGTAAGGGGATGTTTTTAAAATTGCCATTAGATTCAGACCACCTGTTTCAGTCTCTACACCTTCACAATGACATTTATTTGTGTAAAAAAATTATGTTGCTTTTAGTTAAGGTATATAAACTGCAGTTTGCATACATATTTTTTCTAACAACTTTCTGAAATATCAATACCCCTTTCCTATATATATATTTTTTTTAATTTTTGTACTCCCTTGTACCAAAGTTCATAATGCATAGTGCAGATTAATTCAGGGCATGAAGACAATTCTGGCCGTTCTTCTCTAAAGATAAAAGAGGTAAAAGTCATAAGTACTATTTGTAAGTTGATTTACTTGATAATCTAAAACTGGGGGGGGAAGAAACAAAGATAACCCCAACCAGACAAAACCCAACCCAACCCAACCAAAACAATAACGACAACCACAACAAAACATACAATCACAAACAAACCAAATAAAAAGAAGATGTGAAAATATTTGACATGTCATGGGAGTGAGTATTCAGGTAGGCACTTGTGAACTGTTGTTCTGAAGAAGTCAGTGCTACACTAGATTTTAGGATCACATATCCATGAAAAGAAAATGTAAGCTATCAACTAAACATCTGTATCTATTAAACAGTTGGACCCACATGCCAAAGAAAAAAAAAAAAAAGACTTAGTTCTGATGACACCTGGCACTGACTGCAGAACTCACCAGAGCTTGGAATATTAAGAGTATTGTATTTGAAGATTATATTTAACCAAGTGAGAATAGTATTTATGATTGAGATGTCTGAGCCAGAGAGTAAGAACTGTTCAACAAGAGGAAATAACAGGTAGGAGTGGTTGAAATCCTCTAGATTTACTGTGCAATGCTAGAAGATTAAAGCCTCTGCAGCTGTGATTCCAAATCTAAAACTGTTTTTCAGATTTTAAAAAAACTTTTGGGTATACAAAATAATCTCTCTGGACTTTCTTATAAAGGAAAATACTGCATGCATTTTATAATCTAGTAATTAAAGCTCTCATTCAGGCCATGGGAACACTGGATTCAATTTATTCCTGTCAGAGTGGATTCATATCCTTTTTCTCTTAGCAAAGTAATCCATGCTGACAGAAAGAGTGTTTTGTGTTCAGTCTGTGTTACTGAATTAAAAAAATAATAAAAAAAAAACCCAAAGAAAAACTTAAAAAAACCCCCACAAATTCAATGGAGAAAGAATAATTGTGAGTACAGCCTGGAACATGTAGTTATAAGGCAGAGGCAATGGCTAAGGCAGTGATACATCTTGTTTCTGCGCTAAGAGCACATTTTATATTTAACTGAAGGCCCTTAATACTCTAAGACCAAGAAGCTGATAACATATCTGCACCTTTCCCAGCGCTCATTGTAAGTGTCAGCTGAGTTTCAGCTGATGGCATCACAAGTTTAAATTTAGTTGCCTAGAATCTTCCAGCCCACTTCCTTAGGTGTTTAAATATTTATATAGAACAGAGCTTCTAATCAATCAAGGAAACTGAAGAAAGGGGATAACATTCCCTCAATATTACTGCACATTGTTTTAAAAATACCTGTGACTTTTTTGCAGATTAATCAAAATTTAGATAAATGTATTAAAAGACTATTAACCCTGTATGTTTGTGATAAATCAAGTTGCTAAGTAAGCAACCTACCCTAACAGACAAAAACCTGCAAGTTATTACTTACTAATGGATCTACATAGGTCCTTTTGTCTGGTAGTGGAAACATGTACAAAGGTAGCATTCCTGCAATTTAAGGCATGAAGAATAACAGTCTGGCTTACTCAGTGATTCATGAATAACTTTCTTACGGCTATCATCTACTAGACTTTTAAAAACAACCTGAATCATGTTGCATTCACATAGGTATTTCCTCAAATGATAAAAAGTGAATACACATGTATATATATGGCTCAGCCCATTTATGATATTTGTAATTTTCCATGTATCTCATTTTATTTCCTAACTAGAATTATATGCCTTTAAAAATAATACCAGATCCTTTTCTCATTTTTATGCACAATTTTGCTTCTAGACTTTGTAGCCAAAAAAAAAACCCCACCCACAATACACCCCCAAAAAACCCCAACAAATAGACCAAGACTTGCAATAAAAAATGTGCCATTGCATTTTTTATATATTTTCTTGCTTGTTCAGCAGTTACTTACTCTTTCCCCTTTGGTGAAATTTTCTGTTTGTGAAAGCCACCTGTCTGACAGCTCTGGAGGATGTAAGCAGGTAATTTAAGATGTGTCTCACTGCCCTACACACTCTAGTTGATTCAAATATACCAAAAATCATGAGAAATGTTCAGTCACTTTTTTTTTTTTCTTTTTTTTTTTTTTTAATCATGGAGTTTTCACTGAAATAGTCAAGAAGACTAAAAGAAATATTTACAGAGTCTGGAACACTTTTATGAAGGCAACTGTGACTCTTTTAAATAATAATTTTGTTCTTAATATTATTTTTATTCATTATATTTCAGTGATAGCTTCAATGAAGATGTCATTTTTTGCTACTGAAGGAAACTTATTATTAGAGAAAGGAAGACATGTGAAGTCATCAGGAATCTTTTACTTAGAGCATTGGTCTAAAGAATTTCGGCACGGGACCTTGAATCTGTATTTCACTATTTAGGGTAATTCTTGTGAAAAAAACAAAAACAAAAACAAAAAAATAAAACCAAAACCAAATCAAACCAACAACAACAACAAAAAAAACCTAGACTATGGACAGAAAAAGCATTTCTTATCCAGCCTTTAGGTAAGCAGTATTTAAGTCAAATGAATTGGAGTACTATACTAATTCAACATTACCAAATTCTAATAAAAATAAACCTATTCAAATGTTCAGTATATTTCTTTCAAGGTAAAAAAGCTAAATAATCTAGAAACATCTATTTAAGCTATGAAGAAAGGAAGGATTCTGATCTGATTATCTATGATAGATACTTAAATATTTTTTTATTTCTGTTAATTAATTAAAAATATCAAATTTGAACGAATTCCAAGTTACATTAAGAAGGAGAATGAGAGAAATGTGTTCTGTTTAGTCAACCAACTGAAAAACTTTTACACTGTCCATTTCACCACATTTAAACTTTGATGGCATTGGGGGAAATAATGATATTCCCAGAAGCCACTAAGTGCAGAACTATACTATGTATGAAGTTCAGGGTACAGTACGTATTTTAAACTATTTGCGTAAAGTGGTTCATTAAAATGGGCCTCAACTGGAGATAGAGAAGTTTATGATAGGCACTGGGGAAAAAAAATCTAAATGTGAAGACTGGTGACTAATGCAATAAATTATTTAGAGAATTTCTATTCCTTGTGATCTTCAAAAATAGTTTTGATAAATACTTCCCAGATATGGAAAACTATGTATAATTCTTTGGATGATGACATGAAGAAGATCCATCCCCCGCCCCATTATTTTTTTAATTGAAGGATCACCTGATTATTTGTGAGTAAAAAACCTGTGGCCTTTCCTGTTCCTCTTTTTTTGCAGGGAGTTTTACTTCAGAAAGTAGAAGCAACTCATAACTTATTTAACATTTAATTAAGAATATTGTTCTTTCAGGGGAAAAAAAAAAAAAAAGAAAACTTTATTGTTATAGTTAAAACATTATTAAATAAAATTATAGCAGTAAAACCAAGTTGACCTGCTTCCTAACAGTGTCTGTTTGGCAGTCATTGTTAGATACTTGAGAATAATGTGTGAATCTAAGAGCATCTAGAAAGACAATTATCACAAAAAGGTTTTTGTATCACGTATTTCAGGTGATTAACTAAAATAAATTAAATAAGCCTCTGGAGGTACTTGTGTCTCCCATGTGACTATAGAAAGAGCTTACTTAGCTAGTTCAGGCAATGTGTCTAATTCTAAAACAGAGGAAATTACAAGAAATGAATAGTATTTTATTTGTGTGTCACCTACAATGAACTATAATTTTTTTTGTTTCCTCTGGGAAGTCTGAGTAAAACTGAACATAGTGCATGAGAAATTTTATTTTGATTCAGTAGAGTGTACACTTAAATAAAAAAATACGTATAGAAATTAAACCGGAAACATGATTCTGACAACAACTAATTAAGTACTGTAAAAGGAATGGAAATAAACTACATGACACCCATGGTACACTTAAGAAATTTAATTACATTTTTGGTTTCATATTACTGTCAAAACCAACAAGTAAAGAGATTTCCTTTATAGGCTTTCCTTTACAGGAAAACAGAATGTGAATGAGTTTTGATTCAGATTTTATGTGCACAATTAATTATTTTATTTACAATTAATTATTTTTTCCAGGAAAGTTGCTTAAGAAGATACATCTCCCTTGGCTGACTTGAATGTCAAGCTTTAATCTCTGTATCATTTTATATGTCATGAACATAATAATTTGCAAAGAAATAGAGCAAACAATCTGAAGGTAGATACTAGATATTCAGTGCTTTTAAAGTACACTGCTTTCTTCTGTTGCAGTACTAATTTTCAAATATACCTGCATATATTACTTTGAGATCAATTACAGAGTTGTAAAGGTGAGATAGTTATTGCTGATGAATTAAAGATAAGCATGAATACCCAGAAGAATTAGTAATGAAACAGAGAAAGAGTACACTTCTGTGAAATAAAATTAGGCAAGAGTTTTAGCTATTTGCCACCTTAAAAGTACTAGGGAAAAAAAAATAAAATTGAAACATAATAAAATTTACAAGAGATTTATATTTGGAGAAACAATAATGCAGTTTCAGTCTGGTGGCTACAGTGACAGCTGTGAAGCCCAGCTAAAACCCATAATGATAATTTAAAAAAAAAAAAAAGTGAATATGCTTAATGAAGCATATTGAGAAATGATGCACTCAAGAGCACATACAGATATTCTATTCTGATATTACATTTGTAATAAGGGTAGGGTCAATACAGTCAGTAATGCATTTATTGTTCAAGTACCAAATGGTCCTCCACATTAATTTCTTCAGATATTAATTAATTGCCAATAGTGATTGAAAAGCACAAAATAATGTTTATGGGCTCTCACATACATTTTGTTATTCTGAGAGAACAGGGAAAAAAAGAGCTTTGTAATGAAGCCACAATTTAATTTACAAAACATATTTTAGAGTAAGAGGAGAAAAGAGGAACTTATTTGTCCTAACATTAACCGTGTGCTAAGGTAGCTAATTTTGGTAGAATTCTTGGACTGTCCAATTCAGTAGATACTCCCAAATGTCTCTCTTAGGGTTGGGTGGGTCACCCAGGGAGCTTGAGTAGCTGAAAATAGATGACTAAAATTTTAGTTGCTCAAGTTGGATCAAGGTGAAACAAGTGTGATGATTAAATATCCTCCTACATATCTTGGATACTTAAGCATTCAAACACCTACGCCTTTGTTTATTACTTCTTGGCAGTCAGCTAAAATTGAAAACTATTCATGCAGAACATTTCTTGAAAGAATTAGTGACCATAAATTTACAGTCATTAACTTACTGAGTGCCTGCAGTGTGTGTACCTGGCCAGTTTTGTTTTTTTTTGTGGGAGGGGATACTGCATAGGTGGCTTCTGTGAGAAGGGGCCAGGGGCTTCACCATACCAGACACAGTCAGTTTCAGCCAGCTCCACAATGGACCCGCCACAGGACTTGACTGAGCCTGTCAGACAAGCTGGTGTTGCCTCTGAGGAAAGATATTCAAGAAGAAAGGGCAAAAATGCTGGGCAAAGAGAGAAGGGAGAAACAAGAGTGAGATTACAATGAAAACAGACTGAGAAGCACTTGCCTAGAGAAGACAATTTCAGTGTTATTCTATAAAGTTAACTCTTTCAGTGGTCTTAATGTATGTATTTTTATGGACCACCAAATCACTGAATTAACTCAGGTTAATGGTAAACATCTTTTTGTAAAAATTAGGTTTTGACCATATCATAGAATCATAGAATGGTTTGAGTTGGAAGGGACATTAAAGATCACCATCTTCCAACTGTCCTGACTGTGCAGGGACATTTTCTACTAGACCATGTTGCTCAAAGCCTCATCTGGCCTGGTTTTGAACACTCCCAGGGAGGAATCATCCACAACTTCTCTGTTCAACATATCATTATAGTAATCTACTTTATTTCATTATACTATTGATATATTTGCTGACAGTCATGGGCCAGCAAAGTGTGTCACTGGGACAGAAAAGAGTGCTAGAGTTGGAGGGAAGAGCAGAAGTGTCTGCCGGTTCTCTTGATGAAAGTGTGTTTTACAACACCATGATCTCTAACTTCAGCAGGTGCTTTAGCTTAAACTCGGGAGTATATTGATGTGCATTAGTACAAGCTTAGGATGAGATCCAGTTATAATATATAATCTTTAACAGTTATGTGTAGTGCCATGCTGGTCTAACTGGACACATTGATTTCTTCTTATAGACAGCTTTTAATCAACAACATACAGAGATGAAGAATTCTTTAAAAAAATATATTAATTCAGTGAACAGTGTTGAAGAAAAAAACATTTAGCTCTAATCTTATGAGCATAATTAGACTCATGGCCATTCATAAAACTATTTACAGTTAGCTGAAAACAAAGTTAGAAACATATTCCACTTGAATTACAGAGTCAATTAAACCTTTTGGTAATCTGAAGGTAACTTCCAAATGGCACATGATTTACCTGACCTAATTATATTTTAGAAATTATTTTTATTTTTTTCTGGGATTTGTGTATAAAATATTTATTTTAATCTATATTATAAGCTTTTTTATGAATGTGCAGTTTTTAGTGAGTTGCGCCTTTTCCTTTTTTCTTTCTCTTTTTCCTTTTTGTTTCCATTTTTCTTTTTCATTTCCTTCTTCTTCCTCTTCCTCTTCTTCTACTACTACTCCTTCTTCTCCTCTTTCACTGTCTTTCCTCTTGATTCTAATATAGTATCTTCATGATTTGACATGAAATGGATGAATAGCACAGATGTGACTGTGGAAGAGAATAGGGAAAATGTGTGATTTTTAACGGCAAGAACAGAGCATTGTGTAATATTTTCTGACTGATTTCTCAACTTCAACCAAGGTGGTTGGAGGAATACTGTTTAATCGATTATTTTCTCCTATGAAAGTGCAGATTCCCACTAGAATAAAACAATTCTGTGCCATGATCTCGGTGGGACTGTCATGAATCAGCTTCTTGGATTCATTCTAAAATACCGTTGGATCCACTGGAAATCACAAGCAAATTATTCTGTAAATTAAACAACAAAATCATGGAAGTGAGATACTTAGTTTATCTGCTGATGCTTATTGTTACTTTTCTGGGGAAAAAAAAACCAAACAAACAAAGAAAAACAAAAACAAACAAAAAAACACAACCAAACAAACAAAAAACCAAAAATAACAACAACAAAAAAGTCAAATATTTATTTACAAAATCATTTGCAGTAGAAGCTTTAGCAAGCTCAATATCTTATTAAAAACTTTCAAGTAATAGCTGAGAAGCTAATTAAAACCTAAGGGATACAGAAATCACTGTGTATAAATAACTAATTATTTGAAGTGTCTTAAAAATATCCAGAAGCTTCACAGAAACAACAAGCTAGCTAATGTTCCTGTACTATACATTTTACTTTAATAATGTTGATGTCAGATGAAAATGTCTATGCTTCCAACTTTCTTTTACAAGATAAATTTGGATATTAACCTCATATTCTGCTTCTCTCCATGTCACTACTTAAATATCTAATACAATGTGGATCACAGATTAAAAATTCAGAAAAAAAAAAAAAAGATCATAATAAAAGTTTTATGTTTTGTTTTCTGAAATATATATATATATATTTATTTATCAAGGAAAGCACTGAAACGCAACTTTATAGCAAGATTCTGAACCTGAAATAAATATATAAATACATATCTAATAAATACATAAAATTCATCATACAAAACTGCAATTACTCTTGCACCAATCAATGATTTAAAGGGACCCCAGGGATTTCCATATGCAGAATTACCCTGATATGTCACAGAAGTTACATTTAGGCCTAACACTAACATTATGAATTTTCCTAAATCTGCAAAAAAATACTTTTTTATCTTATCAGTAGTTCAAATTATATCAAAGGAAAATCAAACTCCACTCTGATTTTCTGAAATAAGAGATGATCCCTGTGCCAAATTCAGTGGTAACACAGGGGCAATACAAATTTGTAAAAAAATATGTCTTATCTGAAGCAAAAATGGTAAGACTCTGTAATACAACAGCTTATCATTTAAATTATTAAGTAAGAAGACAAGGAAAAAATCCATGAAATCTGGCAAAAGGCCATGCATCTGGTTTTTAGCATACCATTTCTAATTGAAGCCTATGCATAAGCAAAAGTTATCAAAAAATATTTCAATGAGCTGAAAAAGGCATAAGCTCTCAATAGAATTTGTGTTTAGCTTAGGCATCAAGTGCAGATTATCATGATTTATCTTTTTGACATGAGTGAAATGTTTCACAAGAATTTAATTCTCGGTTGACTGCAATATTTCCATGTATCTTTAATAAGGAGACATGGGAAATAAAAATTTGTAATGCATCTACCAGTCTTGCTGAATACTTCATAAAAAAATATTTTAATATAGCAGAGAATTATGTTCTTGTCTCACTAAGCAGATTTGTTAATCTTCTCCTCAATATTTCATACTTTTATTTCTAAAAAAACCCCAGTATAAAACACTTTGGTTTCACTCTTCTTCCATGTAGAAAACAAGATGCTTTTTTTTCCGCCCTTTTTTTTGTTTGTTTGGGTTTTTTTTTGTTGTTTTTGGTAATAAAATATATAAAAGAATGATGAAGGTATTTAGTATCTTCTTGAAGTTATCCACTGGAAAAATAGAAGCCCTTTTCTGATGCTGTATGCCACACGGAATTATTTTTTATCATATGGTTGCTTTAGCTATGCTGTGAAATTCAGAGATATAACATGAATCTAGGTAATAAATAAGACATGATCTTGGTGGAATTGAGGTCTTATGCCTCTTGCAGAATTGTGAATAAAAAGAGCTTTTTCACATACTTGCAATTAATTGCAAATCTATTCAAACCAATTGTGAAGGAAAATATTTTACTGTATGATTTATAAGCATACTTCATATTTTCTTCTTGCAAAATAACTTTTTTATCTAAGGGAAAAATCATGAAAGCTTTCAGAAAAAAAAAAAAAAATTACTCTGTATGATGAGTAAAATAGTATCCCTTGTCCCATTGTCTCTTTTCTATTTACACATGAGAGATAGAGCTGTTATTCATTGGTTCAGTTTTTGTTGACATTACAGGAAAAATTGTTTCACTTCACTGAAAACTTGAAAGAAATTTCAGTGAGCAGCATGAAGGTTAGTCACTTATTAATCAATCAGCTTTGATTGCAAAAAAAATACATCTTAAGGGAACTTCAGAGACCGGAAAGAAATCTCTGCTGCTGTGTTTTGTGCCACATCCTCTCTGACTACTTATGAGTGTTCTTGTAGGATCCTGCAATGTTATCAGAAACACCTACAGGTCCCTTGGACAGCCACTGACGGAAAACCAGATCAATTTACATTACTGCTAGTAGGGAAAATATGTTAGATAAGGAATCTATGCAAAGTCTGTCCCATTTGTGCTAGACACCTTTCTCAAAATTAAATGCTTTACGTTTAGACAGCTAAATTTCTCTAAAACAGCTTTATCCTGAAGTCCCTAAATTAAGGAAAAAAGAAGAGGGACTAATAGTTCTCTCTGTCCTAAAGAGATAGTAAAGAATGATGAGAGATAAAATACTGAAATGTAAATGTCAGCTACTGCAGTTCATATTTGTGACTTACAATGGGGATACCAGCTTAGCAGCTGCCAGGGTATTTCTGACTACCCATAAACATCAGTAATACAAGTAATTTGTAACAAGCACAAACTGTTATCTACCACACTCTGGGATTTCCACAGACACACTGCCCCCCCCCCCCCCCCCCCCCCCCCCCCCCCCCCTTATTAATTTCTAAGTACATTTCTTCCCCTGTGCTTTAATGTAATACTGTTCAGAATTATTTGCTGGTCTTTTTCAGAAGTTGTTCATTTCAGACACACTTAGTTCACAATACTTTGTTATCCACACTACTTTATGTTTGCAGCAGTTTCCTTGAAGTATCATAGTACTGTTTATTGCTTGCTGAGCATTTAAGCATTTATTTTCAGAAAATCTTTAAGCTTAGTAAAAGGATCCTCTTCATAATGTATTCAGCTGCAAGAGAGAGACAACATTAGAATCTCATTAGATTAAGTTTATAAAATAAAACAATTGCAAGACATAGTCAAGTGGTTCAAAGTAATTGTGTAAAAATTAGCAATGACTTTGAAAGAAGTTTAAGAAAGGAAAAGGTTGAAGTAGTTACATACTTAATAAAGGAGATTATAAGAAGTAGAATATTCTTTTTCAGAAACAGAAAATAAAACCCAGCAAGGAAAATGTAAAGCTATAAGACTATTAAAAACAAAAACAAAAACAAAACAAAACAAAAACAAAACAAAACAAAAAACCAACCACAAAAACGTGAACAACTTGCTATTAAAACTAATATTAAAAAATTCTTCCAGTACATCAGAAATAGAAAATATTCCAGAGAGCTGACAGGGTGATAGATGATCATCTCAGAAATGAAACATTAAGGGAAAGATAAAACATAATAGAAAAACATTCACAACAAAGGAGTTTAGGGAGTTTCTTGTTCCAGATGCTGTCTCTATAGGAGAGAATCTAAGAAAATGCCACACACTGACATGTTAATGGTATACTTTTGGAACAAATCAATAAAAGGCATAGAACTAAAATCTTTCAATGAAAAGTTCTAAGAGGAATCAAACAAGGAATTATCAAACTGTTAACTGGTATATTAAATTGTCTCATCTAAATTTGCCTTATTTTCAGGTGATAGAGAGATGGAAATAATTTTTAGAAAAGGATTAATTCAAGGTAACTCATCTCAAAAGGAATTTAGTAAAACCTAAGGTATTAAATAGAGGCAACAAATATATCTGGATTTTTCTTATGACTTCCATATGATATGAGATTAAAAGTAATTAACACAATAAAAAAATGAAGAAAATGTTATTATAGATCATAAAATCATAAATGTCAAAACAAGATAAGTACAAAAAAATGTTAATTGTATCTTCTAAGACACAAGTTAGTGGACCATGTAGAATGATCCTGTTTGTGGTTAAAAAACAAGTCAAAACCAGTGCTATGTCACATAGCATATAACTTAATTCATTTCAGGTCATAAGATATATGAATGCTAAATTTGTTTGTGCAAGTTAATGAGAATGTTTACACAAAATCAGGATAGTGGGATTATAACTTCTGGATCTAAACCACAGAATGTCCACAGGTATAGTTGTCTTATTCTTTTACTCCTGATCTCAACTGCTGGTCTTGTCATGTTACTGGACTAGATAGACTTTTAGTCTCTTTCGGTATAGTTATTAATTTTATATACTGTAAAAATCTAGTGTTTCTTCAATGTCAACAAAGAATAAAAGATTTAAGAATTCATTCTGAAAATCCATTTTGAATAATATTCTAACAAAAATGTCATGAATTAATAAAATGGATATGCTTGTTTAAAAGGCTTCACATTAAAAGGCTTAGCAAGCTTTACTATAGAATGAGAACTGCAGAAAGTTTAAAACAGAAGACTTCTAATTTAACAACATATGAATTTTCTTTAACTTTACAATTTGTATGTGACTTTCATATGTGAACTGCCTGTGTAATTCCCAATTCTAAGTTGACCTACATTTAATGTAAACCATCTCTAATGTGTTTTAAGCTGACTATACTTAAAGCTGCTGCTTCTGAAATCCCAATAATAGATCTGTGTACAGGCCACAGTCAAAAGCTTTGTCCAGCATAACAGACTTGAATAGCGGAGGGAGCTGCTTGGAGTAAACTGTTAAGCCACTTCATTATTTACCAAAAACAAACAAACAAACAAACAAAAACCCAAACCAAAACAAACAAAAAAACCAAACACAAACCAACCAACCAACCAACCAACAAAACCAAAAACAGAAACAAAAACAAACAAACAAAAAAAAGAAAGCTAATAATACGTGTCTAGATCTGAAAACAACAACAACAAAAACAACAAGAAAAAAACTGAAATGTATTGCTCTGTTATTCTACATAACCATTCTGTTGCCTTCCTTGAAATTCTGCTCATTAAGAAGGCTGGAAAGAGATGGGAACAAAGTAGAAATATAGAGACTTTTGATGTGGTCTGTTTTCTGACTGATTCAAGAAAGTTAGAACAGTAATGCTCAGTATTTTCAATAGCATAAATGACTTTTCACCTGGCTTCACCAAAGACCACAGATAATAATAACATTACTACTTTCTGTTTAGGCTCTTATGAGTTTCCCTGTGATGAGCTGTAGCACTTTAGACCTGCATTTTGAACGGTATTTTTTGAGTGAGCTGCACTTATTCTTTTTAAAAGATCGATCATGGTAGTTACATGGCATGATAACTTTTACATGGTGCTTAGAGAAGTGTAAAATAGAAAAATGCTTAAAAGAAACAAGAAAAATATCAACGAATTAAAAATTAAGAAAAGAGGATGGTCAAAAAGTAGGATATTTGGTTAAAGAGAACATCTCCTCTCAGATTAAAAAACAAACAAAAAAAAAACATGAAAGCCCCTCCCCTCCTCTTTAAAACACAACAAACCATTTAAAAAAAATAAATTCTTAAGCTCTTAGGTTAAAGTCTCTTGACAGAGTGAACATTCAGTAGACTAGCTTGTCTGTTTTTAATCATGAATACGTTGCAATGCACTGTAGCCTATTTTCGTCAGATTTTTATTAGGATTTTTAATTGTTTTTATAGAGGACCATAGACTAAAAAGAGCATTATTCAATGAGTCCATTGTGTTATTACATTGTGCCTACATTTTGTGCCTGTTTGGAAGTATGTTGCACGTCTCATACTGTTATGGTTGTAGGACAAATCTTAAAAATCTGTTTCTTCATGCCCGATGTGTGTTGCAGGACTACCTGTGTCTCTGGATTACAAACAGGAAGAGAAGCATATTCTCTGGCCTCACTGCCTATGCTACATAATTCACAAATTAATCTTCATATGGTTAAAAACTGATTTGGAGTAGATAACCTGACAGAGCTTTCATGCTTAGGATTCTGGGTTGTATTAATTTTTGCCTAGAGGGATTAAAAATGCTTTAGTCTTTAATTAAATATCTTTGAAGTATCTCTGTCTCCGATATCTCTCAGTTGTTTTTTTTTTCTCTCTCCCCTCCTCCCCAAATCACTTCACAATGAAGACTCACAATTAAAAGTTTTGGCTTACCATAAAACATGCATTTATTTTCACACGCCTTTCAACTATGTAGCAAGAATAAATTATTTTGACAGTTTGAATGTGGTGCTAGCATAACAGAGGAGAAGGCATTTTCATCACCTCTGGTGGCCCTGCTCATCAATTCCGCCCTCAACAATTTAGTGTTGAAGACATTAAACCCCAGCTGTGCAAGGGCAATTTTTTAAGTTCCTGTTTTGTTCAGTTTGGAAGAAGGGTCTACCATAAACTAGTTAAGTACCTTACTGACTAGATTTTCTGACTAACTCTATCAGAAAGTATTATTTCCTCATTGCTTTACTTGGATTACCACTCACAGTGCTTAGAAGTTTCATGCTTCTAATTTCACAAGATAATAATTTGTTGAGTTTTCCCCTTCAAATGAAAGGATTATTTATGAAGGAAACCAAGGAAAATACTTGATGTTTTATCACCTACAGTATGAGAAAGTAGAGAAGAAAAAAATATTGAACATGGTGACCTGTCCTTTCTAACTGCATCCTGACCACATGCATGCAAGTTTGCCACCACAACTAGCACCTCCATTTTCATATTGTCACTCACTCATCATTGTAAAACTTCATTCCAACAGTAGTAGCCGTGACCTGAGGAGCACCCACTTGAAACAATTACTAGAGTGACTGTGCTTTGCTGTATCACTCCCATCTTCCCACTCCCTACATGGTACTGAAAATAATTTGTAACAGAAATGAAGCACAATGAATCAGCTGCCTCTTTGTTCATTCATATCTTCTACACCTCTACCTGTTTAGAAAGGCATATATTGCTGGATGTTACGGCATCAGCAGATGGAACTCTTTGTACTAACTTTGTAAAGCATCCATTTGTAAACAAGAGGCCCCACTAGAGCACCAAGCCCCATAAGGTTAAGGCCTCAAATGGAGCTTTGCTACGTCCTGTTGGGATAGCACAGAATTCATGGAGATTTATGTATCTTACATATAAAATAGGTGAATTCACCATTGAAAAAGAACACTACACCATTGCTTGCTTGAGACTACTAATTTGATTAAGGTATTCCCTTGGATCATACAAGATAATCAGACTTTAGTTGTAACTGTGTAAGTGTGCCAATTTATTTCCTTCTGGGAAAACACTAATGAATAACATAATTGTAATAAACTGCTATATAGTAGTACTTGCTATCTTTCTAGATACTCACAGAGACAAGGAATTCTCTAGAGATGAATCATAACTCAGTCACAAAAACCTCACGATCAAACTACCTTGGAGATGCTGCATGTCTATTCCCATCCTCTTACACAGGGACTCATAAATAAGGTTTTTGTCCACTGGGAATGTGATGTTAATAGTGAGTATCATGAGCAATATGATAAACAACTTAGTATGAAAATTATAAAGGAAGATGAGAAAGACATAGACTACTTCTTAGTTATTTTTGGAAACTATTGCAATATTCAAGAAACTCCAGTGTGAGGAATTCAAGATAGCATGGATGGTCCAAAGACTATTTTCTGTTATCCTCTGTCTGAAATAAAATAAAAACATTTCCTCATTGTGATGAATTTATAATCAAAATCTGTTCTGAATTGCCATATTATTCCTCTAGAAATTCTGTGTTATGTGCAGAAGGATTTCTTCTGCTGAACTGATGAGAAGATTGTGAAACAGAGCTACTCTTTCAGTTCTGCCTCCTCATTGCTTCTGTTTGGTCTCTGAATATAATTCAAGGGCTAGTAGCAGGGCAGAAAAAGGAGAAATAACTAGTGGATCTGTACAATGGCGAATTTGGAAGTGCTAGCACTTCATATTAAAAAAATTACCAGAATAAGATATATTTACATATTTACAAATATCTAAGTCTACTATTTAACAAAATTATATCAAAATGTAGGCATATCATGCATCTTCAAAATAAAAACAGAATTTGCAGACATGATAATGTAAAAAAAAAAAATATTCCTGGTTCACATCTGCTATTATATTTCACTTTGATCTAAAGATAATTGAAAATTGGAATGCATTTTGCAGTGCCAATTAATCTAGATTTAAGAACAGGTTACGAAGGTTAATTTAGACTGAATGTCAAATAGTCAAAAGAAAGTTTCTTGCCTGTACCAAGAGAGCTAATGCATACAGTAGCATTGTTTGTGCCAGTGAAATCGACCTGGTTGCATTCCTTGCTGAAGGCAACCATATCTGCCAGCTTATTAAGTATCAAAATATTATACATAAAATTAATTGAGAAAACTATCACTTTATAAAAGAGATTCATCCATGAAGCTCATAATTTAAGCTGGATGATTTGGATGCATAAACGCGACTGGTCCCACTATCAACATTTTCATAGCTATACAGAATGACTGATGAAACACAAACAAATGAAAATAGTTTGGGTTTTTTTGAACACTGTTCTCCTTCTCTTATGCCTTTTTTGACAGCTCAAATTGAAAACATGCTGTGCTTCCTCTGTAGCTGACCTACAAGGGGTACTATGACAAGATGTAGGGCAGCTGTGAGAGACTGAGCAATAGCTGGGAGCGGTGTAAAGGGGAGCAGGAGGAGCTGTCGCTTCAGCATTTGTTTCTTGTCAGAAATTCAGAGTGAGCTGTATAAAAGAGTGTTAAAGATTGCTCTTTTGGCCTGTTTCATTCTGAATGCTGTAATAACTCCTTATCCACACAGTTTACACAATACCTGGCCAGAACGTCAACCGTGCAACAATCTTCACTTCTCAAAGTGTGACACAGACGTACTGGAGGTATTACTCCCATTGGCTTTACGGGAGTATTTCACTCCTATTAGGATGCTCATATGAAGTTTAGCATCAGAGCTTTCATTGCTACCATATTGAAATATGAATGCTAGTACTATTACAGTATTCAAAGATCTAACAAAAAAAACCAAAACCATTTCTAACAGAAATAACCTTAAACCAGAAGACACAAGTATTCAAAGATTAGATTGATTGGTAAAATGATTTTGTGTCACCCTCTTTTTACCAAAGTTATGTTAACTTTTTTTAAATATGATTTTAAATTTCAGTGTCTGTATACAATCATATTGACTTGAATTAAATTTTTCAATGATATCTTCAAAACACTGTATGTTTTAGGGTTAAAAATGCTGAACATGTTTAAAACTAAACCTAATTTTAAGCATGGAAACGTTTGGCTAAATAGTTAAAACTCTACTTCAGTCTTGAACTCCTACTTCAGTCTTCTGTCTGTAACTAATTGTGATTTTTTGCTAACCAAACAAAAGAAGTTCTCTCCAAAATACCAGAAAGAGCAGCCCCCCCCGCCTTTGTAGTTCCTCTTTTTAGTTCAAAATACCTCAAGTCTGTACTCTGTTGGGTTAGAAGAGATAATTAAATCAGAACTATGTACAAATATAGCTAAATACCATATGTAAGTACAAGTGAATGTCAAGAAGTCCTGTCTTACCCTGTTTCCTCAAGTTGGAGACCAGTAATTCTTCTGATAATAAATTTAGTTGGGGGTCCCCAGCTTACAGTTTTGGTAGATATGTAAATGCAGGTGGGTACTTTCCACTGATCAAAGGAAGACAAGAGATTATGAAATCTATTTCTCAAAATAATCTGAAAAAATATATTAATCTGAATTTTAAAAGTTCTACCTGTGATTCACATGTGTAGAACATGGTTTAATTCCAGCTCCACACAGCCGCTCACTCATTCAGCACCGGTAGGAAGGGGAAGTGAATCAGAAGGGTAAAAGTGAGAAAACTCCTTGCTTGAGATAAGGACAGTTTAACAGGTAAAGCAAAATCTGTGAGCACAAGCAAAACAAAACAAGGAATTCATTCACTACTTATTGGCAGGCAGGTGTTCAGCCATCTCCATGAAAGCAGGGCTCCATCACATGCAACAGTTACTTGGGAAAGGTATCATCACTCTGAATGTTCCCCTTTTCCTTCTTCCCCCAGCTTTTATTGCTGAGCATGTCGCCATATGGTATGGAATATCCCTTTAGTCAGTTGTGGGTCAGCTGTCCCAGCTGTTTCTCTTCTCAACTTCTTGCACATGCCCAGCCTACTTTTTTGCTGGGCACCGTTAGAAGCAGAAAAGGCCTGATGCTGTGTAAGCACTGTTCAGCAATAACTGAAACATCCCTGTGTTATCAACACTGTTTTCAGCACAAATTCGTAACAGAGTACCATACGAGATACTATTAGAAAGCTTAACTCTATCCCAGCCAAAACCAGTACAAGTCATGAGTTTATAATAAAATATTATCTGCATTCCCTTGTAGTTTTTATGAACAAAATAGGTAATTGCACAATTACACAAGTAAAGAATATTTGATTTCCTGTGCTTGTACTAACATTTGTGTTCTGCATATGCTCTATTACTATAAACAGAAATCTAAAAGGAGGGAAACGTTTAAACTTTTGCTGAGTTTGACACTCAGCAAAGGAAGTTCACTAAAACACATGTCTGGGACTACTATCCATTCATTCAGTATAACACAGAGTGATAATAAAAAAAACAGCTCTTCATGGATGTGTTGTAAAAATCTAAATTATTTTGGGGGGGGGGGAAAGAAAAATTAAAAAAAACAAACCCCTGAAATTTGGGAGTTAAAAACCAAAAAGGTTACTCTGTTACAAATGTAATTAAGAGAACAACAAAAATAAAGAGAACATTTTGACAAGGAGGATTTCAGAAAGCTGTAGCTTATTTGATATGCAAAAATGAAGGCTGAAAATGCTTGTGTATAAGTAAATCAGGGAAATAAACACACAGAAAAGAGATACTTCAGTTAGATGTCAATTCTTGCACAAGAAAAGGTAATATGAATTTTCTACAAGAAACATTAAGATGGAAATTTTCAGAAAGATTCTGAACAGAACAGAGACGTTTTGCAATGGCTTTCCAAACTGAATGCTCTCCAAATGGAAAGTTTAAACAGTAGATTATATTACATGCTATTACTTATGTATTTTACTAGGAAAAAAACCACAAAAAGCAAACAAACACACATAGAGGATGTATTATTATTATTCAGCTTTCTTTGCTTTCAATGAAGTAGATGTTACTATTGAAGAAATACAAAATGCAGAAAAATGCAGATAACCAATTTTTAAATGTGTGTAGAAGAGGAATATTTATCGAGTTTTTAGGTGGATTTGGGTCTTGGAATGCGGGTAATCAAAAGTGCATACTTTATGCTATTGTTTTATTTGTATTTATATGCTACATATTCATATATTTACATGCTACTCTTTTACTTTACTCTGTATATGCCATTAATAAGCTTCTAGCACAAATAATGCTGAATACCCTTAGTGTAAATAAGAATCTGTCGCATTCGTAGTCACATAGGATTAGCCATTAAGTAGGAATTTTAAAGGTATCAGTGGCTTCAATCCTTAAGTTCAATAGAGATGTTACTATTGGATAAGAAGTCTCATTTGTGTTTTATTTACACCTTTTATACTTCCAATGATATATCACTCTTGGAAAAATTATATTTAATTTGTTCAACATCAGTTATATCCAGACTTTATAGAATGTTTTGGGGATGTTTCAAAGTGTGTGTGTATGTTCTATTTGATATTCATCCTTGTCAGATAAGAAAAGAAAAAATAAATCATTTTTCTACAGGTATTATGTGTACAACAATATTAAAGAAACATTGAAAAATTGAGACAGCTTTCTTAGAGGAAAGATTTTGATAAGTTTTACGGTATTAATGCTAATAATGTACCATTAGTTTTCAACTACTCCTAATTATTTCACATTTTGATAGTTTATATCTTAAATATCTCAACACATGAAGGAATCTGTAGCATTTTTTGTTTCTTTTTTTTTTTTTTTTCCTGTTAGCTACACTTCTGTGGAAAAAATGTTGAAGAGTATACTTACTTTTGCAAACAAACAAGAAATTAAAAAAAAAAATAAAATAAAAAGAGTTGCAATAGCCTGACATTATTTTCTCTTCTGTCAGCTTTCTATTATTTTTTATGTCCAAGTTTTGTTTTTTAATAGTAAATGTTTTGCATCAAAAGGCTGACTTGTGCAGATGGAATCAAGGGAGAAGATGCAGTTTGCCTAGTATGTCTGGTCTTTAGAAACTATGAAATCTTAAAAAGGCTAAAATTCAAGGTCCACAAGTGAGATGTTTGTCAAATGTTCAGCATTTATTTACTCAAGCTTTGATGGGATTTTTTTTTTTTTAAACTGAAATTATTGAGCAAAAAGGAATAGTAACTCAGCAAAAGATATTGCAGTACTCTATGACATATATATATATATAAAATAACTGGAATAAAACTAGCATCATCGCATGACTGTAAACAAGAATGTATCATTAAGAAATGTGAAAGTCTAATTCAGAAATAATGCTATAACAGCAAAGAATGTATGCCTTTTCATGGGCAGTTCTGCAGTTAACTATTGATAAATTTTGCTCATCTTCATTCTGTAGCTAAAGGCTGATAAGATTCTACAAAGAATTAGCAAAAGCAACAGAGAAGACATGGCTGTTTTGAACATAAAGGGGTGTTCAAACCTGGGCTCAGAGATAAGGAGCCAAAGACAGCTACTCAGGCAGATGATTCTTTAAAATAAACAAAGATATATTTGTTCAAGCACAAATCCTTTAAGTGTCTGCACTTCTAATGGCTAATGTAAACCATTGAGTGCATTTCAAAGCAGCAGAGTGAAGCACAGGGTAGGTGGCACCTGTTTTGAGTTCATTACAACCAAAAGCAATTTGCCAGAGTTTAGAAAACTCTCATTTTGTTAGTATGATGATTCATTGAATCTTCTCATGTCAAAGCATGTGCTAGACTGCATATTTAAAATACTTTCAGCCAGTTCCATGAAAAAACTCAAAACATGCAAACCTACTCAGCCCTACTTGGGTGCTTAAGTACAACCTGAAAACAATTTAAAAAAAAAAACAAAAAACAAACAAAAAAAAAACAACCACAAAACAAAAACTCAAACAAACAAACAAAACACAAAACAAAAAAAAACAACCAAGCAAACAAACAAAAAACCACAAAAAAAATGAAACAAGAAAACAACCAAACAAAACAAAACACACACTTCAGTAGTTGCATTGCTCCAGGGGCATGCAAAATCGTTATTAAAGCTCAGGTGGTAATGAGAGAACTGTGCCTGCTCAGAGCACAACAGTCCTGAGCACATGGTGTAACTTAAACCTAACTCTACAAAACATTTAGAATAGGATTACATTCTCCTTTAAATATCAGCTGGTCCAGAAAAAAAAAAAAAAAAAAATGTGAAAAGCAAGGAATGTTTAAAAAAGAGACAGGACCAGAGATGGAAACCCAGGAAAAAATAAGCCCCAGTATATAGATTCTGAATTAGATTGTGCTAAATTACGAAAAATTTTATCTAGAAACAATATGGAAATGAAAGACATTCTTCTTTCATACGTCTTTTCTGAGTACTCATCTCTAATCAAGTAACTGATGTATCCATTTTATTCTTTACAACCTATTCCGTGATATGCAATATTTAAAGTCAGAATCAGATTTATAAAATTTATCTCCTAAATTTTTTGTAAACTCTAACCAGAATGAGGCAGGAATTCACAGGTCTAAGTAAAAGAGAAAGTGGAGAAGACACTTTGTGAACTAAGGATGTTGTCTTCTGAAAAGGAACAAGAAAATCAGGAAAACTAGGCAAGACAAAACAATCCTTTAAAGAAATGACTCAGAAATTGGTGTAGGTTTTCAAAAATTATAAAGCTACATTTAGGTGTCCAGAAGGAGAATTGTCTCTTGTTCTTGAATCATGTTGGCTAGCCATCAAAGAAGATGTCTTTGGTATTCTATGGCATCTACAATGACACTAAAGGGCTAATAACTACATCTCCACTAATTACAAAAAGAATTCCCATGTCTAACATTTCTGGATAAGAGCATGTCAGATGTAGTAGCTGAAGCCTGGTTTCTATATCTACACAATGAAATTTAACTATATCAGTCTCAGCCTGAATCTTACCTTATTTTGGTTTGGTTTGGTTTTGGTTTAATTTTTCTAACAGCTAATTAACAAGAGAAAATATGGTGGTCCTTACGTAGAAATTAGTTGCAACCAAACTGAAGATCTATCTCTTGCTGAATCAGTACATTAAATATTCTTCCTCTGTTTTTGAATGGTTTTGATTTAATTGACTTGCTTCTCTATGTCTAAACAGATTGGAGTGTACAGAAAGTAAAGTCAGATGATGTGTTTTACCCTTCCTTTACCCCAAAATTATATAGTTAAGGTTCTATACTCAATAAATAGAAGTTTTCCTCCTGAGTGACTGCAGTTTGAAAATCTTTGAGGCTGTACTACAATGAGGAGTTCAAATGTAAAATTTGGGCATTAAAATATTTGACCTAAATTTTGGCTGAAATAATTCACACTGGGGCATTTTCAAAAACAGAAGTTCAGTAGTAACTTTCCATCTGTAAATAAGTAGCTGACTGATTTTCACAAGTACTGAGCATCTTTACTGCTTACCTGTTTTTCCTGCTAAAAAAGATGTACCATTCATGTGCCTCAAATCAGGTACCTTAAACCTGGATCTCAAAGTCTGAGCTAGTTACTAAAAATTCTTATAATAATCTTTGGAGAGAAATGCATCAGTTCAAAAGGAAATTCATACAATTATGCAACAAGAAATATTAGACTGATCAGATTAATTATTATCTATAAGTAGTAATTTCCCTCATTTGAAATAAAAGCATCATTAACTTTATCAGCTGCAGAAGTCGGCTTTTTAGATAAGTGAATCTAGGGTTAGTGTTAAATCTAAACTCAAGGATTCTATTTTTAAAGACACCTTACTTTGTTCATAATAATTAATATTCATCTGTTGATATTGCTGTTCTGAAGGAACTTAAAGCAGGCAGCTCAATGAAAATCCCAAACTGATCTTCTTTTTACTCAGATTTTTACTGAGATAGAATTCTGGAAACCTTCACCTTAACTGATCTTAAAATTTACATTTAAAACATTTTAATAAATAGTTCTCATTTATGAGCGACAAAATGGAGAGGAGAGGAGAGGAGAGGAGAGGAGAGGAGAGGAGAGGAGAGGAGAGGAGAGGAGAGGAGAGGAGAGGAGAGGAGAGGAAAGGAAAGGAAAGGAAAGGAAAGGAAAGGAAAGGAAAGGAAAGGAAAGGAAAGGAAAGGAAAGGAAAGGAAAGGAAAGGAAAGGAAAGGAAAGGAAAGGAAAGGAAAGGAAAGGAAAGGAAAGGAAAGGAAAGGTCTGATTAATGAGTACTAAAAAGTAGGAAGAAAAACAAATTGTTAGTCTTGCTGCACAATGAATTAAAACCTGGTTAGACAAGTCGAGAAATTACAAAGGATTGTTACAGAAGATTTTATATACAGATGAAGGAAATATTTCTATAAGCAGCTAGTAGACACATGTTCAGATCAGTGGAATTATACAAGCAATCTTGATAGAACCTACGTGGCTGTGTAACTGCCATACTGTTGGACAGCAATGGTAAACTATCTTGGGTTTTTTTGTTTGGTTGTTTTTTTAAGATTATTAATTTTTTTTAATTTTGTAAACAGAACAGATAGAACTTTGTGAGTGACTGAAGATATAAAAGCAGTGCTGTGCACTGTGCTAATTGGAGAATAGGAACAGAAAAAGAAAATTCATACTAGAATATGGAGGTACAAGCTACATTACATTTTGGCTCAACTAGATAACTCCCCATCAATAAAATGGTATTCCATGTTTTATACTTCAGTGAATTAAAAAAAAAAAAAAAAAAAAAAAAAAAAAAAAAGTATTGTTCATTGTTTTTTTTAAAAGAAATTTGATTTGAAAGCTGAAGAGAAAGTCAGACCTGCTCATGTACTTCTCAGTCTTTCAGTCAGGTTATGTCTATATGATTGCCTTTATTTTTATTTTTTTTTTTTTCAATTTAATTTTCAGACCTCTCTTAATCATTTTTGACACTAGTAAACTTTCTTCCCTTTTTCTACAATCTCACTTTTCTGTTAGTAGTATAATGATCAGAATCAAATGCTGTATTATGGCTATAAAACATACTTCTGCATACATACCATGTTCAATTCAGTGATGTTGCTTGCAGTATAACATCCTATATGAGTATCAAAACAAAGTCTTTAGCGCCTCCAGGCCATTTATGAAAATGTCTAAAAATATTGTACCTAACAATATAACACTTCATTGCACATCTTCTGTTTACCTTTTACTTAGTACACTGTTCATGGGGGTTTTCTCCTTGAATTCAGATTTTATAGTGTAATAGTATCAATCAATTTTTTTTCTCAAAAATACAAACCTGTAAACTACATGTACTGAGATTCTTTCTCATCAGAATATCTTAGGATCTGTAATAACAAAAGCAGTGGATAAATATGAAACATTACAATTTTATAGATACACTAGCTTCTTTTATAGCTATAGAGAAAGGTAATAGACATCGTAGCTTAATATCAAAGTTTTCCTAAAATTGAAAAAGGGATGTATACTCTTACAAGCCAAAAGAAAATGAAGTTTAATTAGAATTATGAGTGTGGAATGAGTATAGAATAGATTACTGAGAAAATTATAGTATATGCCTACTACTCGTATGTTGCACTGAGAGTAAAAACACACTTGGAAGGGAATGTATGAACTATGTATGAATGTATGAAGGGAATGCATTTACTATTCAAATGTGAGAATAAAATAATTTTGAAATAATTTTGAAGTATTAAAAAGTCAGACAGTCCAAAACCATCGATTAGCACTTTGTTCCATAACTCTGAGAAAAAGATATATAGGTTGCTAAAAATTCTGCACTAAAAGTAGAAAACAGGGAATCATATTATGCTAGCAACTGGCCTATTTTTCTTGAATTGTTCCTATCTTCCAAAAAATTAACGGGTCCTAAGAAGTTGTTAGTTATGATGTAAGTCATGCAGAGTCCTTTTCATTTTTCTTCACAGAGTAGTTTCAGCCTAAGGGAATAATTATTGTCTAAATAATATTAGGAAGAAAATTAGAAATCAAGGAAACAAAACCAAACAAAAACAAAAAACAACCACAACAAAACCACAACAAAAATAACACTGATTCTGTGTTATTGGTCTTAAATATAACAACATATAAAAAACATATAAAGCTGGCCACATAAATGTTACAAACCTTATATTTTCAGATTTTCAAGGTTATTGTTTAAAAAGTATCATTGGTGAGAAAAGCTGTTTTATTTTATCATGCCTTTATATTATGCTATTACATTTCCATCAAGTTGCATTTTAGATCAAGATAGGCTATTCTATAATCTTTTGGAACTAACTCTGAACAATTTAATAGACATTACTTTTTACTGATATTTTGTGTTTGTAGATTGCATTTGTGTAGCATCAACAGTATGAAGAAAGGAACATATTCACTTGCACTGAGGAAGAAATAATCCAAATAAGCTATCTGTTGCATTTAATATTAACATTAAAGTTTTCAAGATTTTCTGAAAACTGTGTCAGAAATATAAGGGACTGGTTTTGTCCCAGGAAATATAGGTATTATTCATCTTACAGCGTAAGTCATATGTATTACAAACCAGATCATACCATATGTTGAATTTGATCCTGAAATCATTCTGAGTGATTCAAGTTTCTTTTAGGAGTCCACTCAGCTGCGATAATCAATGCAAAAGATAAAACTGATATAATGAAATAAAAATACTATAAAACAGCATCAGCAAAAAAAAAAGCCATACTGGGTTCCTGTATAGATTCTGTATTTTCCGATTCATAGAACCATTAACTTTTTATTTTAAATGACAACTAACTTAAAATAAATGTGAAAGACACACACACACAAAAACCAAACCAAAACAAAACACAAGCCTGCAAAATACGTTTATATAAACTCTCATAACCTCTTTTGTTACTCTTTAAGAAAGAGGGAAGAAAGCAGGAAGAAAGGAATATACAGGCAAGCACGCTTATGTGCATATATACAGAAATACAACATGGTTTTGGGTCTTCTAAATGCTTTTTTCATGTATGTGCTGTAAGAAGCCAAACAGTTCTAAAGACTTAATTTTTGTAAGCATGTAGATTTTTCTCCACACTAGCTGAATTTTTTTAAATTCAAGAAGGCAGAATGCAAAGCCCATGAAAACAGGAGTAAAAAAAAAAAAAAAAAAAAAAAAAATTCTGCAACAACATAGATTATTTTAAGGCATAAAAGTGGTAATGAATGAATGTGAGGACAAAAGGAAGAGAACAGAACTTTGTAGATGAGGACAAAACATTCAGTATTTCTGCCAACAAGTATGACCTCCTTTTGAAACATCTGCTTACAGACAGGGAAAGAAATGTTCTGAGCAGTCTGACATTTTGTAAGTGAATATTTAGTATTAATAAGCAGATAGATTAAAGAAAATACTTTATTAGAGGAAGAGAAGACTAATAAAAACTAGTGACCAAGAGTTGTTGTTTATAGACGAAAACTAGTGTCAGACTTACATTGGTGTATTGAGCACTACAATATAACAGAAAAATCGTGAGGAGGAGTAGGTCTAGTGAAATGTTCATAGCTGGATGTCCAAATGCTTGAGGGCTTGGCACCTTACAAACAAAAGATAGATAATACTGCTATGCACAGATCTATGGAATAAGTATAAAACAGTTTATATTTAGTGCCTATATTGGGTACTAAATAAATCACTTCACTGACAAGCCATTTTATGCTTATGCCAGAGGTGGCGCAATCCCTATTCAGGAAAATGCCTTAGAAATTTGCAGCCACATAACTATGCTCTCCCAGGCCTGAGTTTTCCTGCTGCCTTCCTGCAGTGTGCTTCTGAGGCCTACACCTGCTGTGGGATTCGTGAGTATACAGAATAAAAGAACATTAATTTCAGCATTGTTGTTGTTCATTTCTGAATGCAAATCTGTTCCCCTTATTTCACATAATAATTTGTGAGAATAGAGAATAAAAGCCACAGTAATTCAGCCACTGTAGAACGTAAAATGCCAAGATATTCAGAGTGCTTATTCAGAAGTACAGAATGCAAAGAAGTAAAGAATGACTCATAAGGTGATTTCTCAGACTGTGTGTGAGAAGCTACCTGATGAGAACTTGGGTTACCTACCTGGAGAAGCTGAAGAAGGTTTGTGTGCAGATGCTACCAAATCTGGAAAGTATGAAAATATATAAAAAGGAAGCAATATGAATGAAGAGGAAGACACTTGGTAGCATCATCCATAGGGATATATACATGAAGCAGATGCCACATGATGGTGCTGAAGAAATGGAAAAAAAAAAAAATGTAGGTAATACTAGCGAGAAGGAAGAAGAAACATAAGGAAAGCAACCAAAGAATCACTGATAAAATACAAAAGAGAAGGAAAGGTCAATTACAAGATCTCCTAGAGAAGAAGCAGCAGCAGCAAGATTAATTGCACAGGAATTTTGACTGGGCAAGAAGGTTGCCGTGATTAGATTAAGGGTCAGTTTCAGTGAAATGAAAACCTGCTTATGTGGGAGACAATCTGGTGCTACAGATTGTCTTCCAATGTTGCTCAAAGGAGTGCAGCAGATATAACTCTGAGAAGGAGACAGTGAGATAGAAGCAATTATAGAAAATAATTTAAGCGTCTAATAAACAACAATAATTCTGCAGTGATTACACTGGATCAATTTTTATTGTCTACTGGAAAGCAGAGAAGAACATTCTTTATGTATTGTACATATTTTATCAAAATGGAGAAGGCATATAAAAGAAAATGAAATGAAGAAGATGGTAAGTGGCATAGAAAAATTACAGTTGCAATATATTTTCCTTAATTAAACAGAAGATTCATTACAAAGGCGGCTTTAGAAATATTTTGAAAACTTTTGAACTATTTTTTGTGTTAGTAATTATGTAATTAAATGTATTTTATCATGCACTTCAAAAGTATTACTTTGTCATATTACTGACACTGCTTTCATGTTAAAAATAAGACTTCTGAACTGTCTTGCTTTATATCAGACACATTAGATCAGTAGCTTGTCTTTTGCTACTATGTGGTACTGATAGCAGTTATATTACTCCATAGTTTGGAACATTTCACTTTTTTGATTTAGTATTTAACAAAATGCCATTTTCCAATGAAAATGCTGGTGACAAATTTCTGATTTCATCCATATATGATGTGATTTCAGTGTGGTAAAAATTTCCGGCAAATTACATTCAGATAAGGGGTATGCAGTGTGAAACATCAGATTCACCAGAGGAAAATACTAGTAAATAATACTTGTGCATTTTAATAATGAATAATAAATCAAGAGGAAATTTTTAATACTCTTACATTTTATACTTTTATATACTTGTTGCTATGTATATATAAATCTAAACATGTAATAAACATGTTGTGGAATACATGTATGGTTAATTTTTCTACCTGACTTTTAATACTAATTTGTTCTAGAAATAAACTAACAATCCCTTTCTCCCAGTGTATTGGAACTTAAATATTTACCATATGTAATTGTTTTCATAAAAAAATAAATTACCTGGATCACAGATGAACCTGTATTGTTAAAAGGAAACATGGGAGTTTTTATTATGTTTATTCTGTTGTTCTATGAAGAAGATGTATATTTATCATCCCAGCTCGTACAACACAATTTTGTTCATACTTATTGCGATTACATAGAATGAGTTTTATTCAATTACTGTTGTGCTGAATAATATAGTATTTTAACTGAACAGAAAACTAAAGCAGAAATGAGTGTAGTTTGTTCAAATAGCAAAATGCTGCCCACTAGAAGAAAATAGAGCTTCAGTGACTTCAGGCCCCCAAAATGGTTGTTTTGAATAAGATTAAGTAGCCTTTATTCATTCTAGAATTTATGTATGTAAACAATTCCCTTGATAAAAATTAAGCAACTAGAGATTTCCAGTCTTTCCTTGGGAGTATTTCCCTTAGGGTAGCAATTGTAGAACCACCTTGTCATGACATATCTCTGCAGAACAGATGATTTACCATATCTAATAACTGAATTGAGAGAAGGTGACGCAAAACCCTTTTCTCATTTCACTTTTTCTCTAACTGGTGTGAAAGTTTTGGTAAAATGTGAGAGACAATAAGATATAGAAATCTTCATGTGGTATATCACATGCCTTTTGAAGACTATAAATGAATGTTAAATTTTGAATTTGTCACCCTAAGCTCTTTTTCTAGGCAATATGTTTTTTTGACACAACATACTAGACTTCTTACCCATAGATGCACTCCGTCTGGTTACTGAGGCTGTGAAGCTAGCAATAATAATTCCTTATAGCTTGGTATTCATTCTCCATTTTTACAGTATGCTGTACTCCCTGTTGGACAAAGAACAAACATCAGAACTTCTTGCTGACACACCTAGGATATGCAAGGTCTGTACTTTTTCATGTTAGTCAAGCAAGAAATATAGACAATTCCCATGAGTGAGAATTTTGTATTCCTGCTGACACTGCAAGTTGTTTTCCTTCTGAAGCTCTGCTGAAGAACTCAACATCTTTTGCAGCATAGATTATATAACTACAGAATGGGTAGAACTGTTTCAGCTTTTAAATCCTTTATCTCAGTCCATAGTACTAAAGCTAATATCCACAGTCATTGAAGAGAAGACTGGTGACTGAAGGGAAACATAATAAATTCAAAAGATCTGCTGACTTTAACAGATTGCATAAGAAAAATATCCCAACCTCCTCATTTGCATAAATAAGTACATGTAGACAATGCGGTTCTGATATACATTCATATGAAGTATTATTTATTTAGGTGAAAAGTATGTGAGATAGTTCCTTGATCTTTAGGTAGTTAGCTAGTCCCTTTTTTCCTTCTTGCTTCTAGTTACTAATTTCATTAGAAGATAGATAAAATTGCCATAGATGTTTATTTTTAATATTCATCTTGTTTTTAGTATTTAAAGCATTAGTGTTATTTCTGTCATATATAATGAGATCACGAGTGACAGAGTAGTTATTCATGTGACAATTTTTGTCATTAAGTATACAGTCTTCTGCATTAAAAGATTTCTGATTTGTGGTACAGTATCTTTACTGTGAGGTGTCTGAGGAGTAATCTATAAAAAATGAGTTTGAGATGATCTTACAAAGATAAAAGAGACAGTGCCTGAAATGTATCTTGTACTATATGCAGTCACTTAAAAAGAGAACTGATGGCATAGTATGTATAAAGCATTAACATTCTGATTTAGTAGGCTTTCAAATCCATTTTGCACTGAAAGAAATTATTTTATGCAGTACTGAGCAAAAGAAAATCAAAACCACTTATCTTTAATTTAAATACAGAGATATTGGAGATGAAATGACTTTTCTTTTAAGAAAACATTTCTGAAGTAGCTTGTCGTATAAGAAAAAAAAAGAAAAAAAAAATAAAATAATACACTTACAACATGAATGAGGAAAGAAAATTGCCAAATTAAAATTTTAGGTGTTGATGAAGTGTTCATTTCTTCTAAGCATATGGGCTCTTAAAACAGAAACAAAAAACTCAACAACAACAAAAACACCAAACTAACCAACCAACGAAACAAAAAAGAAACTTAAAAACTTAAGTCCTGACATCCCTCAAAACTGAAACCAACCAAAAACCCCCAAACAAATGAACAAAAAAAAATGTAACCTAAAGAGTCTCTTTTGACTATATAAGTATCTTTTATATAAGTATCTTAGTACCTTCATTAATACTGTCTTGTAGAAATGAGCTAGGGTAACCACTGGACTGTTTTTATTTGACTTTTAAATGAATTTTTAAATGAATAAGAAGTGAAAAGGCTACATGAATGGTAGGTATTACTGACAAAGAAAGGAGAAAACATGTACTGAGATTTTAAACTGCTAGACAATCCAATTTTGGAGAAAGAAATTGAATAACTACAAGTCAATTAGGTAAAAATTTTAGAACACCTAAACATCATTAGGCTATCTAGAAAAGTACTTTCACTGTATTTCTACCTCTTCCTCTACTTCCTTTTTAACTCCAGGTCTTCTGATATGTATCCAGTCAACACCCTGCTCATATCATCATTCTCTCTGTATTGTGGCATGAGAGAGCTCAAAATAATTTTGAAGACAACTGTCATTAATGTCCTAGAAGAAATTAACATTTATGAGACTGAAGTTTAAATTGGATCTAAAATAAATTTTTACATGTAGTAATATAGAGTGTACCAAAAGTGGCCTAAATTAAAATGTACATAAACCTTTCTCTGTCAGATTAGCAGATTTTCCAAACAAAATAAATAGAGCAGATTTAACCTTATTTGCTTCAAATAAAACAAGGGGAGCAAAAAGAGAAACTATGAAGCTACAGGAAATTTACTAGACAAGTTTCTCAATTATTTGTTGTAGATTGATTTAATATGATATTTCTATTAACAGATTTGGCATTAAAACCAATAATTTCCTGATCACAATGGGTGGAGAGGATCACTGTTGCAGAGGATGACCAGGCTATCTTGTAAGGAGAACAAATAATCTTGGCAATTAGAGTCATAGACATAAGGTGAAATTCCAAAAGATTAACAAAAAGCTATGAATTGAAAATAAATTCATAAAAAAATAACAGAAAGCTCTGTTCCAAAGTAGGCAACTGTTTTACTTGAAAATGACAGGAAATGAATTAATTATTTACTCATGATTAAAATATATATTTTATAGTAATATAGTAGTCAATAGTAAAATTTGGGAGTATTGATTACTATGTAGCCAAAATTCATTCAGAAGGGAATATGATTTTGATCACCAATTTTCATAAAATATGGATTTGAACAGATGGAAGCGAGCTACTAGTGTGTTCAGGACACAAAACGGTGTTAAAATATTTAACTGAGGAAACTGATGTCAGAAATAACTTACAGACTATATGTGGAAAGCCTTTGAAAAGTTTCTGGAAAAGCTTTTTTATTTAGGGAAAGGCATTTTAAATTAAGAGGAAATGCTTTTTAGGAAAAAAAAGAATATATTCTGGCCATTAAAAAATAAAAAAAAAAATGAAAACAATACATCTCTAAACAGAAACATTC
Source organism: Nesoenas mayeri (assembly GCF_963082525.1). Lineage (NCBI taxonomy): Eukaryota > Metazoa > Chordata > Aves > Columbiformes > Columbidae > Nesoenas > Nesoenas mayeri. The sequence continues at coordinate 162,828,817 of NC_137541.1, forward strand.
TGTCCTAGAGAAGTTTCAGTGCCATACCTGGAGGTGTTTAAATGGCGTTTAGGCAAGATTCTTATGGACATGGTTTAGTGCCAGAGTTAGGTTATGGTTGGACTCAATGATCCTGAGGGTCTCCTCCAACTGAAATTATTCTATGATTCTGTGGTCTACTTGTGCTTTAAAATAAATGTGTGTTATTTTATGAAATTTATTAAAAAATTCATCAGCTTGTTTTATTCATATCTAAGATTTTCTAGCTCCTTGCCCTTTCCTTTCTCCACTGACATTGTTGAGATGTAAGAAATGTAACATGAAATTGTCATGGAAAAATTTCCAAGGCAAAGAGGTAATTAACTTTCTTGGAATGGCAAAGTTGAAGCAAGCTAAAACTGAAGAGAAAACAACATCAACAACAACAAACCACAAATATTTCAATCATTAATTACTACACAGAGTCATAACAATTGAATTAAACCTCACATCTGATATCACCATTAGTATGTTATTATTTATCCATAAATTTACTACTTGGTCTTTTTTATTTGGCTCATTCAAAGTCCTGCAAATTATTTTAAGAGATGAAAATATCTATAAAACTCTCAAACTTCCTACCAAGTTGAGTACATTAAAATGTAGAGAATGAAAGAACACAATAACAAGGTATTTAATATTTTAATAGTTTAAGAATGCTTTAAAGATCAAAGAACTTTTAAAACTCAACTTTTCTACAATTAATTCAGTAAATTTGAAACAAGTACCCTTAGCATGAACCTGTCTCTTTCCTCCATTTAGTTCTTTTCCAAAACAGCTTCCCATTGTCCTTGACTGCTGCCCATTAATCCTACTCTCCACAAATCTTAATTGCAAACAGCAGTGCACCACTTACTTGAAGTCTCTAAAAACTGCTTAACCGTTTAGGCACTGGTACATAATATTTTTACTAAGTCCTTCACACAATGTGAGGGAAATATAAATAGGGATGGGAGGAAAGTTCTTGAAGTGAGAAAGGAGGCAATTGATATTGCTGGAAAAGAGAAAGATAAAATCTCACAATCAATTTGATATGTTTATTTGTGTATATTTATATTTGAATATTATTATTTTTGGAAGAATAATATTCCAAAATCCTCAGGCTTAAGTCATAGCTTGATTCTGCTGAGCATCGTGCACATAACTGATGTCAAAATGCATACTGACACTTGAGAGGACTGAAGTGATTTGCCCACATTGACCTCTATGAAAGTTGTCACATGTCATGCAGGCCAAGAGTACACAGGCTTCCCAGATCTCGTGGCCATTCAGTAAACTGTCTCCTCTTTAAATAGCATACAAAGAATTACGATTATCATAGTCCACAGACAAGAATGAATGCACAATGTTGTCAATAAATAATCACAAAATTTTTATTTCATGTTGCGTCTTTCTTGCATTAAAATTCACACCGTATCCTTCTTCTGTGTGCGGAAAACTGCCACTTCTATAAGTATAAAATGTACACACTGTCACTGTCATAGTGCTTATCCCAATGAATCAAACACACTCTGCAAAAGCTGTGTCTTTGACTTGTAAAAACAAATTTTTCAGGATATATGGATAGCTAAATTTTGCAGAGAAGGCAGCAGCCATTAGATGGCTATATGTATAAAGCAAAAAAAAAAAAAAACAAAAAAAAAAACACCCAAAAAACCCCAAAAAAACGCAACAGTGTATTTTCCAAGCTATTTTCATTTACTTGGAGGAATCATCTTTACAGAACACTGTGGAACACAAACTAAGCTCTTTAATCCCATACGTTAACATTCATATTTTTTTTTCTATGCAGTTCCTTTTCAGCATATAGAAACAAGAACTTCCCATGAGAACTTCCCCCCCACCATAGACATAAAGCGTCAAAAAAAATACGGCTCCAACTCATTTAAGTTCTGTGAAAACTATTGCAATTCTATGAACAGTCAGTATTGATAAACCCTAAATAGAATTTCCAGTTTATCTGGCAGCTGTCTAATAGATTAAGACTGCATCTTATACAATATCTATGTATACTATTCAGCATGAAGGCCCCACAGGTTATGTGTGCCAAAGAATGTTGAATATCCTGCTGCTCATTTGTGCTTGTATCAATAAAAAGACACTTAATGAAGCAAACCTGAAAGTCACAAAGTTGTCTAGACCAACTTCTTCCAACTCCTTCAAAATTATACAAAGCACAGATGAAAGCAAAAACTAAAATCTATATAGAAATTATACAGAGACATACCAAACCTGCAGGGTGCTGATGTTGCCTACTTATATCCTGTCTGTTCCTTTCACAATTTGATGAAGGCTGAGAATACATAAAAAGACTATTGTACATCAGCAGTCCTCAGGCAGCATGGTTAGGTTGAGCCTAACTGGCCACTGGATGCTGCTGTTGCTTCAGAGAAATGTAGGAGTAAACTCATTAAATTGGCTGCTGATCCCATAATTCATGGAGACAAAATGTTCAGAACTAATTCTTTCAGGACTTTTGCTTGTTTTTAATTACCTTAATCTCGTAGTGACAGATGTCACATGCTAGGTTTTGAGAGCATGTAGTTTGTCTCTGCCAAAGGAAGATCTTTCATCAGCCATCATTTTTCATTTTTTCAGACTACTAACACTGTGCCACCTTTGACTTTCTACTGGTGTTGATACTTTCTACTGAGGAAGGTCATACTTATTCCTTAAGGTACACACACGCACCAAAAAAAAACCAAAAAAAAAACAAACCACACACAAAAAACAAAGAACAAAAACCACCACCACCAACAAAACAACAAAACCAAACCAACCAACTAACCAAACAAACAAACAAAACAAACAAAAAAACCTCAACAACCAACCAACTAAAAAAAGCCACATCTTTTTTTATATTTAGACCATGCCTCGTATTCAAAGCATAAACGTAGTATTTTTTTCTGCCCTTATTGTGCTTATTTCTACCATAGTTAATGTTAGATTCATATCTATTAAGATTAATTATAAATGGAACATGTAGAGGCTGTGTGATGGAACTTTGAAGCACCTATTTTTGTGACATGACTCTATCACTGACTAAGAGATGTATGAATATTGAGATAGGTGATTGAGTTTGATGTGATCAAGCTGTCAGTTTTTCCTTTTATTATGATATATCAATGTTACATTACTATGCAATGTACTCACGACCCTTGCTATCATCATTTATCAAAATGTCTCTGTTCCACAACAGCTAAAAAAGAATGTAATCAAGGATCATAATTCTAACATACCAAAGTTGGAACAGCTGAAATATCATAAGCAACAAGTCTATATTTCAGTTACAGAAAAGGAAGATTCTTTATAGATAGTAATAAAAATAATAAATCGTATATTAAAACAAACAAACAAACAAACAAACAAAATAAATACCCAAACCTTAATACTCTTCTTAGTAGATGTTGATTCCAAAAAACAGAGAAGGAGAAGGCTAGACTTGCCTAGGAAAAAACACATAAAGTTCTTTGTTGGTTTTTTGTTGTGTGTTTGTTTTTCTCATGAGCACTGGGAAACTAGACCCCTGCACCATACATTTCCTTCTTTTCTAGAAGTGGCTAACGTTTTCCAGTTCATAGTCAAATGTTTTAAATACTTCTTAATGAAAGAAGAACAGAGCTTCCCTCCAAGTCTGCTCCCACCACCAAATTGAATTTGATCAGCGCAAGGTCACTGCTCATACTTGGACTAGCCCTTTTTGACAAAGGTAACAAACCTGTTCTCTTCTACTTGCACTAAAATTAACTGGAAAGGAGTCAAGTCAAGCAGACTCTTTGCCAAATATACCACGAGAAACAAAAAAAGACAGTTTTTGCAGACAAAGAAAACATTGACCAAACTGAAATGTAGTAATGATAAACTTACTGTAAAATTATCCCTTTCTCCTCTTAACTGTACAAAGGATAACAATTTGGTTCAGTTCACTGGTAAATGTAAAAATTTCTTAACTTCATATGTCATGATTGATGGAGCTTTAATTGGTATTTCAAGTAGCATTCAATCTAGAACAGTCTGTGATTGATGATCAATCAATCAAAGCTTGGTTGGAGACAATGCACAAAAGAAAGGAAGTGGACAGTTGAAATATTCATTCACAATACAGATAAGAAGATTTAATGGGAACCAACAAACTCTAAGAAAATAAATTCCCATACAGAGATTTCTGGGTTTGAGGTGGCTTGATTTTTACGTTGTCCGTTGCAGTATTGCAAGCATAGCACTGAAGATCATGGAACTATAATCCTGAATGCTACAAACCTGAATACTGTCTATTCTCTGTTCTGGTTTGGGCAATACACATTTTCTGAGAGGACCGGAAAAGCAATAGGTGGCTTAGGGGTTTACAGAGATGGCATACTCATTCTGTTTGTGTCTCTCCATCTCTGTCAGTAATATAATCTGAAGTACAAGGGAGTTAGTTACACTTCTGTCTTAGAACATGTGTTAAGCAGGAGCAAAAAAAAAATCTTTTAAGGAGAAATAGATCTCTCAAAATATGTCTACTTATTAGAAAAGGCAAGTCCTAAATAAATTTATTTTAAAGGAGAGAGATAAAGGTAAAAGCTGAGAAGAGGCAGGTATGTTTATAGGTAATTCTGCAAAAGCTCTACCGAAGGTAGGACTAAAATAATAATGTGAAAATGAACCTTCATCAAAGCAATGTGTGTAGGACCAATGGCTTAGTGCAAAACTGAGTGAGAAATCCTGTGTTAAACTTGCCATCAGTTTGGAAAAGTAAAATAGTTTCTAGAACTACAGTACTATATCATGAATTCCTCAAATTATCACTGAGCTATAGCTATAGCATTTTCGTTGAACTATGTATCTTCACAAAAGACTTGTCCTGGAAGCATCAGGACCTTATTTGGAAGGAAAGATATTCCATGATATCGCTGTGAACTGATTTGGCTGGATGGCTGTGCCAACACCTTGACATACACCCATGCAGTCATAGAGACTGAGGGAATGCTGTCATTCAGACGTCCAACTCTGAAACAGGCAGAGGTCTTGAGAAGTCAGCGCAAGCCTTGACCAGATCCTACATACTGGAGGGAGTGGATGTTGTGTTTCTCCAGGCTGGGCTGTGTTGACTTACTGGTGTGATTAATGGGGTGGGTCTCCATTAAGTGGAATGTGTTACAAAAGTTCTCCTGTCTGTGTGTATGACAGTGCATGTGCAAAGCTTTTCTGATGCAGAGCATCTCCTACTTGTCCCACTTTATAAATCAAGCTTAACAGTGTCATGTTCTTTGATGTTGCTTCCCCCACAGTGACAAGGGGTAAACAAGACTGTTTCTGAACATGTCTTATTGTTATATTGTACAAAGAAGAATATGCAATCCATAATTTCAGCAAAATTACAAAAGAAAAAATTAAACGTAATTCTTAGAGATAATAATATTACTTTGTGTTAATTCAATAAATAAAATGAGAGATAATGGAAAGAAATCAGAGTACTTTTTTTTTTTTTTTTCTCTCTTATCTGATAAAGGGACACTTAAAAATATTTCACAGCAGACATGGAGGTACAAGAAAAGGCAAATATGCTTTAACCTAAGGAAAGAAGGAATAAAACCTCATATATATAAAGATATTCTTATTTGATTGTCAAATAAGCCAGTCACTCTGTGAACAGTGGGCTGGTAAAAGCTAATGACAGTGGTAAAACTTGATTTCTTATGGAACGTTTGCCATAAACTTCTTATTTTTTTCTTCCATATTCAGTTTTTCTTCCTTTTTGTTATGAAATATTTCTTTATTCTTCATATATCTTTTATCTATTTCTATGGCCAAATAGACGCATGCACTGTAGCTTGCTCATTAGCTCCTTCTCTTTTTATTATACATAAGTCAGGAAAAAAAAAAAGCATGCAAAAAATCACCAAGAACTTGGTTACATATAATCCTAGTTACACTGAGACATGAAGCTGTTAGTAATACAGGCCTAGAAGTTTTCATAATATGCATTTTTTTTTTTTTATCTGACTTATACTTTTTGGCTGTTTACTTTAATATCTGTTTTCAAACACAGCTGGTGAAACTGCCTCATTATTAAACTAGAATTTATAAATAGAAATATAGGAATTTTCAGTTAAGATTCTAGTAAATTTGTATTGATGGAATACATTTTCATTGATAAATATTTAAAGAAAAACTAAAATGTAAAATCAAATGAAATAAAATGTTAAATTGTGGACTGTACAGAAAACAAACAAACAAACAAAGAAACCACCAGAAAACCCAAACTAAAACCAAACCAAAGCAAACTAAAAAAACAAAAAAAAAAAAGGGACCACCGACACTAGTATACTCTTTTGCTTTTGATGATGAGCAAAATGCTACAGAAAAGCTTTGTTTGGCTGAAAGAACTTTTTTATTGCAAATTTTAAAGAAAAGTTTTGAATTCTAAGACATCATATAAAATTTTTAACAAGATATAACCCAAAACAAGAGAACTATTTATAGCTGTGAGTCCCTTCCCCCTAACAAAACTGCGGTTCACATAATCAACCATGCATATGAAAGATATTTTATTTATTTGTCATGGAAATGACATTTCTTGGGTCTCATTTGTAATAATAAAAGCTATCTACCAATGTTTCAGTGTGATTATGCTATTTTTGTTATCTCAGTGAGTGGCTACAATGTTTTCTCACATTTGTTGTTCTGGATTGTTTTAATCACTGAAACTTTAATACTAAAGACATTGGTAAATGTATTCCTTGAGCTTCCCTATTATTTAAATTTGAGATATAAGGGATTTTCTGCCCATATATGCTGGTAATTATGCTTTGGGGCATAAGAAGCAAGGTTAAAACAAAAAACCTGGGTATCTGGAAAGCCACTAGGTAAAGTTTAGATTTCTTAATGTAAGAGAAGTGACATATGAAACCTTAATAAGTAATGCCAGATGTTTATATTCCTCACCTTTTATTTGATTTTTGTTGTTGTTGCTCGTATTCTGCTTAGGGTTGGTTTGTTTTTGTTTTGTTTTGGTTTGATTTGATTTTGGGTTTTGTGTTTGGCTTTTGTTTTGTGTTTTGTGTTTGGCTTTTGTTTTGTGTGTGTGTGTACACATTTTCAGAGCATCTTTGAAGAGCTTTGATTTATTATGTTGGACATGAAGTCAGATTTGCTAAGTTAATATTCCATTGCACAGTAAAAATCTCTATCACTGAAAATATTTCCCATTTTTGCTTAAATCCAACACCCTCAAATAGTTTCTGTTTTGTTTTTTACAAAAGCTATTAAAGAATTTTGGATCTTATAATGCATAAAGCTATGTAGTTGTAAAGACCACCAAAACAAACCATTTTAAAAAATTTGCAAGTCTTAATGAGCACTGTGGTGGAACCAGTGATATTTCAGGGTTTTAGAAGATCTATGATGACCCAAATTAGATTACTTTATGTGCATTTTAAGTCGGCTAAAAATAAAAAAAATGAAGAGCAATTTTTTTCCGAATATCATCTGCAAAACTATTGATGAGAAACAATGAAAATACTGATTTTACAAAGTCAACTTGCAAAGCTGAGTGAGTTTTTTTATCTCCTAGATGCTGAGGTTGTCACAACACAAAGGTAGTAGTATATAAATTCTGTCAAAGTTAAGTCTATAAACAATTCCAGTAAAACTTGCCAAACTGTCAGGCAGCTTCTATATTTTTTGCACTTTTTTCAGGTAAGACATAAACAAAAGCCCTGCTGATATGAAATGACGGAAAAGAACTCTAGTTAAGAGCAACTTTACAGAGCTCCTCAAAAGCCAAAAAAGGAAAAGAAGACTTTTATTAGAAAAATTTTAAATGGACACTCAAAATACAAAATTCATAAGGAGTGGACTTAAGTTGTAGTGGCCCTTAGGTCTGAGGAAGACAGCAAACTGGCCATTACACTTGCTTAGAGGTTTTTGCAAGAATTTAGAATATCTTTTTAAGAATGTTTTAAAGCAAGTATTCCCAGTGGGAAAAAAATTAGACATTTTTATATCTTCTCACAGTTCCTGTAAACAGGTTCTATCATTGACAATAAATATAGAAGCTAACAAGCAGAAGTCAGTGAGGAGTTCAAGTTTTATCCAAGCATAAAGTAGAAAAATGTTTTGCCTGATATCTCAAACAATGTGTTTTTTCCCTTTCTTTGACAGTATAATTCTTGGTAATAATGAAGCTGCAGAGGTATCTTGGCAACAAAACCAACTCTCTGACAAACTTGATGATGGTGTCCCCGAAGGCTTTGTTTGTGTGGCAGTACTCTTCAGTATTTAAAGAAACAGTATCTTGTTCATTGTCTGTCATCTGTGTTTAAATCTGACATCCAGTTTGAAAAAACAAACAGGAGGCAGAGGCACAGCTCACAGAAAATTAATGATATATAAATTTATTAAGCACCATCAGACCATACTAGAGAGAACTCTTGAGTATTCCCAGAATTTAAACAACATCCCTGTAAGACAGAAGTCTGAGTAAAGCTATCTAGTACTAGCTGAAAAAATGCATTATTGGATTCATAAGTTTGCAACAAGCATGCACATTCTGGTTGCATAGCATTTTTGCTGATTTAGTTGCTTTAACAGCTACCAAACCAGAATAATAAAAACTAGAAGCATTTTGAAGTTGAACACTATTGCACATCTGGATTCCAGTATTGTTAATCATTCCACCAGCAAATATTTTATAAACAGCTGCAGTTACAGAAATATTTGTTCTAAATAGAAACATGTGAATCTCAGTAGTGTGAACATAGGAAATTGTAACTTCTCCAATTACAATTTCTATTGACAAGAGTCACATTGAACACACTTATGAATGATATACAAAAGGAATTCGTGAGACCTTTCCAAATCCTGATGAAGGGTTGTAAAGTTATAAGTGTAAATTTTTCATTGTCTTTTGCATATGGCATTCCAATCTCTTTGGAATCTGAATAAGTAGATAGGTTCAGAGCAGACTTCTTTTCTTGATGTCAGTACATTACTGAAGATGTGCTTCTATTGAGCTCTCATTATAGATCCAAAAGAAATTATAACAAAATATCCTGTTTAACTTATCTTGTGATTCGGAAAGAAAATAGGAGGTTACTCTCCTTATGTTTTATACAATAACAGCTTCAAATAACATATATAAAATATGTGCAGGGAAAAAAATCTGGAAACTGCATGGGTATTGAAAGGAGTTAGCGTGGGAAATAATGCTAAGAGACAAAAAGGGCTGAAAAAAGAAAAAAAAAATGTGGAGGGATTAGCTGATTATTGTTCCTAAAGATTAAATTTAATTCAAACAGAAGGGTGTAGTTTCAGATAATTTTTTAAAAGAGCTGTGCATATAGAAGTCAGAAGTGGTTATGATTTTATACATCATACACAGAAAAAGCACAGAAACTTTTCCTATATTGAAGATAACATTTTTAAGATTTGTAGAGTGCATGAATCAACTCGCTAGTACAATGATATGAGAGAACTAAGTTCCTGTTTGTCAGCATATTCTTTAGCACTCTGTAAAACCTGTTGTAATTAATTATTGTTTAATATTCGTCACCATGGCATTTTTCATTCATAGAAAAAGCTTTTAAAGGGTGCTAGAAAATTACAACTCAGTAAATATTTAAAATATATAACTGTCTCCAAAATGAAGCTCAAATAGTGCAGATTGGACTCTGTCAAGTTCTTCACAGGACTAAATTTTCCTTGAGAAGTCAAGATTGGATTGTTCCTTTTCCTATATATAGAGAGAGACAATATATATCTAAGTGATCCTTAAGTACTCCCTATTTCAAGAAGGACTGGTTGAGTTGGTTCAGGAACATTGGCAGGAGCTGATGTTTTCTTTCATGTATTATATACTTAGGTAACTATTGATCTTAGCTCACTCAGTATTATGTATGAACAGGAGAAAAGAAGAACTATGTCCCGTCAGTTGATGACTCTACTGGGTTTCAGCTAACCATACACATGCATTTAATTAGAAAATAGATTTAGACACTATCTGTAAACATATTTACAGTTAAATCAGAATTCTGGATATGTTGAAATCTGTTATTTTTCTACTTCAGCTACAGGACAGCAAGTCCATTTATTGCTCAGGGGTACACACACTTCCAAAGCTCTTGTCAAGGAAACTGCCAGAACCAGGAGGATTGCTGATCATCTGGTGAAGTGCGAAGACCATCTGCTATGTACAGCTGATGTTGATCCCCAAGAATCCCTTACTAAGCACAGCCTAAGTAGGTTGCAGTGATTTTCTGATGAGCTAATATGAATAAGATGTCATAAGTCTGAAGCCCTCAGAAGACAAGATATTCATTGGTGATTGTGCTGTCTTCTTGGTATTGACTGTGAAAATGGGTCCTGGGGAAAAGGTATTTACAGCTCAGCAGTTCTTGGTTTGACATTAATTGAGATGTAGAGGTGCCTTGACTTCTAAATTTCATTAAGACATGCCAAATAAATCCTTGTGTCAAAAAGGTGTCTAGCTATGCAAATGAGATGTGAAGAGAACACATCACAAAGACGAAGTTCATAGAGCTCATATTGTTCATAGATTTCATATTGTTGTGTATAAGGAAAAATTAGCCATCTGGGAGATCCGCATAATGACCAAACATTGTACTCCAAGTACCACATCAGAGAATGCTTCCAACATCACTTTGAGCATCTATGATGAATCTTGCATGACAGATTGAGATATTTACTTTAGAAATTGTCTCACTGTCCTGAATGTCCTCAACATTTTAACTGTAGGTAGAACCTCAGTCAGTAAAGTAAAATATCACTATTTATGTAGAGTTAAATTGATTCAAGCAGGTGGGTCACGTGTTTGTATCTTCAAATTTAGAGCAGCAACCTCTGCTGAAATAAAGTAGTATATTTATATGTTTATTTTCTGCTCCATACATTTTAAATGTTAGACTGCATGAAATTCTATTATGATTCTGATTAACTTAATTTAAAGAAAAACATTGTGAGTTTGGTAAACCTTTTGGCTGCAAAAAAAAATGAGATTACAATAGAAGAACCCCTCAGGATTTGTCTTTTGAAATATGTTATGTACTAAAATTTTGCTTGAAAAAAATACAAAGTTGTATTTTAGTAGTATAAAATAATAATTTTTAGTTATGGTACCATAGACAACTTGTAATAAAGATGTTATCCTCTACACATTTTTATTTTTTAATGCTTAAGAGTGTTTTGAACTTTTTGAAACCTTTGCTACACTCCCTCAGTGTGGGAAGACATAAAAATTTTTCACTACCTGTTGAGATTTAATTTTCAGCTTAAAGAAACAATCAATGCAACATCTAAAATGAAGTTTCTCATTCTATTATTTTTACTGAGAATTTTTTAACATACTGTCAGTCTGATTACTTTGCTAGATGTCAAATAAGTTTTACAAATCCTAAACCAAGCTCCCTAATAAAACCAATATTAAGATTTCTTCCTCATTGTGAGGAGCATTGAAAAGTTGTGCAGAACATCTTTTTTGTAACAATTGAGGCAATGTATTCATACAGTGGATTATTATGGCAGCTGCCATCTCATTCAGAAACAAAAAAACCTCTGTAGCTTGAAGATCAAGCTTGTAACAGATAAGCATCCTCTGCTCTGTACAGAGGAAATAGTTTGCAAGCTACCTGGAGGATTACACAACAGTTGTATGTGCAACTGCTTCCTTTACCTTTTATAACTGAAAATCTGAAATCTCAGAAATATTTAAATTCCTTAGATGGTGAGAGTCTCTAAGGAAGGCAATATCCTCTTAGCCATAAGAAAACTGTTATAAGTTTGTCATGCATAGCAACTCAGTGTTTCATGAAGTAAGTCTTTTGAAGCTTTAGTTTGATTTAAGAGAAATTTTGAGATAACAAAATTATGAAGAACACTATATATAAAAAAAAAAAAAATCAGCAATATCCTCATTATTTATAGTAAAATACAAAGTCAGAAATATTTTTATACAGTATTGTACCATTACACTGTGAAAATAATGGCAAGTTTAAAATTGTAGACTTCATTCAGCCTTCACATTATTTGGAAATGAGAGTAGAATTTTATGGTAATTAATATTTGTTGTCATCTAGACACCCTTGTCATTCACTAAGATCTCTTTTGCCTTGCAATTGTACCAAAATGGAACAAAAGAAAACAACAAAGTAAAGACTGTACAACATCAGCAATTTGGGGTCGGCAGTGCTGTGTGGAATCATGGCATATAACGAATCAAGGACTTTACCTAATATTTTTCAGAATATTTTTTACATGGAAACCCAGATCTTGCTACTATTGAAACTGATAGAAAAATTGGAGTCTATATGGCATTTTTGTATTGATTCATCTCTGCATTCAAAACCAGAAAAGTTTTATCCAAATGAGAAATCTTAGTTGCTTCAGGCTTGATTTTCACTTCCAACATATTTCTTGAATATTCAGTTTCTGACCAGTAAAAAAATTTTATTCAGAATCAGTACTTCCATAGTATCGGCAGCTTTGTTACAGTGATTTTTGTATTTCAGTCTTATTGTGCTTTCTGTGTTCCCATAAAACTGCAGAAAAATTTAAGTTAATGAACCGGTAAAAATGTGACAAACCGTGGAAAACTCATGTCAATGACCTATTCATTAACTCTAGCACTAAAATAATTTTCACAAATGTTTAATTCACTACTATGCCAGGACTTTCTTGCAAATAAAGTTACTAGGTGGATTGATTGTGACTCTCATAGTGGAAAATAATTTTTAATCATGTTATATTGTCACGAAAGAGAGGGCAAACATATTACCATAGATTTGTCATCACATACTATTCACTTATTTTTGGATCAAAGTTCTAATTAATTTAAAGGTGACTTTCTAAGCTCTTAAAGAAGAGGTGTTTTTTTTTTACCAGAAGGGAGGTAAAATACCAGAACAGGTTGCCCAGAGAGGTGGTAGATGCCCCATACCTGGAAACATTCAAGGCCAAGCTGGACAGGGCTCTGAGCAAACCGATCTAGTTGAAGATGTCCCTGCTCATTGCAGGGAGGTTGGACTAGATGACCTTTGAAGGTCCCTTCTTTCTCTATGATTTTGTATAACTACATTGAGCTTTCAGAAGTTAACTCATATCAAAATAAAATAAAAGTAATAAAAAACTTTAATACAAATACAAATGAACATATGTGTATATCTTTATTTGTTATGTATTATATATGGCAGTTATTTAAACAACAGAGCACACAATAAAAAATCCCTAAATTCTTTCAGATTAAATAACCTCTAAATTTTTCATTTTAGGATTAAGTCAGAATTTTTCTGATTTGACTTTATAGGTTTGACTGAGTTAGCTATCATATAAAGAAAATATAGGCTGATACAATACATTTATATTTGAACATTCCTGTTGTGTACCATATGATGTAGCCTAAATATTATCATGGTAGTTATGACAGCTTTTTCTAACATTACATGTAATCAAAGAACTTTTCAACATCATTAGTAATATATTCCTTACAGAAAGGAAACAGATTTCTCTTAATGACTTATTCAACTACATAACAATAACAGTTCAGATTCATAGAATAAAATATTTCTCTACCCTCTAAAATAACCTAAAATAACCTCAACTTGCAAATATGAAAACAATCAGTATGTTGGATTATATGTTTTTAGGGACAATTACATTTTAATTACTTCAATACATTCTGAAATGGAAAGTGTCTTGTCCTCATTTGAACCAAATTTGAAGGTTTTCATAACACTGGTAATGGAAATAAGACTATAGGCCTGAATCACAGTTTGGATCTGAGACTTCCAGAGCTTTTGTATTTTTAACTGACATTTGAGGAGAGAAATGGAAAACAGTGGAAAAGTTTGGTTTGGATTCTTCTGAGAGAGACAAGTAGTAAATTATATTCTTAAATCAGACTTCCTTTTCCTTTTCTCATTTCCCCTCTTCCTAAGATATAAATGAATGATATTTCATAAACCCAGTAGCATGATTAACTGGGATAATAACAATTTATTTGTCTGTTTTTTCTTTTTGTTTTTCTTTTTTTTTTATTTAATGTTGATAGAATTTGAACAAGAAAATAAAATGTAAATTCTTTTTGAAGAATCACCAGATTTTTTTTCACACAATTTTGTTTTATTTCTTTCCTGTTGTCTTTATGTTTTCCAAAAAATGTCATTTACGGGTGAACAAACTTCTGAAAAAAATTCAGAAACAAGTCTCAACATAAACTCTCTTGGTTCATATTACAATAACAAAAGATTTATTCATCTTGGGATGGAAGACTTTGCAATAATAGATGGAAAGACAATTCACTAATTTCTTCATTTCTATTATTCTGCTGTATTACAAAGATAAAACTAGTGTTTTTAAAAAAATAAAAAACACAAAAAAAACCTGTCAAAGAATAAAACACCGAAACAACAAAGAACAAAAACAAAACACAAAAAACCACCCACCAGACTTGATGTTTCTGTTATTTTTAATCAGCTTCTATTTATCCCTTTGGTCTTCCAATTCACTGTACTTGAACAACAATTGAGAATTTAAATGTTGCTTAAAATGTACATAACTAATAAAAAAAACCCCATACTATTCATAGACCCACACATTTGAAAGTTATAATCAACAATAAAAGAAAGCAAGAATAAAGAACATTTATTAGAAAAAAAAATCCAGATGAGTGGGAAATTGTTTTTGTGAGTTGATACTGGTATTTCAGTTATTTCAGTAATCTTCTCCAGCACAACGTCACAATGATTTAACAAGGAAAAAAAAAAAAAAAAAAAGGTATCATACAAAAGCTTTTATTTTTAGGAATACAGAAAAAAACATCTCTTTGTGTCTGTAATTCCAATGATCATAAAATACAGATTTCATAACTAGCTACTATGACACAAAAAATGCAAATACCAAATATTTACTGAAACAATGACAATAGAGAATTAGTAATTGATTTTAGATACAGATAATAATATTTAAAACTAGGGCTTATCTATACTTTTCAGGACATTTTATTTTCATATTTATTTTTTTTTCAGCGTAGTAAACCATGATGACTACATTCACCTTACTTTCTTCAAGTCATGTTCAAAAGACAGGAAATCAACATGAATGGATGGTATATTGTCAGTTACTCTATAAAATCATAGAATCATAGAATGTTCTTAGTTGGAAGGGACCCAGAAGGGTCATTGAGTCCAACTCCTGGCCCTGCATAGGACAACCCCACAGTTCACACCATGTGTCTGAGGGCATTGTCCAGTTTCTTGAACACTGTCAAGCTTGGGGCTGTGACACCTCCCTGGGGAGCCTGTTCCAGTGCTCCATGAGCCTCTGGGTGAAGAATCTTTCCCTAATGTCCAACCTAAACCTCCCCTGGCACATCTTCCTGCCATTCCCTAGGGTTCTGTCATTGATCACTAAAGAGAAGAGTTTGATACCTACTTTTCCTTCTCCCCTTGTGAGATAGCTGTAGACTGCAATGAGTCTCTTAGTCTCCTCCAGGCTAAACAAATCAAGTGACTTTAGCTGCTCCCATGCAGCTTCCTTTTCAAACTCTTTACTGACTTTGTAGCCCTAGGCCTGTAGTTGCCAGCGTCATCCCTGTTGCCCTTCTTGTATATTGGGACAACATTTGTCAGCTCTCCAGATTCCCAAGAGCATTGAAAAATCACAGAGAGAGGCCACGCTATGATGTCAGCCAGCTCTTTAAGCAAACTACTATATAGTATTACAGTGTAGGTAACAACTCACAAAAACTAAAGTAGTTTGTACTCTGAGTATTTTCAAACCTTCAGCCAAGATGGTGTGATGTCTGAAAAAATAAAATAAAATAAAAATAATTAAAATAAAATAAATAATACAAAATAATAATTAAATAATAGTAAGTGAATAAAAATAATAAAAAATGAATTAGTAATAACTAACTAAGTAATATAAAGACAGATAAATAAATAAATAAGTATTGAACAATTAAAAATCCACAAACAAACAAAATCCCAAACAAACAAAAATCCACAACCCCTCAGTCAGTGGAATTGCATTCCAGAACAGGTGCAAGAGCTTGTTATTGCCAGTAAAATATCTCATAAAAAAATATCTTCTTGAAAAAAATATGCTGAACATATTCACATTATCACCCTTACAAGCCCACAATAATAGCTTGACTATGGAGTACTATGTAAGTGGATGCAAAACCTTTCTGCAGACTTGAAGATACAGCTTAGAAAATCTGTTCATGTGTACAGACATGTGATGGCTCTCACATAGATCTTAGAAAGAGGTCCTGGATGTGAAAACACATGATAAGTGGGAAGATAGGATTTTTGAAAAATTAAAGGTATCTGCAATATCCACTTCGACAGATCACTATAAGAAACACTAAAACATATAGTCTTGCCAAATCACAGCAAGGCTGCAAAAATTGTTCTAAAAACTAGTATTATTTTCAGTTGCTACTTCCTAGAACTCCTTGATATAAAACAGTAAAAACAATATTTTTAAAAAACTGTGGATAGTGGAAGAGAGGTTAGCTTATGGAAGAAATACACAGAAGATTACAGGGGAGAAAAAGGATGAACAGTGACATGAAAAAACATGAGAAGTAGTCTTGTAGAGCTAGGAAAAAGTTTCAGTAAAAAGTGTCTCCTTGTTGTCTGATAAAATCTTGGTAGCTTTTGAGACCTTGTAAAGTTTCCTCATCTGCAGAAGCAGAAGGGTTATAGTGGGTATTTTGCTAAACAGTATTTCTGATCCTTTTTATCTCTAGGATGGTGTCTTAGTGATACTGATTATCACTTCAAAAAGTGTCTTCTATCTTGGTCTAGTATAACACCTCTGAGGCTCTCAGTGTGGGAGAAAGGTATCTGAGAAATAAAACTGAATACTGAAAATGATGTATCTAGTGCTTTATTCCTAGGTTTGCCCCTCAGTCTCTCTCAACCAGCACAGTCCTTTTTCCTCCCCTTTGTTTCTCCTTGTTCTTTCACACTATGGAAATCACACACACATGAGTAAAGCAGTTTCTCAAAGCTTAGTTAATTGTTTTTAATTTATCAGGTAACAGCCACTCTAAAGCATAGACATTAATAGTGATTTATAAAAAAAAAAAAATAAAGCAGATTGTTCAGTACTGACTGCACACTTCAAGTGATGTTGCTTCTAGAAGAAGGCAGCAGCTCTAGGAATAATAATGTAATGACCAAACACTTCATCCTGTCAAGAAAGCTTGGCTAGCTGTTTGATATTTGAGTGGAATGTCCACTTTCATAAAGGAAAAAACACTGATAATTTTAAAGATGTAAGTGGATTCAGGGTTACAGAAATATTTAAAACCAGAGCAGCTGAAATCTGAAATTAGCACTGTCTTGTTGACCCATCAGACAAAATATAGCTTTTATTTATTCTTCTTTGAAATCATGAATATTTAGTATGATGTAAAACCCTATTTAATCAATCATTAAATTCCTATTAAGTTGAGCAAACAGAGTGGTAAGCATACAACCTGTGACAATAGAAAATCATCAGTGATATTACGGCAATACCAAGCTGAGTCAAACTCCAGCATTTAAATACCCAAATGCTACTTAATAAGTGTCTTATTTTTTTAATAGAAGAAACACATACATTTTTTTCACTAGTCTTCTGATCTTAGGTCTTTATAGCTTTCATAATTTCAGTAATTTCACTTTTGCCCACAACTGTGAAAGTTAGAAATCATATGTAAATTTTATGCTGTCTTTCAGCAACCATTAATGTTCAGCATTTTTTCATAGTTAGGAAAAAATGTCAGTATTATTTTGCAGCTATAAAGGAAGTCTTTTCAAATCAAATAATCCACATCCAGGAATTTAGAGTCATCTGAAGAACTCCCATATCCATTTACCATGCCATTAAAGGACTCAGAAAATAGAGATACAGTTGGTCTTCTCCCATAACATGAATATTCCCTACCACATGTCCTGGTACTATCCTGGCATACCCAAACCTTCATAATTTTGCTTAAAAAAAAGTCAAAAGACAGCTATAGAATGGGTGATTCACAGTTTAATTCAATTGGGCTTTAGCTTAAAATTAATTTTGGCCTCAGGCTTCAGACTAGTTCCACAGTAAAAAGCTGTTATGAAAACAAGCTAAATACATGTTATTTGTATTCACTCTGCAATGGAAATACTAGGATGAGAACAATATTGTATGTTTCTGTAGCATCTCAAATTGATAACCTGCTTTGATGAATTAAGGAAATACAGAACAGTTGTGGTGACTCTGTATAAAATTACATTGAGATTGGATTAAAATACCCCAAAATTTCTTGAGACAAACGTTGTAAGTTGTATTTCTTCACTTATCAAAGAAGAGTCCTGACTAAAAGTAATTGTATTCCTGTTTTATTCTTTATGGTAGAAAAATTGCAACCAAAGGAAAGTATTGCCATTTTATGCCTATGGTACCATTTTCATTCAAGTATTTTGCCTGTTTGCTTTTTGAAAGAAAAGTCTTAACACAATTTGTAAGAAGACAGAGAGCAGAAAATGGACCATGACTTAATTTTTGTTAGCAGTGAAAGGAAAAAGAGAAATCAAAATTTTATGTTACAAGAAAGGCCAGTTTATTAGTTAGTATACTTTACCAGGGATTGTGGTATACTGCTAATACTTGAAAAATTAAAGCAACTTTCCAACCCATCCCCTCAAACTGTTTTGCACAAAAAAATATCACAGAATCATACAATAATTTAATTTGAGAAAAATATCTGTATGTCATCTGGCACAATACTCTGATACTAGGATCAAAGCAGGGTGTCTTTGAAGTTATACCAGGTTGATTAATGTAAAATTTAAAGTGTTTCCATGGAAAGAATTTCCACAGCCTCCCTGGGCAACATCTGACCACCCTTTTGGTGGGATTTTTCCCCTCATATCTAATTAGAATTTAGTGCAAATTTAGTTTGTTGCTTCATTCTCTGTGCACCTCCAGAGAGAGTATCTCCTATCACGTAGTTGAAAATAGCAGTAAGATTTTCCCTTAAATAAAAAGAAACTTGTCACCGTTTATTTGCAGGGCAACAATAAAACATGACAGATGCTCTCTGTTAACTCCTGCTCTCCACACTAAGGAAAGGTAATAGGAGGAAAAAGGAGAGAAACTTACAAGTTGGGAAGTTAAAAATGCTTTACTAATAATGGGAGAAAATAATGCAAAATATACAAAACCAAAATTGAATTTGACAGCATAGCTCAGCAGTGGCCTGTGGCAGAGCTGGCATTGCTCCAATGGCTGCAGGGCAGGCATCCGGAAGTCCTGGGCTGGACTCTGTGGTAAATTGGAACTGGATTCAAGGATGCACAGTCTAGAACCAGGTCTAGGATCACAGGCAGAACAGGCAGGGTCCTCTTCAGATGCCAGCCCTGGACAAAGAGGGCAAGACCCTTGTGATCTCCCACTTTTATACAGTGTATACAGTGGATGGGATAGAATACTTTTGGCCACATGTTCTGTCCACCCCTCCCTGTGAGTACCATCCTCTCATTTACTGGATGTACAAAATTTATCAGCAACGCTGGCTGCCATAGCAAAATCTATCAGCAACTCTGGCTGCCATAGCAATAAATATAAACCTGGAACCCTTCTGAATACCATTCCTACTGTTGTCAGCTCCAAAGCAAACAATGTCCAAAAAAAATATGCTGCCAACTTTAAAAAAATGCAGTGCTTAGAAGAACTTAGCTGAAAGGAAAATTCACTAAAAGAGATTTGTCTTGTTTTAAACAAAACAAGGACAAAACTCAACTTCCTGAACTCCTCAACTCTGTCCACCAGCTAGTTTGGTGGTTTCCTCCTAAGTTCATTCTGATTTTTCAGTCTTTCTCCTGTAATAGGTCAGCCAAAAGTGGTTGTAGTGCTCCACATGCAACATCATGAATGCTAATATCAGGGAAGGATCACTTCTCTGGACATGCTGGCAACAACACTCTTCCTAATGCAGCCTAGGAAGCTGTTGCCTTTCCTTACATGAGAGTGCATTACTGGCTCATATTCAACTTCTTGTATACCAGAATCCATACCTCCCCATCTGCAAAGCTGTTTTGTAGCAAATCAACCCCAGTTTATGCTGATGCCTAGGGTTATTTATCCCCATGTGTAGAAATTCCTAGAATTCCATGGAGTACCTGTCAGACCATTTATCTACCCTGTGATGGTCCACTGAATAGCAGGGTTTCCCTCCAGGATATTTTCTACTCCCTGACCAAAGCCTGACACCACGCAACTAGTAAACACACAGACAAAGAAGAATAACTACTTATCCTGGAGACTCAAGACATTCTTGATAAACTCTGTGATAACAAACCAACCTTCCAGGAAAACAGGAATCAGTAACAATAGTTCAGAGAACTGGTGTCCTGTGGCCACTTATGTATCTACAGCAAAAAGTGTAAAAGTAGCTTACTATCTAACCAAAATGAGTTTCTGTACAAGATTTTGCAGATGGACCAGACATCTGCCAGGGACGTGACTCCAGTCTCCATGATGCAGATCATCTACGAAGACAGACTTTTTCCATCGAGTAGCTCTGCTCCTGGGAGTTGTTTGATGACCGTTGCACAGTTAACACCTCATGTAATACATATAGGCATGTGTATAGGTGAACGATCGTAAGTATATACTTATTTTACTGGTGGTAATTCTGTAATAACTTGTTATTATATATGTATTTATATATTTACCTTACTAGTAGTCATTTTTTTAGTAAACTGTTTTATATACATATATGTATATATAGATACTCATAGTTTACTAACAGTAATATGTAATAAAGGAGTTAACAGAAATACAACTTCCAGCTCCTTGTGTGTTATGGAATCCTGTAAATCTCACAGTCACAACCTTTACACTCTCACAGATCAGGTAACCATTGTAGGTCATGACCATGGCTGATACAACCCTCCCAACAAGTAACAAATTTTCTGAGACTGCACTCCATTCTATTATCTTGGTCATGAATAAAAAAAATTAAAAACATCAGCCTAAGTATCAGTCCTTGAGAATGGTTAGTAACTGGACACCAATAAGATTCTATGCCGCTAATAATAATGTTACAAGCCCAGCAGTTCAGCCAGTTCGATATTCAGTAGTCCACCTGTCCAAGCCATATATCTTCAGTGTGCCTTCGGGGATACTGCAAGGATGGGTGATCATCTCAAAAACCTGGCTAAAGTCAAAGTAGACAATATCAACTTTTCTTTCCTTCTCTACAGAACCACTCAGTTCATCATAGAAGGTAAGTAGTTTGGTCTGGCATGGTTTACTTTATCAAATCCACATTAGCTTCTTCCAAACACTTTTTTGTCCTTGAAATATCTAGACGTAGTTTCCAGAATAATTTGTTAATTTAAGTTATACTGATGAACCTGTAGTTTTCCACATCCTGCTTCTTCCCCTGCTTGAAAATAATAATGATGTCTGCCTTTCTCTTTCTCAAACATCTTCCCAGATCAACAGTAACTCCAATTATTTGACTTGAATACAGTACATCCACAGTTAATGGATGTGAAATTGGTATTAATTAAGGGAAATCTCATGGCCTAATTAATACAGTAGGTGAGAATATCTGATCAAAAGTTCCTTGTTGATCCTATCATGTGTAAACCTATATTCTTCTCACTCATAAAGATTTGAGGGTTTAGAATAGTGACCTGAGGGTGATCAGGTCCAATACTCTGTTCCATTTACATCTGTTATTAAAAATAGAGAGCAACTGTGTGAGATGTCTGTTAATTCTTAATCTTCTCTGATCGACAGAACAAAGAAATTTCTACACAAAGGGAGGCTACCCTCTTAGCTTTACTGGAATGATATTGAAGCAATGGAGATACACCATATGTGAAACTATCCAGAGAAATACTGGAATTTCTGTAACTCATATTTATATGGCAGGTATAAAACTGTCTCTAAGCCTTAAATGAAACTACTAATGAGACAACATTTCATTAGTAATTCTAGCTTCATATTAAATTAACTGAAGTGCTGTCTGATTTTTCAGAGTAGTGTACATTAATTCCCAGAAACTGAAAACTGGGCAGCAGGAACAGAAGTAGCAGGTTATGCTGTCATAGGGAAAAAAGATTACCGGACAATGTGCTACTACCAAAATAAATTTATGAAGTGGAATAAGCAAGTGAGAAGCTCTGTCAAGGAAAATTTTACAAGCACACATACATGTACACACACATGCATAGTTACAGTTAGCTGAGACTTGTCCCAGTCACCACACCAGTGAGTGTTGTGCAATTTGTTATACTACTTACATAGAACTTGTTTAGCATAACTTGCTTAGCATCAGTAGCTACATTTGATGAAGCCTTAGGCCGTAAGCTGTGGACTTTCCTCTAGATATGCTGAACTTCCACCTAGTCAAGTAAAAAAAAGACCCAGAGCTGGTTCAATTCAGATGATAAGGAAGCTACATTTGTTCACAGAAGCTGCAACCTTAGAGTTAAGAAACAGCCCAACTAACAACCAACTGAAAAGTGGGAAGACACCATATCCCTGGTCCAAAGTATCACTTGAGAGGTAGGGAATTTGGCTTGTAAGGATTGCCCAGGGATCTCTTGGGTCAAGGTCCTTCTCCAGAGGCACCCAACTTGAGCTACGGCACTATTAGGAAAAATGACTTTATAGAAGATTCTCTTTTCAGCTTTTTGTTTCAGTGAAAACCAAGTCTCAAACACTGTATGGTGGCTAGCATGCATAATTTCCATAACATGAGTTGAAACAACCCAGTCTGAAAAGACACAGCACTCACTTCCACCAGTGTTTGTGTCAAGCTCTGGATGGGACTCAGCTCTGATACCTCAAGTCACTTGCTTCTATGCATGTTGGACAACAGCTTGACAGTCCTAAGGTCTCTATGATTGGGTGGGGTTTATAGCCAGATACCTGCACAGACTGCCAACAAAATAGACTGGTAACTAGCTATACCTCTCCAGCAATTGTTTACACTGTTCTTCTGTCATCTGCTGATCCGCCATCTATGCTAAAGCTCATAATTCAAGTTTTGTCTGCATTGTCATGTTTGGTCATAGCCCACTGCATCTGTTTGGTTTGTAGTTAGGTCTTGGCCAAGATGGTCATGTTAGTCCCTCATCAGATGCCCTGAGAATCTCACCCTACTTTCCAGATCTGATGTTTGGGATTCTCATATTTTCTTAAATAAACAAATTCCTGAATATTTATTGCTGGAAGAGTATTACATTTCTATGTGGGAAATTAGTTATGCAACTTAACTACAGAAATGGGGAGTACTATCAGACATATATTCCTTACCTTGGTAGTAGGCTAGCAATTTAACTAGGGAGGTAGTATTTGTCTTCAGTGATCACTCGCTAAAATTGTTAATAGGAACTTTCAGGTTGCTGATGAGCAAAGGTGTCTTGAGAACAGCATGTGTGGGTGATTTGGGTAGGAAAAATACCTTAATTCTCCACATAACAGTCCATAAGTACATGAAGAATTCTTCTATTTAGTTATGTTATAAAAACATTTTAATTTTATTGTAATAGCCTTTCAATTTTCATGGCATATTTTATTGGGCATAAAATCTCTGACTTTTGTAGTTGAAGGGGAGCATATAGGCAGAAAATTTCTTTCCTGCATTAAATTGTTGCAGTATAATAACTTTAGAGATTTTGAGTATTCTGGAAATGGCAATATTTAAACTGCAGCTTTTAATACCAAAATAGATTGCATTATTAATAATATATCTGGCAAGTTTTTGAGTGATCAAAGCCACTGCTAATCACTTAGAAAAACTGTAAGAAATACATGGAGTATAAAAATAGCATGGCATTTCTAAATCTCTTTTATCTCCGCCACAACATTTTTTATTTCATTCAGAGGATGCTTTAGCCACAAAATACTTATAAGTCATACATTTTACGCACAGTTGGAAGGGTCCTACATTATGGCCAAAGGAAAAGGTTTCCAAAAGATGATAACAGGGCAAACACTGAACATTGAAAAGTGTTCTTCTGTCACAAATGGTTTGGAATACTTCTCATGTTTTCGTGTCATTCCTGGCAATTTAAGGGTGTACAAATGACTGCCCTGC
The DNA here is from genome assembly GCF_963082525.1 of Nesoenas mayeri. Taxonomy (NCBI): domain Eukaryota; kingdom Metazoa; phylum Chordata; class Aves; order Columbiformes; family Columbidae; genus Nesoenas; species Nesoenas mayeri. The sequence continues at coordinate 162,852,926 of NC_137541.1, forward strand.
ATCTAGGTCAACTGGCAACGTATTTTGAAGATCAACTGGCAGTACAAACTAAGTGAAAGAAATGAAAAGGGGGCATATAATATTTCCTAACATATAATCTCCACAATTCTCCCAACATTTGGTAGTGAGGTAGTCTATTTTTTTTGTCGAGCCAGTTATTGTAAATTTATGTTCAATAACCCCTTATGTTTTGTTTTGTTTTGGTTTTTTACTTTAATTAGTTCAATTGCACTGAACCTACCTAGACTTAAAGTTTTTGTGTTTTTTACTGTTCACTGGAAGATATTCTGTTTAAGATAAGCATATTTATGCATAAGAAATAAAGTGGGGATCTACAGCATCTTTAGAAACACATATTTTTCTTTCTGTTACTGCCACTAAATAGAGCATTTGACATGCCCCAGATGTCACCCTGTTCTTTTTTCTTGGACTGTATGGTGTGAGTTAAAAAAATTCAAAGAAGGAACAAGACAAGGAATTGGAGAGAGAGAGAATATAGAATTGGAAGAAATCTGAAACAGATGATGGGAAAAGGTAACGAGATGAAGGAAGAATTCATAGCAGAGAAGAAAATAGATAAATATACCAAGAAAGATTTATTAACTTTTAATCACACAATAATCTTGTATTAAGCAAGAAGGAAAATTCTGACAGTTGACACATATTGCTTGATCTGAAATCCCAGTCTTCCCAGCAAGATAAACTATTAAAAAAAAAAAAAAAAAAACAACAAAACTCTAATAGAAGAAATAAATGAATGCTGAGATTACAGCAAAAACAGAAAACCTTCTTGTTATTGTTTTTTTAATTACACTAATCCATGTATAAATTATGGATGTCATTCATGACATTGTATCTTATATCTTGTATCTTGTATTATCACAGATATAGGATAATCTGTATTGTATCGCATTATAAAGTAATAAAGATGAGTAAAGATTTTGAAAGTTTCTGTAAAACTTACTGAGATGTTACCTGTATATAAGTGCAGCTAATAGACCCAGCCCACACGCATAGTACTTTGCACAGCAGTTTGCAGAGAGAGGTCATCAACTCTGCTAAGGGCAATGCACATGTTCAACAATGGTCTACAAAGGTGGTAATGCACTGCAAAGACTGGTCTCCAGCATGTGTTAAACTGACGGTCCCTGTAACATCAGAGGCCTTAGTCCAGATCCAAGAAGGATGCAGCTGTTCAGGGCTAGGCTGCTAGGATACCTGGAACCATCTGCTGAGTTCAGAATAGAAGAAGATAGGTTTCTTGCCTGCAAGAGGTGGGTGGGGGTGGAAGGTCTGTGTCACCAAGTGAAAGAGCTGCAGGAGGAGTTCAGCAGTTTATATAGCAGCAGAGATCACCAGAAAGAGATAATAAGATCTTCCCCAAGACCCTACAGCTTTGAGAGTCCAAACGCCTAGCTGTACCAAAGGAAGGGCAGGCAAACTCTGTGCCTGTCAGTGTGGGAAGTGGAGACTCCTGGAAAGGCTGGAAGCCTGTGTCTTTTGACACTAGGAAGATCTTGATCCACCTGCAGGTTTGCAACTACTGAAGAAATGTAGTGCCCTGATTGTAGGTGAGGGGCTGGGACCCGTGTCCAAACATCCAAGCTGTCTGAGTCTGAACACTGCAACAGCAACCAGGAGGAAGGGGCAAGTGATAGCAGTGGGTGATCTCCTGCTGTGGGAAAAGGGTCCATCTACTGACCCGACCTGCTACGTAGGGAGATTTGTTGCAAGCTGAGCACTCCCATCCAATATGTGATGAAAAGACGGTTGAGGTTTCTCTGGCCCTCAGATTTTTAAACCTTACTGCTCTACCATGTGCACACCAGTGATATTTCCAGAAGAGATTTTAAAAGTATCACACATGACTAAATGTGTCTGGGAGCAATGGTCAAGAGCCTGGTAGACCAGATGTTTTGCTCTTCATTCCTGTCAGTGAGATGAAAGACCTTAAGGAGAAGGATCCTGTGGGTCAAAAACTGTGCAGCTGGTGTCAGCAGTAAGGTTGCAGTTTCTGTGATTAGGGGACCATCTTTGAGGATAAGGATTGCATAGAAGCTATGGGATCAACTTGATTAAGGGGTACAGAAGCATATTTGCCAGGAAGCTGAATAATCTGATGGGCAGAACTTCAAACTGAGAATGACAGGGGAAGGAGAGGATGACAAACAATGAAACGAGGAAGTGGTGCACCAGGTTGGAAAGCAAAGGGAATATCTCAGTCAGGAAGACTGGGGTCATTGGGGTCATGATAGCTGGGACATTAACGTCAAGACCTGCTACAGAGGTAAAATTTTGGGGCTTGATTTGCCAAAGCAATACCTTGACAGAACCAGACACCAAGAATTCTTTTAAAATTACATGTAAATATCTATACAGAAATCTCCAGAAGAAATTAATCTCTGCTGAGGTCTTGAACAGGGTGCAAAACAAGCAGTTACTATTCACCAATTCATAGTCACAATTTCACCAGGGGAAATTTTGTTTAACATCTTTATTAATTATGTGTGTGATGTGGTAGTGTACACTAGCAGCAATTTTGCAAATGATACAGAGCTTGGAGAAGTGGTTAATACACCAAATGGCTGAGAGGGACCTCAACAGGTTGGAGAAATGAGAAGAAGAAAACCTTATGTTCAACAAAGGGAAAAAGACACACTGCTGGGAAGGAGTAAGCCCAGGCACCGTGATAGTCTATGGAAACCAGCTGGGAAGCAGATTTTACAAAAAAGAAACTTGTACATCCTGGTGAACAACAGTTTGACCAGAAGTCAGCAATGTGTCCTTATGGCAAAGAAGACCATCAGTTTCCTGGGCTGTGATAGAAAAAGCATCAGCAGGAGGTCAAAGAAGGTGATCCTTCCTTTTTACTCAGCACTAGTGAAGCTACATCTGAAGTGCTGGATCAAGGTCTGTGCTGCCTGTGCAGACATGAATCTACTGAAACAAGTCCAGTGAAGGGCCATTAAGTTGATTAAGGGACTGGAGCATCTTACATTCATAGAGGCTGAGTTGCAACTGTTTATCCTGGAGGATCAGCATGTATCTGCTCTGTGTGATACAGACAGAATTTGATGATCAAAGTTCCAAGCAACTAAGATAAAAAGAGCTGTTAATTAATTTTTCTGACAAACCAGTGTTTTTCCCTATGAAAGCTACAGTTTCTCAAAAACAAGCATATTTTCTGCAGAATCCTTTTGGATTCTTTTTTTAATGAATATACATGAATAATCCCTGATTTTTTTTTACCACACTTCCTCTTTCCTGGAAATACTGTTACAACTTTTTCTGTTTCTTCACATTCCATTATATATGTATTACCAATAAATATAGATAGAGATTAAATAACCAATTAATGATAAGCTATCTCTGTCTTTTTTTACAGCTCACATGTTTTCTCTAATCTATTACTGTGCCAAAAATGACATATTAATACTTTCTATTCCTATGCTGTACATTTTGATCAATTTTTCCCTTATTGCTCTTCTCTAAAAATGTTTAAAAGGTCATAATTTCTGAACACCGTAGTGGCTTGTTTTCTATGGAGTAAGAATAAATATGACCTCTGGAAGAAAAAATATTTCATAAGGGAAGATGTGAGGCAGGTGAGGTTTAAATATCAGTAGAAGTAAAACCAAAATTAAAAACCAAAACCAAACCAAAAGCCTACAACAAAACAGTTTAGGCAAATTGGCTCCTGCAAGAACACTAGTACAGAATAAAAACTAAACTGAACAGAGCAGAATAAGCCTAGTAATTCAGCCTCAGTCTATATTTAAATATTTTGATCAGTTAACTGAGCTGTATAATAATATGAAAAATAAAATAAATGCTTACGTGACTTTGGCAATCATGATATACCCAGGAAGTGGAAGCATCCACTTTTAAGTGGATTTTTCTCTTTGGGAAAAGAATCAAGCAAGGATTTGTGGATTCTGTCAACATATATTCTCCCATTTTATCCAAAAGGCAGTTTCAATACAAATATAATAACAATGTGTTTTGTTGTGGTTTCTTGTTTGTTTGTTTGTTTGTTTTCACATAACATATAATAGCAAAACCACACAGAACCAAAATGTTTTAACTTGGAAATTTGCAAAACAGGTGACAAAAAGGATTTTAGGAAGGATTTTTCTCTTTTTCTTTTCTTTCTCTTTACTGCAAATGATGAGGTGAGGTTAAGTCTTTAATCACAAAATATTTTTTTTTTCTGCTAAATCTGAGGATGCTTTATCTCTAAGCTTATGAGAAGCATAAGTCTAGGGTGAAGCAAACAAATATTTTTGTTGTTGTTGTTGTTTAAAATTAAACTTCTATTGGGAAATTAGATGTTAGTTTGTGTATTTTTTTCTGTGGTGTAGGTGCACAAGCTTTCTGTGGACTTTCAGGACAGGTTATGAAGACAAAATTTTAGAGAATTATGATATAATGAAGGTTCACAGAGTCTTCTGTTTCTGAATGTTCTGATGAAATTACAACTAGAAGTACAGGACTTGAAACTTGATTAAGCTACAGCAAATATTTATCTCAATAGCTATACAATTAACTTTTTTCTTAATTACATATTTTTTCCTTTATAGAATGAACTACTTATAAAATTGTTTTGTTTCTCTTCTAATTTCTTTCCTTAACATTTGTTCTAATTTCTTTATAAGATGCATATGATTCTTGCCTTTTAATCTTAATATTGTTTTCATATCTTTGACTTGAAAGCTCAAACTGATTCTGTAATTGTAGATGCCTTTGTTCTTGTACTTCATTATTATCTTCAGATTATAATTTTACTATTCAGATATGAGCGTTGAATTATGTATGTCTATTTTTTCTTCATTTTTTCTGCCTTTAAATGAAATTAGAAATAGACTTTTTATTTGTAAGTCATGCTTTAATTAATTTGCAGTACTTTTAATCACAACTAAATGAGAAGAGGTACTCTAAAGTAATTGATTTTACATATAATGATGACATGAACCAGAAGCAGAAGCAAGTAAAAATAATCTTATTTACTTGTATGAATGTCTTATTCGCATAATAAGATATTATTTTTAGTGTTTTTGTTATCACATTACTGGTTTTTTTCTCTATATGGATGCAGAGGAAATGCATAAAGACACAACGTCATATCTTTAATAAAGAAACAGTATTCCAAGGTAAAGGAAATAATTCTGTCATATTTATTTATTTTTGTGAGTGAAGTTTTGCAGTGTTTCTTTCAGTGCACTCACACGTATTTTTTCTCTATGGTTTTCACAAGTTATACAACAAATAGAGCTGGTATTATCAGGCAAATCAATCTCTAGTGATCTTAAACTCTTTTTTTTATTTTGCCATTCCTGTGTCACTGGTGTTCTAATAAAGGCTGAAATCCTGCAGCTTCTACATACAAAGAAAAGCTATTTCTGGAACAGTAGTATACACTCCAGAGTTTTAGGAATTTGTCAGTTGTACTACATAAGTGTGTCTATGAAGCTCTTAAGAAATCATCTACATGATTAATAGTTGTCTTCGATACTGATGCCTAAGTACTTGTCAGCTCTTTTGGATGTTACTGCCAGAAAAAAAAATATATTTGGACAGACACATTTCCAAATTTCACTTATGTATTTTCACTTTCACTTGTTCAGCTAAAGCAAACAGTTACTCAGTTACTCAGATGTTTCACAAAGATTGTTCCTGGAAACACCTGTGATTTTTAACTACATTCTTGTAATAAATATATGTTCTTGATGTATTATTAAAAAAATACTGACATGCATATATGATCATGTAGACCAGGAAATGAATTGATTACTTACAATTTGAAAACAATTTTGGTCTGTTCATTATGATGATATGTTATTTTACAGCTTGGCTAATGACCTTGTTAAAAAATAGATCTTCAAAACATTTCAGCTATTCCAAAAGTGAAACATCTCAGAATAAGTATATGATTATACACTAATCATTTAACAAGCTGTATGGTATGACTGTAATTTGCTACTCAGAATTTAACAAATTGCCTCCTCAAATCAAACTGTAAGTGACAGTGATTACCAAAAAGAAATATCAAGCATCTTAGCCCATAAAAACATCAAAGGAGCTTGATGTACTGCAATAGAGAAAGTACGAGGTTTTATAATTTGATTTTTAACACCTGGAAAACGTATACATATGTTTCTGAATCTTAATAATATTGCTCTGAGTTTCTTATTTTAAGATATCATTCTCTGTTGGTTTGGTCATAAATTTGTTAGATTTAACTATGATCCTATCTGGATGATGGGATTAATATGTATTTTTTAATTATTAGCATTTTCTACCAGACTATTTATATATTTTTTCTCTTAATCTGACACTAATGTTGAATAGAATGGGTTTACTTCTTTTTTCCTCTTTATTCTGATATCCCCATGTTACTATTACTTTATTTCCCACATGTTGTGAAGAAAAAGACTTAACATTTAACAAGGGACAGTTTTTGTGTTAAAAATAAATCTTTTCCTTCTCCTACAGAAGTCTGCTCAAATCTAGTGGGATTAAGGCTTCTGAGATGCTTTTCATGTCATAGACACAATATATACACCGTTCTTGTAAAAATGAGTCAAGGACAAATGGTCACCAAATCAAGCAGTTCAGACTGATTAGCATCTTTGTAGTCAGCATATCAGAGGCTCTGAGCCAAGCTGTGCTCTGCTCGAGGTCAGGTTTCGTAACCAAGAAAACTGCTGTTTTCATTCCAGATTTGACTTCAGGAGTGAAAAGAAAAAAAAAAAAAAAATATAAAAATATGTAACCTATTGTGCATGGTTTTATAACTCATCACATATGACTTAAAAATACCCAACTATTTATTTATTTATTTTATTAAATAATTTATTTATTTAATTACTGGTATAAAATGGTAAGCTTCATATTAATTTTACCATAAGGACTAATCAAAGCTTGTTTTGGCCAAGATGTATTTTACCTTACTGTAACAACTATCTGCCACTGAAGCAACTTTTTCCTGATCTGCTTCAGTTCTGTGAATACCACCTAGGATAAAAGTCTGACCAAACAAAATGGTCATAGCATAGCGAGCAATAGCCTTGATGTCAACTGAAGTTGGAGGATGCTATTGGGCAACTTTTGAAATTTAACTGGATACCAATGACCCGGTAGTCAGCTGAAGTAAGATAATGTATAAAAAGTCCCAATCAGACTCAAGGAATGAGGATGAAGGGACCCTCATCTCTAACATAAAACTCCTCCTAGGGTAGACTTGGGACACTGATCACATAGAGAACCCATCAACCCATCAACGCTTAATGAAGCCGACACTATCAGCCTTATGACCCAAAGGAGACTGGAAAGGTGACAATAAGACTGAAGTAAAGCAGTAGATACTAGTACATTTTCTTGTGTATGAATATTAGGCTTATTATTGATGTGACTTTTCTTTATTATTTAGGAGTAAAGTGTTAGTGTAACTGGAGCAATAATAAATTGTATTTTGCTTAGATTGCTGATATGTTATTTAAGGTAGCAACAAATTCTTTCTTTCATAGAACCTCTGTTCTCCATTTTGGTTGTAGTAATATTTTGAATATAACAGGGACAATGGTTCTGTGAAAAAAAAATATGAGCAAAACAAGTTGATCCTACAGACAAACTTTCTAAGAAGTTACTTTTTGGTACCAATTTATAGCTTCCATGAAAGACGGAATTGCTTATGAACTCTGTATATGGGTGACTAATGACCTTGCTGTCCAGAATGGCAATGTGAATTTTCCTTAAATCCTGGTTTCTGGCTGATATGAGACAGGAAAAGATAAGCATCAGAACTGAAGATAGTAGGACTATTTCTATGGAAATATTTTCATCATATTTCATAAACAAGAAATCACTCTACCTCTCTGAGATAATACAAGGAAACTCTGATCAAAAAATTTACTATATGTATGAGGAGTTATCTTGGATAAATCACAAGCACTGCAGCATCTGCAGAAAGTGTCTTTTTCAATTGGACAGTTCAGTTTGCAGTATTAACTTTATGTTTTATGAGCTGTCTGCCAATCTTTTCCAAGTATTCCCTAAGGGACAATAAGATAAGTAATGACTATGTTAATTTTCTGATTTTTTACAAAAGTTTTCTTATTACCAGATAAGAGTAAAAGGGATTCTAAATTACCTTAAATTTAATGTCTGGACGTTTTGTTAGTTGCAGCTTGGTCTGTATTTCAGGAATGACAGAAGTACCTGAATTCTGAGGATAGCTCAGAACCTGAGACAGCTTGTCAATATGAAATTGGCTCAAAGCACAGCAGCCATAAAAATTTTCATTCAAATACATGGTCAAATGAGAAGTTCAGTGCCTCACAGCTTTTCAAGAAGATATTGCGTGAGTCGAAGTGCTCATCAATGATGTGTTGAAGACACAGTACTGGCTTCTGCATAAGAAGATTCAGAAACAAAACTATATTTCAGGAGAGTTTAAAACCTACCAAAGTGCAAGTAATCTGGAGAAATACTTGCCTTTGCACAGACATGACACCATAACATGTGGAAGGTAAATGAGGCAAAGTAAAAGAAAACTAGGGAAATATTTCATTTGTAATTTGCCATGTAGGATTAGAAGGAGGCATCCTTCTATAATGTTTGTTTCTCAAAGAGCTCTTAATTTTTCATTCCACTACTTTTTAATGTAAAATGAATTAGGTGTACACGATTTCAGTGATCCTAGCATCCAGCTTCCTCAGGATGAAATCTTTATTCTCCTCCTCCATTTTACTTTTATTATTTTATAACTTAGTTCTTAAGGCTCTCTCCTGCAAAGTACACTCTGGATTTCCTCACAAAGAAAAATAAATTTAAGTTTCCTATATTGTTGGTATGTGTCATCAGCCCTATAATATACTGCAAGGAATATATGGCACTATATTTCTTTGTCTAGGCATGTTCTTCAGATAGTAAATCCTGTTCAGCTAGGCACTCAAAGGGAAGACTGATGCTTAGGATCATGAGTGAATGAAAACAGGTACAATGAGTTTCTACTTAGCACAATGTTGGTCTAGGTGTATAACAACAGAAGATCATTACCATTGTGAGCATCTCGATATACCCCTGCTTAACTTCTAGCTATTCATCATAAGAGTCCAGACTATTCTCTTTGTGGAGCTTCACATGTTTTTGGAGCAGCAGTGAAGTTTGAAAAGGGGAACAAATATACAGCCCACTAAGTGTGTTGAGTACATCTTCACTGTCTGTAAGAAGAGCTTAAACATATAGAGGTCAATTGCCACATATGAGTGTCTAGTAGTATTTCAAACATTCTAAGATATGTAAGACGTATGTCGGGATTAGAAGATAAGAGATGGCACCTAAAGAAGACACATAGTCCTCTGTAACATCTACAGAGGTCAGAGAGGATACCCTATGGCATCTCAATTGGCACTAAATATGTGTGAAAATTGAACCCCATCTATTATGTATACACTGCTATTTAAATACTTAAACTGGTTTGGTATTTTTTGGTTTGTTTGTTGTTTGTTTTTTTTTTTTTTTTCCTATTCCCTCTGTGTAGAGAGTTACACTTCAGAGTTAGTTACACTAACACAACCTCATCCTCAGTATTTGTTACTTCATAGCTTTTGGTAGCTCTTGGCAGTGCCCGAGGTTTATGATGTACCTTTAAGTAGCATGTATCATTCTTCAGTGGCCATAAACGAAACATTTGGAATAAATTCAACAACTGAGCATTCTACAGGGCTACAGTGAATAATTTCTAGATTATTTTATTTTGTTCTAAATTATTTTTTTGAGTTGCATAAACATTATACCCAGAATTTATTTCTACATCTTCTACTTATACTAGGACATAAAACTTTGTATTAACACAGAAATTTTATTGCTTCAAATTTATTTTCCATCTTTCATTGTTTCAGCCTGGCTTTTCTTGTTGATTTTCAAAATATGAAATAATTATTTCAGACTTATACTGACTATGGATAAATATTTGTTTCCTGAACAGTCTAGGAACTGACAGGGAGAAACTGTTCTGGCTACAGTTTTCACAGTTGTGTTTGTCCAAACAGCTGAACAGAAGAAGGGCCTCCAGCCCTGCTGACATCATTGTGACTAGAGCTACAACCATAATCATTACTTATTAAAAATATTCTTATTGGAGATAATATTTACTTCACAAATTTGAACAAAAAGGAAAAAATCCCTGTGGAATAACTGTCTGTTTTCTTGAACAAGAAATCTTCAAATGTGGTTTCACCTACTGCCCAAGGGAAAAACATCAAACTGATACTCGCTATGAAGGTAAAGACAATAGAGAAATGTCACTTTGTCATGCCCAGGCTAATTTAGAGACTATTAGAAATATTTTAATTATTTTTTGATCTCAAAATATAGAATAATATCTATTCCTTTTTTTGTTTTGTTTCGTTTTGGTGGGGGGTTTTTTTTGTTTTGTTTTTTTGTTTTGTTTTGGTTTGGTTTGTTTGTTGTTGTTGTTGTTGTTGTTTTTTGGTTTTTTTTTAATCTGAAGAACTATTAGTTATCAGTTTCATAAAAGGGAAATCTACTTTGGAAAACTCTACAGTCCTGATCCTGCCTAGTTCTAAACATGAAATTTAGAGAGCAATGTCAGTTGCCATTTAGCACTGTAATTTTCACTAAAGCATTTCCAGTCTTGATGTAAGATATAATTTTGCAGCACTGTAGCAAAGTACAATGTAAGAGGTATAGGAGGGGAAGATGATTTTGTTTCAGAACATTCACACACAGTTTCGTACATAGCCATATACCTACTAACACCAAGACATGTTGTTTCTGGTGGTTTGCCTAGCTTGTAAACATGAGTATGGTTACACCCATAAATGCTTGTGCAGGATATTTTGCATTGGTACAGTGGTAGCAGACACCAATGTGGTGACTGTATACAGACTGTGAATATTCTTTTTTGTAACTTTCAGAAGCTGACAGTAATTAGTTTCTTCACCCTGACTCGCCTTTGTGAGCCATCAAGATTTGCTTACTGTCCTTTATCATTCAGTCTGTGTGTACTGAGAAGGTGCACATGGATGTGTGCTGTAATCTGGATGACCTACTAAACTAGAAATCATGAAACATCCTACTTTCATGGTCCTCTGCCCGTTTTTTTTCTTAACTTTTTGGTATTTTATACACATAGTCTACCATTCACAATTCATAGCAATCTTCACATTTCTGCTACTATTTCCCACATTTAGATGATGCAGTAGAGCTAGCTGTCATTGTAGCCTTCTGGTCTAAATGGGATGTGAAATAGTCCCCTTGATAAATTTTAATTTCTATAGAAAAGTGAACTGCTTTTTCTGTCCCAGCAGTAAGCAATAACATTCAAATGAATATGTAAAACAGTAGCAAATCTAATGCTCTGCAATATACATTTTTGAAACCTGTAATGTGTTTTAAGAGTTGTCAAGATAGAGTATTACTTGTTGTTGTGGTTTAACCCGAGCTAGCAATAGAGCCACAATAGTCGCTCACTCACCCTGCTCCCTACGCCCACCAAAGAGGGAAGAGAATCAAAAGCGAAAGGAGAAACTTAGATTGAGATAAACACAGTTTAATAAAATAACAAAATACTAATACACTACTTTCATATATATATATATATATATACACATATGTAAAAGAAATAGAATATAAAATAAAAGATACTCAAGGCAATTCCTCACAAACTCCATCCACACCGAGCAGCCAGTCCCAGGAAGCAGCACCCTGGTCCTGAACAGCTGATCCTGAAGAGAGAAAAAAGGAAAAAGGCAGAAAGGCCCTAAGGCCTCTGCAAAATGCTAAAAGGCCAAATTAAACATCCCAAACAGAACTCTCCTGGGTCTTACAAAAAGAGCAAAGAAAGAGCACGAGAAAGAAAGAGACTGGAAGGTCTCGACTCTCCTTAAATACGAAGCATGATGCTAATGGGATGCAATACTCTTATTGATCAGTCTGAATGTCAGTCAAGCTCTACCCCATCTATGACCCCTTGATGCCTTGATGCCTCACACCTATGAGCAGAGTGCTCAGAATGTCCTTGGCTCTCAGAGCAGAGCAATTAAAAACATTAACTCTGTTCTAGTGTGTTATCTGTTGTTCTCAAACTAAGTCCAAATAATTACCATGCTAGCTATGAACAAGAAAGGTTTCTAACTGCATGAAGAAAATTAACTCATTGTCAGTCAAACCAGCACACTTGTGTTTCCCTAAAATGATGCATGCAATAGTGAAAGTGATGAACTCTTAGAAAGGAAAATTAGGAAAGTTAAGGTTCGTTTATGAATTTAAGCAAAGGTGAATTGTTAATAATTTATTTTTATAAAGTAGTCAGAAGGGTATATGTAGATCAGAGAGGAAGGTTTCAAGACAAGGAATTTAGAAAATTTTGAATACTAAGACATATACTGGGTCTGTCATTTTCTTCATAATAGCCTGTATCAGGCTGTTTTGGATTTGTGGCTAAAATAGTGTTTCACCAGTGTTTCACCCACTGCCAAACAGTGCTTGCACAGTGTCAAGGCTTCCTCATTTTTCACCCTCTGCCCCCACAGTGCATAGGCTGGGAATGGGTAAGAGGCTGGGAGACAACACAACAGGGACAGCTGACCCAAATTGATCAAAAGGATATTTCACATCACACAACATCAGCAATAGAAGCTGGAGTAAAAGAAGAAGAATCAGGGAAGGGGAGCTATCTTTCAAGACAGACGTTGTTTAAACAAAGGCTGGGTATTTGTCTCTTTATGAAAGGGGATGAAAGATTTCTTTTACTTTGCTGCTTTGTCTTTCCTTCTTCTATTAAACCGTTTTTCTCTCAACTCATGAGCATTCTCTATTTTTTTTTTCTTCTTATTTTGTGTCCCCATATTCTTGGAGTGTAGCAGGGAAAGAGGGGAAAGAAAGTGTCTGTATGACTGTTTGGCTGCTGGATAGGATCAACCCAGCATAAGCAGAAATAAACTTCTTCAATCTTTTCCCATCAGTTTTCTTACTTACCAATAAAATCCTGAAAGACCTGGAATCACCACACTTGCCATTTTGTTAATTTTATCAGGAAACAGGTAATGATAAAAAGAATAGAACTTTCAATTTTATTAGTTTTCATTGCCCTACATTCTTATTAGAGTAGTCATCTAATTCATTAAAGCAAAAAGCCAGCAAAGCAAGAGCCAGTTTGGAGTACAGATTCACAAAGAAATAAATTAGTTCCAGTGTAATGATTTCAGGGTTTTTACTTTTCTTTTGAAAGGATAATAATTTATGAAGAAAGAGATGAACATCAATATTAAGAAGACATGTTCTATTTTAGCACCTTTTACCACAAACAGTATAAAATTGACATTTCCTTAGATAGAATTTCACATTCTCCCAGGCCTTTTTCTTCTGCTCTAAAATGAGATTAGCCAGCTGGAGCTTTTGGATTTCTGCGAAAAAAAATAAAAGGGAAAGCATTGCAAGTGACATTCAGGAGCATTGTATTTTTACAAGCATGTGGTATTTAGGAGTAGTTTTGTTCACATGCTGTGCAGCCATTACAGAGAATTGTTAGTGCAGTATGTTAGAGAGGGAACTGTAGCAATTTTTGAGATAGCAGCTCCTCTGAGTATAAGTTATGATTGCTAAATGACTTTTCTGTGCTCAGACCGAGCAGGTCTCAGAGTAAATTTATAGGTGTTATTCTTGTAGTGCCTAGGTGACAAATTACCAGAACTGAAAACTGGAGCTTTCCCTTAGGAAAATAAATCAGTGTGTTAACAAATCGCAGATACCTTCTTGAGAAAATTAGTTACGCTATCAGAGAAAAAGTACATTGATTTCAGGAGACTCTAAAACTCCTTCTGTGGTTTTCACATGATAATAGTTTGTTTAGACTCTGTAAGTTTAATCACAGAAGATGTAACAAAGGAAAATAGTAATGCTAGCTGTATTAACAGAGAAAAAATTAAAGATGATTCATAAAATTTCAGGGTTTTTTTGTTGTTTCTTACTAAATTGACTCTGGTGGGTTTGTGGGGATTTTGTTTCTTTTGTTTGTTTGTTTTCAAGGGTTTATTTGTTTTTGACAGCAAGGTCAGAATTCAGCACTGAGTCTCGGATACCCACATACAGGTGTAAAAATAGGTGTATATATAATAAGAACTAGGCTTCTAAATTCCCATCATGATCAGCTGAAATCTTCTTGTCATGTCATACATGCTTACATTAAGAAATCTGAGGTATCTTGATATCTAAATTGGCACTCGAGTCCAGTCTTTAGGAATCTGCACTAAGGCCATTTTAATAAAGGGTTGGATTTCACTGCTAAATATAGAGCTCTTGATAAACCTTAGGCTGTACAATACATCTGGGTAAATCTGGCCGGGATAACACTGGACTTTCGAAAGACCTGTATTTTTATGGGAAAAATAACAACAACAACAACAAAAAGCAAAAAGCAAACAAACAAACAAACCAACCAACAAATCAAACCAAATCCAAACAACAACAGCAACAAAATACCACAACCAAACAATCCACACCCATGCTAAAAAGAACAAAACCAAAAAAACACACCAGGTGACATCCAAACAGGATAGTTTCAATATCTAAGGTGGCACTAGACACCTATAGTTAATAGAATCCTGCCCTTTGGCCTTTATAATCAGCAAAATTTTCTTTACTACATACATAAAAAAACCTGGGCTCGTCTCATCAGATCTTAAGCACTGAAAAGTTAAGTAACTTCTTTAACCTGATACAGCTGTCAACAGAAATAAGCACTGCAGAAGATAATCGACCCCATACAACAATAAGTGAGACATGCAGATTGAATCACTTATTGGTCTAATTTAGAGCTATTCTGAAAAAGCCTAGTGATAGAATCTAAAAATTGTCCCGTCTTTCCTTCTGACTTCTAACATTCAGTGAGTATGTCCTGTTGCCATGACTCACCTTTTTAAAAATCAGTAGGTAACTTCAGTGTCTACGGAAAAGCACTGTATTTAGAAGACTTACAGCCTCAACTAATAAATACAGTCACTACTACTTTTTGATAACTAGTCATTCTTTGCCTAGCAGATTTAGAAAATGTTCCTAATGTAAATAATGTGCATTTTGTGGTTGGTTGAACCATTTATCAAAAACAGAAGAACAAGGAAATAGAAGCTATTAGGAGATCAAATTCCATTTGCAAATGTTGCAAATTCCTTTGGCCAGAAAGAAGAAATAATTTTAAAATGTCAGAATATTTCATTCTGACAACTTAATAAAGAAATATTATATTTTGGAACTGCCAAAAAGCTTTGTTTCAACATTCTCCTAAATGAAATATTCCTCTCAGTTTGTTTTAAAGCAATAAAAAAAAAAAAAAGACAATTCAAAATATTTCATTTCCTGTACAATCTAATTTCCCTGAAAAAACCATTTTTTTTCTTTTTTTCTTTTTTTTTTTCATTCCACAGGGGAAAAAAAAAAAAAAAAAAAAATATTGTTCAGGTTACCAGATCTTGAACTTTAAAAAAAAAAAATCTGATGTGTTTTACTGTGATCCAACCTCCAGTAGTGACAAAATTATAAAACCAGCATAAGATCTGAAGAGATTTCTTGAATCCTGGTCTCAAAAATAAAACATTAACAGAGATATTCTGTTTTGTTTTGTTTTGTTTTTTTCTTTGCTTGTATATACTGTCCTCCAATTTTTTTAGTTAAATCTGCATAGCCACTGGATAAACTCCATTGTGCCAGTCAATGTAATACAAGATTCCACTAGATATTTATGCTGTCAGAATAGAAAAACAGATTTCCACGGCATTTTAAATAGTACTTCACTCAGGCAGTTAGGGTAAAGAATAGTTTACACCTACCTAAGAGTGTCTTCACAGAATATATGTATTCTCTGCTTTTGCTCTCTGAAAGCACTGGATATTGGTGTGAAGTTAATTCATGACCATTTGGCTTACTACTGGGAAAGTCCATAAGACCAGTTAACAGCACTCATATGTAGTGGTGTACAGTATGGTTAAGAAAGATTGCACTGACAGGTTAAACAGCTTTGAAATCCACAATAAGATTTAATATTTTTCCATCTGCATTAAAACCTAAGCAGAATGTTTTAAGTTTTCTTTTCTGAAAATATTAGGCTTGTTTTTAAGTATAGAATTCTTGTATTTCATACTATGTGGATTTCTGTGAAAAGCTCTTCTGAATAAAATCTTGAGAGGGCACATCACTTTTTCAGGCTGTGTTCATGCTCTTATTCATAGAGTGCTCATGGAGGACTCAGTCCCTGGACTCTCACTTATATAAATAAAGTTACCAAACTCTCTATTCACCTTGCTCAATTTTTTTTTCAGTAATTCTTACTTCAAACATTACCTTCTTAGAGAGTTCTGTTCAAGTTTTTTTTTTTTTTTTTTGGTCTTTAAAACTTTATTTTCTTCCTTATATCATATCTTAATATTGACATTCAAAAGCTTTTTGCTCCCAAAGTATTATGGAAAGAGATACCTGAGCATATCTACATTGCTAAATAAAACAGCAGTTAGATTGACTGCACGATCCCAGAACATTCCTATTCCTTAACTGCTAGGTATCTCCTTAGCTCTATTTTAGCCATTCTACATAGTTCCCTTCAAGAAAGTCTGTTTGCCAAAAGCCCATACAGACAGGATTGTAACAGATTTGTCTCCTTACATTGTACATAATCCTTCATCCCTGCCCCAGTAGCCCTTGCACTCCCCGAAACTGCAAGAAGCCCTCAGGTAATGAATTGGAGACCAAACCACAAAACTGTGTTTTCACACTTTAAAAACATCACTCCAATATAGCCCTCACAAACTTTCTGAACCTTCGGTTTTGAATAAAATAATGTTCCTTTCTGAGGCATCTCACATGGAAGCCTGGGGAAAATGAGAGTCAGTATTATGCCTTTAAGAAATAACTATCAGGTGGTGGGGATGCAAGCTGTTCTGTGCCACTTGGGCAGGAGCAGGAAGTAGGCCTTTGACAACAAATAGTAGCTCCAACTCAGTTTTCATTACGCTGCTGTATGACACATCTGAGAATGACCCCAGGAAACATCCCAGGATGTCTACCAAGGTCAAAATGTGCTTACAACTGTGTCATATACATCAACAGTGGTTTTTAAGAAAGTCTTGCAGTTTTAATCTAGCAGATGCAAAAGGAAACAAAGAGAAAGCACGTATTTAATGCAAAATTTAGTGAAAGCTCCCTCAACATTACTGCCTTGAACTATTACAGAGTTGTGACAGAGTACTACAGTCTTTGTGACCTCTTACGGCTTCTCACTGGAAGTACTGTTGATAAATCACCTTTACAACAGTGCTTATAGAATGTCTGAAGTTGGAAGGGAACCCACAAGGATCATCGAGTCCAACTCCTGGCCCTGCATATGACAAATCCACAGTTCACACCATGTGTCTGAGGACATTGTTCAGTCTCTTCTTGAATACGGACAGGCTTGGAGCCGTGACACTTCCCTGGGGAGCCTGTTCCAGTGCTCCACCACCCTCTGGGTGCAGAATCTTTTCCTAATATCCAACCTAAACCTTCCCTGGCACATCTTCCTGCCATTTCCTAGGATTCTGTCATTGGCTGCCAAAGAGAAGTGTTCAGCACCTACCCTTCCTCCTCCCCTTGTGAGGAAGCTGTAGACCGTGATGAGGTCTCACCTGAGTCTCTGCTTTTCCAGGTTGAAAAAACCAAGTGATTTAAGCTGCTTCTCATACAGCTTCCCCTCCAAACCCTTCACCAACTTTGTAGCCCTCTTCTGGACACTCTCCAGTAGCTTTATAACTTTTTTATCCTATGGCCCCGAAAACTGCACACAGTGCTCCAGATGAGGCTGTACCAGTGCAGAGTAGAACAGGTCAACCACCTCCCTCACCCAGCTGGCAATGCTGTGCTTGATGCACCCCAGGACACAGTTGGCCCTTTTGGCTGCTAGGTCACACCGTTGGCTCATGTTCAACTTGTCGTCAACCAGAACCCCCAGATCCCTCTCCGCAGAGCTGCTTTCCAACATCTTGTCCCCCAGTCTGTATGTACTGGCAGGGTTGCTGCGTCCCAGGTACAAAATCTGACACCCTTGATAATGCAGTTGGTGATTGCCCCATTCTCCAATTTGTCCGGATCCCTGTGCAAGGCCTCTCTGCACTCAAGAGTGTCAACAACTCCTCTCAATTTAGTGTCATTGGCAAACTTACCAAGTAATTTCACAAGTCCTAAGTCATTTACAAAGACATTGAAGACTGTTGGCCCTAAGATGAATCCCTGCGGAACCCCACTAATGACTAGTCACAAGCTCGACACAACCCCATTTACCAGAACACTTTGATCCCAGCTCATCAGCCAATTGCCCAGCGAGTTCATTATGTGTTTGTCCAGGTGTATGCTGGACATCTTGTCCAGGAGGGTACTGTGAGAGGCAGTAGAGAAGGCTTTACTAAAATCCAAAAAGATCACATCGACAGGCTTCCTTTGATCAACTGGTCAGTTAACCTTGTCATAGAATGAAGTTAAGTTTGTTAAGCAGGACTTTCCACTCTTGAACCTGTGCTGGCTGGGACGAATAACTGCATTGTTGTTCAGATATTTTTCAGTAATTCCCAGAACAATCTTCTCTATGATTTTGTCATGAACAGAAGTGAGGCTGAAGGGCCTGTTTCTGCCATCATCATCTCCATTGACCTTCTTGTAGATTGGGACAATATTTATGTCATCTGGGACCTCTCCAGATTCCCAGGAGCACTGAAAAATCATGGAGAGAGGCCTCACTATGACATCAACCAGCTCTTTAAGCACCCTTGGATGAATGCCATCAGGCCCCATCAGCCTGTAGGGATCTAGCTAGAGTAGCAAATCCCATACAAGTTCTGGATTGATTAGGAGCTTATTGTTCATGAAGCCATGGTTTTCTAACACAATGGTTATAGGGGCCCCAAGTCCATCATCATTGTTGAAGACCAAGATGAAGAAAACTAATGAGACTAATGAAACTAATGTCTATGTCCCTGTTAATAAGGTGACCATGCTCATCGATCAATGGCCCAATGTTATTTCTAGTTTACCTTTTGTCATTAATATATTTTAAAAAGCCTTTTTTATTGCCCTTCACAGTACTGGCCAGTTTCAATTCAAACTGAGCTTTGGCAGTGTGAATTTGTTCCCTACAGTGATGAGAAGCATCTCTGTAGTCCTCCCATGATGCCTGATCTTGCTTCCACCGACCATGTAATTTCTTTTTTCACTATATTTCATAAAGAAGAACCCTGCATAACCAAGCTGGTACAGTGCATGTTTACTTGATCCAAAATTGTAGGCCCCAGAAAAATCCCTCACTATACAGTGGGTTTGTGGCATAAGCCATGCAGGATACTTGAAATTTTAACATGCCTGAAAACTGAGAAGTTCAAGAGTTGTATGCCTTATTGTCTTCTGTCAAATGAATTAGCAAGGATTATTTATGCATGTTTGTAATGTGTTTATGTGGGCAAGCATGGCAGTGGGGGGGCTGCAAGGGTGGCCTCAGTGAGGAGAGGCCAGGAGCTGCCTCATGTCAGACACAGCCAATTCTAGCCAGCTCTGGTGGACCTAATGGTATGGCTGAGTCTCTCAGAGAATATGGCAGCATCTCAGTGAAAATGTATTTCATGAATGGCAAAACCCTGTCTGAGGGTGTGGAGTAAGAAAAAATGTGAGAGAAACAGCCCTGCAGACACCAAGGTGCAAGAAGAAGGAGGGGGAGGGAAGTGCTCCAAGTGTCAGAGCAGATATTCCCCTGCAGACCCTGGAGAAGACCCCACTAGAGCAGATACCGGCACTGAAGCCAATATCCGCACTGCAGCCCATGGAGGATCCCATGTCACAGTGGCAAGATATTTCCTGAAGGAAACTGTGGCCCTGGAGGGCCCATGCTGGAGCAGGCTTATCCTGAAGGACCATAGCCTATACAAGTACTCACACTGGAGCAAGGGGAAAGTGTGAGGAAGATTGAGTGGCAGAGACAAAGTCCTATGGACTGTCGATAAACATTCTACAGACTTGTTTTGTATCAAATATGTAATATAAAAGGAATATAAATAAATAAATAAACAAATAAATCAGTTTCTTCTTAACCTGAAAGGATAAGCTACAATTGATGTGGACAGTGCAAAACTAAATATGTTTCATATTCACTTTGGTTTGGATATCACCTCATACTGTGAAACCTTTGACTGCTACTGACATCAAATACCCTGGAAGGTCACAGTTATAGGTTACACAGGCTTGTATAATCTAGTTTTGACACATAATAATCACTTATAACTTCTTTATTTCATACTTTCTTTGTGTTTTTCTATTTACTGTTCTTATTATCTGTTTTCTTTTTTTCTTAATAAGGAAACTTGGGGTATTATATATAGAATAATATTTTGACACACATTTTTCTGTAATAGTTACTTCATTACAGAAGGAGTATGACTATAATGAAAAAATACTATTGGTGTTTCCATAACTGTCATAGCAAACAGTCAAAGAAAACTTGAAACCACTAGTGGTCCTTAGCACGTTTTAAAAACTCCCTGCTATGAATAATGCCTACTGAATTTTCACTTTTTTATTTTTTTTCTAATATAAATTTTTCTCTGGTGAAACAGGTAATTGCAGCACACATCACATCAAGCATAAACTAATATTAAATTACTTTCTAATTTAATTTCATCTTTGACCTTCTGAAGAAGTAACTTTAGTTATGCAAAATGTCTCTGCTACTTTTTTTCTCTCAGCAAAAACATTAAAGGATTTGTCCTGTAATAAGTGGTCTTGTTCATGTTCTTCTAGTCTGGCAAAATAAAGCATTAAAAAACAAACAAACAAACAAAAAACCCTGCAACAACAATAAAACTCCTCAAAACCCAATTCTGTTTTGACTTATTTTTGTGTCCCATCACAGAATGTTTAACTAAACTTATAAAAATAAGAATTTTGACTTGATTCTTGCTCTCCTTGAAAGTAGTTGAAGAATTGTCATCTATATTACCAAAGGATTACTTTTATTGCAAAGTTATACTAAATGTGTATTACTCATGCACCTTGTTTTCTATCTAAAAAACTCACCAACCCACTGTTATTTCTTCATCTCAGGCTAAAATATAGCTCTCAACAAAATAATATATTCTGAAATACTAGTTATAGAATATTTGCAATGTCTGCATTTATGTCTCATATAATTGTGTACTTATATTTGGAGATAACTAGAGACATTTTATAGACGATATTTTTGATTAAAATTATATGACAATTACAGATATATAGTAGATTGGGAAATTGATTCCAAATTTAGGCTGCATTTATTCTAAGGCATATCTCTAGCTCTCCTTCTCAAACAAAAATTCCCAAATGTCTATGTACAGAAAGATATTTTTAGGAATACAGTAAATGCAATTATCAGAGGAGGTAAAGATACATAATGCTGGATTAAAAACATTTTATAGTGAGAAAAGCAATCATTTTGGATCTTTTGAAGAAATCTGATTTTAATAATAACATTAGAAAAAACCCCAATGTTTGAAAGATTAAGAAAAAATAAGATCTGATGTGTCAACCATGATGTTTTCTTCATAGGTCTAGCTAGCACATTTAATTAGAGATGTTCTTTCTGCCACTCTCTGCCACATGCATACACACGCACATGCATACACATATATCCAACACAAGCAATACTGCTCCAGAGCTCAGTTTAATTATGCCCACATAAACTTTTATTAGCATTTATGCTGTTCTAAGAAATTCTGTCAGGCATACAGCTTTTACACCAGAAGGTAAAGTCTCCTTCAGGCCCTTTTTCTGATCTTCCAGCCCTCATCACTGACTCTCAGTAACCTCAAATGGCAATTGTTTGTTTTTTTTTTTTTTCAGGCAAGCTGAATGCAGCCTTTAGTCAACACAGACTATGCAGCTAAGAATGCAGTCCTCTAGATTTGACTTATGATACTGATCTGATGTCCTTTGATTAAAACAACATCCTAAACTAGATTCTAACCTGTGACAGAGATTAGATATCTCTGTCACTGACACATACATTTATATGTATGATATCTGTATGAATATGAACCTCAGTCCGAACGGGTGTATTGTTGAGAAAAAGGGTTGTCTTTTTTTTTGTTTGTTTGTTTTTCTTTTAACCTTAGATATGTTCTTCTTAGCAGCTGATCACAGACATGGTTAAGTACGTTTGTGATTTCAGAGACTGAAAGCCTTTCTCAGTTTAGATACAATGAAACTTTAGATACCATGAAACAGAAATGTAACAAGAACAAGTGTCAGATTCTCCACCTGGGATGGGCTAATCCTGCTTATACACACAAAGTGGGCGATAAATGGCTGGAGAACAGCCCCATGGAAAGAGATCTGGAGGTCTGGGTTGATGACAAGTTGAATATGAGTCAACAGTGTGCCCTGGCAGCCAAAAGGGCCAACCATGTCCTGGGGTGCATCAAGCACAGCATTGCTAGCTGGTCAAGCAAGGTGATTGTCCCACTGTACACTGCACTGGTGCAGCCCCATCTCAAGTACTGTGTGCAGCTTTGGGTGCTTCAAAATAAGAAGGACATCAGCCATTAGAGTGTTTCCAGAGGAGGGCAACCAAGATGGTGAAAGGCCTTGTAGGCAAGACTTCTGAGGAGTGGCTGAGGTCACTTCTTTTTTTCCCTTTGTAGAAGACAAGACTGAGGGGGAACCTCATCGCAGTCTACAACTTCCTCAACGGGGGAAGCAGAGGAAAACATGCTGCTCTCCTCTCTCTGGTGACCAGAGGACATGAGGAAATGGAATGAAGTTGTGTCAAGTGTTGTTCAGACTGGGCATTAGGAAAAGATTCTTCTTTGAGAGGGTGGTCAGTCTCTGGAACAAGCTCCCCAGAGAAGTGATCATGGCACCAAGCACATCAGAGTTCAAGGAGCATCTGGACAATGCTTTAAGTCATATGGTTTACTTTTAGGTCATCTGGCAAGGAGTAAGGAGTAAGCAGTTGGACTCCAATCATTGATCCCTTCCAGCTTGAGATATTGTATGATTCTATGAAACTTAATGTCTATGTCTACATATACGCAATTTTGTTATTTTGTTATTTCTGGTTACCTTGCTTAGGCCTCCCAGCATGCATCAAATGTGAAGCTCAGCTCTGAGAGTTTATTCTCTTCGCACTTTATATGTGAGAACACAAATATATATATGATTTCCCTATTTGCTTCCTGAGAAAAAGTTCTTTGTTTAGTATTAGACATCACAAACTCTCTATAAATACCAAATGCACCAGCAGCTATAAAATATAAAACTGATAATAAAATACATCATTTATACCACATTGCTTTGTGTGTTTTTACAGCTGAAATAAGAAAAAGAGTTACTTAAGCTTAATTTTTACTTTATCTGGGTTTTTGCAGCCATTTTTGATCACACATTATTGGGGTTTGATACTTCATTTTATTTCATTTACAACAAAACTGTAACAGAAATTTTGCTGTATTTACTAGATGAAAGATATACCTTGGTTACATTAGCATTTTCTCCAAAGTTCATTTTCTCTGATAAGGTGACATAGAAAAATTATTATTCACATAGGTGATGTGAACATATTTTTTCTTGTTTCCTTTTCGATTTTTGTTCCATTGCTCACTGTCACTTGTCCTTTTCAGTCCACAGGGCTTGCACAACTACTTTTAGGAATTAAAAAACATTTTTTGTATGTTTTAACTGTATTGAATCTTCCATCTGCTTCACAGCATAACACAAATAGTGATACCAACACATCGTACGAGTACTCCATGCATGGCACAGATGTGGAAACAGGTGGTAAAAGAGGAGAAATGCCAAAAAAGAGCAAATATTGACTGAAGAGTTTGTGTTCTGAAACCATAGTCTTATCTGATTGTGAGAAGAGTCTTCAATCTCTCAGAGAAGAAAAAAAAAATGGGAAAAAAAAAAAAAAAAAAGAAGCCAGATTACTTTAAATGATTAAAAAACTAGAGCTTTGATTGCTCATTGTGGAGACATATAAGTGCTTTGGATCTCACAAATGGGGCATGGAGGTGAAACAGAGACAGTGATGGGCAACTAGAGAATGCTGAGTATGAAAAATTTGTTAGCCAGGAGAAGACAGATAATCACATATATGATCTAATATGCACTTTGAGTTTGTGACACATTCGAATACCATTATTCAGGTTAAGAAAAACAAACAAAAAAGCACAACCTTTTTAATGTTCATTATGTTAATGAGTCTTGAATCTGGACTTGTTTCAAAAGGTCTGATACAAAGCTTGTGGCTGAAAACAGAACTAATACCTCTCCAAAACATTTATTTCAGTTTAGAGCATCTTGAACATGCCATGTTCAACAGATTATAGAACATTTGAGCACATTTTTCTGTTTTGTCAGGCCATCTTTAAAATATAATTCTCATGTGAAAATTAATTTTCAATACCATTACTGAATCACAAGTAATTCAGGGGCACAACTATCAGAAAAGCAAGGGTAAAGTGTGAAATTATCATTAGTCTTTTGATTAGAAGTTATAAGAAATTTCCACATTTGTCAAAATAGTAGTGAAGAACAAAACAGAAAGAAGAGAGTCAAAGATGGCAGTGCAGTATGCCATTTAGGGCCTTCTTGACTCCATACAATGCAACAAATTACTTATTCATATTTCCTAACTATTTAATTATTTGATTCATTTTTTCCCCCATTGATTCAGGTAACCAAGAGGAATAAGGTTAACACATACCAGGAATAACACATTAACATATGTCTGTCATAACTGTCTTGATTGTTTCATGCACTGTACTGCAAATAAATAGCAGCCTATGTGTTTATTTTCTCAGCAGAAGAAAATAAAAGAGAATTATACAATTCCACAGATACTTTAATTTTTTTAATTATTATTTTAATAAATAAAACTTTTTTAAAAAATCAGTTAATACCTATTTTAAGATTGAGAACAGTTTCAGCTACAATAACTGGCACTTGTGAAGCTTGTTTAAAGTTCTCTAGTAGTGATTTTTAATACAAACCAGTATTTTATTGAAAGTGAAACAGCTTACAGTAAAATCAACATTCTAGAAGAAATTAAAATTAAAGAGTAATAATTCCAAGATTACTAGTGTGACAACAAACAAAAGGTCTTATTATCTATCTCACATCTTAAAATGATAAGAATAACTTTTGAAATCCATGGGCTCATATATATGAAGTTCAAAAAAGTAAAAAGGCAATCAGGTTTTACATTTCTTAAAAAATAATTAGCAAATGCATAGAGAAGGTAATAATGATATTGCAGCTAATAAAGATTTATTTCAGCTGTGTTAGCAACAAATAAGAAACTGCTTCTGTGGATAACAGTTAACACAAGCCAAAAGACCGAAAAACCTGTGAGATGTGACTTGAAGGAGGATGTCATCCATATATGTGATGAATAATGTTGAAATTTTCATTAAAATATCTTAGAGGAAGAAAGATGAGGGCAAGAGAGGGACAAAATCAAAGCCTTAGGCATTAAGATTAAAGGGAAAACAATATAATTGCAAGAAATGCATCATATATATACATATAAGAAAAACTCATTTCAGGGCTGCCACTGTCTACCATAGTATTGTGCATGCATTATATGAAGGACTGCACAACATTCTAATGAAAATTAGAAGACCTACCAGGCTGTTATCTTTCATGTACACTGTGTATAAACTCGGTTCATCACCAAGAATCTCAGGAATTATATCAAATTCTTAATATTATTTCGTATTAAAGATCCATGTTATATTACAGTCCATGTTTCTGAAATTCAGGCAGACTGAGCATTTTCACTTAGATGTTTACTATCTGAAACAAACAGAAATATGCACCTACAATATGCCAATTCTCAATACAGTTCATTCTGTTCTGAAATGTAAAATGTGGTGCAGGTGAATGCTTCTGAAGCATAAAACAGCTTATGATATCATAATTATTCTGTCAGAAACAGTTCGTTGTTGGTTGTAAAAGCCGGGGAGTTGGTCATTTTTTATTCCCTGAAGGGTACGCATGTTGATATCAAACATATTTTATCTCAAGGTTGTTTGTTTGTTTGTTTGTTTAAACAACAAAATACAGAAAATAAGGGTTTGTATAAATTATTATATAATTTATTATATTAAAAGTTCCACATCTTCCAAGTTCTTATTCTAAATGTTATCTTTTTGTCATTTTGAGGATACTGTATGCTATATTAATGCTGACATCGCTGAGATTAGGCAACAAATGTTACCTTGTGATTTCAATTTTTCTGAAGTTGCAGATCCTTAACAGGATTCTTTATTCCCCAAAAAATTATTCACTTACAAATCTCTTCAATAAGTAAAAATACCTGTGACTAAACATAGTCAAAACTCTTCTAAGCAGATACCTAAAGACTAGTGAAAATTCATACTTGAAGACAAGTGATCTTGAGAAGCTCAGTCCTTATGAAGAAGATAAATCAGCTAATCCTGGAATCCATTTCCAGGCACCTTAAGGAGAAGAAAATGATCAGGAGAAGTCAGCATGGCTTCACCAAGACGAAGTAATTGTTAACCAACTTAATAAACTTCTGATGATGTGACTGGTTGGCCTGGTAGATGAGAGGAGAGCAGTAGATACTGTCTACCTGAACTACAGGAAGTTCTTTGACACTGTCTCCCCTGAGACCCTCATAGAGAAGCTGTCGATACTTGGACCACATGAGTGGACAGTGTAGTGGATTGAAAACTAGCTGAATGGGCACAGAGAGTGGTGATGAGCAAGGCATAGTCTAGTTGAAGGCCAGCAACTAGCAATATATTCCAAGTATCAAAACTGGGTCTGGTCTTGTTTAATATCTTTAATTATATGGATGGTAGACTGACTTGGTTTGCCATCAGGTGCCCACCTGGCCTTTCTATAACTCCCTCTCCGCAGCTGGACAGGGAGAGAAAATAAAATAAAAGGCTCATGGGTTGAGATAAGATCAGGGAGACGTCACTCAGGAACTATTATCACAGGCAGAAAAGACTTTACTTGAGAAAAATGAATTTAATTTATTGACAATTAACAATGAAGTAGGATAATGAGAAATAAAAACAAAACTGAAACCACTTTCCCCTCATTCCTCCCTTCTTCACAGGCTCAACTTCACTCTGAATTTCTGTACCTCCGCCCTGAGTGGTGCAGGGAGAATGGGAAATAGAAGTTGTGGTCAGTTCACCACATTTTCTCTGACAATCTTTCCTCCTCACACTCACTGCTGTTGCATAGCAGTTTTTACCCCCTAACGATATGATCGCAGAGGTGCTACCACTACTGCTGATTGGTTCAGCTTTATCCAACAGTAGGTCTGTCTTAGAGCTCGCTGGAACCTGGAACCTGGAAGCTTCCTACATTTTTTCACAGAAGCCACATTAGCATCCCCCCTGCTAGCAAAACTTTGCCATGAAAACTCAGTGCACTTCTCTCAGAGGGACCTTAAAATTCTGGAGAAATTGGGGTGATAGGAACCTCATGAAGTTCAACAAGGAGAAGTACAAAGTCATGCACCTGTGGAGAAAAAAACCCTTGCACCAGCATATGCTGGGGGCCATCCAGCTAGTGTAAAGCTTTACAGAGAAGGACTAGGGGACACCAAATGAAACACAAGCCTTTAGTGTGCCCCTGTGGCAAAGAGAATTAATAGTATCTAGGGCTGCATAAGGACAAGTGTCACCAGCAGGTTGATGGAGGTGATATTTCCCCTCTACTGAGTACAGGTGAGACCACACCTGGAGTCCTGTGTCCCCTTCTGGGCTCCTCAGTACAAGAGAGACATGAACATACTGGACCAAGTTAAATGAAGGGCTGCAAAGATGATGGAGGGATTGGAACATCTCTTCTATCAAGAAAGGCTGAGAGATCTGGGATGGTTTAGCCTACAGAAGAGAAGGCTCAGGAGGGGTATAATCAAGGTAAATAAGTACTTGAAAGGAGAGTTCATAGAGAATGGAGCCAGGCTCTTTTTAATGATGCTAGATGTCAGGAGCAGAAGCAATGGACACAAACAGAAACACAGGAAGTTCCCTCTGAACAGAAGGAAAGACTTTTTTACTGTGAGGGTGACTGAGCATTGGAATAGTTTTCCCAGAGAAACTGCAGAGTCTCTGTCCTTGGAGATATTCAAAAGCTGTCGGGACATAGTCCTGGGCAACCGGTCCTAGATGGCCCTGCTTGGTCAGGAGGACTGGACCAGATAACTTCAAGAGGCCCTTTCCAACCTCAGACATCCTGTAATTCTGTGAGTATATGTAAAAACCAGGATCACTGAAATAACTAGTAAGTGATCAGACAGAAGGAAATTGCTTCAAGTTGCACCAGGGAAGGTTCATATGGGATATTAGGAAAAAAATCTTCACAGAGAGGACTATGAAGCAGTGGAACAGGCTGCCTAAGGACGTCTTGGAGTCACCATCTGTGAAGGTGTTTAAAAGGCGCATAGACGAGGTTCTTAGGGACATGGTTTAATGCCAGAGTTAGATTATGGTGGTACTCTATGATCTTGAGGGTCTCTTCCAACAAAAAATGATGCTATAAATCTATGATTCTATGAAAAAAGTATTATCATAACACTTTCATCTGTTCTAAAAGATGTTTGTGTTTGTTTATACACAAGAGAATGAATCTACTTAGCATTCTCTTAGAAATGTTGATCAATACTCTAGCTTTGTGTGAAAACAAAAAAATATTAAAGATTAGTAGCAGCTATAATAACCTTGTCAGTTTTCTCTCTCACCAATACTCCCTGAGAATGGATTATCTTTATAGAAATTACCCTTAATGTTGGTGTTCCCAGTCTTTTCTCTGTGGCAATTTCCTTGTTCCATACAATGATGAGGATGAGCAAAGCTTGTGATATTGCATCATCACAGGATTGCAACCCCCTGACAGAAGCTGCTGAATAGATACACAGCTCTAAATCTCCACCCTGATGAGTTCTCACATAAAGATGTCTTACTGTCAGACTAAACATCCTCAGAGACATGACTCAAAGGTGGTATTTAATGCAGAGGGAAAGACCAGAGTCAAATTTGCTTCCGTATATTCTGATTCTAGAACACATGTCCACACCAGATGCCAGCCAGTAATGAGGGTCTTGGATGTCACCAGTCCTAGGTGGGCACCACACATGCCAGCAAGGATCTAACTGCTGGTTAATCTTACACCATGATTGAAAGCAAATCTCTCCAGAGGGTAATTTAATGCACGACTTCAATCTTTGTTCCACCATGAGGGAAACTTTTTCAAGTCCACTAAGCTTGAAGAAATCAAGCATAAACACAGTGAAAATTCAAATTGAGAAGAAACCTGCTATCATACTAAAACAAATACACCACTGAAAAGAGAAAAAAGAGCTGTATTTCTTGTGTACAGTATAATTTCAAAATCAAAAGGTCAGGTTTAGATTCTGATGTAAACAAAAACTTTCATCAATAATTCATTTTGTCCCACATGTTCTGAATCACTTGTATGTGCTGGTTAATGTTAATTAAATTTGACACAGGATTGTAGCTTATATGAGGTATGATTTGTGTTACCTTTCATCCTTTAAGGTCTGCTTGAATAATCAAGTTACAGTAAAGACACTTGCCTCTAATTCATTCCCCAGGAGGCTAAGGTTTAACTAGTCCACAAATACGCTACCAAGGTAGTGCCATTAGTTTTTCTTGGCTGTCTATTATTTCTGTCCTGCTCATTATAGAGAAGAGAACAGAAATAATTGGAAAGCAGGCTGCTTTGGCTTGTTATTCAGGTATTTACTCATATCATGAGCAGTCAGTGTCTTAAATGGTTTGTTGTTTTGTTTTGTTTTGTTTTTTTTCCTGAAGGTGCTTGACTCTGATACATTATTTCCTGAATAGTTGTCTTCCTCAAAGTGGTCACCTTAACAGCATAGGCACAGATTGTGACTTGCTGAGTTATTCACTTATTTGAGTTGCTCTCATCTTAAAACTCTGGTTCATTTGCTTAGGATGATTGATTCATAAATACAAACATATACAACACCAGTTTACTTTCATAGAACTATTTACCTACCTCATATTTGGAAAATATGTTGTATCAAAGACTATATGCTCTTGCAATCTACCATGGGATGATTATGCAGAGACAAAATATCCAAACCATAAATGTTAATAAACTCTTCAAATATGTAACAGACTGTCTTAGAATAGTTTTCATTTAACACAATAAATGCAAGTGGCATGTGCAACAACACCATTATAAATTCATTATACAAAAGATAAATGAACACAACATAACAACTGTTGCAATGTACTACAATAAATTGGTTCCAAAATCTGTGAAAAGGCCCTAAGGCACCCATGTCTTTGAGAAACTCAGCTAAAATGTTTGAGAATCCCTCCATTCAGTTCCTCTTTGTATATCAAATGCAAATTGTTTGTCAACGTCACCTTTCATAGCTGATTACAATCTATCACCTCTCATTTGACATTGACTCCAGCTCCCTGTTTTCCTATGATGCTGTATTTATACTGCTTAAATTTTCAGTCATGATACCACTATGTTTTCTGCTGTGTAATCATCTGTTAACTTTTAGTAGGTGTCCTTAACTCTTAGCAAAATGTTAATTAATTGTATTTTTCATCCTAAGTTTTTAAAATAACTGGAGTTTGCCATTCTTATTAAATCAAATGTCAACTAGTAATTGCTAGGACTATAGAATATTTTGTGAAAGTACTTTATTGGAAAAAGCTCTATGTAAGATTTCTGCACCACTCTTGTGGAGGATAATATTCTACTCACAGTTACTGGGGAATTTCCTTCTAATTCAGGATTAGCTACTTAAGATTTGATTAATGTATTTTAAATTGCAATGTTAGTTCTACTTTGTACACATTTTTTAGTAATCATTGGGATTTATCTATGATTCTGCTTGTCAGTTACATAATTGGAACTTTGACTAGAGTTTTATTCTTCAAGAAAAAGATAATTTAATTTACAGAAATATGAAACATAAACATAAATAACCAAATGTAAATATAAATAAACAAATAAATATAAATAAAAGATCAGAAGAGTTCAAACAGAGTACATGGTTTCAGATTAAGGAATGTTTGATCACGTGTCCACTAAAATAATTTGAGACAGACCATCCTTTGAAAGACTGTGGTCTTGCCCAGTAATATACAAACAACTAAAGGCTTTAAAAATAATTTCTTGAAACTGATGAAAAAAAAAATATATACGCTTGAGAAGGAAAAAAAAAAAAATCGGTTCAAACTTTCAAACTGGAGGAAGAACAGAGAAGGGTTATTTGGATAACTAGAGTCTGAAGAGATGGATGGAACTTGGATGATTTAGCCTGTTGTCATGGTTGAACCTCACCTAGCAATTAAAAACCACAACAGCCATTCGCTCACTCCCTGCTCCTATCCCCCCACACTAAACAAGGGAGAGAATTGAAAGGGAATGGAGAAAACACATGAGTTGAGATAAAACAGTTAAATAAAGCAACAAAATGATAATAATAATAATAATACACTACTACTACTGTAATAACAATACAAATAAAATAACATATATAAGAAAGTAAATTATACTTCGTGCAATCTCTCACAAAACTCCAGTCATGCTGAACAGCCAGTCCTAAAGAGGAGAGCACCCTGGTTCCAAACAGTCAACCCCACAAGTAGAGGACAAAGGCAAAAGGTAGAAAGGCCCAAAAGCCAACTGCGAAACAGCAGAATTGCAAAAGGCCAAACTAAAACAAAATTCCAAACAGAACAGAACTCCCAAATGGAACTGTACCAGAATGGAACTATTAATAGCTGGACAAACCAACTTCAATTATAAATGGAGCATGACATTAATGGTAGGATGTAATTTATTTATCAATCTGGGTGTTAGTCAAGGTGCTGTCCAATCTGTGGCCCCCTCCTATCAATTTGCACCTGTAGCCTGATGGTGGAATACAACTTTTGCCTCCCTGACAACTGCTAAGATATCAGTAAGTTCTTACATTCTTATCATACCAAATCTGAAACACTGGAAAACTACTGAGAGAAACAAATCAGCTCTTCTCAGACAAAATATGGGAAATCTAGTGTGTTTTCATAGTATTCTCATACTAAATCTGAAACAAAAGGCCATGCTAGCTGTTAAGAAGAAAAATTTGTTTGCATGAAGAAAACTAACTAAATTTCACTCAAACCACCACACCTGGCAAAATGAAGGCTGAAAAGAAAGATGACCTCTCTATAAATATACTATAGAAAATGACACAGAGTGATAATAGCTATCTAATAAAGACAATCTTGGTTCAAAACCTAGTGCATATAAACTAGTCTTAAGTACATTTATGCCATAAATGAGTGAAAAGAGGTTAATCATTGGAGCAGAGAGGTACAGGAATAGACTTGCAATCAGACTAGTAGAGGAAAATCACTGGAAGTTTTTAAAATTAAAAACCTCCCTCCACTACACCCCAAAACAGCTCAATCCAGTTATAAAAATATAATGAAATGTGTCTTTGCAGCACCAGACAATTTAATAACCTAGCACAGCCTGTCTAATCCTACATTCCCTTTAATTAACCAGGGTACATGGTGAGACAACATCAGGCACTAGTATGGATCTAATGGCCACCTAAACATTCATGGTGGGAAAAAGTATAACCAGTTAATAACCTCTCACATACCAGACACTTAATTGGGGCCACTGAAATGTTACATATTTTCCACAATGTACAGAATAACTAAGGGTAACTTTTTCTCCTAACTCTGTCAGGACACAACTAAGGTTTTTAGAAATTTTACTTCAGATTTTTATCATTAAACAGGGCCTCATGCCTTCACTTTTATAAAACACATCTCAAACACTGGCACACAAATTTATCACCTGAAAAAGATGTGCCAGGTAAGCCTGATAAACGTAGCTACAACTAATTTTGATTTAAAAAATGAAAATATTTGATTTCTGAGGTAGTGGGAAATGTAGCTTTCAGACCTGATTCTTATTACAGTTGAAAACCAAATGCTTTTTAATATGATATTTGTTAACAATCCATTAATTTTGTCCACAAAAAGCAATCTCCCTATGGTCAATGCACATTGGGAAAGGATTCACAGTCTATGAAAAGTAAGCTTTCTGGGTCTATCTCAAATCAATTTGAATAGGGTTTTTTATGATCAACCAATTCTCTGCTTGCAGAACTCCAGAATGCCTCATTCTCTCATACGTTAAAGCTAAACACTTTTAAGTTATTTTGCTTGAAATAAAAGACTAGATTTTGGTGTAGATGTATTTTGCCAAAGGCCAGACTGGGAAGATAATAGACTGAACCCCCGCTTGCTCTTTCCCTGGCATAATCCTTAGCCTGACTGTCATGCATTTTTATGATAGTATGAAGTCTGTTGCTGCTCAGTGAAGCATCACTAAGCTTTATTATGTCAGCTTGATCTGAGACACTATGAAAAGGACAGGAAATCTACATTATTGGGATTGTTCTGCAAAGGCAAAATAGAACATGAATTGTCTCATCAGAAGACATAAATGTAAGTGAAATCATAATCTTACCAAACAATCTAAGTCATAGTAAATTGAATAGCCACACACAGCTTAATAAAGGCAAAGATACTCAGATACTCAGTGTCTGAAACCTCTTTTTTTTTTTTTTTTTAATTGAAGAAAATCCAGATTAATATCTAGTCCCATGACTAAGAACAACTCTTTGCCTTCCCCCTTAAAAAGCAAGAACAAGAAGGACAATTGCACCATCCTGCTCTTGTCCCTATAAATATAAAAACAATTGTCAAGACAAGTACTGAAGGGCTGTAATAAGGTCTCCTCAGAGCCTTCTCTTCTCCAGGTTGAGCAACGCCAAGTCTCTCTGCCTGTCCTCATTGGAGAGGTGTTGCATCCCTCTGATCATCTTGGTGGCCCTCCTCTGGATCTGCTCCAACAGGTCCCCGTCTTTGCTGTACTGCAGGCTCCAGAGCTGGATGAAGTACTCCAGGTGGGGTTTCACCAGAGCAGAGTAGAGGGTCAGAGTCACTTCCCTTGGCCTGCTGGCCATGCTCCTTTTGAGGTAGCCCAGGATATGGTTGACTTTCTGGGCTATGAGTGCACATTGTCTGCTCATGTCCAGCTTTTCATCCACCAGCACCTCTAATTCCTAGACTAGCAGGTAGTTTACTTTCTTGAAAGCAGATGAGCCAGGTCAATATTTCTATGCCAGTTAATAATTAATTCTTCAGATAGAGTAGCACTGCATGAGAAATCTGTGAAGTGCTCAATTTGGCTTTTGCAGTGTTATGTGATTAGTGCAGTCCTCTGAGAGATTAAAGCAATGACAACAAGAACTTAAAAGACTAGCTAGAAAGACTTCATGACTTTTTAGTGCAAATAATCTAATTAATAAATTAGATATAAGTTAAGCCTCAAACCCTTACAAGTTGCATTTAAGAAGTTCACAAAACAGTTAAATCTTGCTGGTGAAATCATACAAATGACAAGTTAAAAAATGGACTTAATCTATATGATGTATATATATATGTATGATGTAAATTTGTGGTGTTAAAATACAACTTTTTCTTTAGTAAAAAATAAATAAGTGAAAAAACTTTGCAGCAAAATTAAATGAACTTATTGTTAAATATAAATGTCTCCATAGAGTTATTGGGGTATAATATCCATTCTTTACTTCTTTCTTTCCTTCCTTACTTGCTCCCTTTCTTCCCTCCCTCCCTTCCCAATTTTTTCTTTCCAAAAGCAAAACTATGTGAGACTCATGAAAACAGTATGTTTCAGAGGTTAAGTAGGATCATAGAAATATATTTGTTGGAAAAAACCTTTAAGGTTACCGAACAAAACCATTAACCTAACACTGTTAAGTCCACCACTAAACCATGACCATAAGAACCTCATCTACACATCTTTTACACACCTCCAGGGATCAACCACTCAACCACTCAATCACTTCCCTAGGAAGCCTGTTTCAATGCTTGGCAACTCTTTCTTTGAAGAAATATTTCCTGATATCCAATCTAAATCTTCCCTGGGGCAACTTGAGGCCATTTCCTTTCATTCTATCACTTGCTACTTGGGAAAAGAGACCAATATCCACCTCACTATGACTTTCTTGTGACCGGCTGCCAGCTGGATTTTGATCCATTCACCACAACTCCTTAGGCTTGCCCATCCAAACAGTTTTTTATCCAGTGAAGTAGCACACAAGTCACTAATTCAATTGATACGACAGAAACATAAATGATGAAGTGCAGTGCAAAAGAGATCAGAAAAACAAATCAGACAAAACATAGAAGTCTAGATAAGTCTACATCAGAAATTATAATTTGGATAGAAATGCAAACAGAATAATAATAAAAGCAGTATTATTAATCTTACATCCAGATAAAGCTAAGTAACTGGGCAACTAAATATCTCATCAACTCTGTGATTATAAGTTTTGCTGGTTTTGGCTGGGATAGAGTTAATTTTCTTCATAGTAGCTCGTATCGGGCTATGTTTTCAATTTGTGCTGGAAACTCTGTGGATAATACAGGGATGTTTCAATTATTGCTGAGCAGTACTTACACAGTGTCAAGGCCTTTTCTGATTATCCTACTGCCTTGCCAGCAAGTAGACTGGGGATGCACAAAAAGCTGAGGAGATACAGCTGGGACAGCTGATCTCAACTGACCAAAGGGATATTTCATACTGTATGACGTCACACTCAGCAATAAACTAGGGGAAGGTTTGGCTGTGGGATTATTATCTATTTTATTTCAATTATTAAACTGTTCTTAACTCATAAGTTTTCTCACTTTTAACCTTCCATTCTCCTCCCACCATCCTGCTGGGGGAGGGGAGAGAGTGAGTGAGCGTCTGAGTGGTACTTAGTTGCTAGTTGGGGTTAAACCACAACATAAGGGTAAAAAATGCAGAAGAGTGCAGTCAAAACATGGTATTAAGCATATGAAAAGAATAAATAGAAAATGTAGTAATGCAGTTCACAAGACAAAAAATATTGTTATCGATGTTCTGACAAAACAAACACTGAAAACAAAAAAGAATACAATCTGGAACACAGTCTTTTAATAATTACTAAATGTTGGAATGCTCGAAAAAAGAGAGGAACAGAATAAAATATTATACATTTCCATACTTAAAGGAAAATTATTACAAGAATTATAAAGTGAATCAGTAATGCAGAAATGTGTAGCTTTTTATT
The DNA here is from genome assembly GCF_963082525.1 of Nesoenas mayeri. Lineage (NCBI taxonomy): Eukaryota > Metazoa > Chordata > Aves > Columbiformes > Columbidae > Nesoenas > Nesoenas mayeri. The sequence goes on from NC_137541.1 coordinate 162,889,176, forward strand.
AAAAGTGACAATATCTCTCTACAGACTCTAAGGTCATGGACCAGAGTGTTTCTGTCTAGGATCCCCTGATGTTGTGTGTGCAAAGGAGAAGTCCCATCATGGTAATGTACCTGGCACACTTTGTGAATATGGAGATGTTTTTCATATGTTAAATTACATTAACAAAGTAAAACATCACCTCTATATAGATCTTTACAGTTCTCCAGTGGCCAATACACAAAAAAGACCCCCAGAAAAATAGTCTAATTTGTCTAAATGTTTGAAATAACATGTTCAAAAGTTGTGGCAAAGGTATAAAGAGAAGAGATGGTGTTTCAAGGATTTTTAAAATTGGGCAGCTCTAACATGCTAGCAGCCAGGCAAACAGATAAAGGTCTCTCACGTTCAACTGTACTGGTATCTCAGCAGTAATATTCTCAAGTGTTATTCATGCATTGCTATGTGCTATATAAATTTGGATTAACTAATCATATTTACTGCACTTTCAGTAAAAGGACTTGTCATCATTTTTTCTCTTTGCATTATTTGACCTACAGAATCTCTACAAATACTTCTTTGATGTCTCATCAAAGGCAGCCTAAGAGAGGACAATGGAAACTACATTTTTGTATTTCTTCACTGGTTGTAGAGTGCTTATGAATTCATTGATACAGCATGATCCTCTTTGTTGTTGATTTTTTCCTTCTCTGGCAGTGTGTTATAGAAACCCAGCCAGAAGGAAAGGACAGCTCTGTGACAGCTGTGAGAATAGACAGGAAAATGAGGGCAGCTTAACTGCAAAGTAGGTTCCAATACTGTCAAGACCTGGGTTCCTATGAGCACCTCCAAAAGTAGGCATTTAATCCTACATATGAAGTTTATCTCATCTAACTTGAAGAATCAACTATTTTAACAATTATGTCAGTACTATTCATGCTGCTTACCTTGTAAAGCCAATTAAAAAGAAACAAATAAATGCTCAGGTAAATTATTTCATCTTATTGTAGAGTTCTTAATTAGTTAATAAATATATTCCAGATTCCACTGATCTTTTTTACTTACTAGTTTTAGGATGAAAGATTTAAATTCTGGAAGTAGCTATTCTTCCCATCAATTATAGAGGAGCCTAGAATGATGAGCTCAGCTATAAACAAACAGAAAAGCTGGTAAGCATTGTATACTTGGCAAAAGTTTCTGTGACCAAAAAAAAAGTAGAGAATTAAGGTAAGAATTAAGTAGAAAATTAAGGTTATTCACTTGGGCAACAACCGAACATGGACTTTAAGGAATTAAGAGCATAAAGAGGCGGGTATAGAAATTCAGGTAGCTAAATTCTTGGTGGATTATTTTTACTGTCTTTTAAAGCTCAAAGCTCCTTTTAATAATATCTTTTTTTTTTTTTTTCCCTCTCACCACAGTCTGCATATGTCTAACCCACTCTACTTCTCTTTCCATTTACATTTCCGTTTTTAAAAACAAAACCAAAACCAAAACAAACAAACATATTCTCTTGACATTAAAAGACTGTTCTAAGACAAAAGACAACTACCTTTTAAAATAAATAAACAAGTAAATCAATAAATAAGAATGAATTAATTTTACCCTTAAGATAGTATATAATCTGAGTTTTAGTTGTATTTGTCTAATTTTAAGTACAAAGTAATTAGTCCTTATAACGTCTTCTAAGAAGCAGTTCTTTCCATCTTAATGTAATGTCTAAAACTGGTTATCTGAATCACACACAAAATCACATATACTTCTTTACTGAGCATCAAGATGGCTTAGAGGGAAACTCTGATGCTGATATCTCCCTTGAAGAACAAGCAAAAATCAAGAAATATAATATCAAACAAACCCCTATACTTCTAGCTTTGATTTTTGATCTATATTAATCTCAAAACAGCTTCAGAAGAATTATTAAGATGTACATGCCAAATTACAGACTGATAAAGCAGAAGGACATTCAAATTTAATTTGAATCAAGATTTAACAGAGCTGAAATTAAACAGTCTTCTTTTTTATAAGGTTAAAATAAATCTTCATAAATGAGTAAGACTTTATTCAATATTTTCATTATGGTTTTCTTCTATCAGATACAGTTCGTCTTATTGCCCTTATCTTAAAAATGCATTATTGGGCCTTGGTTCATTATCTACATACCAATTAATCCGTTTTTTGCTTCATTTATCCTTTTTCCTCTTGACTTGTACATGAGTAAATTATCTCTTCAGTGGAGAACAGGTGAACAGAGAGAAAAAAAGATTTGTTCTTAGTAATCAGTGAAACTGTAAAGCTAAGTTGCCTGAAATTTTATAAAGCTGCTTATATGGCACCTTCCATTTCAAAATAAAACTTACTATTTTGTTTGCACAGATAACTCCCCAGGATAAAGGACAATTATCAGACTGTTTTGGTGTAGTCTCAAATGGATAGAATGATGTGTTTTATCTATGTCACTGGCATCCATTCATATTTAAATTAAACTCTTTCTAACTTACAAATCTTAGAAACATTACTGGTTTTGACTACTTAATATATAGACATGCTGTAATTATTCATTACTGATGAACATGACATACCCAAAATGTCTGTCTAACATACATGATTTCCCAACTGTTTGGGGTATTTGAAAATTGTATTTACATATAAGTGAATGTATCAACTAAGTCCATATAACTTTTACTCTAACAGAATTGGAACTGAATATTTAAATGCTTTGATGGTTTCATAAAAGTAAAAAAAAAAAAAAAAAAGTGACAAAATTAACTTTGTTGTTATCATTTTTATATCACAAGCTCATAACAAAACAGACCTTTTTTTTTTTTTTTTCCTTTTTGTCCCTAGGATTACTTAATGACATCAGATAGAAATGGATCAGATGGTCTAATATCTTACATATCTTATCTTTTACATAGTAATTATACCATTGTTTTCCAGTAGTTCATCCAGATTTAATTAATCTACTTTTATTAATTATTCCTGGAAGGATTCTTCCATAGAATATCAGAAAAATTGCACAATGGTCCTTATACAATCCTAAAGAGGAAGACTTGCTACATGTGGATAAGAAAGTTCTCTCAGTTGACTTTTAAGTGCCCTATCATACTTAATCTAAATAAAGTTCCCTAGCTATGTGAAAGTAATTTAGAAGTTAATTGGATGTGAATTTATATACCCCACAACCAGCAAGAAAAGAAACAAGCTAGTGAAATTTTTCAAATAGTGCAAATAAAGGTATTAGTCTAGAAGTAGAACCTGTAAAGTAGCTAATTTCTTTGGTTTTCATCAAAAAATTTATGTTGTTCAGTAATTGGATCAGTCACCTCTATCCCTTGACATTCAGTTAAGCAAGTATCCTCACACTTTATTGAGCCATAAACCATCAGAACAATGGAAGTCTACCTTATATTCTAGGAATATGTTTCATTTGAGTCATGCTGAGAAGAGCCCCAAATTATCTGGCTTTTAATGGAATAAAAAACCCACAACAACAACACACCTTGGGTGAGATTTGAAGTGGTAATATATATTAAATTCCATATCATTTAGCTCTAAAATCAACTGGAAGATTATTACATTTCTTCAAATTTCTGTCTTTCATATTTTTAGTTTTCTTCACAGATTTTCTTCTGCTTCAAATTAACATATTTTTGAGAACACTGTAAACATACAGGAGAGTAATGGTGTTTCATTCCTAGAAGCAATACTTTTGCATGTGTTAGATTATAGAACTGTTTACTAGTATTAAACATAAGTGTCTAAAAATACTTACAGTTCAGTGGCAGGCTACATAACCTGGGAAAATTAGATAAGCCCATTACAGCCTTCAGTTAGTCATATTACTGGTGTAACATTTTCATAAAAATCCTCTGCAATAACACCTTCCAGATCTAACAAGTTACACACTAAAAAGAAAATTTGTTCTTCATTTGCTAGACAAAATAAACAGACATGGAAAGCATCATCCCTGTAATACTTTCAATCATATTCAATCCAATACTATGTCATCATATGATACTGGAGTCCCATACACAATTGAGTTGATATAATGATATAATGCTGTCAAACATAAATCTTCTACAGTGTTAAAATATTACTTTCTTATGTCAGACAATACCATTCTTCCTAATCTGACCACACTTACAATCTCTCAGAGTCTTTTAACAGACCAATTCCTTCGATGACTCTCAAAACTTCCGTTGTTTTAAGTGAATTAAGTCATTTTAGTGCACATTGAAAATTCTCACTGTACTTATTAAAGGTCTTTAGTTTATCACAGAAGGTGAGGGGAAAGTGGTCTCAAAGCAATGAATCTGATAATATGTTTGCTATCTTCTTCACAGAAGAAAAACGTAATTGTGTTCATGCCTCTCAAGGGATCTGCATGACCATGCCTCTTGATCAACAAAGGACATAAGCATATGTGTTATTTCAGACTCTCCAATTCATGTATAATACCTCAAGGCAGTAAAGAACTTTGATTTTTTTCATTGCTGAATAACACAAACACAAATATTAAATTTAGAATTGAAAATTTCTATCTCGAAAGAAAAATTTGTATTTTTTTGATACATTCTGGAGGTGGCAAGGAAGGAGAATGTCAATTGAGATTATGCAAATGAAAAATGTCAAATATCCATTCTGTTGATTTTGACCTTGCTTCATTAAAAAAAATAAAAAAAAAAAAAAAAAAATCAGTGCTATATCCTTGATTTGAGTTATTGATGGTAGATCTCTCCAACACTGTTAATATCAAGCTAATAAAGAAAGACTTGAAAGTACTGTTGGAATACTTATTTCAAAATTGTTTCCCACAAGATGAAAAATCAAAAATGGAAGAAATTCAGCTCATGCAAAAGTATTTTGCAGAGAATCACATTAAAAATACAGGCAGGATTTCTAGATAGGTTTACCCGTGAGCTTAATTTACTGGGAAAAGTGAAAGGTTTATGCCTGTAAGTATAAAGCTTTTTACAGTAATGTTTATAATATCAAATTCCAGTGAGAGATAATTTCACAAACTCGATATTTATAGTAAGAACTTGTCTAACATAATCACCTCTGTCTGTTTATTAAAACAAACACACATTTAAGTATCTACCTATGTATAAACACATAAGGAATATCAATTAAAAATTTAATGTCACCTCGGACAATTGCAGTATTATTCAATTCGTACGACTGAATAGTGAAAAACGAAAGAGGAAAAAAAAGATATGGTAAAAAGTAGCATCAGAGTTCTCTAAGGCAATAAGAAAGTCTGAAGACATTATTGATAACCTTCTAACAGCTGGGATTGGTTTTGATACATATTGCAGCAATTCCCTGAAGTATTTTGTCAAATCTGCCTATGTTGTCCATAGAATGATCTGGGTCATGGAAAAAATGTAGTTAGATGCATATCAAGAAATTCACAGGTGCTGGACCACAATTATCTATACTCGACTACAGCTTTAGCACAGGATATTTCTCTTTGAGTCACCCATCCAGATTTCCCAGAACACTAGGGACAGAATAAACTGATTCCCTCTCCATCTAAATCCAGCATGAAGTTAAAATGCAACTGGGACATATGTCCAAATCCAAAAAGTGGGCAATGTTCTGAGGTTCTGTAGTTATATTTTAGTCTTTGGGAAACAAATTTCCATGTTATTATCAAAACCAGATAACCTTATACTATATAGCTAGTTCATATCTAGCTGACAGAAAACCTAAAAATGCTAAGAAAGCCCTCATTTTTCTTGAGTAGACAGCTCGTGACTTTAGCCATACACCAAATACGTCTGTCCACTGGAATTTGAAATATGTAGTGTGCCTCTTAGAGGTGATGTTTAAAGGAGGATGGCTCACTTTTTAAGACACAGACTACATCAATTGCCTTTTGCATAGAAGTTTGAGGTTAAAACACTCACCTAGAAAATGAGGTAACTGGCTTCAACTTTCATGCTGCTCTGAAGGGATTCAGATTCATGCAGCTCATTTTCTAGGAAATTGCATAAACCACTAAAAGGATAAAGGTTTGCCAGTTGCTTTGAGGCAGTTCTGAGGGCTGCCAATATGAGATTTACAAGAATAAGAGAAAAACAATTAAGAAAAGCTTAACCCTACATTTTCATTGTTAGAGCAGCAGTCATAAGCTTAGAAGCTTAGGATAACAATCTTGTGACTACTAATGTGTCATATGCTAGATAGTCATTGGAGAGAATCAGAAAGACCATTGCAAATACTGTAGCAGCAAAATATCTTCTCCAAAGTACATATCCATGAGGCTACAGTTTAATGTTTGTGTATGCTGCTTTTTTTTTTTTTTTTTTTTAATGTGGAAATACCATTGGTTTCCTAGTTGTTACAGGTCACAAAGATCGACCCTTTTCTGATCCTTTCTTACCTTTCTTCTTCTTTCTTATTATTTGTTTAGTATGTTACCAGTTATATCAAGATTATGGGAAATGTTTTATCTACCACCTCTTACTGAAAAGCTAGGTGATAGCAGGACCTCCCTTGTTTTTAAATGGAAATAGATGCAGATGGTATTTAGGGATGTGCAAAACGAGGTGAGGGTGGGTAGGATTCAGATATCTAACATGCTACTTGTAACCCAAGTCTTTATACTCAGCATGAAGAAATAGGCAGCTCTACAACATGGTTTGTCTTATTCTACAGCTGATTTTTAAATTAGCCAGCACCAGGTCTTTTGATAGAGCCCAGGTACCTCTCTGCATTGTCTGAATTATAGTGATAATCCATCAGGAAAAGGGTGTCTGCATAGCCAGCTTAGAATTCTGCTGGAAAATCCTGGTTATCCTTACCTGAGACATTTAGGGTAAAAATAGAGGCTCTGACTGAAATTTGGGTTAAAAGCTACAGCAAGGAGGCATTTGTTCTTGATTGTTTCCTGAGACTTGAACATCTAATGGCTGTTCGGGTCTCATCAGACTTCTCAGCCTCACCTGAAAGCATCTAAACCAAGACATCAGTAGAGGTTATGTGCTGAAATCTAGAACTAGGTTGTATATAACTCTGCTTAGAAACCACCTAATCTTTCCACATCTGACCTACATTTTGTTCTGAAAATTCCCCCAGCACTCTTTGTGTGTGAGAGGTACTAAACTTTGTCCACTTACTCAGCTCCTTTCACTGCTTCATCTGTAAAGAAGGGTGACTTTGTTTCCAAATGATCTCTGAGTAAAACGTACTCTTTACCCATTGAATTTCAGTAACCTCTGAAAAAGAAGTTGTTAGTGTTCATCTTTTGCACATCAGCAGTTTGCTGCAGCTACACAGCAACAAATTCTCCATTTTATGTGGTTCAAAGGAAGACAACTTATACAGAAAGTTAAGAATTATTTTTAGTCTAACTAAAGTCTTGACATTTGAATAATGTGTTATTATTAGTCCAGTTACAATGATACTAATGCCTATAGTTGAAATTTAATGCAGTTAATATGACATATACACCATCCTCTAAGTACTGACTCCTTCCCTCTAGGCCCTGAGACCGTTGGCTTCAGGTCAGGGAGTCATCAGCATCCTGAGTGCTTTGCTGGGAGGAACATTGTGGTGGAAACGTCTGATTTCTTCCTCTTTATTCTAGGATTCTCTTAGGGTTCTTTTCATGCATTTGCCTCAGTTCCACATTACATCCAATTTTGCTGTACATTATTTGTTTTATAGTAACTCAGATACTTATTTTTTGGTCTTGTTTCCTTTTTAGCCCTAAAACTAGTTTTACATAGCTCTCAATACTGAATTCCTTCAAGGACCAGCAACCAAACACTGATGAATGCTTATGTCCTTGGAGCCCCCAATACAGTCCTGCACTAATACTTTCACAGCTTCTGCTATCATACCACACTTGTACTAATGCGCGTTGTGTTTCACTCCAAGGTTCTAAATAGTTCATGTCACTCTGAATAACTGACTGTTATTACTAACTGTTAGTTACAAACATATATATCTCTCTGTGTGTGCACAAATATATATATGTATATAAACATTGTTACGCCACTCAATTGTACAAAGCTAAGCAAAAGATTAATCAAGTAGGCAATAGTCACCCAGTTGTTAGATAACTGCTGTAACAGTTAACGAAGCCTAATGAAGCTTCTGACAGGTTAAGTACAGAAAAAGCGCTTAATCTTGAGGCTTCTGTGGTTACCTTAGCACACAGGCTATTAAAAGCAATAGCAGCACCATATTTCTTGGGCTACAGGGCTTTACACAGTACACTCATATAGAAGGAACAGGTATATGGCCTTACTAATTTTATTCTAAGTGGATCAAAATGCTCCAACAGAGGAATCTGGGCAGCATGTTTTCTTGGAGCATCTCATGGATTGCTTTCATCTTTGATTTCTTTTGATTAAGGTTAACGGCAATACCTTTACTTGTGGTTCATGTGAAAAGTTACTGCACAGATCTTTACCTGTCTTGTATTCAGAAGATGATGGTCATGTTCCTGTGGACCCTAGACTTGAAAGATATCATGGATCCACTAATATAGTAATAATTTCTTTATTATCTAAATTTGACTAGATACCAAATAATGGGTTCTGGTTTAGTACTTTTAGCTCAGGAAAGATGTAGTAGAACTTTAAAAAACTCAGAAAAAGGAAATAAGTCATTCCACAGAAGAAGCGACTTAGTAAGCTAGCCTGGTAAGGAGGCAAAATAAGGGAAAAATAATGGTGGTCTACAAAAGTTATTCCCATAATAAAAGTTAATTTTTGCTATCTTTTCAAACATAAGAAGAGTTAACAAACACCAGCTGAAAGAAGTAGGAAGATGGTTAAAATTCAGAAAAAGGGAAATGATTCCTCAAGCAACATATAAAGATAAGCTCTGGAGATTTTAGTCATGCTCTGGCTGCTGAGGTTCAGTCAGGGTAAAACTGGGACAGATCATGGAAGAGAAATACACTGAGGACTCCAAAATACATCAAGTAAAACAAAACTCAGGTCTATCTATTGAAGTTTATTCTCTTCCCCAGGCATCAATTTTTATAACAGTTAGAGACCAGATACTGAGTGAGATTGGCTTTTCCTCTGACCAAGACAGGCTTTGTATGTAAGAGTTTTTATTCCAAATGTTTCTGGTCACTTGCTCTAGGCTGTGTCTTCCTCATCATAAAAATTGTTATGAGACAGAGGCACTTAGGCAACACATTCTTAGATTTGGGTTTTTTCTTTAAGTTGGACAGCTGGACATCTAAGCTGTATTTACCTAAAACTTCAAAAGACCATGAAAGCAATGGGTATTTTCTGGCTGTGAATATACTAATAAACCAGTTATTTATTTTTTCTTTCATTTCAATAAGATACTCAAATTACTTCCATTTCACACCAAAAAGGAAAGGGGAATTTATAAAGAAAGCATGAAACAAGGCAGGGAAAAATGGCAAATATATGTGCACTGACATAGAGTGAAAAAAGTTTTGACAGATTTTGATAACTACCTCAAGAGTATATTTACTATAACTATGTGTCTAAAGGTTAGCAGTAAAAGTGTTGCTATTTAACTTTTGGATGCACAGCTGCGCATCCTTCATTCATTTCATATACAGAGTTCTTAGCAATGATACCAGTGGGCATTTTAGACACAGCATAAAGTAGTATATGATGTAGAGATTCACATTGCAAATAAAATATCCATCACTCATAGCAGAAAAAATAAAAACAAACCAAGTGTCCCAGGTTTGCACACATAAAATGCATAATGTGCTTATTTGTATGCCAAGACCCAAACAGATTCTTTTTCAAGCTGACAGTTACATCCTTACAATCCCGATGGGGATCTAGACCTAGGAGGTAACACATCAATGATGAAAACCTTTTAGTGTAAAAATTTCCACTAAGAATAAAAAGAATGAAAAATTTCCAGTAAAAAGTACTCCCCTCATGTGCTCGAGGGAACTCTGTCAATTTAAACATATTTTTATTTTCCTTCCTCTTCTTCTTCCACTTTCCCTTTTGTTGTGTTCCTTCTTTCTTTTCACTCTCATCTCCTGAACAAAAAGTTTCAAAAACTACATAAAAATTACTTTAAAAGAAACAAATATATACTTTTATAGGAAAAAGGTACTTCTATTTTTAGAAATATTTATCTCATTTTATGTCTCACATCCTAGAACAGTCTAATTCTATGTTAACATTGTTATGATATTACTTTGCTAAAAGTATTTATAGAACTGAGGAAATAAATTTAGAATTTATTTTAATAGTATTGAGATAAAGGTACAGAATAAATTAAAAAATCAAGTTTGATCTTGTAATACTACCATTCGACGCAGATATCTGTGATATTTGCATATGATTTTCCATGCTTTCATTTCCTCATCCATTTATCTTTAAATGCTGAAGTATAATTTTGTCTTCTTTTACTCTATTGGAAAGATAAAAAGGAGTATACAATGGGCAAAAAGTATCTCTAGCCCTCTATACTTTTGATGATATGCTGGAAAATATATAAGTGACTTTTGTACCTCTCCCTTTCCCCTCATATATTTACAACTTCTTTCACAATATTGGTTTTCTATGCAAATACTTCACTGCAACGCATTATACAAGTGTGCATGTCTCAACTATCCTATTCTGATGTACTATTACCTTTCAGCTTTTTTTCTCTTATTCGAAGAATGGTGAATCTCCACACATCTAATAAGGCTGTTGTGGTTTAACCCCAGCCCACAACTCAGAGTATGGTAGCCATCTGCTCATTCCCTTCTTTGCACCTCGCAAGTGGGACAGCGGACCATACTGAAAGGAAAGGGAGAAAATAGTGAGTTGAGGTAAAAACAATTTAATAAGACAACAAAATTGTAATATACTACTTCTACTATTGCTACTACTACTATACATAAAATAAAATAAAATAAAATAAAATAAAATAAAATAAAATAAAATAAAATAAAATAAAATAAATAAAATAAAACAAAATAAAATATACTCAGTGCAGTCCCTGATGGAACTCCAGTCTCGACAAACAGCCATTCCCACAGAGGAGAGCACTCTGATCCCAAACAATTGATCCCAGTGGGAGATATCAAAAAGACAATAAGCAGAGAGGCCCAAGGGCCAAACACGAAATCACAGAACAGCAAAATGCTGAACTACTGCTGAACTCTCAACAGAACTGAACTTCCGAAAGGACTAATTGAACCAGCCAGAAAACTCAAATTAACTAGCTGGAACAACTGGCTCCAACTTCATATTGAGCATGATGCTAATGGTAGGGAATATTTTATTGATCAACTTGGATGTCAATCTAGGTGTTGTCCTGTCTGTGCTCCCCTCCAACAAATATACACCTGCAGCTGAATGGTTGAAGAAGTCCTCATTTTCCCTGCAACAGCCAAGATACCAGTGAGTTTTGACATTCTTTTCATACTAAATCCAAAACACTGGAAAGCTACTGGAAGAAAAACTTCAGCTTTACCCCAGGGTGTTGTCACATTATTCTTATACTAAATAAAAAACAAAAGACTGTGTTAGCTATTAAAGAAAAGATCCTAACTATATTGAAAATTACTTCAATTTCAGCTAAACCAGCACATACACCTCAAAGGTAAATCAGCAGTTGCAAGTTTAAGAACTGCTAAGTGCAAACTTACACAAAATGCAATTACTAGAGTTCAAAGTCTGCTCTTCTTGCTTGCATTGAATCGTAAGTTATTCATGGTCTCTCTTGTGACATATTGTTATTCATTCTAGTCATGTAGGGAAGGTAATGCACTTTTGTTCACAGAATTTTCGATTGGCTTTTTGCTCTCACTTTGAGCCAGTCCTTTGAAGTCAAAGGAACATTTCTATTTAAATTAATTGTTACTTGATCAGGGCTTCTGTGAGGAAGCTCATGTAGAATAGTACAAAGACAATTATACTGGCATTGAAATTTTTTTGTTAGTGTTTGATAAACTCATCCAATGGAAAAGATTAGCTAAATGCACATGATCACTTCTACCACTGAAAGAATTCTCTAGTATTAGAGTAAATAATCATCTTAATTACATGTTGATCACTGGGTGTATTTTGTCTTTGTGACTTTCGGATTTCCAAGGTTATTTGTATTAAAAAAAATAAGAATCAATCTTTAACATCCTCAGTTCAATTCAGTTAATTTACTAAATCAAATATCCAGATCAAGTGTACAAAGCACCTTGATCTTCTCATGCAAATTAAAACATTAATCTCAGTTCATTGAGGTAAAAGTGTTGCCAAATTTCATTTGCTGCAGAAAGCATCAGAACAACAGAAGGTGATTCACATTTTGTGTAGGCTATATGTACATTTTACCTTCTCATTACAGAGAGATCTCAAGACACCAAAACTTCTGATTTAGGTTCCCTAAATAAGGGATTCATTTACATGGTCTGAATGAAGCTTTGAGTGTTAGCTTCAGAACTGGGACTGAAATAAGCAGAAGACTCGAAGTGAGGATAAATCACTGAAACCAGTCAAGACTGAAGCATTTTCTAACAATGGTTAACAACAGTGGTACCTGGAGAAGAGGGATAGTTCTGAAACAGGGTGTACAGAAGACAGCACAAAATCTCAGTCTAGTAGGGGACCCATATGTGAAAACATATGAGGCAATAAGTGTCTTGGAAGAGGCACCAGAAGAAAAGATGATGGAAATACTGGCAGAAATGGAAATGATAGGGAGATAATATAAATTAGTATGATAATTCTCCCACCAATAAACTTATGACAAGGTAAGTAGTTAAAAGTCAATAGGAATTGAGGAAGAACTGTCTGCTTTGTGTCTTCTAAAATATTTGGGAAGAAAAAGCCACATATGAGAGAGTAGCTGACTACCAGCCTACAGCATCTAAGACAAGCTGTTAATCTGCACACATCCACCAACAACTATTTTATATTAAAATATGAATTTTAGGTGCTTGCTATAAATAAAAGAACAAACACATAGCAAATAGTTACAGGACTGATACACATTTGCTTAAAAAAATATGAGCTTATACATTCAATAAAATAAGTAAATAAAAATGCAGTCAATTAGACTTTAATATCATCAGAATCTGTTGTGGAGGAATATTCTCCAACTAAGGCACTTAATTAAGGTAATTTTCACTTTGTATTGCCTTCCATAAGAAACACAGAAAAATCCAAAATGCATTATGGTCTTTGTATCCTTGTAATAATTAATGTTGTTCAATCTTCTTTATCTATTTTTGTTTTCATTAGACCCCTTGTAGCCTCTCCATGACCAAAATCTTGGTAGGCAAAACCAATATAACTTCTCTGCAGATTTTATTTTACTTTTATTGCAAAAGTGTTTAACTGGAATGTATACAATAGAACATGTGTTCTGTCAGTAGTTTTGGCCACATGCACTTTCCGTATACATTTTTAAGAACACTCATTTTCATGTAGAGAGGGAACAAACCAGACAACTATTTCTCTATGTTTCTCCAGAGTTTTTCTAAGTTCTATATAAGTTATTCCTTGAAGGATTTTATCATGCTTTCCGTTTAGTCCATACACATTTCCTTCCTGGCAATCTAGCTTATGTTTACATTTCTTTTACATTAATTGTACTTTAAGATGATTGTCTCTTGGAATTTGTAAATTAGTTGCATGACCTTTTGGTGTCTTCCCAGCATCACATACCTTGGTTAAGGAATTGAACACTTACAGTTATAAAAGTACAATTACAAAATCTTTGTATCATTAAAGATACCTTTAACCTGACATTCTCCTTCATGTTTTAAATAAATCTTTAGTTGTATTACATTTTATCATAATACTAATTTGTTCTCTTGGAATTCTTATTAATTTTTCATTGAATTTGTTCCTACATCAACACAAACTGTATCATTTATGACTGCAGCAATTTAGTTCGTTAAAATAACTATTGATAACACTATCAGTGGCTAAAAATTCTCACTATCTCAAATAAAATAACCAAATTAGAACTGAAAGAACTCTAGACTTCTTTGTTTTGTGTTTATAGTCAAACTGTCTTCCTATCATCCCACCACACTGCTGATTAGTATCAGTTAGGGTAGCTGAATTTTGTTTATTTTACTCACTGTTTTGCTCTCTTTACAGGTGCTTTAGAAAGAAAAAATCAAGAAAAATATCTGGTTTTTTACACTTGTCCTATTCATAGTTTGATTTACATATTCAAGAGCAGGTTTTCCCTGAAATCCCATTTCTTCTTGACTTTACAACTTTAATGAAAATTTCACATTCATAGAGTCATAGAATCATTTAGGTTGGAAAAGACCTCTAAGATCACTGAGTCCAGCTGTTACCCTAACATCGCCAAGTCCACCACTAAACTGCATTATCCTAGCTGAAGTATTCTATCAGTACTCTGCAGTTACTTTTTTCTTTTTATTATTTTCTTCATTTTCCTTACATACATACATATGCACATTCTAAACTAGATATAAATATGAACTTTCAGAGGACTTTTGAAGATCCTAGACAAAGGGAGATGAGAGATGAGCATTTTCATTGTCAGTTTAACAAACCATGACCTCTTCATGCCATATCAAAACATAATTTTGGGCCACCTGGGATATGTTTGTGCCTGAAATGTTAGACACATGAGTTGTATCAGGTGACTATGCTGACTGAATGGAGTTTTAATCTGTGGTTCTTGTGAATTTGTTTTACTGTTTCCAGTGGCACACAAGCCTCTGAGGCACTTTATTAAATAACTTCCCTGTCCTCACTTGTAATTCAGCTAGAGAAATTAAAGCTGACTACTACATCTGCATATGCTGCTCCAGATGTATTCCCACATTGTGGTGAGCAAATCCCAGGTGTATGGATCTGCTTCTAAAAGCATATATCAACCCACTCATCCCTCTTATTCAGATGATCCATTAAGTATTTGAAGTATCTTATGTTCTAGAAATGGTGCATGCCAATGCTGGTAGTGCACAAGATTTTAGAAGATGAAAGCAAAAACACTAAGTAGAGAACAGAGTGATGAAGAATGATAATGTACTTTAATGATTGCATTTCTATGCTAACATAAACCTCTCCTGGGCTAACTTGTTATGTGGATATTTCCCCGTTGGCTGACAGAATACATCTGTTTTTGTTAGTCTCCTTGTTGTGCACAGCATATTTTACAAACCAAGCAATTAGAAAGGAGGAAAGGAGAATTTTGTCTTGATGTTCTGATGCTGTGATGACTTGCTCTTGGAATAAGATATTTTTCAATCAATAGTTTTTTATAAAATTATATCCAGGAAAAACAAACACATATTCCCTCTCTGAATGTAATTAGTATAAGTCTTGCATTTTTTCAGCAGGGGAAAGAAAGACACCCCCTCACACACACACATTAAAATTACAAATTAATTCTGTAGCTGAGAAAAATTTAAGTATGCAAAATCAGGTCATTTTTTATAATAAGGCAATTTTTCTGGAGGATGTTATTTGTAAACCCCTCTTTGTTTAGGAATGTTGTAGAGATTGCGACAAAGAATGATTGTTTTCATCTCTGTTTGTTAAAGAGAGTATACACTTTTAATTCAGAAATAGACTTTGCTTCATTTATTCCTGCCCTTACCACTACAATTAGGTTCCTATAATCTAGTCTGAGGCTACTCCATATCACCATTTGAAAACTGAAGATATCTAGAACTCAGTATCTGTTTTATACAGCAATCATGTAACACCCATTTAAGAGCTGTCCTACTGGTAGCTGTCCTACCGGTAGAGCTGGTAGGATTTTGAGTTGAGGAAAAATTCTTATTCTTGAATTTTAAAGTATCAATTTGTTCAGATTTGACTGGGATTTAAGTGGGTTAACTCTACTTTTTATATTTTAGTAAAGGGGTTTGTAGCCTAAGAGGGAAAAGAAAAAAAAAAAAAAAAAAAAAAAGGTTAAATAATTTTTATTGTAATATCTCTTTTTGCTTATAAATGATCAGACAACAAAGTGACTATTTCAACAGTTGCTGACTTGATGGCACTGCAATGCAAGATATGAAATGTGATAATATGAAAATATTTTATATATATCAAAACTTCTTTTGTGGTTGTTAGAAGAAAATTCTTCATATCATGTTTCGTTTTGGTTCTTAGATAGCCCTTTACAGAAGTGAGGCAAATATCTGTCTCCTTCTGCTGGTTGGCTTTAGTGTCTATAAACCTAGCCAAGATAGAAGGGTTATTAACAGTTAGATGGTATGTCATTCATCAACATCAACATAGTTGAACATCATCATAGATGATACAATAAACAATATTCAAGGTAATTATTACTCATGAAATATATCCAATTTTAAAAATTGTAACTGTTCCTGGATATTACATGAGAAATAATGTATATATCGATCTAAATATTTGCTTAAAAAATAAAGGTTCACCTTTTAGATTTTCTATAAAATCAGTTAGGATGGAATAAAACAATATAAGAAATTATAGAGAAAGGTAATGATCTTTGTTAAGATAGTTCAGATTCATTACTGCTCCCTGCTATGCTAATTTGCAACATCTGCTGACGTGTGTACGATTAATTTTGTTATCAAAGTGGAGTAGCTTGGAGGCAGGCAGCCAATCTACAAACTCATCTAAGAATGAAGTGTGCTTTAATAAATACAGAGAACAGTGGTGTTTCTCCAACATACTGCTAATATACCATACATAATCACCAAAGTTATAAACCTGCTTAAGTAAGGTATCTCTTTTTCTGACACAATTTTATTTTATTTTTTTTTTTTTTTCTTTTCAGATTTACTCTATGTGTATACATGAATTTGGATTTGGATTTGAATATAGAATGCTATCTCTTACCTACTTATAGACAGACATATACGTACATGGAAGAATTGTTATTCACCTGAAATAGTCAGGTTTTTACATTTGCTAACGCTATTTTTGCATCATAGAATTGTTTCAGTGCAAACATGCATTATAAAGATGAATAATGTTTAAAGGACAAATGGACAAATGAAAAAAAAATGTTAGAGAAGATTATTTAGGTACTAGATTACTGGAATACGTACACTGGACAAAATGTTACCATAATAAGTTTATTGGAAATCTTGCAATGAATTTCATTGTGATTCGTTAGACATACTGAAAACAGCTGTGTAGGAAATGCATTTGAGAGTGTGTGTCCTCATTGACTAAAACAGCTACACAGCATCTTGGAGTCATTACTGGTGTGTAAATATCTGCATTACATCATATGAATCCCAGTGTGTCAGTTCTTTGTGTTTTTGTCATAAGAATTTCAATTATTTGGCCAATTATAGCCAAATTGGACAGAGGGTATGAGAGGGCAAACAGTCATAATTATAACTGACATATTTATTAAATATAGCATTTAAGGCAGAAGACAGAGCAACTGAAGTACCAAGTTGTGGGAAAACAAGACGTATGATTCTCATGGTTTAATGGCAGCCCTCAACTAGGACCACAGTACTGGCTCTCTCATTCCCTCTCATCCTCGAAATCGGATAGGAGAGAGAATCGAAAAGGAAGGGAGAAACTCGTGGGTTGAGATAAGAACAGTTTAATAAGGCAATAAGAATAAAAATAATAATAATATACTAATACTTAAAATAAGTGATACTGAATGCAATTTGTCATGAACTCTAACTGTGCCAAACAGACAGTCCAGGAAAGGAGACCACCCTGGCCCTGAACAGTTGATCCCAGTGAAGCAGCAAAAACCCAAAAGGCAAACAGGCCAAAAGCTAACTGCAGTGTTTTAAAATAAATACAGGTGATAACATTTGAATCCCTAAATACCTGAACTAATCAAGTAATCATGCTGATATAAGAGAGATGTTTCACATTGGTTCAAGCCTCCATGCTGTGATATTAAGTTGATAAATCAAAGCATTTTTTTCACAATAAATGAACAGCAAATCTAAGTTCAGTTTTGTTTCTTTGTTTTAAATTATACGATTAACTACAGTATCTTATACCTTTACAATTATAAAATAAACTAAAACCTTTTGGTAATTTTGATAATTTTAATGTTTTACAGAGAGATAGTACTCTTAAGTGAATAATACATCGAAGGACTGAAATAATACTCTAAACATTTTTTTTTTTTCTCTCTCACTTTTCCACATTAGACGTGATATATACCCTCTCTGTGTTTCACACTCCACGGCTTTGAAAAAGATCTATGGATCAAAAACATCAAGTATTTAAACAGTCTTGTCTTGGATGTTCACTAATTATGTATTTGTTATTCTGCTGCCTTCAACGAACTTTCTCATGGCAAAAGGTTTCAATCATATCAGTCATATAAAGAAAAAGGCTTCAATACACTCTGTTAAATTCAAGGGGAGGTACAAATTGCTAATGCTATGTCCTTTAATGAAGAAGTAAAGAAAGAAAAGTAGTGAAGATGGGAGAACAAGAGGGCAGTGGGATGTAGTGTCTGGATGCAGACAACTGTGTACAATTAAAGTTTACTGATACACAAGTTGTTGATGCTTATTGCAGTCTTCCTAATTCCTATTAGAAAGATAGATTAGAAAGAGAGATTGACAGCTGGCAATAAAAGCCAGTAGAAAAGAGAAAATTAAACATAAGTGAAATATTGAAGATTAATAACTTTGTCATGGAAGACACATTGACTGCCACTCCTTGTAAAATTCATCAGTTCCATAGGAAAACTTATTGACCCCTAGAGTAAGGTCAGCCCACAATAGATGTAAAACAGCTTGCACCTGCAATGCTTATAGCTATCTTCAGCTAGAGTAGCCTGGTCATGTCCACCCTTATCTAATATTTCGCACTGAGAATATTTAGGCTCACGTTGGCAACTCTATGACTCTAATATATAGATATAGATATAGATATAGATTATAGATATAGATATAGATATAGATATAGATATAGATATAGATATAGATATAGATATAGATATAGATATAGATATTTTTTTTCAGTTCAAAGTATTTGAAATAATTTGAAAATTACATTATGGTCAGTCAGCAAAGTCTGTTTTTTATAGCCTGAAAGTGATGGCATATATTGCGTACCACTAGCTCATAAGACCTTATAGAATATGTTGAGATGTTAAGATGGCCACCAAGTCCCCTCATTCTCTTAGGCTGGCAGAGGCAGGAGGTTGCTAGTGCAGCACACACATGACACTCTCCAGGTTCACAAGCACACACACATTTGCAGATGCCCCGAGCACCAGCACAGCCCCTCTGCCCACCCAGCACCCTTGCCCAGATCCCAGCTCCTCTTACCCACCTCACAGGTTCCCTACTCACTGGCTGGTCCAGCTCAGTGCTCACTGCACACACACAGCACTCACACCCTCATCCCAGAGGCACTCCACATTCACAGTTTCCCTCAATTATCAGCACAGACTCCCTGCCCATCTGACGCCCCTGCTTGGACCCAAGACCCCCTTAATCACTAGCAAGCCCAGCTTGAATTTTTCTAGTGAACACACATGCAAGCACCATGACCACCAGGACTGGGGAAGATATAGGCACTCACATTCCCACTGCAGTCAACACCAGTCACACCAGCTGTGACCTGTGGTCCTGCTCCAGCCACCAACAAGAAGCCCCTCACTGCCCCTTCCCCTGCAAGCTGCCTCTTCAGTTCGCACAGTCCTACCAACTTCCTCCAACATGCAGGACCCTCAGTTTTGCAACCTCATCCATTGCAAAGTCCCATTTGCCTGTGGCTTCTTGATAGCCCATCAATTAGTGGGACTGATCAGGTTTGTTTCTGGTTATGTCAGTTAATGTTAACTGGTCAGGTTTTATGTCTCTGTGTGTTTGTCCCACTCCCTTTCCTTATCCTCACAACTGCAAAAATAAACGTTCTTACACCCCACATACTCTTACCAATTCATGACACTGACCAGGTTTCTTCTTGTCATGACCTCTCTTATGTCTTTTCTGGTTTGTATCCTTTTTGGCCAGATACCCTTAAAGAAACAGAAATGCTCCTCTTACATATTCTTACAGTATAAACTAACATTTCTTCATTGGTAATAGTCAAAAGACTGAGGTTCAAAAGTGGAATGGGAACCTAACATAAAAGGGCTCAGTGACACCCCACACCCTAGCAAGCTCATTTTGTTCTGTGGAAACCTGAACAGAATTTTTTAGTGGGTGAGATGGCATTGCAACCATTTTGGGGACAAAAAGCCTGAAAATAAACTTATCACCTTACTGACTGGAAGAAGGATAATCATAGCCCTGACAAAGGATAAAATGAGGGTTCCTCCATGATTAAGCATTTACTTTCCATTTGGATTTAAAAAAAATCCCTAGGTACTAAAGGATATATGAATAGAGAGATACTATAGCTCTTAATGGGAGGAAACATAAGACAATATTTTTAATAGTATTTATAGAGAAGAGTATAACATCCACCAAAATAAATAGTAGTAACATGAAAATATTATACTTTAGAGTTAGGAGTAGTTGAAGAGAAAATAGAACAATATCATAAACCAGATATCTTTAATGAGATATTGTAACAAGCATATCATTAAAATACCACATCGTACAGTCTGCAAACGCTCATATCTTAACAACCCACACAATGAAAGTAAATGTTTTTAACTCTGCTGCTCAGCGTGGATTATAGTAATTTGAAATCTTATACTTATTTGGAAATACTAAGAGTTTTATTTAACATATATTTATGACAAATATAAAAAGTAGTTCTTTTTCAATTAAAAGTGTTTTATACCATGTTTTTATATAAGGTGTTACAGCAAAATAATGTCATTAATGCAATGACTTTTTATTTCCTTGAGAGAAAAAACATTGCCCCAACAAAGATTTTGTAATAAATATGAGGCAGCAAGTTGTTCCTAGACAATAGTATCATTATTATGGAGATTAGTGATCTCTGTGATTAAGGTTGCCTCCAAGTTTCCCGATAAAACTTTACTTTAATGTCTTAAAGACTTCAGCCTTGAAAATCACTTTGTCTTGGCAATAGCCAGCTATCATCTAAATGCAAAGGAGAATAGTTTTTAAGGTTAGAAGAAAAAATAGAAAATTCATATCCTTTACATTTTCATTGTAAAATAAGTAACTGAAATGTTATTTCAAAATAACATATCTTAATTTTATCATAGGTAAAGTAGCTTCCTACAAGTTCTTTGTTAATTATTTTATACACGTTGCTCCTTGCATAGTTATGTGGGATATGTTTGTTCCACATTTCTACCATGTTTCCTTTTTTCTTAATAAAAAAAAGAGTAAATGTAAAGTAAAGAATACACACAAAAAAATCAGGTTTTAGTGTTATTTGTCATTCTACTTAGACATCAAGATATCAAGAAATATGGAAATTTCATATTGGAATTGTGTGGCATGTTTCATTGTGAGACTGGATATATTTTATTGGAAATATGTAAGAAAGCTTTAAAATATATTTGTTTAATTACAAGAAAATGTAATTTAACAAAAAATGTTATTCTTATATTGAATAGCTTGGGATCTTATATTGTTCTGATGCTGATTAAAAAACCCAGATGTCTTCACAGAAACATTAACTTTAATTTCTGTGTTTTAAAAATATTCCCCGCTGCATTTCTTCAACACAAATAGTATCTAAATAGAGTAATGTAACATAGAGACAGACATAATAAATAGGAAATAGAGATCAAGTTTTTTCTCTTCTTACTCAAATGGTTGGTACAGTCATACTTAAAAAAGACATCATAGAACTTCAATACAGATTTGCACCTTCTTTTACATCTCGGAACTAAACTTCAAAGCAGTGTTGCTTTAGTGAATTCTTCTTCCCTGTTTTACCTACTAGCTAGCTCTGGCTTTTTTTAATTTATTTGTTTACTGTTCTTTAATCAACCTTCTCATGTCTCTAGCTCTCCCTTAGGCACCTTCCTTTTAATTTAAAATTATACTTTGTAGCTACCATATTCACACACTGTTTAAGATGCAACTTCTTTGTTGAACCTGACCTTTTAACTGAACTGAAAAATGGGATTGCTTAAAAAAAAAAAAAGCATCTAAGCTCAAAAGATACTGTGCTTGAACATATGAAGTATTACATAGTGATTACATAGTGGAAATTTTTCTAAAAAATTAAGTCTTGGACTACTTCACATTTGTTACTCCAAAACAAAATAACCTTAGGCACAATATGTTTCAGTTCTGCACCAAGGTGAGAATGTGATCTTCTACCTCCCCTTCCCTTCCAGTCTCCTTACTGGATAATTGTGAAGATAAATTGTTTGTGAAGTACTCATATACATTAGTGGGGATTGTTACTAGAAAGTCCATAACAAAATCAATTACTCCCTTCAGAGTAGGGCTTAAACAGTATGCAATGATTTGGCTTGTGGCCATACCTTGAGCAATGAGAATAAAACAAAAATATTGAGTAGCAGCACATTAAGCGAGAACCATATATCCTGTACAGTGAATGAGAAAGGTCCAGGAACAGAACATCCTAACTTTCTGTTTTGGAATGACATTGCCTTATATTTTTAAAAGAGTGTATTGCATAATATATAATTTAAGGAATATAGACAGGAAAAAAACAAAGTAGAATTAAGCAAATATATGTCATGCATATGCAAAAAGGGATTAAAGTAAGGTTAACAGCCATTTAGCTTCTCATTTTTTTTTCTAGTTTTTTTTTTCTTTATTTCTGTTTTCTATAACCTGATTAATTTGTTTTCTTTCCAAGATGACCTGAAGTAATGATTCTTGTTTTGTTGCCATTGAACATAGATCTAACTACATACAATGTGATTGTCAACAGATTCCATAAACTGGGCACCTAGAGAAGCAGAACTGCAGGACTAACCATGGTAAATACCTCTGTTACCTTTGAGATAGACTACGCTATTGAATGTTGAACCACAATTCACCAAGGACCTACCCGCTCTTTGCAGGCTTGAACCTGACTTCTGGACCATTTTCCACTCAGCAGTTATAGATCTACGTAAATGATGACAGATTTAGTATCTAAAATTAGTTCCTTCCCTAATTCTTTCCCTAGGGAAAAGGGATGTATACAGTTGGTTAGTAATTTATACTATTTACTTTCCAGTCCACATTTACGGTGTATTTGAACAAAAGCAGGCAAGAAACTTTGCAAGAGAACTGGTGAATTTTGTCATAATTCTTTTGTGAATTACTAGTGCGTTCAACAGTCTTATCCAAACCGGGATTGACCTAGTTTTAGGCATCTCAGAATCAGATAATTAGTTACTTCCTTTTATAGTCAACAGAAGAAATTGAGTCTCTCTAGAGGATAAACAGTCTCATCCATAAGTTGCCAGATAAATCACCGTATGGTTATGGTTATATCTTTCCAGTTGCTCTGAAAGAACAGTGTGGTGATTAAGTCAAAGATAGATGTCTATCTGTAAAATGTATTAAATTTCTTAAGATGATTCCCACCTTGGTCTCTATGAATTGACTCCAAATGTTATTTGATAAAGAAACTGCACATCAAGCTGTCTGTTTCAGATTTTAGAATAACATTCATTTATATTTGAGAGATTTTTTTTTCTAACAAAAACACCAGTACTTTCCTTTTGAAGAAATTAAATGCCAGAAAATGAAACAAACAAACAAACAAACAAAACCACTTTGCATAGAAATTGTTATCTGTAAGCCTTCAATTGAAAAGGAAAGGAACAAGTTGCCATACTTTATATTTTTAAATTATATAAAAGTTAATCCTTTAGAATTTAGATAATCACAAATATAATAAACTAAAACCCCTATAAAGAATGAGGATTTCAAATGGAATGAGATTTTAGGAATTGAAGGACTTCCATTTAAGATTTAGGCTGAGAGGACTAATAGATGGAAGATTAAAAGAGCAAACTGCAGATCTCAATGAAAAAAATGATTAGGAAGTGCCATGACAATTGTCAAGAAGCAGAGCCAACTGAATTATTCATTATAAATACTATTGATTACAAATTTTGTCCTTTTTTCTATCTATGAATTGCTTGCAAACTATCACTGAATCTGTGAATGTCTTCCTTATTCATACATATTTGCCTATGGCCTGTTCACAGCTGTTCACATTGACTAGTCACTATTTGTTATTTTTAGTGTGTGATTGCTCATCTTACATGGTATTGTTTTTACTCCCAGATTGGCTCATACTATGCTATATTAAATAAGATAACAAAGAACAAGAGATAATGGTGAATTATGACTGCCATCCTACGAACAAATTTTAGACAAATAATTATTCCTACTAACTTCAAAAAGATATTCGGGATTCACAGACTTTTTTTGGATGGCTAGTTGCAATCTGTGAAATCAGGAACAATGGACAATAATGGTTCACACAGAACAATTAACTCACTGCTGTGTATTAGTGAGGATATTTGTATATTATGAGCTACATTATTTGACCAGCTGTTCGTGCTCTGTTCACTGTGGTCACAATGGCTCCCATAATCACCTATGCAGTATTAGTTACTTGGTTTTTAAAAGCTCTGTTTTACAGACAAAGAAGCTTGGTATGATTACAGGAAATGCTCATTCTAACACGCTGACAGCTGGAACTGGAAGATAAATAAAGCAAATACATTCCAAGTTAAGAAAATATTCTGAACACTAGCAGTTCTTCCTGAAATGATTACCATAAAACCACCATGCACTCATACTCTTTAGTGGCACCAGAAGGGGGAGGAAAAATATTGAACAGGCAAGAAAACCAGCCATCCTTTCAGTTAGAGGGGTTGGTTATAGTTGTCGCAATGATCTGTAAAACCTTTCCTCGCTACCAACCATACTACACCTAACCTCTGAATGAGTTAAGAAATGCACCATATCTGTAGAACTGCAAGGCTGAATTTCAGCTGTCCTATTCTTGTGTATCTTAAAAGTAGGTACTAAATGTATGTTAGTCATTCTTGACTGCCAAGACAGATAAGCATCCCATTCAGACAATTCAAGCTAAGCCAAGATACATGTTTTAGACATGTCCTCTGGAGATGTCTATCTGTATTCACTAGCTACTGTAAGGTGTTTAAACAGGCTGCATCACTTCTGTGTAGTTAAAATTAGGATTAATTGCAGCATAGCCAAAAAAGCTTCAAGGAACAAGAAGATTCTTCTTTTTCCCAGGCTATATTCTAAGGTGATGATTCTTTGTTCAGTTCTCTGGCATGAAGAAGCAATGGAAGCAAACTTTCCCAGGCTGAGAAATACTTAAGAATCAGATTTTTGCTTCTTTTATGTGCACAGATTATTATTGTGCAATAAACCTTTGGTGTTAGGAATTGTTTGAGTCTGAAGTCCCAAAAATGTTAGAAAATAGGGTTTTCTTTTGGATTGTTCTCCTTGATGTAGGTATCAAAATTACACCAAAAACCACTTAAATATTCTTAATATTTTGTGTAATACGAAGCTGTATGGGTTTTTTTAGTGATGGTAATAACATCCCAGCTTGTTCGTCAAATAATTTTCTTTTTCGAACCATTGTTTGTATTCACCTTGCAACAGATGTTCTTTTCCTAGTAACTGATTTATGTGATTATTTTGGAAATTTAGCTATAGTGATCATTGCAGAGTCTGGAATGAGAATTATGGTTGAATGTCAACAGGATGCAGGGAGAAAATAAGATGGAAAAGTTCGTGAGCCAAGGTAAAAAACAGGAAAATCAGTTGCCAATTATTATCCCAAACAAAACAGACTCTAGTAGGAGAACAATAATTTAATTTATTGCCAATTAAAGCAGAGTAGGATGGTTAAAAATAAAGAAAAAAAAAAAAAAAAACAAACATATTTTCCTCCCCAGCTTATCAGGCTGAAAGTCAGTCCTTCATTCCCTGCCCCTCTACCTCCTCCCCCAACCTCCCAAGCGGTGCAGGGGATGGGGAAGGGAGAAACCTGTAACTCACAGGCATTGATATCTCACCTGTTACATGCTATTTGAGTAGCAGTTTCTGAATCATAAATATGTTTTGGTTTGTTTTTTTTTTTTCCATAAGTAAATAGGTCAATAGAAAGGTTAACACTGCTTTTAACTGGCATTGAGGAAAGAACAAAAAATGGCCTGCTTAATCAATAAACTGCACAACATAAAGTAGACAAAATTCTCTGCTTTAAACTGGACTAATTGCATTATTTGTATAAATTTAAAAATCACATGGCTTATGTAATAAACAATAAAAAATCCACCTATTTTTAAAAATAAAATTACAACAATGGATAACATTATACACCTATATATATACACATATATATACTACCACTCATTGTACAGAGCCAGTTTCTAATTTATGACAAAAAATATATCTTCTGGGTAATTCAGTGCTGCTAAATTGAGACCTTCACCTGCTGTCTAGTGGTTAAAATATATCACAAAAGACTTTCCCTGATATAAAACAAATGTATGGTCAATTTAGACAAAGATAGTTCCTTTACTGTATTGTTTTCATGGTTTTCTATGGAATAAGTTATATTTCTAGGTGAAAACTAATTTCTTAAAGCAATGAGGTGAGAGATGAAGCACCTGAGAATGGTCACAAATGAATTAGGGCTTCTCACTGTAAAAAGCTGGTGGGATCAATAGCCCAGCTGAAGTCCATCTATACAAATGCATGCAGCCCAGGCAAGAAATAGGAGGAGCTGGAAGCCATTATGCAACAGAAAAACTACAAGGTAGTTGCCATCATTGAAACATGGTGGGATGACTCCCACAATTGGAGTGCTGCATTGGATAGCTATAAACTCTTCTGAAGGGCTAGGCAAGGATGGAGAATAGGTGGGGTAGCCATGTATGTTAGAAAGCATTTTGATTGCCTGGAGCTGGATGAGGGTGATGATAGGGTTGAGTGTTTACAAGTAAGAATCAAGAGGAAGGCCAGCAAGGCAGATATCCTGGTGGGGGTCTGTTACAGACCACCCAACCAGGAAGAAGAGGCAGATGAAATATTCTTCAGGCAGCTGGGTAAGTCTCATGATCACTGGCCCTTGTTGTCACGGGGGACTTCAACCTACCACAAGTCTACTGGAAATACAACATGGCACAGAGGAAACAGTCTAGGAGGCTCCTGGAGTGCATCAAGAATAGTGTGACCAGTAGGACCAGGGAAGTGATCATCCTTACTTGGCTCTGGTAAGCTCCCACTTTGAATATTGTGTCCAGTTTCGGGCCCCTCGCTACAGGAAAGACATTGAGGTGCTCGAGAGAGTTCAGAGGAGGGCAACAAAGCTGATAAGGGTTCTGGAGAACAAGTCTTCCCAGGAGCGGCTGAGGGAACTGGAACTGTGATTGCTTACCCTGAAGAAAAGGAGGCTGAGGGGACACTTCATCACTCTCCACAACTATCTGAAAGAAGGTTGTAGCATGGGGGGTGTTCGTCTCTTCTCACAAGTAGCAAGTGATAGGATGAGGGGAAATGGCCTCAGGGAAGATTCAGACTGGATATTAGGAAAAATTCCTACACAGAAAGGGTTGTCAGGCACTGGAACAGGCTGCCCAGGGAAGTGGTGGAGTCACCACCCCTGGAGGTGTTTAAAAGAAGTATAGATGAGGCTTTTAGGGACATGGTTCAGGGGCAGAGTTAGGTTATGGTGTTGGACTCAATGATCTTGAGGGTCTTTCCCAACCATAATGATGCTATGATTCTATGATTCTAAGTGTTATCCTTTGGAGATGCCTATTTCTCTCCATAGATTGTACAAGAAACCTACAATAGCTTGCTTCCACTAGAAAATTTAATTTTTAAAATTTAAAAAAAAATCATATTATTTTGATATTACATAAAATTAAGCAGTACACAGATGTCATGATTTTGAAAGTAAAGATTTAATGACAGTCTCAGAGCACTGTAATTCAAAGGAGAAATAATACATTTCATAAATTGAAACAAGACCAGTTAAGGAAAAAAGGTATTCGCAGTAAGAATGATTAGGCAGTTAAATATGTTACCCTTAGAAACTGTGAATAATCCATTCTTGTGGTGTCCTGAGAGGACAAAAGTCTGAGCAATTTTGACTAAATTTTGAAGTGTACCTGCTTTGACTGGGGTTTTAGACCAGATGACTTTAAAAGGTGCTTTCCAGCCTAAGCATTTACATATTCATAAGCACTCACATTTATTTCAGCTTACCATCCATCTTCTATATAAAATATATATATGTATATATATTCAGCTCTGAGTTTCCCAACCCAAGAAGGACATGGGCCTACTTGAGGAAGTCAAGAGGAGGGCCATGAAGATTATCAGAAGGCTGGAGCACTTCTCCTATGAAGACAGGTTGAGAGAGCTGGGGTTGTTCAGCCTGGAGAAGTGAAGTTTCCAGGGAGACCTTATAACAGCCTTCCAGAACCTAAAGGGGGGGCTAAAAGGAAGATGGAGAGGGACTTTTTACAAAGGCATGTAGTGATAGGACAAGGGGCAATGTCTTGAAACTGAAAAAGGGTAGATTTAGACTAGATAAGGGAGAAATTCTTCACCATCAAGGTGGTGAGACACTGGAACAGGCTTCCCAGAGAAGCTGTGGATGCCCCGTCTCTGGAAGTGTTCAAGGCCAGGCTGGATGTGGCTTTGAGCAACCTGGTCTAGTGGCAGGTGTCCCTGTCCATGACAGGGGGTTTGGAATTAAGTGATCTTTAAGGTCCCTTCCAAACAAAACCATACTAAGATTTTTTGATACCAACTTGAATTATTTGCAATCATTATCTCTGGTTTATATCTTTTATGCAATTCACGGTGTTAAGTAATTATTTTATCCCACTCTATATGAATGAAAAACAATATGCATACATAAAGGCAATCATTTACATATTTACTTCCAAATGTAAAATCTTCACTTTGTAGACTTAATTCACATAGGGACACAGAAAGATCATGTTCAGAACACTCTCACATAACCCACTATTAATGTCTGCATTTTTAAAGACTGAGGACCCTGGTAACCTTTCAGATATTTAATGTGTTCTCCATCTCTCCTCAGCTTTCTGAAAAGATCAGAATCTTCTCCATTAAGTGAATGATGTAGTTTAACTGCCTTTCCATCCAAATGTAATAAACTTTTTAACAAGAACATTATAATGAAGCAGTAATGAAACTGTACCTTAGCTGAAGGAAACATGAAGCAATTCTGTCAAGATAATATAGTAAGCAGCAACAATACATTTGACCAAATGAAAGCCTCTGCCTCTAAAGTTATTCACTTTACATGTCCGTTACAGTCAACAAAGAGGAAAAAGGCATTTTAAATAAGCACTTAATCTCATTTTGTATCAGATATATAAAATAGATCAAATGAATAGCACTCTTGCAATTGACTACAAAGGAGCCTAGGAGTACTACTCAGATGCAAATGAATCACACTGCAGTTCCTGACTCCCACTTAACAACCATTAAACTAGATCTGAACAGAATTCAGAATGATAGTTTCAAAGGGAATTTCAAATGCTAAATATGTTTTATTCCAAACTTAAAAATATTTTTTCTCAGAAAATAAAATTTACTAATTTTGATTCAGAATAATAATTAGAAAATAATTTAATATCTAAATAAACTTTAACAACTTTGAGGGTTGTTCTTGACTTATTTTAAAATTGAATTTGGTATTATCATATTATTTCGTTAATCTCAGTAAGAACAGTGCAAAGTACTTAACAATAGAGTTCCATAATATATTTTTCAATAACTTTTTTGCAGGTCTCAGGCACTTCATTAACAACAGTGTTAAAAATTGTTGACACAGTATTGACCCTTGTACACCACTAGTGAATGGCCTCCAGTCAGACTCTTTTTCCGCTGATCACAATTCTCTGAGACCAGCTGTTTAGACAGGTTTCAATCCACCTCACTGTGGTGGTGGTTTGATTCATTCTCAGTAAATTCATGCTGTCCTGGCAGGAGGCTGCTCTGGCCTGGGGTCTCCACAGGGTCACATCATCCTTCAGGTGCCTCCACCTACTCCTGCTTGGGGTCATCCCTGGGCTGCAGCTGGATCTCTACTCCACTGTGGACATCCATGGTCTGCAGGGGAACAGCCTGTCTCACCGTGATCTTTACCACAGGCTGCAGGGGAATCTCTGCTCCAGTGCCTGGAGCACCTTCTGCCCCTCCTTCTTCCCTGACTTTGGTGTCTGCGAGTTTCTCTCACATATTCTCACTCCTCTCTTCTGGCTGCTGTGGCAGAGCAGTTCTTTCCCCTTCCTAACTATGTTATCCCAGAGGT
Organism: Nesoenas mayeri; assembly: GCF_963082525.1. Lineage (NCBI taxonomy): Eukaryota > Metazoa > Chordata > Aves > Columbiformes > Columbidae > Nesoenas > Nesoenas mayeri. The sequence goes on from NC_137541.1 coordinate 162,919,292, forward strand.
GCTACTACCATTGCTGATGGACACAGCCTTGGCAAGTGGTGGGTCTATTTTGGAGCTGGCTGGCATTGGACACACCAGAAGTTTGTAGCACCTCTGTAGCATCCCCTAGCTACCAAAACCTTGCCACGCAAACCCAATACGTGTGTGCACTTGAAGAGGTCCTCCTTTTGCCCAGTTTTTCCATTCATGAAGTCTCTCTTTTTTCTGTAACCCTGTACTCTTTTCCCCACCTGTCCTCCATTTTTTATGTTGTAATGAAGTTGCATAAGTTTAGAAATAAATAAATTACAAAATGCACTATTTTCATACATTGAAATATATCGTCTTCCAAGAAAATAAAGTACAGTAATTTTCTTTTTTCTTAATATTTTACAGTAAGAATTCTGAAACTATAGTCCACACTGCATGTACCAGTGAACAGCTGGCTAGTCACATTGTGCTGCTTTGTTTTGTTTTTTTGTTGTTGTTATTTCCAACTGCTAAACTTATGTTAAAAGACAATATAAATATTTTAATTACTTAACTTTTTGTGTGAAAAATCCGTTTGGATGTTATGCTTTAGTGAATCATGATCCATCCTGTTAAAAACTGAGACGTCATATTACAGAATTGTAATTCTGTAAGAAAGTATAGCTATAAATTTGAGCATATTAGGACTATAATAAATAGAACATAAATAATGAGTGAAAGCCTGTAGCCAGACTTAAATTATTCCTTAAAATTCAGCTGCTAGCTTCCACTTCCCATTTACATGTTGGTTGTGTCTTGTCTTTTTTTTTTTTTTTTTTTTTTCCCTAGAAATTAAAATTCAATGTATTTCAATTACAGAAAGTTTTAAAAACAAACTTGTTTTGATTACTATATCTCAAATTGGCAATTAATAGCTAAGAAAGAGTGGGAGTTCTCCATTACTAGCAAAATCAGCTAGCTCCTGGCTTGCTGTAGGCAAGCACAAGAACTAAATGAAAAAACAAAAAACAAAAAACAAACAAAAAAACCCCAAACCAAAACATAAATAACGCCAAAGTGCTACAGAATCCCAGATGTCGTTGATTTCCAAAGTCCTGATGAATCAAGCCAGAGAAATAATGCAGCATCATATATCAGGTCAGAAACACAAACTCTGAATAGAGAAGAAGATTCACAGCTTATTTTATCTCTTTTCTCGTCTTTCAGTTGTTCTAATATTTTAATTAGTTCTAGTTTTATTGACTCATCATACTTCATATTTCTGTTCTCCAGCACAGATGTTGTAAAGATACACTTACCTTCTAAACTTCATCCTTTGTTATAACATTCCTATGAAAATTATACAATTACAACAATTAAAGCAAATCTGTCTATAAGAGATTTTCAGAAGTACTGTAGTCAATTCATCTGCCACAAGATAAAATATTTATATAAACTGTTCCTGACAGTTGTTTGTTTGTTATTAAAAACTGAAAAAAATGCTGTAGATTCCACAACATTTCTTACAAATTACAGTGTTTCCCCTGGGCACAATTTCAGGGCCAGTTCTCTTCAATGTTTTTATCAATGATGCAGATACATGAATTGAATGCACACTAAGTAAGTTTGCTGATGAGACTAAATTAGGAAGAGCCATTAATTCCCTCAAAGGTAGAGAGGCCTTACAGAGAGATCTTGATACATGAGAGTGCTCAGAAATCACCAATCGTATGAAATTTAACAAGGGCAAATGCCAGATTCTAAACCTGACATGGTGTAATCCTGGATTTATGTATAGATTAAGGAACAAAAGAATGGAGTGCAGCCCCACAGAAGGAGATCTGGGGATTTTGGTTGATGGTGAGCTCAATACAAGTCAACAATGTGTTGTGGCGTGCAAAAAGCCAACGATATCCTGGAGTACATTAAGTGCAGCATAGCTAGCTGGTCAAAAGAAGTGATCATCCCACTGTACTCAGCATTGGTGCCTCCTAACCTGAAGTACCTTGTGTAGTTTTGAGCTTCAGAATCTAAGAATTACTTAAAAAATATTAGAATGTGTCCAAAGGAGGGCAACAAAGATGGTGAAATGACCAGAAGTCATGATTTAGGAGTGGCTGAAAATATTAGGTTTGTTCAGCTTCAAGAAGAGGATACTGAGGCATAACCTCATTGCTGTTTACAATTACCTCATGAAGAGGAGCCAAGAGGGAGGTTCTGACCTCTTCTCTCTGGTGTCCACAAATAGGACATAAGGGAATGGTTTACAGCTGCATCAGGGGAAGTTCAGATTGTGTGCTGAACACGATCCAATCAGCTTTGGTTCAGCTTTGGTGTCCCAAACCAGATGCAGTTCTCCAAGAAAGGCTTGGTAAACTGGGAGAATTTCTTCACATTTTATTTATGATACTAGTTATTATCGATGTTCTTTTACTATTAGCTTTTGTAATAAGCATCCATGGAAGTTACACCACAATTCATATCACCCTTCAAAGTCCTTGTTTAATGAAGAGAAAGCAGCAGTGGAAAACTAGTTGTCACTCATTCTCAAATAGGAAAAAAAATACATAAAAATACATATATATGTATACACACATAGAACATGATTTGTAATAATATATGTGTATTTATAATGAAATATGTCCTCCTTTGTAATATCTCACAGACGCATTACTTTTTTTTTTTTTCTGATGACATTCTGTTATTCTGTGATTGCTTCAACTTCCATGTCACTAAATCTATGAGACTCTCAAATTTCCAGTTATGTATTGTGTTTCTGAATGTTTTGTGAGGATATGGACAATGCCTACTTTAATTCATTCTACATTTCTGAAAGCCGCACAGATTTTCTTCCTCAGCTGCTGGATAAGTGTTTCAACTTGAATGAATGCTTACTTGGCAGGATTGATTTCTTTGGAAGAAATCTGGGTAGGCTAGAAGATATGAGAGCAGTGTTTTTCCTGCATGGGTTCACAGGAGCAAGAAAATAAACATTTTCCTTGCTGATATAGTTGTGCAAGAGTTCTACAAAGAGTTCTACTTTGGGGTCAAAGTCAAGAATATTCATGGCTATGCCTGCAGTAGTAAACCATCTCCATGAGTTGCTGAAATGGATGTTTGCTCTTAGTGGAGTAAATGACAATTAAATTAACTTGAGAAATTCTGAAAAATGCTAAATATCTACAACTGCTATTCTGACTACCTAGCTATCTGCAACATACTTATTTCTTAGTGTTTGTGATTTATAAATATATCATCTCTTATTCTCACCTCACATAAAAAGTTCCATCTGGGAATAATTTATTATACTTGGATAATTTAGACACTAGTTTAGCTCTGACTTTAGATTCTTACTTTGAGGTAATAGCTAATGTTATACAACTCTCTCCATATAGTCTGAAAAGATACTGGAATATGTTGGAGACAACCTTTTGTTGAAGATGAGGGACAGAGAAACCAGTTGCAAGTGATTTAAAAGCCCCACAATGAAGGATAACAGACTGAGAATCTGTTATCTGTGTGGATCAAAGTGATCAAAAAAAATGGGACTCAGGTGCTCTAGTAATTAGGTTTCTTATCTTAGCTAGTTATCTAATCTCTCTCTTTGCTCATCCTTTTATAAGTGTCTGTCTATACAGACTATTATCTATTGTTGTCAATAAAGAAAGATGTAATTACTTTAACCCAGACAACTAACTTTTAAGAAACATAAAATTAACTGAGAAGAATATGATTTTGCATATAGAAAATCACATTAAGAATCCAGTTTTTCAAAAAGTCTGATATCTAAATAATTAATTACAGTAACAAAAACTGTTTTACAGGCAATATTAAAAAAAATTAGGCATATTAAGTTACTTAAAACATGTTTGAAAAAATTACACCACAAATTTTGTGAACTTGTATGGCAATTACTCTATGATTACTGCAACAGTAGTCAAGCCCCCTCAAACCTATGAAAGCAGCCCCTGGGTGGGGTGGAACTAGTGGCCAGGAATACTGCAGAGCTGACATGGTAACAAGGGTGTGGTGTGTCAGTTTGCACAGTTGACATGGAGGGGCATACACAAAGGGTATCGAAGCTCTGCAGGCTCCACCAGGGAACAACGGTATTCACCTGACAGAAAGCCATGGCCTCTCTAAGCTCTGCACCCAACACAACCGATGTAGCCTCCCAGACAGAGATTTGGTGGGAAGACACTGCCACGCAGGCATCAGGCTGCAGGGTGTGCCCTGCTCTTACATCAATACTGGATGGCAGCAGTGATGACAGCTGCAGAAGGTGTGGCCAGGTAGAGGAACTCCTCCACTTAGTGACAGAGCTCTGGGAGAAGGTGGGTAGGTTGAGGAGTATCAGGGAATGCTAGAGATAGATCAGTCACTGGAGTCAAACCCTGCCTGCCCTGGGATAGGCCCAACAGGCCGAAAGGATGCATGATGTGGAAGTTTCTCTGTCTTCTCAGTTCAGCATGGGTGACGAACAAGAGGGGCTGGAGGCCATTGTGCAGCTGGAAAACTTTGATATAGTTGCCATCATGGAAACATGGTGGGTTGACTCACAAAACTGGTATGCTACAATTGGTGCCTATAAACACTTCAGAAGGGATATGCAAGGAAGAAGAGGATGTGGGGTAGCCCTCTATGTTAAGGAATATTTTGACTGTCTAGAGCTTGACGATGTAGATTAATGGCTGAGTGTTTATGGGTAATAATCAAGGGGAAGGCCAAGAAGGCTGATACCTTGGTGAGAGTCTGTTATAAACCATCCCACCAGGCTGAAGAAGCAGACAAAAGATTCTATAAGCAAGGGACAAGTCTCATGATTGCTAGCCCTTTCTTATTGTGGGGGACTTCAGCTTGCCAAATGTCTGCTGGAAACACAATACGTTGCAGAGGAAATAGTCTAGGAGGTTCCTGTAGTATGTGGAAGACAACTTTCTGACACAGATGTTGAGTGAGACAACTGAGGAAGATGCCCCATTGGACTTGTCATTTGCAAGCAAAGGACTGGTTGGTGATGTGACAGTTTGGAGCTCTTTTGAACATAGTGATCACAAAATGATTTTTGATTTTTATAGAGAGAAGGTCAGGAGAACTGCTACCTTGGATTTCCAGAAGGCAGATTTTGTTCTGTTTAGGAGATTGGTTGACAGCACCTTGAGAGGCAGTCCAGAAGAAAAACTAGACATTTTTCAAGACAGAAATCTTGAAGGCACAAAAGCAGGCTGTCCTTGTGTGCCAAAAGATGAGCTGGCAGGGAAGAAGACTGGCCTGGCTGAACAGAGACCTTCAGATGAACTCAGTTTATGACCTTTGGAAGGAGAGGCAGGCCACTCAGGAAGACTACCAGGATGTCATGAAGTTATGCAGGGAGAAAATTAGAAGGACCAAAACCCAACTAGTACTTAATTTGGTTACTTCAGTAAAAGGCAATAAAAAATGTTTCTGTAAGGTACATTAACGACAGAAGAAGGGTTAAGGAGAATCTCCATCCTCTGTTGGATGCAGGGGGAAGCATATTGACAAAGGGTGAAGAAAAGGCTGAGGCATGTAATGCCTTCTTTGTCTCAGTGTTTAATAGTAAGACAAGTTGTTCTTGGGATTATCATCCTGTTCCCTGTCCTTCTCTTCCAGCTCAGAGGGCTGGATACTCCATGAGAAATGATTAGTGACTTGCTACACCACTTAGGCACACACAAGTCTATAAGACCAAACGGGACCCACCTAAGGGTTTTCAGGGAGCCGGTGGAGGTGCTCAGCAAGCCATTTTCCATCATTTATCAGTAGTTGTAACAGCATGGGTATTGTTTTTTTTCTTCCAAGTAACAAGCAATAGGACAAGAAGAAATGGCCTCAAGGTGTGCCGGAAAGGTTTAGATCGGATATTAGGAAAAAAAAATTATTCACATAAAGGGTTGTCAAGCATTGCAACGGGTTGCTCAGGGAAGTGGTTGAGTCACCATCCCTGGAGGTGTTTAAAAGACATGTAGATGTGGCACTTAGAGACATGGTTTAGTGGTGGATTTGGTAGTGTTAGGTTAACAGCTAGACTCAGTGATCTAAACAGTCTTTTCCAAGGGTTTTAGGGTAGTAATGGGGTAAACCACAAAGATCTAGTATTTAAATTAAATCAATGTTGTGGAACAAACACATGGATAGAATAACTTTATTTGGATTCAAATTAATTTACTAGCATTAGTAGTATAGAGAGATTAAAAATACAAGAACATTCATTATTATAGCAATAGGAAATGTGCTATTAATTACTTCAGAATAATATGGAAAATATTTCTATGCTCCATTTAGTCTTTCTATACTGTGAAAGATTATTCTAAATTGCTTGACAGTAAAGTATCCTCTAGACACAAAATAATTACAATACATGAATAGATTTTACAGTAATAATAATTTGAGTTATATTATTTCCGATAAACAAATAAATTGCCATAGTCTCTAACTTATCTTCTTACTACAACTCTCTATAATTCTAAACTGTCCTACAATGTACTTTTTATTTATTTATTTATTTTAAAGTAATCAACTAGTCAAGGAATCTCTGATGACTATAAATGGAGACATCTAAAGGCATATTAATTTTGCCATGTTATTTCAAATTAAATGAACGGAAATGATTGATGAATATGAAAAAAAACAAGGGAACATATTCAAAATTTAAAAGATTTTTTTCTGAAAGATGGTTAGTTTTATTTGACAACAAGCATGGTTAGCTGTAACACAGTTGTATTTTTAAATAGGAAATGATTTATGAAAGCCACGACAATGACATCACTGTGAATTTTAGCTGCCTAAGTCTTCTGAATGGGTCAATATTAGTGCTTCAGTTTCATCAAGAGTGCTCTTCTGAAGAATATTTCCCAGTTGGCACCAGCTATTAATCTTCCTTGTGCTGTGGATTACATAATGTTATTTTATTATGTACTTAAGATTCCTTCCAAATTTAACTACGCTGAGATATGCACCTGTGCAGGGCACCTATGAAATTTAGCCATTAATGGACTCCTAGTCCATGAAAATAAGCTGGAGGCAGTCTGAACCAAATGCTTCTTAATGCAGATAATGTATAGGTTGTGTTTTCAATATTTTGCTTGGTATTTCTCCTTATATTGAACCACCTAATTTACTAGTGTAGTCACTGTCTAAATTGTTATAAAGAAATTTTAATAATGAACCAGTGATAGTGCCTCAAGTAGTGGATGTTAATAAACATTTACCAAAGCATTTTATCATCATCTACATGTATTTATAGATGAATGCATCTTGTAATGCTTTGCTATTGCTGTAAGGTGAACTACTCAAAACTATTAGAACAGCGACTTTAAACCTCTCAAGGTGATGCTAAAAAAGAACATTTTTTTTGTTTTTTAGGAAACCACATCCTGAAGGTCACTGAAGACAAATGTTATTTTAACAAAGGGTCATAAAAGAACTAGCACAAGATGGAAGAGGCCTTGAAAATACATGCACAAAATTATATCAGAGGTTTGAGAGCTGTAAGAAAAACCTCCAAATGATCAGTCTCTGTTAAAAGATCAGTCTTGTGTTCATTAAAGGAATATAGCTTTTGGACCCTGGCAAAACCTGATTCATGGATAGTAAGTTGTCTGTGTTTAAAAAATAAACAGAAAATAAACAAATAACTAAACAAACAAACAAACAAAAAAACCCAGAAAAAATAATTCTAAATGGACAAAAGACTGAAAAAGAACAGCCTCTGTTCAGACTTTCTGCAGTAAAGACCTCAAGACAGCGGTGACTTCTTGCCATCTTTACCACCTTCTTATCAAAGAAGTCTAGCACCATTGACCTTAGGATCCAAAAGGGCCTGATAAGAGTGAGCAAAATATAAAAGAAAGATATACTTTTTAGAAAGTGTGCACATATAAATTCTAAGGGTTTTGGAACAAGATCTAATAATTGCATAATTTAGACTTAGTGTAGCGTATTGTGATTGAACTGTTAAAAGTCAGTAAGATTATCAATCACTTCTTGGCTCCACATATAAAGTGTGTTTCTTTAGCACACAAAAACTGAACATGATGTTTGATCTTGTGCTGTGCCTTTGAGACTTCCTTGAAATTTGAATGCAATGAAATGTCCATCCTAAGTTAGTCCCCAAGGCTGAATTTTGAACTGATGATTGTGTTAGTCCAGACAGAATTAAGGTGAGCTGTTCTAGAGAATTTCTTTATGTTCTTTCATGCTCATTTATATGACAAGCTCAAATAAAATTCCAGTGTTTTAGATGTTTAAAATTGGTGGGATGACCTCATTTTCAGTGCCCAAAACACCTCCGTTTTAATGTATAATGTAAACCTGAGCATCCATCTTATTTTGACTCTTGCTACTGACCCAGCAAAATAGTAGGTAAGAAATGTCTTATCATCAAGATGCAAATCACTGTAGTCTGGAAATATTTTAGAACCGTACAAGTGCTGTAATGAAATTACAGGATTAGGGCAAGATGCTCTCTGTTATTTGTCTGTGGCACTCTATACTATTTGTCTTAATGAATCATAGATTACATAAACCAAAACTATACCTTCTTAGTGTTGTTTTTTGTCCTGATACACTTATTGCTTGGTATCTCTTTAAAATACTAAACCACTGATTCTTCTGTAAAATGATACAGTGCTGAGAAACAGCAGTCTGAAGTTTAGTATCATTTAACAGCTTAATTGGACCAAAACTCTTATGATGATGCCCTCCTCCACTGTGCACAGAAAGAATATGCAAGTTTTGGGGAAATGTTCTTCAGTAAGTCATGAGCCATGCTTCTGCAGATATTGGGTTTTGTGACTAAGAAGGGTGTTGCAACAAAAAAAAAGGCGTCAATTGCCTGTTTAATTTGAACAAATTTAATATATTTGTTTTTTATATAGAAATGATCCAAAACAAAAAAAATATGATTGTTTCGATTAGTTATTTTGAAGTAATTGTGATCCAGGAGGCCTTTATCAATTGTGAATGCAAATACCTAGACATTGTTGAAAGTCTATATTCTAATCACATACAAAAATGAATTTGAGAAAAAAAAAGTTTTAATCTAAATTCAACATAACTGCTGAAGAACATATAACTAAAATTAATTATTATGATAATTCCAGTTATTATTTTTCTCATTTAGAATAAGAGATTAGGCATAGGAAAATGGGTAAGAAATTCCTGCAGGACTGAAGAGTAGAAAGCTGACACTCTGCTTCATTGTTGGATCATCCTGACATCCACACCTTCAGGAATCAGTGTAGATAGTTGTTCATTGTATCTGCAACTGAGTGAAAATGTCTTCAAGATATAATATTGTGTTCTCCTGTGTCCCCAGTATCTTTATGTTGTCCTTTTTCTCTCTCAGTTAGCTTCTCTTTAACTGAATTACATGGCACAAGGACATTGTTTTGATATTTATGATGCCTGAACAAGCAAAAGTACCTGACCAAGGAAAAGTACCTGATCAGATCTGTGAAATGACAGTCTATTCTGGGTATTTGGGATAAAATGATAGTCATCGTAGCTCACCTAACACATTGTTAACTATAAGCACATGACCATGAAGAATGTAGATGTTTCCTATATTTTTCACTACTTTTCTAATTTTACTGGTTATTCTTTCTATGCATTCCTTTTTGGTTTTCTGCTCTTTGATGAGAAGCAAAAAGGGACAGTATAATTCAGAAAATACTAAGTATTTGTTCTCATGTTGTGGTTCTGAAGAGACTTAGGAAACAACTTATAGAAGCTAAACTTGCACAGCACATTAAAAAGGCAAATCATGGGTTCTGTACTTCATAGTACTAAAACCTATGGAAACTGCAGATTCACAATCCTGTTCTTGAATATAAAAAAATCCAGGACCTCAGCGTGGTAAAGCTGTTTTAAACTCAAAATTAAGCAAGAATTCGTTATATTTCCCATGAGCTTTTAGACAGCTTTTAACACTTTAAGGGCTAGATATCTGCTTAGGATAATTAATCCTGCAGGTTCTTTCTGTAGTCATCAGAAATAGATGGACAAGCAACATATCGGGTCTAATACCGTGGTTTAAGAGAACAAAAAAATATTTCTAAATGTTCTGATCTTTCTCTATCAGTGGTAGAAAGGTAGCCAGACAACCATTTTAGACAAAATAGTTCACATGACTATCATTGTAAAGTACGGAACTCCTCATAAAAAGTGTAGACCAACCTTTTGATAAATGCTAAGAGTTCTGAGCTTTTCAATAAATTCCCTTAGCTTTTTGGATGTTAACTTTCATTTACTGTTTTTGCTTTCCAGATTCTGGAATAAGCAAAACTTGAGTTATTAAAATACCCTGAGGGAATAATGATAGATTACAGAAATCTTGTGGGAAAACTTGACAATATTTTTTTTTCACCTCAATGCCTGTAACAGAGCTTCAGTTACAGTAATATTTTATTAGATTTATTTTACAACAAGCTGAAATGTTGGGATATTTCCTAATTGTGAGGCTCCAATTCTGCCTCGTGACATGCTATAAACTGTTGGATTTGTGTTAGGCTCATTCTGACTTGAAAATGGAAGCACTGAATATCACAGGCTAAATTCTGATGTCTTAGCTGTTTATAAGTTCCCTTGACTTCCTTGCTGAGAAAAAAACTAAATGCAAACTTCAACATGAATAATTAACCCCTGGTCTGTCAGATCTGTTTAAAAGAAACACACATTTTCTTTTGGAATGAAAAGATTTATCTTTCCTGCTGATACCTGGGGGTGGTTCTATGTTGTTAGGTTTCTGGTGTGCTGTTTATTTTCTTTTTACGATTTTTGCTGCAGGAAAGTAGTTGTAGAAAGGAGAGTTTAATTTTCATTTTTTAAATTTTAAAAAAGAGGAACTTTTAAAAAGCCCAATATTCACTGGCTTTATTTTATCTGAATTCCTTCGTATGCCACTGATAGCATGTCCTCTCTGATGTCCTTAAATTAAGCAACTCAATTCTTTCTCTTACTATCTTTCTATCTTTTTAGAAGAACAACTGTTCTTTTCCACTAACCATTCTAAAGCTAGAAAAGCAAATTATTTTTCCTCCTGCTGACACTGCATCTCACAAAGTTCAGTGGGTTTCTGATTATGTACTCAAGCTCAAGCAGTTTTCTTCCATTTTCAATTTTTTTAGCACCTATTTCTCTATTGCACATGCACCTTCCCATCTTAGAATTCAAATCACCTATGTCCAAAAGTGTTTGATGCCTGGGCCTCACTATACCTCCTGTGGTTCAGCACAAAATTGCTTTCTCGTCTTCAAAATAGAATGAGAATGTGAGCTCTGTCTTTTTGGTAGCCTAAACACTAAAAGATGTGATTACAGAGCTGGAGGAGATTTTATCTTGAGCTCGTATGTGTCAAAATGAACTTTCATGGTCTACTGATTCAAGAAAATCAAAATGTCATTGAAAAAAAGTGATATTTCAGTGTATGCAACCCATCACTTTATTTTAATGTATCTTCCTCTGCATTTGACTTTGCATAGACTGAAATGTAAAGTATTTGGCTTTATACAGAGATAAAAGAAACATAAATACTTGAAAAAGTCTAGAAAATTACAAAAGTTAAAAACTCAGTTTCATGGGAAAATATATATGTAATTCTAATAGAAGTCATTTGACAGACACATTACAAGGGAATGTTAAATATTGCTGGAACTACTTCTTCAATTGCACCATTTGTGGTTGTTAAGAAAACATACTACTGCTAAGAGTATGATTGACACGTTAATGCAAAGAGTCTTGCAACCCCAAACATTTAAAATGTGGAGTGTAGCACTCAGATTTCTGTAGCCTCTTTATTCAAATAGCATTAATTACGCATTCAGATCAAACAGAAGAAAATCTTCTTATACATTTTACTTACATTTACATACTAAAACTTTTGGATAATAATAGAAAATTTTATTGGTGGGGTGGCTGATTCTGTTGTTATAAGGATGTGCCTAAAGTACGTAAGCAAATAAACAAGTATGTAAAACATGGAAATGTAAGGAGAAAGGGAAGAGGAAAGGAGAGTATAAAGAAAATTAAGTATTAATTTCATAAAATTATGAATATTTTATTAATGATGGAAAATGAAAAAAATACACATATAAGTCATTAAATAGCTTGACTTTTATAGTTATTAAAACTCTCCTGTTGGGTTCAGTGAAATGTATGTCTGATTAACATTTTGGAAGGCCCAAAACACTTTGAATTGAGAGGAGTACTTTATAGGCTTCATTTTTTTGAGATCTAGATCCTTAGTTAAGTACATAATCAGGATATAGGGAATTGTATCTAAGTGCATGATTTTGAAAATACTGGCATTTTTGCTTATCTTTATTTAACTATTTTCTGGATTCTTTGATCTATTAAATTATCTGTGTGCTAAAGTTCCCTGAACATTTGATAAATTTCTGGAGCCTTAGAAATCCACCTCATGGCTATGGCTTTGCCACTTCTGTAGGGTACATTTACTACGTTTCTGCTTGAGTAGAAAAAAAGAAGACAATTTACTTTTAAAGGCCAGGCAGAATTGTAATGTTACAGGTAATATTAATCAGTCTACCTGTGCTTAAATATAGTTATTGCATTGAAATTACATTTGAATTGAACTTACCTCATGAAATTTTGCCATATAAAATAGATCGATTTCAAACTCTTATCAGGATTTTGTTTTCTTCTAGCACAAAAGATGTTATTCTGTAATATGCTTTATTTTTTCTAAATTCTACCGTAGGCACAACTGGAAGGTGTAGCTGGACATAACTTCTCTTTCTCATTTTGTTGTCTCAGCTGGTCACTGGTCTATCAAGATATTCTTTATTTATGTCTCCAGCAGCAGGTCAAATTTGCTGGATTTATAGGCGGGGAAAAGAAGGAAGATATTATCTCACATCAGTTTTTCAGGAACTCTGACAGACCATAGCTTCATAAATAATTTGGAGTATGTCTCTCTACATCTGCAAATGCACAGAAGTATAGCCTTCTGATTGAGAGCAGTAGTTTTCAAAAAAATAGACGTGCTTTTATGATCTTATGAGTTGGTAACGTAATAGATCACATCTTCAGGAAATTTATTTGTTTATCAATCAGTCTACTGAACTGAATATAGGAAGGTGCTCAGCTGAAGATTTTAAATGCATTTTACCTTTTCTTTTACATGGAAGGCTTATAACAGCCATCTTCTCATGGAAGAACATCAAGTGACCTTTATGAGAAACACATTCACATTCTAGATTAAGTAATGACATGTAAAAAGATAAAAGAATTAAATCTAAAATTGTTGTTATTGATTAAAAATATTCTCATTATTTCTTCCAAAAATAGAATAGTTCTATTTCCTTCAAAATGATACAGAAACAGGTGGTATTTGAAAGTTCAAAATTATCTTATACAATGTTTAGAAATAATTTATATTCTTTGGGAATCATAACTGTTTCTGATGCCATCGTGATTATTTATGTTTAATCCAAAAAAACCTAAAACTTCTGGTTCTCCTTAAATTATGCTATTTATACCAAAACATTTTTTTTAATTTTATTTTCAGCACAATTACATTTTTCTCCCTTTCTTTTTGTTGTTAGAGATATTTATATCTATATTCAAATAAATACTTTTAAACACATTAAACAAAAAAATAAAACATCCTTTGGACTAAGGTGATCAAGACTTTTTGGACCAAATCTGACAAATATTTCAATGGGAAGCTAAGAACTTAAAGAAAAATTAAGTAACTAAATATTTTTTTGATCTGGACCATTGTAACCGAGTATAAAATAAACCTTAAAAAGCAAGTAAGCAAAGTAAGACAGAAACAAACCAGGCTTCTTTAGAGCACCTTAATGTAATATATGTAGTAGTAAATTGGACATAGATCAGGAATCATCACAACACTATTAATCCCTCTGGGAATATTCCCATTTACATTGTCTCAAGGGAGAGAAATTTTTGGTAAGATTTCAAACATTCATAGGTGTCTGAGTTTATAGGGCAAAAGAGATTACAGTAATTTTAACTGCTTACCAAATGTACTTGTAGGATAATAATTTGTCAAATGAGAATAAAATTATTTCCCTTGTGTTACATGGTAATTCAGTTGTTGTGCAGGATGTACCCTAAACAATGGAAGTCTTGACAGTTTTCCCTTCTGTAGTCAGTGGTTACCTGCAGAATAGCTGTAAGCAAATCTTCCACTGAGGAAGTGTCTTTGGCACCACTGCACCTCTTCTGCAAAGTTATCAGTTTCCAGAGTATCTTGGAAAGAGAAACAGAGAATGTGGCAATTGAGCAACATCAACAATTTTGGTGATGGCAGTAAGTATAAGGGTCCCATTAAATAAGTCTGCTAAGTAAAAGGTCAGAAATTGAGCAATGTTCCTTATTCAGGCAGCATTATGTCACATTGCTTAGGGCATGACCCATTTTTAGAAGATTTTTTCTGGAAATCTGTCACTTCTCATGTTCTAAAACAGGATCAGAGAGAAAACTAATAAATATGTGGTATGAAAAAACAGGAGTTTGGTGTTTAAATTTTTTCCTTGGCCTTTTTTATCGAATGTTTTAGACATACTCATTGGTTTGTGTCTTTTGTTGAAGGAGGGGTCTTACCTGAGGTCCAATGGTGTCATTTGCACCAGAATTTCATAACCATTAGTATTTTAGTTTAGTTTAGTTTTATTATTCTCTGTGCTAGCCACAGCTGATGCTTGTATTTATAACAAACACATCACCAGGAAAAACAAACAAACAAACAAACAAACATAACAAACAAACAAAAAGAAAGAAAAAGAAAGTGTAAATTGGAAGCAGATTATTTATTTGCATGATAGCCTTCAGAGGGGAATGACTGTCCCAAGCTTTCAGAGAAAGTTAGATGGTACCTTGGAATGACTGTGGAAAACAGTTCAAAACAATTCAGCAGAAAGATGCAAGATCCTTTTTTGTTTGTTTGTTTGTTTATTGTTACTCCATTGTATGGAGTAATAACTTTACAGTGGTAAAAACTCACAAACATCTTCCTGTCATAATAAAAGATGCTCAAGAAGAGAAACAGTAGCATGTAGTTAAGCATGTCTAATATATATATATATATCCTTCTTTTTTAAAGAAAATCTCAAAATCTGTTTCTTGGCCTACCTATCTTAGAAAAATAGATAGATACAGTTCATGACTCTGTTACTGCATACTAATATATAGGATTTTGTTTATTAGATGGAACATGCATGTCTTAAGTTATTAATATATTTCTCTCTTCTACTATGAGGATCAAAATTCTTAAATTTTGGTTTCCAGAATAAGGACTTATACTTATATGAGGAAATCCAGATTCACTAGGACAATTACTTGAAATATCTGTTTCTGTGAATATCCCTGCCTATTAAACAATAATAATAAAACACTAATTCATTACATAATTTGGGAAAGCAAAGACAGAGAATCTTAAATTCAGTTGCAGTGAAAATTGATATTCATAATCATCTTTTAATTTTTGTTTTTCCAGTGTTCTAGCTCTATCTTTCAGACACAATTTTTTATATTTTGCTTAATTTTCCTGAGGATTTTCATAAAATGAATAATTTTTAACTATATTTTTAGTGCAATTGCTCTACAATCATGAAGAATTTATTCGATATTTTATAAATTAGAACCTAACTAAAGTATTTGTAGTGAATATTATTTCTGAAGTATTATTCCTCCTTAACAATATGTGTTACTCCAAAATTGCCAACAGAATGACATTAAAAAGGAGGACACGAAAGTACACATTTCCTTCTTAATTAAAAGCCTTTTGTCATACTAGCATCAAGTAAATGCTTTTTCTTGGCAATTTGTTATATTGTCATATAATGGAAATTCAAAGTGTTGCTGTAAAAAAAAGAAAAATAAGGATAATATACAGTAAATATGTCTACATCACTGCATATGTCATATGGAATCCACTTTAAAGGATGTTAACATTCTAACCATCTACATGATACCAAGTATGTGTATGTAACAGCAATTAACCAAAGTGTTCATTTTTAGAAAGTATTTGGGCATGCACAGTAATAGCAATAGTTATAGTCTAGAAATGAAGAAATGGGTACTGATAATTGGAAAGTATGATACGTACTTTTTCAAGATTACACTAAAATCTGAATCAATAAATGAGCTTGGTTCTTCCTTTATGGTCTCATAATAATATTTCAAATATCAATATTGTTTTTGCAAAATTTATATAGGAAGTGCAATATTCTTAACCTAAGGTTTTCCATTTTATATTATTTTCTTCTAATTGTCTATAATGAAAGTAACCTTTATAAAGAGATCAGCACTTTCCACTGTCCTTTTCCTTCACTTTCAGCCCTTCAATATTTCATTTCATATATGATGTCTGGTATAATATCCGTTTAACAGTATCTCCTGATCATGTTCCCAGAACAAATAAAGCAGCAAGTCATAGTTATCAGATAGTGAGGAAATTGGATAAAAATGGATGACCATTTTAATAATAAATATTTGGATTTCTCTTTTTGATTCACAATAGAATGCAACTTGATGAACTTTCTTTGGTAACTCACACTGTGCTGAACATACGAAAAAATGGGAATGCAGTCTTACAAGTTATTGTATTTTATAATAAGCTGTTGGATATTTCAGAATTTGTGATAACTATGGCAAGGAAAATTTGCAGGAAACTTCTCAATAATGTTTCATGAAGTAATAGATTTTACATACAGAATTCTGACTTGATTCGCCTATATCTCTATTTATGTATACATACACACATGTAACTAAACCAAAGTTAAGGTTATAACTAAATACCTTCTGGTTTTAATTACTCAACTAGTGATTCAAAATCAAATAACTTTACAATTGATAGAGAATTTATGTTAAGGAGCTGCCAAATCCAGTAACATTCACAGCCCGGATTTTTTTCCTTCCTAGACTTAAGCCAAATCTGGTGCACTCTAATACTGAGGAGGATGTGGCTGCTGCTAGGTCCATTGGCAGGTCTGACAAGCAGCAAGGTGAAGCTCACGTTCCAGAGGCAGGTACTCAAACACACACACATGCTTGCATACAAAGGACTTGAACAGGGCTTGCCACAGAACATTGATTTTATAGCACTCACATAAACATCAATGGCTCACATAAATATGAACACAAGGAGCACAGGGTTGTTCTCCTTTCTAGTGGATTAGGATCAAGGTTCACTAGTGGACGTATACTTCCTTTCAACCCAAATTATCTAAATTTACAAGCACATTACAGTCACAGATCCTTAACATGACATTATTTCATTCTGCTTAATGTCCATGCCCAGATCCCAGGTCATTTATACAGGCATCAGCTCAAGGTCTGGGTTTTTTCGAGGTGTGGGTCTCCTGCTCATTGGCTGGTCCACCTTGACATTTGCCAACAAATTACACATACACACAGAAGAAAAACCCAACCCAAACCAAAAAAACTCACACCATTTTTGAATATGATTTAATAAGAAGATAGGATAGACATCACTGATCACAGGCAGGGTTCAGTCAAACAAATGTATTTACTTACGGCTGACCAGGTGTTTTTCATCCCTCTTTGTTTTCCCACGCTTGTTCTTCCTCTATATACCTTCCTATTTCCTCTTCCTTACCCTTGCTACCTCCCAAATAAACAATCTGCCAAAAATTACTTTTTCTCCCCTGGTCACAGTTTTCCTGCATGTCTTCACAATTAATACACAAAATTATTACATTTTTTAAAAGGTAAGTATAAATAGGTGACCCTGGCATCAAACTGTTGTGCTTTGATAACCCTTTTTTTCTTTATATTTTACTTCATGTTGCAAGTCTGTTAATGCTGCAAAGTACAATCTTACACAAGAATTGGTATCATATGGCAGGAGAAGAACTGAAGCTTCACTTCACATTTGATTAATGAGAAATTACTAGGAACGAACTATTTAGTCCATAAAAAACTAATTTTAAATTCCAATTACCTCTATTGACATTGGTTTCTTCTTTGAGGTGCATCTGAGACGACTGTATTTCTATCTTCAGCGTTTCACAAGGACAGAATTTTCAAGGTGTTTGGACTTCCAATCCCTAACATTTTGTGATTATGTGTGACTCTTTCTGACAAATTTGTGCAACATATGTTGTACTTTAACTTTTTTCCTCTCTAAAATGATATTCTTAAAGAAATATAGTGCAATTAAAATATAATTATGTTGCAATTCCAGAGAGGTTACCTGGTGACTTTCAGTAATAATTCATCAGTAATTAATATAATTATATTTTTTTCCTGATCCATTATTTATTAATAGAGACTGGGAATAAGAATCAGTTATGTTAACCTTTCTTAGATGAACATTATACATCTAGTCAAAGCTAATAACAGAAACTTCACTTGAGACAATGCAGTATTAATAAATGGCTTTCATTACTACACATCTACACATTAATCATTGTATCATGACAATAAATAAAAATAACCAAAACCCCCACATTGGCATAAGCCAGAGTTGAAAAGCCACAGTTGCATTTGGATATATATCCTTTTTTTTCCCCTTGTGCTCTTGTTTCCTGGAAAATAATGAATTTTAAATATCACTAGCAATTAATAAATTTTGTTGTTGTTGCTCTTGGTATTTTTGTTTTATTTTTTCAGTGTTTTTAAAGTTTTTGTTATTAGTTAAAGAGTTCTTCTTAACTACAAATACTTGGAAAAAAAGAAACAAAAATATTTTAAGACTTTCTCTTTTTTTCCTATATGCATCCTGGAAATAACATGTACATGAAACATATTTTTCCACTTCAGTACACTAATAGAACAATTTCATAAAGCGAGAGTTTATCAATGATGTAATTTATGTATTACTCTAATAATTGTCTGTGGAAATAGATATTAATGGGGACTAGAAAGATATCCAATAAAAAAGCAAAGACTAATATAAAATATTTGTATTAAAAATTTAAGAAGATAAATATTTTCATTTTTTATATCAAGCATTTTAATTTAAAAAATCATCATACACAGATCATTAGTTTGAAAAGAGATTATTTGCCTATATGACAATCAACTTTACACGTCAAATGACATCTTTGTTAAAATAATTTCATTCTGATTAGGGAAGGTGTCATGAAGGCACCCCGAGGTTAGTTTAAGGGACAACAGGGTCCAAAACAACTTTTATTAAACCAGTGAGAAACAGGGTTTTAGCACTCCAAAGTGACTTAAATAAAGGTTCGGATATCAGTTGAGGAAAATTATTAAGGAGCAGTAACTAATAAAACAGGTGGTCCACAGTGTGCATGCACGTGGCTTCACCAGAACAATGCCAGAGACGTCCCTGAGTCCCGGACGAGTACACACTTGCCTGAACACGGTGCGAGATTATTTTAAAGAGATACACATACTCGTAGTGGGTATGGAAAGTGTCCTAATGAGCACGGAAAATACACGTGCAAACGGGCACGGAAAGTATATGTACTCGCAATACTGCGAGGGTTAATTAACTTACACACGTGGCGGCAAGGCAAGCGGAGTCTCAGTCCCAGGGCGCGGGGCGCCGTGGCTCCTGGCGGCAGTGGCTAAGCTCGTGCTCCGAGAGATCCGCAACAAAATGGGGCTAAGTCTCGACAAGAGTCCCGTTTTTATTGGCTGATCAGATCTGACTGTAGGCATTCCAGAAGCTTCTCTGCACCCCCACACTGGCTGTGGGTGCCCCTGAAGCTTCCAAACATCCCCCATACTGGCCTCAGGCGCCCAGCGGCTCAGTGGCGCCTCGGCACTCCCTTCTCTCCCTTCTCCTAATGGCCCTGGCCAGGGTGCTCTGGGGCCAAACAAAAGAAGCTGTTAGCCTCAAGTAGCAGAGAGAGAGGGAGGTGTGCCTACTCCTTCCATACTGAAGGAGGGAGGGGGAGAGAGGGGGGTTTGCATCCTGCCACAGAAGGTTTCATAGTTTCTTAACAAAAACAATACAAATTGCTTTTTGAGAATCATAGAGATGTAAGTCATCATCAGACATTCAAAATAAAGCAGAGTTCATTTGAAATCCTATTCTTTCAGATATCTTAATAAGGAGAAAACAATTAAAAAAAAAAAATCTCCCAGTATGTTTGGATAGTTTTTGTCTTATAGTTTCAGAAACAGGAAAAAACTTGTGATACTCATGATGAATGTCCAAAGGCAAATTGTCACCAATTCTATTAGACCCTTAATTAAAGTATTTCTAAGACAAAAAAATCCATTAACCTTAATTTCATTATTTTAAAGGACTCCTTTATTCAAGCATGATTAAATGTATTACTTATGATACATACTGGATGCATTTTCTTTCTACCTTGCCACTGATAGATAGTAGCTCTTTATCTATGTCTGCCTATCTATTTATTTGCTTGTTTTGTGCCACTGTGAGATTAGCTGGTTCATTCAGCTTCTTCTCCCCAAAGACAAAGAAAAACATTACTGCATTTTAGTAGCCAAACAGTAGTATGATCTGAGAGTTTAGCACCTTACACGTTGAGATAATAAACTGTGTCTGGTTTATGTGGCAAGATTTTGGTAGTGAGGAAAGCTGCAGGAGCGGCTTCTTTAAGAGGGAGAGCCAGTTCCATTTGGCTTCAAGAGCAAGCTGCTGGTGGCAAAAGATGAGACAGTCAGTGACACTGGAAGCTTCTCTGTGATAACATATTCAAGAAAGGGTAAAAACCACCATGCAGCAACTGTGAGAGAAGAGAGAGACAAATGTGGGAGAAACAATCCTGCAGACACGAAGGTCAGTGAAGGAGGAGGAGTGGAGGTGCTCTAGGTGCTGGAGCAGAGGTTCCCCTGCAGCCCATTAGGAAGACAACAGTAAAGCAGGTTGATCTCCTGCAGCCCATGGAGGATCACAGTGGAGCTGTTATGCAGTCTACAATGAATGGACATGCCCTAAAGGAGACAGCTGCCTGCGGAGGACCCTACGCTGAGGGGTATTGTATAATCACAGTTAATCTGAGATAATATTGCCAAGGAATAATAGCCTTGTATATGTGTAGTGATAATGTTCATAAACCACCTGTGAGCACAAAGTGTGTTTGTGCTATTAATGAAGGCAAGTATAACAAAATTTTACTTTGAAGTTTAAAACTGACATGACCTGTCAGTCTTCCGAATGTGTTCATCCGCAATTTCTAATTTTTAGAGACATGTTAAATATATAAATGTAAGTATACATTAAATAAATATATATATATTTATATATTTATATTGCACACACACACACATTGTCACACCATATTTTGTGGGTTAATATTGTCAAGCATTCCCTTGTTCTGTTATGGAGTTTGGAGAGCATCTCCATTCCAGGTAGAGACTAAACACCAGGAATAACTCTAGAGTAACTCACTCCTGGGCCTCCTCCTAAAATGCAGTGTTGACGAAATTGAGTCGAATCCAGCTTCCACCACACTCCTCCCTTTATAATTTTATACTGTCATGTATCCCATATTCCTTCGTTCTACATACTAGGGAAAAAAAGCCCCATACACCTACAGTTTTGCATTACAAATATATCATTTCAGCTGCCTGCAGAAAAGCCCTCAGACTACTTAATCCATTTCAAAATTTTTAAAAATACAAAATAATAGTTTTATGTTAGAGCTGTATTTATACCTTGTGGACCCTGTGCAGATGTTGGGAATATGCAACACAAAATACAGATACAACCAGCTTGTCCTGAGGCAGTCTACACTGACTGCTGTAGACACCATGTCAGTGGTGTAGACAGCACTGTGTATGGCTTGACCTCATAATTAGGATTCTGCTCTTAGCTTCTGTTTCATTCTGTGGACATTCCTAACATAATTAGGTCAGAGTTTTCTTACTTTCAGATGTCTGTATTAAGACAGATAAATCCTTCCCCTGGTGTTAATAGATAGACTAATTGATTGATTGATCCTCACACACAAAAAGACTTGATCTTTCTGATCTTGAAAATGCTTCTTGTCAGGGACATCTCCTTTCTCTCTGCTACTGGATTGTCACCATAATGAATTCCTGATGATCCTGAATATTATCAAGGAATTCAGTAGGACACTCAATTCCTTCAATATTCTTTATTCTTATTACGTATTTGTCTTCATTTTAAATGCTACATGCTATTTTTATTTTTAATACTACTTACAGATTAAGAAAAAAAACTATCAAATCCTTAGAGTGATGCCGAAAATATGAAAAATATGAGGTAAAAAGCAATATCGAGTGTTACAAACTGAATAATATCAATTGAGTTTATCAACAAATATTTATACATTGAATGAGAAATCCCAGGCTCAACTGAAAAATATTGCTTTATTTGGCTCATATGGTAAGGCTTTAGTAGGAGGGGGAGCTACAGAGGTGGCCTCTGTGAGGAGACGTCAGGGTGGCCCCATGCCAGACAGAGCCAGTTCCATGTGGCTCAAATCACCCCCCCCCATGGACACAGCTCAGTCCAAGATGGTGGTGCCTCTGTGAAAACATATTTAAGAAAGGGTAAAAAAAATCTGTACAGCAGCTGTGAGAGATAGAGGAGAGAGATAAACAACTCTGCAGAAATCAAGGTCAGTGAGGAAGGAGGGGAAGGCAGAGTTCCAGGCACTGTGACAGAGATTCTCCTGCAACCTGTGATGAAGAACATGGTGAGGCAGGCTGTCGCCCTGCTGCCCATGGAGGACCACAATGGAGCAGATATCCACCTGCAGCTTGTGGAGGACCCCACACCAGAACAGACTCCTGGCAGGACCTGCAACCTGTGGAGAAGAACCCATGCAGGAGCAGGTTTTCTGGCAGGACCTGTGACCTGTGAGGGGCCCACACTGGAGCAGACTATTCCTGAAGGACTGCACTCTGTGGAAAGGAACCAAGCTGGAGCAGTTCTTGAAGAACTGAAACCTGTGGGAAGGACTCGCATTGGAGAAGTTCATGAAGGACTCCTGTGGGAGGGACCCCACTCTGGAGCAGGGGATCAGCATGAGGAAAAAGGAACAGCAGAGACAAAGTGTTACAATGTGGTCACAACTATATGCTACCCTATTTTAAACTAGCAATAAATGACATTAATCTTCCCAAAGTTGAGTCTGTTTTGCCTGTGAGGGTAGTTGGTGAGCAATTTTCATGTCCTTTTCCTGACCCATGGACTTTTTCATCTTATCTTCTCCTCCTGTCTTGTTGAGGATGCAGAATGTAGCTGGGGACAGGTGTGAATGCTGATCAAGGTTAACTCACAACGACAGCATTCATTTTGTGAGGTAATATGTATGTATTATGTACCTGATAATTATTTTCTTCACTATTATGTATTAAGTTGATTCTAGTTGTGAGGCCTTTGAGATAGTCACATTGTAAACACATACAGTGCCTACAATGTTCAATGTGTTACCTTGATAATGACATGAATTACTTTAAGGATTTAAATCAATAATTATGGATTTAGAGACAATTAAAATATCTGGTACTTTAAAACTTCCAATAATATCCTAAAAAATATTAATACTTGTCTATTTCTTTCTTTACATACATTCATAGACTTAATTATCTTTCATGGCAACTCAGAGATAAAGTCAAAATGATTGTCTACACATATTGAATTATGACTGTATTACAGAAAAAATTAATACATATAACACAACAATCATTCTCACTAAACATAATAAACTCAAAATTTTATTTTCTTACAGAAAGGTATTTCAGGCTGTAGTTTCAGAGGAAAAAAAGTTATTTTATTAACTAGTTATGCATTTACAACATTCTTAATATTGTGTCAAATGTGTTGAGCAGCAAACATGTCATTAACTATAAACAGTTAAAAGTTTTCCTATATGCATTGGTTTTGTTATTGGCTGCACGATAAGTTTTCAGACAGTGAGTTATGTGGTAACTGTCACTTGATCATGTTTATTAAAATGAATACAATTATTAGTATTTCAAATGAGATTATGGAGTTAAATGGTTCATGTAAGGAAAAATTATCCATCTAAATTAGTCTTTAATAAGCTGATTAGAAAATGCAAAACACCCAGCTGAACATAATATTTTATTTTGTTCTAGCTTTATGAGTTTTTTTTTTTTGACACTTTTAATTAAGATACTTCTAAGTATGCATAACTTAAATATCCCTTCATATAATATATTTACTTAGTATGCACCACTCATTTTTCAGTACTTTTTTCTTCTGGCTGATAACATGGACTTCTAGATGATTCATGCAATTTGATTTTGGATAGTCTTTCCAAGGTTAATCATGAGTTAGACTGGATGATTCTAGCCTAATCCAACCAACGCATATATGTAAATTTGGGATATTCCTTAAGCCATTTGGAAGGATTATTTCCTCAATAATATCTTGAGAAATAAAAACTTTACTTATTTGTGAATGAATTTAACTGAAATACACGAATTTCTTTCTCTTGCCATAAATAGATTTGGATAAGGTTCTAAACATCAATTTATGAGTCAGGTGAAGCTATTAAAATAAGCAATTTGCAACAATGTAAACTGGTATAGAATAATTGCAAAATCACAGAATGTTTGGGGTTGGAAGGAACCTCTGGAGATCATTTAGTCCAACCCACCTGCTAAAGCACCTATATAACCTAGAGCGAATCACACAGGAATGCATCCAGGCCATTTTGAATGTCTGCAGAGATGGAGACTCCACAAACTCTCTTGACAGCCTGTTCCAGTGCTCTGTCATCCTGAAAGTAAAGAAGCTTCTCCTCATATCAAGATGGAACCTCCTGTGCTTCAGTCTGTGCCCGTTGTCTATCATCCTGTTGTTGGGCACCACTGAAAAGAGGTTGATCTCATCTTCTTAACATCCACCCGTGAGATACTCATAAGCATTTATAAGATCGCCTCTCAGCCTTCTCTTCTCCAGGATTAACAGATCCAGCTCTCTCAGTCTTTCCTCATAAGAAAGATGCTCCAGACTCCTATTCATCTTTGTAGTCCTTTGCTGTACTCCCTCCTGTAATTTCTTGTTCTTCTCAACAGAAAAGTCTGTCTGGAACATGGAGTCACTTGCCATTACAGAAGTGCTAGGGCATACCTAGGCTTCTCTGTCCAATCTGAAGAACTCTGCTATTGATCTTTGATCTTCATTATATTTCCTTTTTCAAACATGTGGTGAGATACAGCTCGTTGTAAAGATCTGTTTAGGTCTGCTAAATATAAAAGGGTACACAAACTTAGTGCAGGGCTGTCTCATTATGCATGCAAAGCTGGAAGCAATGATTTTGATCAACAAATCCTCAAAGCTCTGTGTCTGATTTTGGCCTTCACTTAATGTTTCACAACATCATATAGAAAATTATATATGTCCTTTTTAAACTAAGTCTGAGATCTTTAGGAGGAATCTGGATTTTACCATAACATTTTGTCATCTGGAATGTTTAACTTTTAATTATGTACTCCAAGGGTAAAACAGCTGGCTTCAAGGGTTCCTTGGGTGTGTGTCTAAAAAGAAGTTTGACAAATTTTGCTGAAAAGGCACCTGATAAAACTGCAAATTATAATAATAATAACAACAATGTTTTGTGTTTACATTTGGCTTTACATTTTGTCCACTTTGTGGACACTACATAATTAGCTTTCTAACAAAGATTAGTGTTTTCTTTTTACATAATGTATCCAAGGTCATAGAACAGTTTATCACAGATGCATATACAGAAAGTTTTACCTTGTAGTCTTTGGCTTTTCTTTTTAGGAAAAATAAATAAATAAATAAATAAATAAATACACATCCCTCTCCCGTTGCTTTCATATTTAATGTGTTTTATTGAATAACAACTGACTTGAAATTACAATTAAATTACCTCCAAAAATTCTGAATTTCCCAATGAATTAGTAGGCATTTAATGAGGATGTAAAAGACTGAGTACACTATGTATACAAATGGACTTCTATGAATGTAGGTTAAAAACTTCCTTTATAATAACAAAATGTGTGCTTTCTCTATGCAGGTAAAATGAAATCTGTGATAAGAAGTATTTAAGATAGTCTAAGTCTTTTTCATAGATCTAGTACAATGACTTAATGTTACATATTTGAGAGTATGATGAGCTCTGATTGCAGTAAGGACTCTAGAGAAAGTAGCCATAACAGCATCTCTGAGGTACTAGGATGTTTACACTGTTCAAAAATCTCTTTTGGTCTTGGGACTAACTCAAACTTTTCTGTTTGAGCTATAGTTTGTTTGGTTGTTTGTCTGACAGATGGAAAGAGACTTTTTACTGAGAGGTGTAGTAACAGAGCAAGGGGTAACACTTTTAAACTGAAAGAGGGTTAGTTCAGATTGGACATAAGGAAGAATCTTTTTTTTTACAATGATGGTGGTGAAACAGTGGAACAGGTTGCCCTGAGAGGAGGTAGATGCCCCATCATTGGAAGTGCTCAAGGTCAGGTTGGACAAAGCTTTGAGAAATCTGATCTAGTGAAAGATGTCTCTGCCCATGGTGGTGGGCTCGGACCAGGTGATCTTTAAAGGTTCCTTCCAACGCAAACTGTCTTGTGATTCTGTGAGTCTCTTTCTATCTAAGAAATACTTTACTTCTACAATATCACATAGGTTTATTCAATAAAGTGAAATGTCTCCCTCCTTGTGAGGGCTACTACATAAAACACAGCAGACGCAGTATATGACTACATTAATATTTATAGAAATAGTGGTATGTAAACAAGATTTTTTTTTTTAGGTGACCCCTGTGGCAAACAACACTAGTATCCAATTTGAGTGAATGTTAATATACATACACATGCTCTGTGTTAGCTCCAGGCATTGACAATAACACCCATCAATATTTAGCAACATCTGTGTTCTGTTATTAAAATATACATTGCACTGATTTGATTAGTCAGTTCTTAATTAGAACTACTTGAATTTCTTTCTGAAGAGAGAATTTTGAAGAGAATGAAGATTGTTAAAGGGACATTTTGTTATTCTTTTATCCAATGAAACCTGAAAAGTACATTAAAAAATTCTGACCTACTGCACATATTTGTTTGTGCAGTGTGTATCTTTCTGTATAAACATGATTTAAAAAAAAACAAAAAACAAAAAACAGAATTGCTGTTACCATTAATATGTCATGTTCAAAACATTAGTTTTAGCTATCTGTAACAAATGTTTCTGGTGTACTCCCCTTCTATAAAGAATTTTTGTTGTAGGGAAAAGGGGAGCATCACAGAATCTCTGAACAAAATACAAATATCACCTTCACAGCATTTCTAAAGGAATAAGTGAACAAAATCCAAGCCAGTATCATATCCTGTGGAATCTCTGCACTCCTCACTGTAACACAAAAGGCATATTTGAGGGAGATGGAAACCAGAAATTAAAACAAAACAAACAAACAAACAAACAAACCCCTGGTATTTTCCTCAGTGGTTAAGAATGAGAATAGGTGGCATCAACTTAGCTCTCATATATGTTGTCATTAGAGACTGTTCGACTCAAGTTCCTTTTTCACTTGTCTGTATTCACTTTATAATGTCTTCACAAAGATTTGGTGTTATAGGTTATTTGTTTTCAGCTGAAATTTCAGCATACCCAAAGAGCTCAAGAGTCAGATGATTTAGTCTGGTGTATAAATACAGATTTTAGAAGCCAACTTTGAAAATTTGTGATGTGGAATTTTAACTTTTGAAAATTTTAGATAATGAAAAAGTTAATATTTGGCCATTTCTTAACAAATAGCAACATAAATCACTTATTCTGATTAATAATATTATTAGACTGACAAAGTATGTCAGCTCGATGTGTGCAATAATTTATTAAGAGATTCTGAAGGTTAGTTGTATTTGATTTCACTGAAATTTTGTGATGGGAAAAAAAAGAATAAGCATTTTGTTATGGCACATCTAATTTACACATAAAAGAGATATCAATATTTATTTGAATTTTTTTATTCACATGGTTTTGTTTCCTTAAAAAGGGAAAAGAACAAACCAATAAAAACACTGGTTAATCTGTATGTTACCCATCATAAGAATAGTTTAAGAATAGTTTTGATTTATAAGTTGGATGAGAAAGTAGGAGTTTTGCCCTAAATTTAATTCTTCAGGAAACAAATTAAAATAGAAAATTTAGCTGTACTAAAAAAATTGATCTACATGTGTTTCCAATAATAATAAAGGTAATACATTCTAAAAACATATATTTTTTTCCCCCACACGAGTATGATGTCAGTCAGCAAGTTCAATTCTGATTATATGCTAGCAACCCACCTGTATGTGAAAGTAACACAACTGTAATTTGCATTAAGAAGGAAATATTATGTCAAACCAATCTGGCCTTTGTGTTACAAGTCACATCATTGTACGGGTGAATCCTGCACCAAGCTCTTAATTTTTGTTTAGAGGTAAAATATGTTCCACCAAAACCTCCAATAGTAATTTAAAGATTTCACATTATTCTTATTTCAGTGGTTAATTTCATTAAAAGTTAACAAAAAATACAGGAAAATAGAATGTCAGTCTACAGTTTACCTCCTAACTACTGCAAGAAATTGCTTCATATTATCAGTGTAATGGTTGTGAGGATGCTGTCCGTCCATAGCTGGAATACCATAAACTAAGTAAATAAGTCACATAGCGGTACTCACCTTTTGTAAAACCTGCATATCTGATGCATGAAAAGATGTGAATATGAAGAGAGAGAAGAGAAGAGCAGAGAGGAGGAGAGGAAGAGGAAAGGAGGAGTAGGGTATTTCAGTTGGAAGGTTCCTACAACGGATCTCTAATCTAACTTCCTGATCCATTCAGGGATGATCAAAAGTGAAGGCATTCTATTAAGATAATTGTCTAAATGTCTCTTAAGCACTGACAGTTTTGAGGCATCGAACACCTCTCTAGGAAGCAGTTTTGAACCATTCCAACAAGTCCTATCACTGGATACCAGGGAGCCACTTCCCCTCCTCAGGAAGATGTAGAGAGCATGAAAGCAATGCTTTTCTCCTTTAATAAGGATTTAGCCTGCCACTTCAGTTTATCCTTGTGTCTTATTATTCATTGCCTTGTGCATCTTGATTGATGAAACAGAAACTTGAGATTGTAAGGATATAGAGTCCAGTAAACTGTGTTCCTTACTCTTGAAAAAAAGCTGATAATCACCTTCCTTAAAGCTTTTGAAAGGCTATTGGTAAACTTCACTTTCCTGAGGATTAGAAAATGAATTCCAGTTGTGACTTTACTTCATAACCAGCTTTCAACAATTTGTTCTTCAGCAAGAATGGGTTTTGTTTGCTTGTTTGTTTAAGAAGCCCATGTTTCCTCTTTCTTTACTCCCCTAGTCTATTTACAAACAGAAATCACATCCCTCTTAGCTTTTCTTTCTTTTTTCCTTCAGGCTAAGCCTGTCACTTGCTAGATCCTGGACATGAGCCCCCAAGCCCACAGACCCACTCAGGTACACACCTTCACACATGCACATATCCAGACACATGCACAGATGTGTGGGACTCCACAGGCCTCTCGACAGCCAGCTTCTCTCCATGGCCTTTCCCTTCAAATCACACATCTCTGTATCCCAGGCCACTTCATCTACCTGCCAGCTAGTCCACCTTGATCTTTGCTAGCAACCACGCACTCACCTGTACTCCTGCACATGCATCAGTTGCTGGCAGCATGGGCACATTGGCCCCCATGATCTTGGTTTCATTCCAGTGTCTGGCACTTGGTTTAACCCACTGCGGTCTCTCCATTCACTGGCATATGGAGCATGGACCCAGTCTGGCACCCAGACACTCACTCCAGGTGTTACACCATAGATACCCTGTGACCTGAGGTCCCACACCTGTTGCTGCACTCAGATCCCCATACACACACACGTACACTGAATGGAGATTCCTTCACCCAGGAAAAGAGAAACAGGATGAAAGTCTGCTGATCAGGAGCAGAGTAAACAAGTGTACTGAATTTTTGTGTGTGACCAGTCCCTTTTATCACCTCCTCCCTCAATTTTCCCGTGCTTGTTGCTCTCCAAATCTCCTAAATTATTACCTTTTCCCACTTCCATTTCTTTCCCTAAGAACGTCAAAGTAAGTCCTGGACAATCTTGAAATGGACCTCATTTGCATTCCATACTTCCAGGCATCAATTTCCCTCAGTCTTACAGGTGCTTTAATCTTGACTTATCTTAATGTGTTTCACATCTGTATACCACAGCTGAAGCTCTCATGAGACAGCCCTCAGAAGGGCCTGTAGATGGTGTCACCTTCCCACGAGTCTTTAATTCAGATTGTCACCTGACTTTGCACCTCCGTGCTTCTCTGGGCTTTTGAGGCTGACAGTTTTCCTGTGATGGGCCTGGAAACAGTCAAGGCAGGCTATTGGTGTGCAGACAAGCTTTTATCACATAATCTAATAATGTAATGGTAAACATACAAAAATGATCTCTCAGTGTTAGAGAGCCCATAGGATATCAGTCATTCACAAGACATGGAACTGACATGGAACTTCTGGGACACCTGTGCTTTTCAAAAGCAGTAACTGTCAGTCAAGCAGGAAACCCTTTAGTTTTTTCAGTTAAAAATTTTAACTAGTTCAGATAATGAAAGTAGTGTTATTTTCATTTCTATTACATGAGGAAAATCTTTAATAGGCTTTTTTTTATATATAGTTTTGTTGGTGGCTGCTGAGAATAGGTTCTTCTGAAGAATTACATTGATAAGCAAGTATAGTGAGTCAGCAGTGCATTAAACTAAGGCAATGAAGCACAAGGATTGCTTTCTTCAAGTAAGCTTCCAAATGTAACTCAGATTTTGTTAACTAGTAAGTAGTTTCCAAAAGAACTGATATAGCTGAACCAACTTCTAACATCAGTTCACTGGAGTGTGGCTGTTCTCCAGGGATGCAAATGTGAACACAGCAAAGCATTTTATGAGCAGGATGAAGGGAACTGCGTTCATCTATATTTTGGACAGTTGAATGAGGCACCATAATTTTGTCAACCTGAGTCCTTCATAGATGTGTTACCTTCACATTTGCACAGTATGGTACATTTTTCAAGGTAAGAAGCCTGGGACAATTTGTGTAAACTGGTCTTGTAATTATTAATTAACAGCACAGTTTCTGACTAGTTGAACTCCTTTCTTAATTTACCTCACATTTCCTAGTGGCTGTACTGCTATGTATTTTGCAAACCACAAGATTTCAAGAGGGTATTGAACCAGAAAAAGGTAAACAATGCTTTTAATATAAAATAACAGCAAGTGGGCTTGATTTTGTGTACTGTTACTTGGCTGTGTGCAGGCTCTGCCTGTGCTATCAGCTGCCTGGGCAAATGCCTGTGACGACAAAAACTGAGGGGGCAGCACTTCTTTCACTCCTCTTTTGATTGGTTTGCATGGCTCGCTATATGAACTGGAAGTGAGTAGGAAGTGTAGTCAAAGTGTTTATTGCCTGGGGCAGGAAAATAATTAGGACTTGTTCTGTCTGGGTGCCATGGCACATCAACAACAGTGACCATAGTTAAGAGAATGTTTGGCAAGGCTTTTAGTGTTAGACTTTTGAAATACTTGAAAAAGCCTACATGGCTGATGAGCCAGAAAAGACTAGTAAGCTATGAATACAAAAAGCCCTAGATATTCCATAAAACTGTACAAGACAGAGAAATAATTTAGGTGACTTTAATTCAAGCTAAAGTACACTATTACTCTAAAATTATTTTTTTTTCATACAGAGAAAAATATTTTTTATGAAGAAATATTGTAATGCTTCCACAGTTATAGGTTAAAACCATATATTCTTCTCCTGGACATAGCTGCCACCTGACTTACACTTGATAACTGACTTTAGATTTAAATATACCTAAAATATTTTGTCTACATTTTCATTTTTTTTTTTTTTACATTTACTCTAGTCAGTTACAGTACTTCTACAGTTAATGAAGAAAGATCAGCATCTTTGAAGCACAAATTAATCCATCTAGATCCTTTTAACCATGAATATTTCTTTCCATCAATGAGAGAGTCTTGATGGATCATAACACATTATTGTATCAGAACCATGATTCTGTATCACATAGTAAAACACAATATAAAAATTAGTACCATGACTGTCAGAATAGCAACTGAACCACTTTTTGCTATGCCATGTACTGAATGCAATACTGAATGCTCTCAGAGTCTTTCCCCAAGTAGTTTAGCTGTCAGTTCTCTTTCTATGTTCAAGACCCTTTCACTTACCAGGAATAAAGTCTTTGCTTCAACAGCATGAATGAAGTATAATAGAAATAGACTGTTCTTCCCTATCTTTAGTATAATTCCCTTTCCAAAATGTCAAAAGCAGCATTGTCACATATGCAGGGTAAGTAATACTGTTCTGAGGTGTAGACAATTAGTGAGTACATACAGAGAAGTCTTTCTAGAAACTCAACAGAAACCTTCACTAAAAGGTTACTGACATCACAATATTTGGTAGTATGAAATTCCTTTATTTGGCATCCTTATAATGAAAGATTGATATGATATAGTCCATGTGAAGACTGTGAAAAAAGTCTTTAAACTATGCATTTCCAGGTATTAAAAATAACCATGGAATCATAGAATAGTTGTGGTTAGAAGGTACCTGAAATATCCTCTAATTCCAACCTCTTTCCATAGACAGGGACATCTTCCACCAGACCAGGTTCCTCAAAGCCATATCCAACCTGACCTTTAATGCTCTCAGGCTTGGAAAATCCACAGCTTCTCTGGGTAACCTGTTCCAGTGCCTCACAACCCTCCTGGTGAAGAATTTCTTCATTATATCTAATCTAAATCTACCCTCTTCCAGTGTAAAGCCATTACTCCTTGTCCTATCACTACATGGCCTTGTAAAAACTCCCTCTCCAGTTTTATCATAGTCCCCCTTCGGGTACTGGTAGGCTGCTATAAGGTGTCCCTGGAGCCATCTCTTCTCCATGCTGAACAACTCCAACTCTTTCAGCCTGTCTTCATAGTAGAGGGGGCCAACAGCAAAGAGAACTTATTAGAAGTCCAAGTACTCCTGAATCTTCTCATAGAGTAGCTAGTAAGAAGTTCCAATAGCTAATAACTGCTCCAACAGAGCTTTAAAAGTTGTCTTTGGTCAAAGCGATGCCATTCTACTAGATAGATTGATTTTTTTTCTCATTATCTCACCTACCGTCTGTGTCATCATTCATCAAGTGCCAAATGAATGTGAATAATATTTTTCCAATACCCTTTGATATATATTTTGCAGTTATATAAATACCTACTAGCCACATTTTCAGGGAACACTAAAATCAGTGCAATGGAAAGATAACTATGCAAAACAATTATTGCTGACACACAGTGTGTATTCTGAAAACATATTTTCTATGTTTTATGAATCTCTCACTAAAATTCTATCCTATTTGGAAAATTCTGTGAGTTATGCCAAAAATATACAAATTGGACCTTTTTAATTAATTATCCTGTTTTTCTGGGATTTTCTCTGTAGTTAGATATTTTTGGTTTTATTTAATTCTGTGACACATATTCATAAAACACACTGTTCAACTCATGAGAGGCAAAAAGTTAAAAAACCAACAAGCTGGCTCAGCCATTTTTGTTCCTTTCAGTAATGCATCAGGCTTCATAGGTGGTATCTGTAACTAGTGTCAGTGTGAGTATCACACTTGTGTATATGCCATTAAAGGGCTGAAGTGTTCTCAGAAACAACAGTCTTCAGTATAATATCTAAAATAATCAATTCTGTTGGAAAAAAGATGGAAAAAATTCTGATTTTGAATTAAAATGTTTTCCAAACCCTCTCCATACGTATGTGCACCATATGAAATCTGTAGACTTGTTAACTCACCAACCCCACAGTTAGCACATGAAAAACTCACTATTCAGCAGACACAGAAAAGAACAGCTTTATGAGCAAGGTTTGGAACTATTGAGATTTCATTATATTTTCTGGTTTAGATTGATCCTTGACAGTTCTATTGCATAGTAATCTCATAAATAATCTGATTTGTGTAAAATTAATTGGAAATGAACTTTTTGTGATGACTTAGTATATCCTCTTTCCTTTTTTTTGAGAGCAGTTTTTTATTTACATGATATTTTCAACAGAAGATTAGAATTGAAGAAGAAATTTCATCTCTGAGATTTTTTAAGATAATATTTGTGTTACGTGCATTCCTTCAAGTCATATTCAGCATTAATTTCTCTCATATTCAGTGTTTGCATCACCTGTATTGAAGCTCATACAGTGATTTTTCTAGGGAGTTGGTTTAAAAAGTAAATAATTTTGTTTTATTTTGACTATTTATTCATACAGAACTGGACTGGATACTATTCTAGCTTATACGCCATTGTCTGCTAGGTTACGTTTTAAAGGCAGTTGCTGATACCCACCTACTAAATTTCCTTTATCTTTAAGGTAGGTTTTGCATGTACAGCTACGGCTCTCTTGACAGGCTAAATTTTGATGCTAAACTGAAGATATATTTCCTGTGTTACCCCTATCTTATGTGACTGACAGAGGAGAAAATGAAATACAGAACAGCTAACAGACTAATACAGCTGCACAGACTAACACATGTAACAGATTTGCGTTAATGAAACCACAAAGGTCAGAGAATATATGTTTTTGTCAGGGGGCTACATCACATTGGTAACATACTGAATAATGATCCTCCTGACCTGTTCTAGTCAGGTCAGTGGATACCCCTTTCCCAGCATTCTCTGAGTTGCAAAGGGCAGCACAATTATCTATGTCTGTGAGGAAGAACAAATTTCTACAGTGGGGAACAGCATACATCCTTTCAGGACTTTGGTTTTTTGCAAGTGGGGTGTCAGTGGAAGAAGTAAGGGTTCCACAAGAATATTTCTGCTGGAAAGCACATTAACAGTAAGTAGTAAGGTATGCAGAGTTTAGGAAAAAAATAATCTGAATGAAGTTGTGGTAACTGAGGGGTTGGAATAATGTAAATGAATCAGATTCCATAGTGGAAGGGTCAAATATGGTTCAGTTAATGACCTCTGCTGTGAAGTTAAGTTATTTTAGGTTTTATGACAGGTTATAAGAGTTTATATAAAAAGACTGACTTAGCTAATAAAAAAGACATTATACTAGATTCTAATATGTTCTTGTAAAACTACTGGGAAGAAAGAGTAAAAAAATTTCATTGTCTTTGGTTTTGCTTGTGCTTACTGTATTTTTTATTTTCCTATTGTTTTATCTGAAACAGCTATTTGTCTCTAGCCAAACTAGGAAGGTACAATCTTTAATTGAAGGCAGAGAGAAATTCATTGCACTTACATCCAAAATAGATTATTTCAAATATACATTTAAAGTATTATATTTTAGGTCATGAACTGTGATTAGCTAATACTCAAACAGTATTTAACACCCTGGGATTCTCTCTTCCTTAATAATATAAAGAATAGTAACATTATGAATAATAGTAAACTTGCAATGGTCAAGTTCTTCAGTCCACTTCTGAGCGATATGAAGAAAAAGGTCTAATGTTCTGTCGTCAAATACTCTAATACATCTAAAGTATGTCTCCAGGAACATAAACATAACCTTGAGTACTTTGCAAAAATGTAGTGTATTTAAGTATTTATTGGATCTTCAGTCCATTAGAAAGAAGCTACAGCATAAGTTTATACTTGTTCTCATATGCTCTTCATGCAAATATAGAGCAATAAAATTTCTGTAACATTCAGAGCTGAGTATGATAATAAGTTAGGATATAATTTCCAAATAGTGAGAGTATATGTTTCATATTCTGCCCTTCTGAGGTATATGGCCTTAAAATAAACTAGACTCTGGCTGTGAGAGAAAACAGATTTACATCCATTCAAGATCTTTGGTTCAGTCTTTAAGTTTCCCTGCATGTTTAAGTTGTCTAGTTATCAGTCTTTCCGTGTTGACTTCTCAGAGTAAGAGAACAAATAGAAAGGCATCTTTTCAGAAATATCCCACTCACTTTATGCTCCCTTTTATTTCCTTCATGTGTTAAACAGATGCTCAATCCTTTTTTTCTTTGTAGATTGGGGGTGATAAACTCAGTGAGAAGGAAGTGTTTTGCTCAAGTTTGAAACCCTGAACAGTCTCCCTGCTTCAAAAACAATAAAAAAAAAATGTGTCCCTGAAGGTGTGAGGAAAGAGTTACTTAGGGGAAAAAAAAAAAAAAAAAAGAAGTTCTGTCATGCTTCTAGAAGAATTGTACATTTTCATAAAGAGTTATTTTAATGCAAAGGAATAAAGGAACAGAACATACCATTCTGGTGTCTGAATAAACACCAGGCTTGTTCTCCTTAAACAAAGCTGAAATTCCAGTCAGGGAAAATGTGTCCATTTCAGGCTGAAAAGGTTAGTCCTAAATTCTGTTCTTGACAGATTTGTTGTTTCAGTTAAGTACATTTTTGTCTTCTATTTTAAGCACCAAAGTCTTATCCTGTAACAGGTGGTTGAATGTGTTTATGCAGTATGATTGATAATGCTGCAAAATCAGTTAAAGACAGGAAAGGGTTAATATTTGTCCTCAAAATGGCAACTGTCATGCATTCTTTCCCACCTATTTTATTATAAAATCTTCAGCTAGAATCAATGATAAGAAAATGAAACAGAAGGGGGAAGCAAAGAATTTATTTTCAGTGTAAAGATAGAAGTGGATAATAGGGTCATGGGGAACATGAAAAAGTTCAAATGAACATCAGAGATTTCCTAGGAGGCAGAAGAGATCATGCTGCTTTGACTTTTACAGCCAACAAAAAAATGTAGCAGGAAACACCCTAAAACCAGTATTTTAAATGTAAACCAGCATTATGTGTTTCACACATTCAGGGACTGAGTAAATGATAAAAAACCAAACCAAAACAGGTCCAGTTATGAGTGCATGTATGACCTGTTGTTATTAATTGTCTTAATATATGTACAAAACATGCTGTCTTAACTGTACATAAAAGGCATGACAGTTCTGCATCTTCAGGAACAGTTCCTATTCACCATTTATATTTACCTATGCACAATTTGAACAATGGTATAGTAGAAACTGCCAGGGTAGTTTCTGCAGATTTTCTGGGATATTAAACAACACAGTTAAGCATACATTACCACTCGGTCTATGCAGAGAAGGAAGCATCATGGGGACTGTCCAACGTCTACCTGGAGAGCTCATGTAGCAAGTAGTCAAACATATGGTTGTGAAGCCTGCTAGGAATTCAGTCAATAAGCTGTTCTTAAGTCCATTGTCTCATCTAGGCAGAAACTATCTGGGGACTTTTTGGATCACTCTGGGATTTGATAACTAAGTGTATTTGCTATAAAAATAGGCATATCCCTAATATTCAGCCACATCACAACTGTTGTAGGGCAAACTCAAATTTCATCCTTATTTAACATTTATGACTTAATTCCTTGGATTTTTCACACGTTAATAAAATGCAGATTTTATATTTTTGAGAGGTTTATAGATTGTGAGTTTACTAGATGTTTAATAACAGACTCCTAAGGAACATTTACATTAATTTCAGAAATTAAAAAGAGTTATAGCAAGGCACAGATGGAGATTCTTGAAATACAGATCTCGGTCCTTCACTGACTTGCATTTTCACACTTCTAAAAGTGGGAGTTCTCTTGCATCATTTTTTTCCTTGACAAAATTAGTGGAACAATGCTAGATTGGAAAAATTGTCCTTATATTTCAGCCTCCTATTTCTGACAGTTGCCAGTAACAGAGGCATTGAGAATACTATGAGAGAGGTTACATAGAAGTTCTTGCCTAGTATACCTTCTCAGTTTCATGAAAATTTCTATTAGAAATTACAGAGATGAAGTCAGCATCCAGATCATCCAAACAGCTGATGTATCATTCATCCTTTAATTTGTCTAATCTTTTTCATAATGTTTGGCATCTACACCATTCTGATGCAAATAGATTTATGACTTTGTGAAATGTGTGTGGGTGTGGATAGGAAAGTAAGCTAACTTTGCTGCCCAGAAATTTCACAGTTACCTGTAGTTCTGTAGCAAAAAATAAATAGATTAAAAAAAAAAAATCAATGACAGTTCTCTATTTGCCTTCCTTATGCCATCTATGATTCTAATGTCATCTGCTGTACTTCACCCTTAGCTATCACTTTTTCTGACAGTGAGGGGCAAAAAGTTTATTCACACTTTTCTCACATGGAGACCACTCAATGATCTTTCCTGAAATTATGGTCAGTTGGGATTTTCATTTATTTGTTTTTAATTCTAATATGACACATACATTTTGCCTGATCAGAACTGCAAGGAATCACGAATTTATGTAATGCTTTCTTCAGTTCTGTTTTTTGTTTTGGTTTGGCTTTGTGTGGGTTTTTTTTATTGTTATTTGTTTGTTTGTTTGTTTTTTTTTTAATAGCTGAGGATGGCTCTCATCTTTTCAAATAAATATCTTGAGCCCAGGATGTTTTTATTGAGCACTAAAAAATAATATTGATTAATCCTTTTTTAAATATTCATATTTTCACTATGCACATTATTTTGAAAATTCTACATTAAAATTCATAAATTGTGAAATCATCTACAATGTAAAACAAGTACAGATGCATCTCTAGCACAAAAATTTGCAGTATAGTCTCTGTTCGTAGGAGATGGAGGAAAGCAGGCACTTTGAGATGAATGGATCATTTGTTTTCTTTTCCTGCAAGGTAAAATGAATTGTGTAGTAGAAGCACTTGTTCTCCACTGAACATAATAACATTCTAGATTACTATCTCAGATGCAGTCATCAATATTGTAGACAGAGTCAGAGGAACTGAACTTCATCTCTCATCCAAGGTCTTTCTAAGATATCTGAGATGGAAAGACTTCATCACAGCTATACCAAGTCTTTGCTTAATTTGCTAGTGAATAAGCTATCCATCCACTCTGAATAATGACTTCAATGTTTTTATGACATTTTAAATATTTTGGAATAAATTTAGCCTTCATTCACAGCCAACCATATTCTTAGTTCTTACTCCCGGCCTCGTTGTTGGGGTT
The DNA here is from genome assembly GCF_963082525.1 of Nesoenas mayeri. NCBI lineage: Eukaryota > Metazoa > Chordata > Aves > Columbiformes > Columbidae > Nesoenas > Nesoenas mayeri. Next base: position 162,958,211 of record NC_137541.1, read on the forward strand.
TGTTTGTTTGCATGGTGTTCTTTTTAAGTTCAGAGAAACAAAGAACAGTGTAAATGTCAGTATTCACTGTCTAATATTCTAAATGTAAATACTGCTTTCTGTATAATTGCCACTGCAACCCAGAAAATAGTTCAATTATGAAAATTGCTAAGGTAAAGAAATATTGAATTTTACAATGGACACTTAATATTTTCTGAGATCAGTCCCTAAATCAATAAAGGATTTTTTTTTTTTCTTACAGTGATCAATTTTTGTTTGTTTGTTTTATGAATAAAAACAAATTTCAAATCAAACCTAATGATGAGATCTAATCCTCCATTCAGCCCTTGTAAGAAATTTTAATATCTATCTGAAGCTGTTATGAAATTCCCCTTCAGGAAACAGATTAAAAATTGTGTAAGCAAGTCTTTCTGTAGTAAAAAACAGTTTATGGTGTCATAAAAGGAAGGGACGTCTATTAGTATGACAGCTGACACACTCCACAGGGGGTTGACTTTATTATGCTGGGCTTTGTGTAGTGTGTAAGGAGAATTAAAAAGAAAGAAAAAATGATTTCACAAAAACTTAGCAACTTAATTAAAGCTTACTTCAAGTATGGGTTTTTTTGCTAGGTTGATGAAAGTTGATGGATTTTGTTTTACAGGAATATCCAGATAAGCTTTCTGAGGAAGTCACACAGATACACAGTACAAATCCACAATGAAATTAATTCTACACTTTCTATCTTTCTCAGTTTCAGCTAATAACGTGGATACTAAACAAACCTTTAATGTAGATGTGCTAATTTTCATAATTTACATTTTCCACTGGCTCATTTGGTCTTTTTTTTTAGCCAAGGTATAGTTAAACAATATCATTTACTTCAAACTGTTTCCAAAAGGGTCATTGCACACTATTCCACCATAGAAGTAATGACAGCATAGCAACAACTGAATAATCAAATAACACAGATATTATAGCCAAATTTTAAAAATAGGTGTTGTTAGATATATCAGCAGATATACTGTGAGGTTGTGTCATCTTCATAATTTTCAGTATTGAACTAAAGTATTTTATGAGATGAAATATTAAAAATATTAATAGTAAGTACTACTATTATCAAGTGTTTGAAAATCATTGAAGTGGATTTTTGAGGCCTTTTAACACATTTCAAATACTTGTTCTAGACACAGCCTTATCTGGAATTAGAGACTTATCTAAAATTTAATTATGTAAATGAGAAAAAACTTCTCCACAGCGAATGTCAAAATTAAAACAAAGTTCAAATGACTAGTGTGTGAACATTTAAACATGTATACATGTGTAAACATTTAAACAAGTGCACTACTACACATGATGAATATAGAAGCACACTCCAACAAAATAACTCAGCAAAATCTTTCCTATGTTTCTTAGGTGATCAAGACTTTGATTTTTCAAACACCTTTACTGAGATACTTACTTAAGTATCTATATCTACCCTGAAGTAATTTCAGATCTGGAAATTAGATACCCACAATTAGATAAATTTCTGAATCTCCTGGATGACATTGTCTATTAGACCTTTTCAAACAAAGCTTAACTGACTCTACCAGCACAAAATTAAATTATTAATAGAAATTTAGCTGGAGCATGAATTGCCAATCATTTACATAACTGCCCAGTTAAAGAACGCTTCAGAACACCACTGCTGAAACCAATAGTGAGTGAGTAAATCTTCAGGCTTACATGATCCAGGTTTTATTTTCTAGCCTGCGTCATGTAAGCTAAGTATAGCTATCATTCTACTGTTGGATATTATTAATACTCCAGTATACTCATAACATATCAGCATTATAATGGACTCAGAAGTCTTAATTGTCCTTAGAATCAGTAGCAGTAACTCAAGAACCCACTGCAGATCAATCATTGTTAAGTGGCAGGCTTCTAAATTGGTCTTGATCATACAGCACTTTTTGGAGCTGCTTCACTTTTTACGAATTGAAATAAAAATACAGCATGATATATATAATTGACTATTGCTCTGCTTATCTCCAAAACTGGCAATGACATACTATAAAGGAGATGAGTGTGAAACAGTTAAACATTCCACATAATATATGTTTAAGAAATGCACTGTTTTCATTCATTATTCTGCATATATTTTCTACAGTTTTCAATTAAAGTTGTAAAAATTACAATTACTTTTAAACAGTAAACTTTATTCTAACACTAAACATTACTTATGCCAGCAGTAGTTATGTCTAATTCTTAAGAAAAATGAGCTGTGGTAGTTTTTTATATTTAATTTTTTTCCTCACATGTTTCAGTATGAATTGAGTAGTGAATAAATTATTTAAAGACTAGGCATTAAGTAGCCATAATGTGTGTGTACAGAGAAAGATAGTTACTACCTTACTTGCAGGCAGTGGGGATTGTGAAGAATTTAGAAAATGAATTTCTAAGAGAAGGAGGTCTATTTAAAGAAAAAACTTTACAGTGTGATGGTATAAATATGGCTTAAATTCTAAACACTGAAATATGTTTAATTCATAGTAATTGTGGCTTTGTTAGATTTTGGCTCTGATACTTTTGTTAGTTTGTTTTTTCAGTACCACAGGAATCAGAACGTGTCAGACAAATATAGTATTGCTGACTTTCAGGAGAATTCTTAACCAGAACATATGCTTAAACAGCACACTATTCTACTATATGACTAGTATAATTATGAAAAATGATTCTCTGTTCATATTTCCTCATAATTCATTTTTTTAGGCTATTACGACCTATTCAGGTATATATGCAACATGTCTCCATTATTCAGTCTTTTTTTTTTTTTTTTTAATTGAAAACTGAGTAATTTATAAGGAAAAAATATAAACTTATACTAAGTAGAAAATAAACAAACCAACCCAAATTTTTTCATGTATGTTCCCATTTTCTCTCACTGGAATCCCTTGATGAAGAGTTTAGAGAGGAAGCTGTATGAGAAGTGGCTAAAGACACTTAGTTTGTTCAGCCTGGAGGAGACTACAGAGGGACCTCATCAGGGTCTACAGCTTCCTTACAAGGCAATCAGAAGGTGCTGGCACCTATCTCTTTTCTTTAGTGACCAATAACAGAGCCCAAGGGAATGGCAGGAAGATGTGCCAGTGGAAGTTTAGGTTGAACATTAGGAAAAGGCTCTTCATCCAGAGGGTGGTGGAACACTGGAACAGGCTCCCCAGCAGGGTAGTCATGGTCTCAAGCCTGTCAGTGTTCAAGAAGAGACTGGACAATGCCCTCAGACACATGGTGTGAACCATGGATTTATCATATGCAGAGCCAGGAGTTGGACTCGATGATCCTTGTGGGTCCCTTCCAAGTCAGGACTTTCTATGATTCTATGATTCTATGATTCTATGATTCTATGACTTTGCTTTTGAATATGACACTAATTAATGAAACACTTGCCATTTGCCAGTCTTTATCACAACTCAGAACTTAAATCTTTACATTTTGTACCACTAACTCTTAGGACACTCAGGTAGATGACACAGGTTGCCCAGAAAGGTTGTACAAACTCCATTCTTAGAAATTTCAAGACGTGAAAGATCAGAGTCACATGGTCTGATTTCTGAGCTAATTGTGATTTGAACAGGAGTCAGACCTCCAGAGCTCACTACCCAATCTGAATTACTGTATGTTTGCATGATTCAGTGTTATAGATGCCTCCATCTTCTTAGCAGAAAAACAACCTAAGGAAAAAAAAAAAAAGTATCAAAAATACAATCCAATATTTTAGGACTTGGTGTTTGTGATCAGAGTGTGCAGGAAGTTGTTGGATTTCTTAAATTTGTTGAGTTCTTTGTGAGTTATTTTTTCATTTTTCCCTGGCCTTTCTAAAATTATTTTAAGTTTACAGGCACTTCTTTTACTGTCCAACCCATTTTCATTATAACCGTTGTTCTGTATAATTTGTGATGTTTATTTTATATGCAAGAGTCAGAATTAATTTCACCTAAATTTGACCATCTGAAGTACCTTATGGAGTAAAATCTATGGGGTTTTTTTGCTAGCTCAGTAGTTAATAGAGAGTAACATCTCTAGACAATGGCTAATATAATGATAAAATACATAAATACATATCTAAAATTGGAGGTATTAATTAAGTTTTTAAATCCTCCATCTTCTTTACTGAAAGAGACCTGATTATTAGTAAGAAACTGATGCAACATCTAGACAGCCAAAGTAAGGATAAAGTAATTATGTTTACTAAGATTAGTTTTGTTTTATTATTGTTTCCAGCCCGTACTTTCTGCATAATTATGTTTAGATATTATCAAAGATGTATATTTTTGTGGTCCATTTGCACTGATTGATCAAGACTTACCACTGATACATTCTGCAAATGAGTATAGAAAATGAGGATTTTTTCCACATTTTAATATGATTTTTTTTGGATTTTTCCCTTAATTAGTTTAGATTAATTAATTAGTAATTTAGATTTAGGACTATGTCAGGCATAGTACTTAAAAGATAGATAACTTTGGCCAGTACATTACCTTGATTTGAAAGCTATCTCCAGATTTCTCATCTCATCCTTTTCATCACCTTTCAATCTAAAGTTGGAAATTTAAGAATCTGAAATGCAAGGAACCCAATGTATAATTAAGATGTTTTAACTATCAACATTATTCAAACATTTCCTGTATATTCCATGCACAAAATAAACTATGGGGTTTTTTTGTTGTTTTTCTTTGGTTTTTCTTTTTTTTTAATAATGCTAGATAAGAACTGTTATATTATGCAAGCATGAGAAGATAAGGGTTAATTAAGTCGTTGTTCAAGATGCACAAGTAAGCTATTAATTCATTATGTAAATTAGGTTCACAAGGCATTTTGGTAAATATGAATCATCATACACAAACTCATGAACAAGAAATATTTTTGTTAGAATAGCAATAAGAACTAATTTCCATCCTTGAGTTAGTGAACACCTCCAAATGTGGTGTTTTATTATTGCAGAAGTAGAAAGATTTGCTCTTGACTGGGAGAAATGAAACTACTAAATCCTCAGGGATACATCTCTCTCTTATATTTGCTTCTTTTGTGTGAAGTCTCTTGCATCTCTCATATGACTTTCAGGAAACCTTCTTTTCTACACATAATTCAAATCTAAAAGAATTTTGACTTGATGCCTAGAAAGAAACTTAGCAAGCAATTTAGTTTTTGAAGGGAGTACTAAAGCTATCCCATAGCTTTTGTTCTCAAGAAGAGAAACAGCCCAAGTGGAAGACTGTCAAATTTAATTTTCAAGCAGCACTCTTCAACACCATGAAAGGAAAAAGCCTAGCAGTGATCTGAAAGAGAAAGGAGGTAAAAACCTTCCCGTCTTTTCCATCTCTATCATTTTTTGAAGCATAGGGTTCATTATTGTATTGTTGATTGGATGTCACAGAAATAAGTTTCTCTAAGCTGCTAAGCTGCTAAAGCTCCAGAAGAGAAAATAGCCAGGAAGAAAAGAAATACATTTGATACCTAAATGAAGAAGGATTTCAAATAGAAAGTAATACCACAAAAATTTAAAAGATAATTCTAGACAGTAACAAAGTTTTTTTAAAGATGATTGGATATGTATTTTTTCTTATTCTGTGACAAAGCAATCTGATACTATTTAAAGTCCCCTAGATGTCAGGTGTGTTACTGTTGTCAGAAAGAGGTCTGATGGCACGGAGAGTCAATCCCAATATATATAGTTTCTAATTTAACATATAATTTTCATTTTTGAATGTTTAGTTGTAGTCATCAATCTTTTTATTGACTGACTAATATCTTAAGATAAAATCTAAATGTATCATTAGATCTCAAACACCTAGTTTATCTTATTTGGATAAAAAAAATCATTCATATAAAGTATGAATAAAAATCATCTACAGAATTAGTCATATTAATTATGGGAATTTCACTAACTGTAAAGACAGAGATAAATTCTCCAAACAACAACAGCTTCACAAAACTATTTACTAATGCAGCTAGTATGTAATCACAGATCTTGGGCAGGTCTTAATAGGCTTTTTTTAAGGAATAGCCTCGCTACTGTTGGATAGATTTCCAAATCTACAAGCATCAGGAACTACTAATGACTCTTCAGCATCAATATACAGAACACTAAAACTACAGTGTTGGAATCTGCTAATTCAAATTCATTGTCTGAGGTAAACTCTTTTACTCCATAATGATAAGACTTTCTAATACTTCAAAGAGCTGGCAAACGTATCACAAAATTAAAGCATATTATTGTTGAATTATGATAAAAATTTGTTTATGTTGGAAATTTTAAAAACAAAACAAGGAAAACATTAGGTGAAACAATGAACTGGGCTCTCCCTCTATCTCGAGTAATATGGAAAATACCGCTATTGTTGAGCTGTGCATACATATTGCAGCGTAGAAAGAGATTAAAGCTGCTTTACAGGCAATATAGGACAGCATGTTTGGAATAAAAATGTGTATCCTAAGAAGAAAATTACACCTACTGCAGCTCCACACAATGCACAACATTAGCCTTATTTTTTTTTTTTTTTTTCCCACACCTTTCCATGATTTCACAATGTGTTCCATTTATCCCTTGCCCTGGGTAACTGGGATACCGGCATTGCTGTTTGCTATATCCACAGTGCAGCAAAGTTTCGTAATAAAGCTAGTTGGGAAAAAACTGAATTGTGAGGTTTCAAAAGATTCCAAATTATAAGAATCAATGGCATGCTATTGTTTTAAAACTAGAGGAAGTCTTCAGATTTTAGCAATCTATCTTCCATTTCTTCCTTGGACAAGTCTGTTTGGTCTGTGTAACTGTGAAACAGGAACGGAAATGTGACATCTATGTATAAACAGATATTTGAGTAATTTATGTTTTAAGGAACAGAAGCTATCAAAGATATTAAACAAACAAACAAAAAAAAAACACCACCAAATTTTCTTTCATGTAGAGAGTGGCCAAAGAATAACAGCTATGCACTGCTCACATGTGAATTCTGGCTTATGGAAATTGTCAAGTACCACAAGACTAGCACTATGCTAGCAAGAGTCTTGATACATGACAACATGTTTCAAAGTCCTAAATTTCTTGTTGTTGTCCTGAGAAACTTTTTAGAATAAATCTTCAATTTTAGGAGATTATTTAGGAGACCCAGTGTTGTCTTTTGTTTGTGGGTTTTTTTTTTTGTTTTTTTTTTTTTCTTCCCTGTTTTTAAAATATTATTTTTACTCATTAGTTAAATGGAAATAAAAAAAAAGGAAAAGAAAGTGGAAGAAGTGAATAATACGCAGCACAGGAACTTTACAGGATATTAATTCACTGAATAAAATGTTAATGGTTATACACAAACTGGTTCTTAATAAATCAAGAAAATAGTGCACAAGAAAATGCCAAGAGGCTTCCTGGTCATCCATTAAAATTGTACCCTTTAATTAAATCAATAAACCAGGAGGTAACATTTTCTTCTACAGACTTGAATGTGTACTTCACAAGTAAAATGAAAGGCTTGCATCCAATTGTACACTAATGTTACTGCATTAAAAATTATAACCTTTTTTTTTTTTTTTAAGAACTGACCATGCTGTTTATTGAAATAAATAAATCCACTTTACTTTCATTACAGGGTATTTAAAGATTCTTGAAATCTTAATATCTGAAGAATCATAAAGCAGATTGAGGAACACTAGAGCTCAGCTCACTTTTTTGATCTGAGCAAATGGTCTATTCACATCCTAACTCCTTTTAAAGACATGGCAGCTGTTCGCTGGATTTATTCTTCTCATCCCTTTGTGGTTAGTTTGGGGCAGGGGAGGGTGGAACGTACTCTGCATGTTTTAAGCACTATCAGGGAACCAAGAAAAAGGAAGCAGACTATCATAGAAAACATAAATAAATTCCCAAGCAAACCCAGAACTGAGGAGGAAGCAATCTCCACCATGTACAACATTCCAGATAAGACCTCAGGATGGTGATGACTTCTTGAAAATCTCCCTTCTCCCCTCAGTTCTTCAAAGATCCAGTGGGAAGCTGAGTATAACATTGAGAAATTGGAGTAAACACTTGAAGGTTATGCATGACGGTTACATCTGGTCTATTAATGAGGCATTTCTTCACTAATTAGATGATATGGACTGTTAAATCATTAATAAATCTAATTTGTGGCTCCGTGTATAGGATGTGTTTCCTTTTCCCCAGAACAATAATCTGAATGTAACATAACTGAAATGAAGGAATGGTGGGGTGGAAAAATCTACCATGGTTGTAAGACTGAATAAGAGTAAGACTACAAAAAAGATATTCCTTACACCAGAATATGCTCAAAACAGAACATCATAGGCTAGATAAATGATAAAGTATCTTACAAAAAAACTTCCTGGATGACATCCCAGATTTCAAATGAATAATAATAGTGATTTTGATCATTTTGAATTTGTGTTTCTGTTCTGCTTTTGAAAAAATCTCAACAAAACTTGTTCTTATTAAAAAAAAAAAAAAAATCACAGTAAGTGGGGTAAAGCACCTTTTTTATTTGCTGCCAGTTCTGGTTATCATATATAAGCAGCAGGAATCTAGCAAACTATTCAATGATCTATAAATATGAGTGCTAGAAGCACTAGTGATTTATGAAGAAAATGGGTGAGACTAATTAATCATTTTGGTTCAGATTGTGAGTATACTTTTAAAGGGAATCTTCAAATTGTCACAGTTTCTGGGGACTTGGTTTGATGCAGGCAGTAGTTTTCAACATGAGTGGTTTAACTGGATGGTGAGGGAAAAGCATAAGGAGAAATAACTGTCTGAGGGATATTGTCAGATAAAGTGGAAATAAAGACCTTCTGATAAAGGTACATTTGTTGAAATATGGGAGAAGTTAGGGTACTACCTTACTCTTAAACAGTGATGGCATAGGTATGCAAGTCAGAAAGCAGCCATGTCAGGCCCAGAGAGACTACCATTGGGGCTTTTATATTACTACAGAAACCAAGGGAATGTCAGGAAGATGTGCCAGGGGAGGATTACACCAGACATTAGCAAAAAGTTCTTCACCCAGAGGGTGGTGCAGCACTGGAACAGGCTCCTCAGGGAGGCAGTCATGGCCCCAAGCCTGTCAGTATTCAAGAAGAAACTAGACAATGCCCTCAGACACATGGTGTGAACTGTGGAGTTGTCAGGTGCAGGGACAGGAGTTGGACTCAATGATCTGCATGAGTCATTTTGGATTACTCTGGGTTTTTATTTCTTTCCAGATTTCAAATTAAATTAGTAAATAGATTTAAAGACAAATAAAATGTTTCCTAAAGTTACTTTGCCTTGTAGCAAGCTATAGCAAGCAACCCAAATAAAGTAGATGATCTGTCTGATTTTTTGTAGTAGGAGGTGAGCCACTTTATGAAAACAGTTAAAATCTGCTGGAAAATACATGTTATATTTTATCTTGACAAGGAATTTCTGGTGTGATGAAAGACAAGCAAATTGCAATCCATGCTATTGTAGCACTGATGATTTATATTGACTAATATGTCACAACAAGTTCTCAACATAATAATGAATAATATTCATATCAATATTTTTTTCTTTCTTTTCTTGATTGTAATTCCTTAATTCCACAGGCAAACTGCTTTACAACAACTAAAGATATTCAATTTCCAAGTAATCTGTCTACTTATGCAATACAGAATAGTGGTGAATGAACGGATCATCAACTTATTGCTGAAGAAGAAATGATGGACAGGATTAAATTTTACTTAAAATTGGTGTATATTTAAATAATGTGCACCTGACTTAAGCTTGTCAGCCTTTTAACACAGCTCGGTAGTCAGAAACAAATTTTATTTTGTCAAATTTAATAGCCACTCTTGAACTATGTTATTAAGCCACAGTACTGAATAATGCTACCGTTGAAATACAACAGTGTAGGGATAAAAGTGAGAAAGGTCATCTCGAAGTCTTCAGCTGGCAGATGAGTTTTAAGTAACTGGTAAAAAGTAAACAGACAAAACATAATTTGTGAGGGATACTTGGAGAAATAAAGGGTGCTATCAAAAACTCCCAGGTAGGACTCTGGAAGTTTAAAACATTGTTATGAAAAGAAAAAGAAACACATAAAATTTAGTAATGTTACTATTCCATTCTGTAGCTTAGTTTTCTGCTCAAAACCAAAATACAACAATTGCTACAATGCCTGGATGAAAACTTTAGTTAGTATTGCAATAAACCCCCGTGTGTCACATTTCTATACTTGGAGAAACAAGAATTTTGGGTACATTGAAACACAGAATTGTAATTTAATTTTTGTTTTCCTTCTCAGTATGTATGCTTGACTTTCAATAGTGACTCCAACTGTGCACAGGAAATAGTATAAATTCTTTAGGCCTAGATTTTCAAACATAGATGAAAAGGTCAAGAATATTTTATACAGGTAACAAATGTCAAGAAACATGAATTTCAAAATGGTCCTGTTGTTCTATGTGTCCATCTCTCTTTTTAAAAGAATTTTTGAATTGATACTATTTTACCATTATATATGCATTGAGTATTTCCTAGATCCAGAACTAACAGTATGTTTAAGAGTAAATACTGTAAAATTGGATGTAAAATACATGAGGATGGGAGAGACCAGGCTTTTTTTATTTTCACTGTTTTATTGCCCCTCTGCCACAAAATGTATATCTGTCACATACCACAGAGACATCACTGTTTCTGAGGATTCTATTTCTGAGGCCTGTGCCTGAAAATTGGGGTGTATTGAAAGGTAAGAATACCCATTCATACATGGGAAACTTCCAAGTTAATGCTCCCTTGAGTGATGGATGTGGATGGCATTTATTTATAGTAACAATCGATGGAGAAAATAAATAAGTAGAACACTGGAGAAGGATGTCTGCAGCTTATACATGTCTCAGAAAAGGCCTTACAGATTGATGTTAAAGATCCTTGTTGTAATGGAGCACTCAACAATGCAGTGAAGAATAAATATGTAGGCTCCATGTAGGACTACCACATGTGTTAGGTAGTTGGTGTGTCTCACTGCAGATGCAAATCAGGCCCTGCCACATTAGCAATGTTATCATACTCAGGTCTTGGCTCCCTTTCCATGTGGAAGCACCCAGCCCTCAGTGCTGCTGGTGGTTATCTCAAGATATGTCTGGCCCTGAGGTGAGCATTGTGAAGCCAGCCCCTCAGGCTATGCAGAACCTGCCCACAAAACTGTCCTTGTGCAGTCTTCCAAGGATCCTGCACCTATAATAGATTGCCCTAGGCCCTAAATCGGGTGACATGAAGTCTCCAAAGGAGTCCTCCCTTTGGCTCCAGGGACCAACGGTATCTACTCCCCACAGTAGTGACTCTCTCAAGAGCCCAGGGATCCAAGATTCCTCCAAATCCTGGTCCTGGTATTCAAAATGCAAAACTCCCTTTACCCAAAAAGAATTAATCCCTCCTCAGTCACTAGTAAGGTCTTACAGGGAAGACACTCTTTATCAAGCCACCACGGTTCTTAGGGACAAACCCTCAAATTCCACTCAAAGTGAGGTAGAAAACGGGAAGCTCAAGGAAGGGATTGACTACAAGAGCCTTCTCAAAGTAGAAAGCTTGTGGCAGCTCACCCCTTCCTTAACCAGCTCCTTTGCAGCTCTGCTCCAACTGGATCCTCTATATATTGTCTCTGTTGCAACCCTAAAAGTGATCTTGAGGACTTAATCTCCTTGTCTTAGGCTTACCTCAAGGCCTCCAACCATTATTCTGTTCAGCAAGACTACAGGTAAAAAGTATTTTGGCAGCTCAGCTTTTCTTTGAGACACCCTTCTGCAGCCCCACACTAACTGTCACCTTAGGCTTTATGAGGTCTTTCTGCCTAGACCTTATGCCTGATGAATGAGGAACTGGCTTAATAGGTCTGTAAAAAGAGTTATAGTTAATGGGTTCGTGTCCAAGCAGAAACTGTTAATGAGTGTTTTCCCTCAAGGGTCCATACTGAGACCAATAAAAATTGGTCTGAGACCAATTAAACTGGGTTTCCAACCCAAATTAAACTGAGACCAATTAAAAATTTTCATTAATGATATAGACAGTGGGATTGAGAGCACCCTCAGCAAACTTGCAGGTGACACCAAGCTCAGCTGTACAGCTAATATGTTTGAGGGAAGGGATGCCATGCAGAGGAATCTTGACAGGCTAGAGAAGTAGACCTGTGCAAACCTCATGAAGTTCAACAGGCCAAGTGCCAGGTCCTGCATCTGTGTCAGGGCAATTCCAAACATGGATACAGACTGCAGGATGAGTATGAGGATTGAGAGTAGCCCTGCAGAGAAGGACTTGGGGATAGCGGTGGATGAAAACTTGGACACGAGCCATGAAAGAGTGCTTCCAACCCAGAAAGACAATCATATTCTGGACTGCATAAAAAACAATGTGTCCAGCAGATCAAGAGAGTTGATCCTCTCTCTCTACTCTGCTTTTGTGAGACCCTGACTGGAGCACTGCATCTAGCTTTGGGGCCCCCAGCACAAGAAGGACATAAACCTGTTAGAGTGAATTCAGAAGAGGGCCATGAAAATGGCTAAAGGGCTGGAACATCTCTCCTATGGAGTAAGGCTAAGAGAGTTGGGGTTGCTCTGTCTGGAGAATAGAAGGCTCCCAGGACATCTCCTTGCAGCCCTTCAATAACTAAAAGGGATTTTTAAGAAATGCATAGAGAGTCTTTTTAACAAGGCCTGTAGTGACAGGGTAAGAAGCAATGGTTTTAAACTGAAAGAAGGTAGGTTTGGATTGGACATAAGGAAGACATTTTTAATTATGAGAGTGGTGAGACATTGAAACAGGTTGTCGAGAGTATTTATGCATGTCCCATCATTAGAAGTATTCAATGTCAGGCTGGATGGTCTTTGAGCAACCTGATCTAGTGAAGGGTTTCCCTTCCCATGGCAGAGGCATTGGACTAAGTGATTTTTAAAGGTTCCAACCCAAACCATTCCATAATTCTATGACTCTGTGATTCTGTGATACTATGATCTTGACTGGTTGTCAGATGCTCACCAAGCCACTTTCTTTCCCCCCTCTTCAACAGGATACGAGGCATGGAATAGGATGAAAAAGCATTTTAGTCAACATAAAGACAGGGATATCATTCACTAATCAGTATCACAGGCTGTACTCAGGTAATTTTTTTTTTTTTTTTTTTTCATTAAAATAGATTTGGATAATGAGGAGCAAATTAAGACAATATGTCCCCCCTACCCCTTCTTCTCATGCTCAGCTTAACTCTTTCAGTCCAGGCTCTGCCTGCCTCTGAGAAGGGTAGGGGGAATGGGAAATGGGGGCTATGGTTAGTCCATAATAACTCCTCTCTGCTGCTGCTTCCTCCTCACATTTTGTACCTGCTCCAGTGTAGATCCTCTCCATAAACTGAAACTGTCAGAAAAAAAAAAAAAATAAATGTTCAAGTAAGAATCCTCCATGGACCAGAGTTCCTTGAGGAAATATCCACATGCACAATTGTGGTCTCTCCATGGCCTGCAGGGAAACATCTGCTTTTTTTTTTTTTTTTTTTTTTTTCTGACCGTGGTGTCTGTAACCTGCTGCTCTTCTCAGTGAAGAGCTGCAAGGGGGAAAAGAACAGCCAACAATGGATGGGTATTAAATCAGGGATTACTTGAGGGACATTGACCCACAGCAGTAGATAGGTCCTGATGGGTTTCACTCCAGGCCACTGAAAGTTGGCTGATATCATTGAAAGGCCATTTTTTAAAAATTCTGGAGACTAGGAACAGTTCCTGACAACTGGAGAAATTCAGATAATACACTAACTCTTAAAGGAAGTCCACCAGTTCAACCCAGAGAACTACAGCTTCCCTCCAGTTGCTGGGGCAATCATGGACCAAGTCCTCTTGGCAATACGGTTCTGGATACATGAAATAAGGTGATTTGGAACAGTGATCATGGATTTACAGAGGATAAATCATGCCTGACTATTCTGATTGACTCCTCTGATAAAATTACTCGATTAGTGGATGAGGAAAGAGGAATGGAAATCATTTATTTTGTTTTTCACAAAGCTTTCAACACCATTTCCCACACTATTATTTTATCTGCGTTAGGATGGTACAGTCTAAATAGGACTTCCTCCTTCTTTCAGTATTAAACAAGTGTAAATTGCCTCCTCACCATAGTGTTTGCTTTACCCCAAATCCTGGATATTCATGAGACATCACTCCATCAGAGGATGACAAGTGTATGAGAAGAACATTATACTGTGATTTCACACTTGCTTCTGTCATCCTTATTTCACTAACAGCACAAACGTAGCAGTGGTCTTCCTCCTTTCCTCATCCCTTAGGCAAACTCTAATTGTTCTCCTTCCCCTGAATCTAACTACTCACAGGATATCCCCTTGCACAAAGAGATGAAAATTTATAAAAAGGATCGTATTTTGGAAATCCCCAGTTTCAATGATCAACTTAATTTCATTCCTGGTTGAGCTGTAGCTGTAGTCTTCCTGCTTCTTTCACTACTGCTCTAATGTAGCCTTAGTGCTAGCTGACCATGGAGGACACTACCCCACGCAAAGTCAGAAAGTTTCTGGGAATATTAGTATTTGGTCAGCCCTGACTCTCTTATCTCAGCCTCTGTGATTCCCACACTAGCCTTCTCTAGCCTGGCCCTTGATGCTCTCAGCTAATATCCTAACCAAGTCTTGGTCTCCTTGTTGGTTGCTTCCTTCCATTCTCCTGGGCCTCTCAGTGGTGGCTTGATCCTTAGTTTATTCTCCAATGCTTTTTAGTGGTGGTTTGATGTCCCCAGCATGTCCTCAGACTCTACAACAGTCCCCAGAGATATCCAGCCTTGCTTGGAAACCAGCAGATTACATAGATGCGCCAGGCAAAAGCAGGATATTTTGTAATGTGTACCCTGTTGAATCCAAACATCTGTACAGTGTGAGGATACATTTTAGGAGGTTGGTGTGAGGGCTCTGAGCACACTCCTGCTGTCCCTGGTGCATGACTGCTTGGGGTAAAACCAATTTACACAGAACGGCTAGTGACTTTGTGTGGGGCTGTTGTGATGAAAGGAGCCTCAGCAAGTCCTTACCTATGTTTTCCTTAGGGACTGCTTCTGTGCAGAGACCATGACCCTGAGCCCTTGCCTGAGCTGCAATTCAGCTGTACTGCAGTCATGTCTGTGACTATACATGCACTTTATCTACCCATGCACAGATCTGCACTCCGACGTGGACTTCTCACCACAAATGCTCTGGCCTGGGAGCTGCCCCCAGTTGCCTCCCTGTCCCTATCCTGCCCATTTGCTGGGAGCACTTGCCCTGCTGACCCAAGCATCTTCTGCAGCTCCCAGCCCTCAGGGAGCAGCCAGCCTGCACTATCCCCTGGCAGTACTCAAACACTTAATCATGATATTGACATAATTGTATGCTTGTATATTATTGTGTACTTATACAAAATGCATTGTAGCTGCATGCTGAGTTTTGTATACCAACAAAGAAACTGATGTAACAGCCATCCTAAGAGAAAGGTTAACTGTGGTATTGGAGTGTTGTGCATGTGTTTTGCAGGTAGCTGTTCCGGGCCAGCTGCACCTCCCCATACATTTTCTAAGCAATCAAGAGAACTCCATGCAGACTGAACTACCTACCAACTTTGTGGGTTCCTGGTACATACCCTGAGGTAGTCCACTTGGACTGAGTCAAAGACCTGTCATTGCCCTGAGAAAGTCAAATGACAGGCTGGTGTATTAGAATGGAAAAAAGTGTGTAGCCCTACAAGGTAATACCACAGAGTTCTTGAAGGTCTCAGTTGTAATGATTTTATGTTTTGCCTCCAGTAGAGTAGAACTTCATGTTTACATGTGTTATTTGTTCGAAAAAGAGATCATTTTTGGTGAAGGGTAGGGGCAGCAGGCACTCCACAGCATGGGGTAGGGAATTTTAAGGCATCTAAAGTATCAATATCATTTACTACTGTACATTTTATTTCGATGGATGAATGCTGATGCTACAAAATACTCTTTGTTTCTTAGATACTTTCAAGGGCTACACAAAATATGTCTTGTGCTTACCACAGTAAAGAAAGGTAACATATCTTCATGCCCTTAGATAGATTTGTACCTAACCAGGTTAGCCCCTTAATGACTGTCTATATGAAAATACTCTCAGTATAAAGCCTTCAGTACTACATATCACTCTAGTGTGGCACATGAAACTTCTTTCTTAGTTTTAGTCTTTTTGTGGGTCTGTCAGTCCCTGAGAGCTGCTAAAAATGGGCTGATTTTGTAGCATTACCTTTGACAGAAAATTTTATATATGTGAAGCTAACGGAATTTCTTTACACTCAACAACAGAAACAAGGCTTTATGTCTGAAAATAATAAAATATGTCTTCTTTCAGCATCCAATGGTCTTTGGAAAAAATCCTGTAGCTCTTTTTTACATCCTTCCCACACCTGTTTTTGCTAAATGCAATCAAATTCAGTCTTTTCATTCAGTCAACTGGTTATCATACTGCAGCCACAACTCTTGGCTCAGGATGAAGGAACTGAGAGTAAACTGCAGCTCTGCTTCACACCTAGCCAGAGCTCTTCTAGGCCAGCTGAGAAAATCTTTTAATTTTATTTGCATGAAATACTACTGAGAAAGAAGGGAAAGCTATGCAATATTTATAAAAGTTCCTTACTATCAGTTTTACTCTTCATAGTCGCTAGATGGAAATTGTCTTTATGACCTTTGAGGCCCTGTAAACCCTTAAGATACATCTGGTTTGAGCTGCAGCTATTTCTTTATTAATCTGAGCTTTTTTTGGCTTTGGTTCCTTTACATTATCTAAAGATTGCTCTGCCAGCTGGCCTGAGGAGCAGAGCAAATTCATTAGAACATGCAAAGAATATGCCTGGCATGACCATTTCAATTCCTGCATGATCAGCCCACAATCTACAAAGAAATTTTAGAAGGTCTTTGTTGCCAAGACATCCGCAGGAGATTGAAACCATGTCACAAAAAGTCAAAACCAATCTAGACGAGGGTTACTTTTCTGGGTATAAATAAATAATTTGCTGTTCCCTCTAAATATCTACCCAATTATATGTTAAGTCTTTAAACATCAAAACTTTTCCCTTGTATTTTTGCTTTTAGCAGATTCATATGCTCATTCTCCAAGCTGTGGATAGGGAGAACATAAATGTGTTTCTGACCATTAAGGACACTGCTGAAGATGATCAGGAGGAAGCAGGTAGTTACTTTATTCTCAGCAAGGGAGGAAAGATAAAAAAATATAAACAATAATCTCTGATGAGTTCAGAAGGTTTTCCGGAAAATAATAAAAAAGAAGATAAAAGTTTAAAAAGAAATATAGATGTTGCTCCTGCTCACTCCAACTCATCTCCATCAGTTTACACAGACACTGAAATAGGGCCTAAACCTTGGGAATGGTTTCAACTAAATGGGCCCTTTTAATTTTTGAAATGGCTTCAGTGAGCTACTATTGAAAGAGACTGAGATTATCTGGTTCAACATGGCAGCAGTAGTTAGCAAGCAGAGATTTTTCCAAGGGACTATGTTTATTTTAACTTTTCTGTTAATTTCACCATTTTGCATTGTGTCTTTAAAATAAACAGTGGTGATATTGTTCCTGGACGCTGGCATAATCTTATTTATAATATTGTTTATACAATATGAGTATTTTACATGTCCCTGGCATGGAACTGCATTGGGACTATCAGTCTTCTCCCAAGGACTTTCCAGACATGATAGGGAGAACATTTGCACTGGTCAGGGATTATTTCTCATATCAAGTTTAGAAGTAGTCTGTCTTAGTTGCTAGGCATATTTAATAACACATACAGGGATAGACTGCTCTATTTAGCACCACGGCAAGAAAAATTTCCCAGGTATTTTCTAATCTCAAAGGATAGGCATAGGGCATGTGATTTTATGTCTATGTATCTCTTTTTCTCCTTTCTAATCTCCTGCATTATCATCTGAGGTGTGGCTATGAAGAGAGTCTATTAACAGTATCTTGGCAGAGGAGACACAGATACCTTCATTCCTGGTTCCTTCTTCATATATATTAAGGATAATGTTATTGACAGATTTAACTCATCTTAAACTTGCATCATAAGGACATTTAAATTACATACAATTTACAATTTTATTTAAAATACTTATAATACAAACTGTGCCTTACTGTAGGAATTACTTCTGATTGTTCAGGAATTTCGTTGGATCACTAGTACAAAGAAGTGTAACCAGTTTACCATTAAAATTTTAACATGTTTGCTTTTATGGAAAACAACATTTTAGAGTTTGAGCCTTTATGGTTCTCTGAGTTGATGTATAACTCACTCTACAGTCATTGAAAACCAATGCATCCCTGAATGTTCATATTCTACTCTCCATACCTTGGCCATGTGTCTAAGACTTTCAGTGTCAGTAGTTGTAGAGCTACAGAGCCTGCCTGCAGTTCTATTCCGGATGTTCATTTTGGAAACTTTATAGTTGTTGTTGTTGTTTGTTTGTTTGGTTTTTTTTTTCAAGTATATCAAAAGATAAGTTATTTTTGCTTTAGTCATATACTAGCAATATATAGGACATTTTGAAAAGATGGACCCAATTTCAAAGCAGTAGTTATTTCAAATTGGGTCCATCTTTTTGAAAAACCCTGTAGTTTATATTTTTAGATGAAAATACCAGAAGGAAAACAACCCCCCAAAAAAAACCAAACAACACGTTTTTGTTTTTTTTTTTTTTAAACAGAAGATAGGAGGAGAATTCTGATCTGAAATGCACCTATTTTTCTCAACTACTGATCCTGTTTTCAATATGATTAAAACAAAATCCCTTCCCCATCCTCACCTAGCTTTCCTCATGACTGCTTTACTCCAAGTGTTGGCCAGAGACAAACAAAGTGTTTCCTTAAGATGGGAGTTCTATAAGTCAAATTAATCTGATAAGCTATTACCTTAAAACTGGGTTTCTATTCAACTTTTTTCACTCCCACTAAATTGGAAAATTGTATTTATTTCTTCTGTAACTCACAATCTAAACACAGTATTTTTCACATTTCCATAACTTGCTCAAACAGACAAAAATATCTCAAACATTTATTCTTATTTAACTGAGAGAAAGAAAATGGGAGGACTTCAATGAGGGATAGAATTCATCCTGATTTTCAGACTTCAACCTACTTATCATAATTTAAAATAAAAAGGGGAAATCCAGTAAAGACAAATAATTCTCTTTACCTTGTTCCTAACCCTTCCCTTCTTTCTTAGCCATGCCACTTTCCATTCTTCCAAAATGGCATGAAGACAATATGGTAGCTATCTTGTGGTAACTCAGCAGCTATGCAGGAAAATAAGTCAGATTTTCTGTAGCTTACACTAAAAGTAGGCAGCCTGTTTCATCCTTTCTCCTTCATCTCTCAAAATCATGAGGTTTTCACTGCTGTTACATTCACTTCTAAAACTTGCAAATATTTTAAAAGGTATTCTTAAATTGGGAATCTACATGGGATTATAAGAAATAAGAAAGATATTAATACATGTTCCCACTATCCATTTAAACACTGCTTGAAGCTATGTCTGTGTCTATACATCAAATAAAGTGATGTAATAACAGTCGCTTAATTATATACCTGTCACATATTTCTTAGCCTGAGACCATGAAAACAATTATATGTTAGCTCTATGTCAGCAAAAAAACATTTCAGAAAGGGTGCTGGAATCATTTATAGACCATTCTTTTTCGTGCATCTCCTCCAAATTTCCAAACCATAGGCTCAATTGAATAGTTATCTTCAGATTATTAACTTCAGGGGAGATGAATACTAGTGTTAACACCTTGCCCAGCTCATTTAAGAAGGTTTCCAGTGTCTTTGATGCCGTTAGAAAAACTGTGTAAGCTTATTTAGTTGAGTTCAGTAGCCTTTCTTTTTCTCTTATCTTCTCTTATTCCTGTGCAGACATTACTTTCTGTATAAACATGTCAAGGAAGAACATCTAAAACATGATTTCATTGTTCTAGAACTTTCAGATACTCTTTCAAATGTCTTGGACAGGGAAAGCATTTGTTATAGTGTGAAAGAGGAAATTGTGCTAGCCTAGAAAATACATTGGCAACAGATTAAAAAAAAAGAAACCCTTTTACACATAGCTGAAAGCATTTTAATTTACTGGTAATTTTTTAATTTTCCAAGAAAAGCAGCAATAAAACCAGAGATCCAAGTGAATTTTTTGTAAAATTAGCTGAATTATATTACTGTATCGAGCATCTACCCCTATTACTGAGAGACAGCATTATTTTCCTGCTATAAGGGGAAACTGTAAATAAATTTTAAGATAATATGAACAAAAATTTTAGGTTAAAGTGATTTGTTTTTATGGCCACAAAGAAATGAGAATATCACTTTCTAAAGAAATGACTTTTGTAGTATTTTTCAAGCATTTAATCAAGCTAATGGATTTTGTACTTAATTACACATATAACTAATCCTAAAAGTTTTGTTAACAACATGGAAGAGTACTATGCATAAACAATGTGGAGGGATAAAGAAGACAATATTAGAGAAAGAGAATATATGTAAGGGTATGGTTACTTCTGCTTTTTTAAGGTGTCTTTAATAATTATTTTTAATTTTCCTCCTTGAAGTTAAGGATATCAAAGGTTTCATATATATACACACATATATATGTGTGTGTATATATATACATACACTGAATATATATACACATATCTATGTGTGTGTATATATATATATATACACTGAATATATATCTATTTTGATAGAAATATATTCAGTATACTGAATACTTAATATAGATACCTCTCTTTTGGAATAAGAGTGAAAAGATAACATAGAATATTCAGTGATACCATCCAAAATAGGATGACGAAAAGAAATCAGAAGATATGGATTCACAAAGATTTGGTGGGGAAACAGAAAACAAGCTTGGAACCTGCCATAGTTCAGGATGTTCTTATTAGAGAATAAAATAATGTACAGTAATTTTTTTTTCTATACTAATGATCAAAGCCCACTAATATCAACAGTGAGGTTTCAGTAACCTCCTTTTCTCTTCTGTCTTTCTTTGTAACAGAAGCATAAGGAAATATGCTTCCTCACTGCAGAGACAGTAATTCAAAAAATGTAATGTATCAGACAACAGTGGAAAAAATGTGGCACAAATAAATAGTATTTATAGAGGTGGGAATGCACATTAAAAATGTTCTGTCCTCAGAAAAAAATCATATAATTATATTTCAAGGGTGAAGTTTCTGTGAGAAAAATAAACAAATTTTGCACCACTGAGGTATCTTCACAGATGGTTTTATTTACTGTGCCCACAAGTGCATCACAGACTAAAGCTTATGAAGAACAGGTTCCCTTAAGAGAGAAGTTTTCTGCCAGGATAAGGATGTTCTTTGTTGACAGTTTTAGCAAACTTTGCTAACTTTTCTGACAAGGTTAAGGAGAAGTGCTTATTTCTTGCATAGGCTGAGACTTCAGCAAACAAAAAAGAGAGTAAGAAAGAATGAATGTGCATTCTGCAAGAGAAAAGCCTGAGGGAAACAGAAAAAAAAGCTCTTTTGCACTAATGACTCCTGAGGTTCCTAAGCAGAGGATATTTTTCTGAGGCCTGAGTCTAAGAGACGCACAGAGGACTTCATAACATGCATGCAGAATAATACCCAGCGGTTGTTTAAATGCATCTATCTCTTCTTATTCTCCTTGTGAGGTGATCTAAGACCCCATCCCACATTTCAACAGATCCCTATAGATTGCACGAGAAGTATCAACCAGAAAAAAAGATAAACAGCAGCCTTGGTACTATCATCAGTCACTGCTGTTACAGCTAGGTAACTGGAAGTCAGAGAAAAAAGTGAGACAGAGGTAGCTATTTTCATAAGGAATACTATTGCAGGCATTGTTGACATTTTATTTAAATTATTACTTTTCTTTTTTTTTTTTTTTTCCCTGACATGTTAATACCCTAAAAAGTCCAGTTTCCTGTTCTATTTCTATTATCTGTGTTTTCTGTGCAAGTAGTTATTACAGTGTCAGATGGATAAAGTAACCTGTTGTCTGTTAAAATACTTAATATATTAAAGAAAAAATATTGTTCAAAACTACCTCTTTGGCTTCAAAAATCATGCTAAGCCCTACAGCCATACAGTAAATTGGTGGATCAGAATTTAATTCGCATGCATGTAACTTTTCAAAATAGGTTTCTTCTGTAGCTGGTTTAATGATTTAAGGGGATGAAGAATAATAGTCTACTCTTGCATGTATTTTCCTGGAGCTAATCGATATTATGAAACACTATTTATTTTGCATTTAGAATAAGAGATCTGTAAAATTTCACACATTCTTTTGTTTTAAGTATTGACACACCTTTTTAACAGAAAGAAAAATGTTAGTGTATCTGCCATGTAATATTTTAATGAAACTGTCAGACTACAATATTAAATAAAATTAGACAGAGATCTATTTATATTCAAGCATTTGAACAGTTTTTGATACTAAGTCATGCCAGAAATTTATTAGCAAAGTGTTTTTGACAGCACTAAATAAAGCGTAAAGTTATTTCCCAATGATAACACTGTTTAGTAGGCAACAAAAGGATTAGTTTATGGTGTAGTTTTTTTGTTTGGTTTTTTTTTTTTTTCACATTGAATCTCATTAAATAAAGCTAGTGATCACAAAAAGTGCAAATCAAGAGATAAATATTCTATTTTGTTTATAAATTATACTAGAGTACATCAATACTCTGAAATGCCCACTGACTTATTTGCATAAATGAACTGGGATTGTGATGGCCTTGTAGCAATCCCCAGTACCCAGCTTCAAGAAACTGTCTAATATCTGCCACTAGAAACATCAGGTGGCCACTCAGCAGAACCCTAGGAAAGGCTTGTAGCTGCACTGGTGAGATTCATCACAGCTTCACTGTAGAGGTCTGTATCCACGTCTGTTTAAAGTCAGTGAAAAGAAATAGAAAACTTAATAATACAAGTAATCAGAGTTATTTTAGACATCTACCTTAGGTGATTCATAACCTAAAGGTGTCTATTTCTCCCCATTAATTACAAGTGGAGGTTGGCACAGGCAGCTTAAAGATCTGGTTCAATAGTCCTTTAACTTTTTTAAGTTAAAGGTTTGAACAGTTAAGGTTAAAGTTAAATAAGTTAAAGGACTTTAAAAAGTTAAAAGACTTTTTTAAACATGTATGAAATGGCATTTGCTCAAATTCCCTTATAACTATTCATTTTAAAATGCTGCAGGCATTCTCCAGCCATGGCTGTTTTTTGTTATCCAGTAAAATTGAGAGAACTATTTAAGAAATTGCTGGACCTTAACAATTGGACACATCATCAAGGAGAGAAGCTTAACTGTCCAACAAGTAAGTATGTTGAAATTCAGAAACACTGTGTTTTACTTTCAGAAGAATGCAACATGACTGTGGAATTTATGACTGAAAGCAGGGTGAAGGTGCTAATGCCAGCAAGATGTGAGAGCTAGCATTTGGATTTATGAACACAAATTCCTGCAGGCAAGCAGCCAGTTCCACTGGAGGTTCACAGCTAGGCTCTAGTGGTGAGGTAATTCTGAACTGTCAGGAAAATCTGGATCCACCTGATGCTCCTCTGATAGCCTTTGACAGTCAGAAAGCTGCCACTTAAATTATTTTTTATAGTTGAATGGTAATTGTCAGGAAAACTTCATGGCAGATCTTTCACAAACTCACATGGGTCTCCTTAAAAAGTTTGTTAGACATTAGCGTCCCGTTTATGGCTAACATCTTCCTCTATCATTACATCAAGAAGAAGGAAAGTGTGAGATTATATTCTCTAAACAACCCTGCTCAATGATGTCTTAGTGCTTGGCAAGGACATAGCTTTTACTAAATTCACTCATCCACTTCTCAATCAAAACACCACCATAGCACAAATATTCCTGCCTTTCCTTGGAGATCAAGTTTCAACACCTTTAGTTTTGTTTTTCTGTGACTAGTCACAAACACCAGACTGTCATTTCAGAAATCAGTATAAATCTCTAATATTAACGTGAATCCCTTACACTATAGGTATCAGACATCACAGTACATTTATCAAAACATTTATCAAAAACTATTTTTGGAATCTATTATACATTATTCAGAGTTGGTACAGAACACATCTCTGACAAGAAAATGAATAAATCTTGGGAGAGATAAGTGAAAACTATTGACTACCAAGAAACTACAGGGGATGGAAAGGAAACACCATTCAAATTAACTAGTAGCAGCTCTAATAGCTAGTGTTTGTCTACAGGTGTTCAATCTGCATACAGTCCTGATTCCTGATATCTGCCAGTGGCATTGAAGTTTTTTTTGCTTTTTTTTTGAGCCAGTGAGATTGAAATGACAAAGACTTTCAAGTGTATAACATCTGATCAGCTTAAATACATCAACCTTAAATGAAACAGTTTTTAATATAGCAGTTTTAAATAAAGCAGTATAGATTTAAATTGGGAGCTGAGGTGGTCCATGAGATATTTTTACCAGTCATCCTTTCTGTGGAGTTGGTAGGACAACCTTCCTGTCTGCAGTCCCTTGTGCTTATCTGTCTGGTAGCTTTTTGTTACTCAAGCAGCTGCTACATATAATTACAAACATCTTTCTTTTCCTCTTTGTTGGTTGCATTGCTTACATACTCAGGTAAAGTGCTTGTACAGTATGTTTGGTCCTGCCATCACAGTGTTACAAGGCACCCAAATGTTGTTGTTAGCTGTAGTGTTTTAGTATGCCTACACTTAGTTTCAAGGAAAACTGATAATAATTATATCCCAATTTATACATTTTTGACTGATAGCTTCCACAGACCTCTGCTTTGACTTAATCACTGCCCACCATCACCAGGCCTGCCCATCAGATGAGGCTGAAATGAGAAGGGCCTTGCTGTGGAGGGAGAATGAGCAGCTTGCTGGTTTTGTTTGTGTTTGGTGCACATGCTCAAGTGAGCTCTTTATTTAACACGGACCAGCTTCCCTCTCAGCTTTTCTCTGGGATCAATGTGCCTGTAAGGGAAGAGAAGGGAACAACTCCTCTGTGCTGGATCAGCAGCTGAAGCATCCTGTATAGAGAATGTTTGTGCTTGGATCTCACACAGCAACCATTTGGGTCACAGTAATAATTTGAGCAGAAAGTAAAGAATAATGCTGAAGCAGATATGGGATGAACCAAATGGTTTAGCCTTCCCGCAGTCTGATTGTTTAAAACAATCCCATTTCAGCATACAATAGCACACTCTGAGGAGATTTCAGTTTTCTTATATAAAGTAGCTTTATATTGTTTATAAAGTAGTTTAACAAACATTGTTTATGTTGTCAGGAGTTCTATATCAGCATGCCAAATTCAGTGAAAAATGCAGCAACTTAACATTAAATTTTAATGAAATGGGAAGTCAGTGTTATATTATGGAGAAATTCCAATCTATTTGGAATTAACATCAAACTTCCCATTAGCATCTCTAAAATTTGGCTTTGTAGAGTTACGTTTGTTTTGTTTTGTTTTCTTCAGATACCATTTAATTAAATTTTGTTCTAAGGGGATTTTCCATGGAAAAATGTGTTATAGTTAATTTAATATTAATTAAATATCTATACTTTTTCAGCAAAACTATTAGCAATACTTTGGAAAAATATAGAACTTTGAGGACTGAATAAAGGTAATAAATTGTGTTCTGAAGTTTATAATAAACTTGCTTGCAATCAACTGAAACTTTAGGTTTAATCTTCTCTGGTTGCTTAGGAAATGCGGCAGTTGCACATCTGTCTGAGATCCAGAGGCTTCAATAGGGCAGCTGATGGCTCCTTTAACACCTTTTGTGCTCCATTGTGCATATCCCCAGGTACACAGGCACCAAAGTGCTGATAGTCACATCCTGCCCTACCCCGGGGCAGGGTGACTTCACCTCCATCCAGCTGAGGGAGCAGGAGGGGTGGAAACCTCAGTCAGTTGACAGGGTCCTCAACAAAGGAGGTGCACAGAGAAGCTCAGAAGCTTCTGGACAATGCTATAAAACAGGGTCCCCACTGAAGACGTCTTTTGAGTAGTCTTCTCAGAGCAGTGGATCTGTGAACTGGAGCCCTACCCTTAGACTGAGGCACTGTCTAAAGAAACTTCCTGGGATTGAGAGCACCTCACCTCCTCATTTGTGTCAGTGGTTGTTCACTGGATATATCCTTGAATGAGTCCTTGTCTAACCAGGCAAGTGTGAACCCTCACCTAACCCAGGTGAGTGACTATTTCTTCTGGATACCGTGAAGTGAGAGGCCTCTAGTTTTGATTCTTATGAGTGAATGCATGCATTCTCCTTATTCTTATGTTGCTGTACCCCAATAATCTCCTCAACTGGTATCTGAACCTGTATTTTATGTTCTTAGAGTGCTGAATAATTGTATAAACCCTGTTTCTAGTTTATTGGCTACACTTTTCCAGCTAGAATAAAGTCTGTTTTGGAACCCGTTTTCTGCCTAAAATTGACTTTTGGGGTGCCTCCGTGACAGGTACCTAAATGTTTCCAGCTTCTGTCTTGATCTAACAGATTCAACACTGCAGATGTATTCAAGATCTTTGCATGTCTTTTCTTGGATTTGAAAAATATCCAGCATAAGGATTCCATGGACTTTTAGAGCTTAGTGCTACTAAAATAAACCGTGGTACTGGAGTTAATTATTTTCTAGGATCAAGATTTTTATCAATTCAGTGATATATTCTAATATTTGTTTCTTAAAAAAAAC
The DNA here is from genome assembly GCF_963082525.1 of Nesoenas mayeri. Taxonomy (NCBI): domain Eukaryota; kingdom Metazoa; phylum Chordata; class Aves; order Columbiformes; family Columbidae; genus Nesoenas; species Nesoenas mayeri. The sequence goes on from NC_137541.1 coordinate 162,984,970, forward strand.
AAACTATCCCCTCCAAATGCACTTTGTTAAAACCTCTCAGCATAGGCAACAGTGTAACCAGCCAAAAACCTACCTTTGAAAATCTTGGACTCAAACCTGTACTTATCAGCCTTAATTAAATCATCCTAGTTGTGAAAGGGGCTATCAGCATCCTGAGCCTTAGAATCATACATTTGTTTTAGCAATTATTATCCTGTTAGGCACATCTAGCCTGGACTTCAAACTTCACACCTATGCTTACATCTGAAGAAGTGATGTGTAATTACAGATCTAATGTCTTAATAATTATTGATTTAAGAACTTAAAAGGAACTCAAAACAGCAATATGATCTTAAAGGCAAAGTTTCATGATAGGTGATCCACTTCTGAAAATCAAAATCCAAGTGTAAAATATCAGCCATCTGAAAACTAAAACAATAAAATTATTCTCTTTATCTCTTCTGGCATACAGAACTTACCTAAAACTCAGAATATATGACTCAGTGATTTAGTTAGAAGCATAAATGTCAAGGTTTAAAGCAAGGCTAAAATAAATTGTGGCAGATGCTGTCTGTTAATCACCCCCCACCATAAAAGGTGATAGAAAGATAAGAAAGAGAGGCTTTTGCAAGTTGGAAAAGTTTTAAATTCTTTACTAATGCTACTAATAAATAGAGAAAATGATACAAAATGTACAAAACCAAACTTGAATGTCCCAGGGTAGAGCAACTTTTAACCCCTCCTCTGGTGGGCGGAGCTGGCATGGGTCCAGCAGCTGCAGGACAGGCACTAGGAAGTCCTGGGCAGGACTTTACAGCAAACTGAAACTGGATTCAGGGATGCAGGGTCTCAGGCCTAGGATCACAGGCAGAGAGGCAGGGTCCTCTTTAGATGCCAGCCATGGTCCAAGAGAGTGAGACCCTCATGATTTCCCTCTTATATAGGGTGTATGATGATTATGGGATGGAATACTCAGTTGGTCAGTTTTAGTCACCTGTCCTGTCTGCCCCTCATTGCAAATATGCCCCTTTTGTGACGGAACGTGTGAAATCTTATCAGTCTTCTTGGCTGTCATAGCAATGCGTCTAAACATGGGGCTTCTTCTGCATTCCATTGGTCATTGTTATCAGCTTTGGGGCACAGCATCCAAGAAATATGCAGGCAAAAATTCAGAAAAGTGCAGTTACTTAGAAGTACTTAGCTGAAAGGAAAATTCACTAAAAGAGAACTAGTCTTGTTTTTAACAAAACCAGGACAATAAATAACAAGGGAAATCTGTAATCATCCATTAAAATTGTTTAGCTTCTTTTTATTCAAAATTCTGAACCTGCATATGCTTTAAAAATAGCCACCTAAACTAAATGCCTCAATTCAAGTTTAGTATTACTTAACTAGAACAATCTCACATGGGTCCAACAGCTCTCTGGAAATGTTTGTCTTTTCTCATTAGCTACATATGGAATAACGTAACTATCAGCTTTTCAAATTGTCAGGATGAATCCAAGATGTAGGAGTTTGAAACTGTATTTATACACAAAACCAGAAATGTTTAACTTCTGACAGAGCTCAACTTCTAATTTTCCTCTTATGACCAGCCTCATAACTATGCATTCTTACTAGTAAGTGCCTTTATTTGGATGGTCTCATGACATCAACTTCATGCATGTGTTAAAGTCATTCCTTAGACAGAGCATGAACTACTCTTTTTCTGCATAAACTAAAGCACTGGTTATATCCAATGGCCTTTTCTGTATGTGTTCCTTTGTATCTGGTACAGTTAAGAAATACATTCCTACTAAAACCACTACAGATCTCTCTTTAAGAGGACACAGAAAATACTTAGCAATATGCTAAAATGTCAAGTAGATGTGGAACTGGAGATGCTGACACAGTGGAATCTATAGAAATATCTAAGGAAATAAATTATATTTGGCACTATACTAATTATAGGCATAGAAAATAAATCAATATGTATTAAGTGTCCTGGAAGAAGTGACTGAAAGTCAAGACCTGCTCTTTGCTGCTTAAAGTCTTCTCCATACTCTTTTTTCGCATGAAGTATTTTGAATTTCTTTCTGAATGCTTCATAGCTACAACAGAAATAAAGAGTGACATAATGCCAGAAAAGTTCACAGGCTGACGATTATGGAATAATGTAATGCAAATTTGGACTTTTAGAGATCTCTCATTCTGTAAGTGAATATGCACTCCATGAAGCTGTTTCATAAAAAGAGCAGGAGTCATCAGCAGCTGTTTTAAAAGTGAGACTCTATAACTATGATTAGTCATAATTCTTACTTGGTGTATGTGTATACTGAGAGATCAACAGAATGTTGGATCACTGGATGTCAGTATAATTTAAGAGGGAAAAGGATTTGAAATATTCAAAACACGGAAGTTCTACACTGGCACAAAAGTGTAAGTCTTGATCCCAGAGGACTTCAAAGTCAAACAAGTGCTGCTCATTTTCACGGAGATTTTCTGGAAACTAATTCTGTATTTAAGTGCCAGAGCTCCAACTAATACATTGGAGCTATGCCAGGAGAAACATAAATAAAGAGAAGAAACCAGAACTTTGAACAAGAAAAAGAGGGGTTTTTTCTCAATGAAGAACATTTTTCTTCTTTTCTAATAGTGTACAGATTTCATGATTATTTTATCCTGTTTATAATTTGTAGGACTATTCATAATAGACACAAAGTGGTTCATCCACCTTTCATTTAAATTTATAATTATATAAATAAAACATTTTTGTACCTTTGGCAATGTTTCTTTGGTTTTGGTTTTGTTTTGTGTCTTTTTTTTTTTTAATGTTTAAATATTTAAGTTCTGCAAGTGGTACAAGGAGCTGTTGAGTTGAATTAAAATCATTAATGAAACAGTTTACGTGATTAAATATTGTATAATTTCACTTATATATTTTCAAATGATTAATATAAGACTGTTACATAAAAATACATAACATTGTATTTTTATTTTGTAAACAACCTTAAACTGCAATGGATGGCATATGGCTTAATGAATAATTTTCTAGGAGTCAACAATAAGCTTAAAAGGATTTTTAAATATTTTAAGTTCTTCCTGGCAAGCACTAGTGTTACTTTAGGAGTGCTTAAATAGACTAACAAACATCAAGCAAAAGTGCTTTCAGCATCCCTAGTTTAGAATAAATGTATAGTGTGCTATATCAGAGAACCTGAAAAAATGAAAAGGAGTGGACTTCTGGACAAGGATCTTAAGGCATAACATGCTTATAACCCTGAAAATGAACATCACAATTACCTTACCTTTTTCATTGATAATAAAACATGCATTCCAAATTTGTTTTTCTTAGTCTAAATACTGGACAGCACCAAGGAAATCACCATCATGAGTGAAGGATCAATAAAAGTGTTTATTTGTTAATTAATAACTTTTTTTTTTTCTTCCTGAATAGGTTGTGTAATATTGGCAGCTGTTGTCTTCTTCTCATTTCTACTTATGATTAGTAAATAAAAGAAAAGTGTAACACATGGTGTGTTGGTCACCGATTTTCAGAGTTCCACATTTTTCCTTTTTGAAGTAGTTAAGTTTACTGGTGGAACAAGAAACCTAAAAAAGCAGTAGCTCAAATGTAATTCCCAAACGATGCTTAAAACTTGATCTAGTTTTGATGATGAAACACCACATGATGGAGAAACTAAGCATATAGGACTAAACAACCTTGCAGCTCAATTTCTGTTCTGCTACCATCTAGGTTGCACTTTGGTAATTATGTGAACATTGGTAGCATGGCCTTAGTATGAGTACACTTTTACATTTTTTACCCAAAAAACACACGGTGCATGAAAAGCCATTTTCATAATCCAAGATTAAATATTGGTTTTAATAATAAACATAAATCCATTAATAGGGAGAAATGCACAGAAGTGTAATTCAGGTGTGTTAGAATGTATGATGTGATTGAAGCTGAGGATATGTTAATTTCTTTCCTAAAAGAGAATTTTTTCCTGATTAATATTTCTCAATAAATATTATGGTCACTGCCTACTTTTATAAAGTTTTTGAAACAAATTCTTCTTGTGCATTTCAGCCAACATAAAGCCAACAGATGCATGTTTACACTGGCTTTTGACACTTTTTGAGTGAGAAGTAAGATGATATTGATATGGACTTGGGAAAGATGTCTGTGTGGCTAAAACCCTGACCTCATCGAAAAGAAAGTGGAAGAGAGCTAAGCAATAAATTTTCAGTAATATTTTGGGTTTTTTTCTGTTGAAACTGAGGTATTTATCGGTCACTACATGCCAGTAGTTTAAAACCAAATTATTTCTGGGAGTTGAATTTACATATGAGTGATGTAAAAGAAGCATAGTACAGCCAAATCATAAATAGATGCCTTCTTCTGTAAAGTATTAAATATCTTTGGAGGATTGTGAATTGCTTAATTAAAAATCATAGCTTTTAGTGTGAAATATTTCATCAGAATAAAATATACAAATCTGTATTACATAACAATTTTACAGGTCTGGTGTCAAGGATTCACTGACACATTATTTTGTCAGTCACCTAGTAAATGCCACATTTCTTAAGGGCAGGCATCCACTCTCCAAGGAGCTAGGTGTTTTTCTCCCTGTATCCCAGATGCTTTGTTACTTCTATGTGTGAAATCAGATACAGCAACTATGTAAGCGTGAGAGAGACAGTGAGAGAGGGAGACTTACGAACAAAAATATCACAAACATAGATAAAAACTTTATAAATAAAATGCTATTCCAAGAAAATACTGAAGGAGGAAATAAATTATAAGATGGCCTTCTCTGTGCCACAGCATTGTGAAATCAGCCTTGTATTTTTCCTCTTTTAGTCAGATAACACATTTGTTAACTTCTTTTAATTTTCCCTCAGTTCCCCCCAAGCCATCAGCTTGGTATGTTTGTCCCTGTGAGATTTAAAACCTGATGCACTGAGAGTGTGGAGCTTTTAATGTCATTATTACTATACTGCACAAAGAAAACATTTACTTCTGTATAACGTCTCCCATATATTCTGAAAAACTCCCTTTAATAGCCAAACTGACACCTTGTATACCTTTAAAGGTTAATAGTAGCTTTCCCTCTGCATTTCTAGTGAAAAATTAACCCCTTTATGTCATGATTTTCAGACCTCAACAGCAATATTCTCATCTTTTCAACCTTCTCAACATATTCTTCCAGTTCCTCTCTTTATCACAAAATCACAGAATCACAGAATGTTAGGAATTGGAAGGGACCTCAAAAGATCATCTAGTCCAATCCCCCTGCCACAGCAGGAACACCTAGATGAGGCTACACAGGAATGTGTCCAGGTGAGTTTTGAATGTCTCCAGAATAGGAGACTCCACAACCTCCCTGTGCAGCCTGTTCCAGTGTTCTGATACCCATAGTGAGAAGTTTCTTCTCAAATTTAAGTGAAACCTCTTGTGCTCCAGTTTGAACCCATTACCCCTTGTCCTACCATTGGTTGTCACCGAGAAGAGCCTGGCTCCATCCTCGTGACACTCACCCTTTATATATTTGTAAACATCAATAAGGTCACCCTTCAGTCTCCTCTTCTCCAAGCTAAAGAGACCCAGCTCCCTCAGCTTTTATTTACTAGTTTTTGTTCACCAAGGAAATTCTCTCATGCATACATATATATAAATACATATATATATATATATTATAAACTGACATACTCTCAAACATTAACACGAACATAAACACTTGCAATGTATGTTTATAAAGTGGGAACTAAATAACTTGGTCTCTATTCAAAGAATAGCTAGACTGCATTTTATTTTTAACATGTTTTTTGTTTTTGTTTTTAAATATTCACAGTGTTTCAGAATATGGAGTGATATAACAGACTGAAATAATAGTACTCTATATATCTCAATTTCCTTTTTTTGTTTGTTTGTTTTTTTGTTGTTGTTGTTGTTTTTGTTTTTGTTTCCTTATCTTTCTTCTTTTTTAACAACAGGGAGATTTGAGTCACTGTGAAAGAAGTTATGGTGGTGAGAGTACATGAAAGTGTTACTGAAAACCACAAGGGAACTGTGAAGCTCAAGAGCTAATAGAGAATACCGATTAAAATATAAGCTAGAGCAGAATTTAAGGTGCAAATAAGAATAGATACAGTGTATTAATCTAACATGAGATCAGTAGAATTCGACAATATAAAAGTCTTAGCAAATCTAAACTTTAAATATTATTAAATGTAAAATTTGTTAAGACAGACTTAATCCAACTAAATTCTATCACCATTAAGGAACATGAAACAAATTTCCATGAACAACTTGCCTGCAAGAACCCTTTTATGTCATCATTGCTGAATAGCCATTACAGATTCCTTAAGAACATCACTTCCAAGCCTCAAATCCTGTGGGTGTATAAACTGAAACTCACAAGTGTGAGTTTTCCTAAGATGATCATCTATTTATTGCTGTCAGCATTAGGATGAACTTAGGTTCTTCTAAAAAAATTCTGAAGTATAAATGGTGTTCCCAGCATTAATTAATAGTGACATAATCAGAAGCGTCAATACACAATAAATTGCACAGGAATCTAACAATTACAGCATTTCCCCAAGGAAGAGGTGACACAGGCACCAAACTCCTTGACATAAAACATGCATTAACCTCAATTACATCACATTCTCCACTCGTTTCTTTTGAACTATGTGTGGGGAGACAGAAAGAGGGCAGAGAAATGAGGAGTGCATTTTTCAGTTCATGTGAGCTGTGGATCTTTGGAAGCATTTTTCTTTCTGCAGTGATGGTCTGGGAATGTTCGGTAACTACCTTAGAAAAATGCATTATTTCCTCATTCGTACCCATATTAGATATTTAAGCGATTATTTTACATAAGGTCTTTAAATTGCCCCTTTTAAAACCTGGGCTTCTTTTTAACTAAAATTGCTATTAACAGCATTCATGCTATATTTTGAAAAATAGCAGTAATTTAGATTTCTGCTTACTGCAGAACAATATTTAGATTTCCTAAAGAGAAGCGTAACTTAAAAGAGTTCAGTGGCGGGTTCACTCTATTATTTGCTTCATGGGGGAAATATGCCAAACCAAACGCTGCTGACCCTCTCTCGAGGTGCCTGTATCTATTGTGGTGCAAACTTTCAGGGTTCTTCTCTCCTTGATAACCGTTTGCTCCAGAGTCTGTATTTTAGAGCTCTGAAAGCAAACTTTCAGGCGAGGCCTGATAACTGTATGCAGAGCAGACTTTCAGGAAACAAAATTCTCAGGAAAAAAAAAAAAAAAAAGACATTTTAATGGAGTAGAATAGCAGGAGGACTGGCTCAAGCTGGGTACATGCACAGAGGTCCCACCCAAGCACAAAAAACTATCGACTTTTATATGTCTATAGATCATTCATACCATGATACCATGATTCAGTCCCATAGCAATACTTCACTTTGGGGTCTTCTTGCTTCTCATTGGATCCTTTTCACTGATCTCATATGTGCATTTGTTTTGTTTAGCTGCAGACATTGTTTATAGTCCATAGCCTCGTAGGTGTTATTGTGTCTGAATAAATCCTTTTCTTCTCAGTGAAGTGCAAAACAGGTGTTATCTTGCAAGTGTTCAGTGTAGTTTGTAGTTACTTTTGGTAAATATGAGCAGAACTTTACAGCTTAAGATTTCAGCAAATCCAGTTTACTAAGTAACATGAAGCTGAGAGTATGTTAAACATCACACAACCTTAAACTTCTAGATGATTAATTATATTTAGTGTGCACTTACTTAAGCTGAATGATTGACATGAAACTTAAATTGGACTCATCCACTGGCCTGTGAGTATTGGAAACATTGCCATAAAGCCAGGTTATTTGGCAGAGAGAGCTCAAAGTGAGCTCATCTGGGCTGTCATATTTATAGAATAAAGTGGTCGCCTCATAATCAAATTGCATATAGTAGGATAAATGTGCACGAGACTCCCTGTGTCCACAATGTATTGTTGTTCAATGTACCATTGTGCTTCCTTGTGGGTTTCCTAAAAGGAGTTATTGGCCTGGCTACAGCTCAGGCCTTTACCTCTTCTGGAGCCTGAATCAAACTGCTGCTGGTTTGGCTGGAGGGGCGGGGGAATGATTAGCTACTCCCTAGTATCCATATGCACTTCTGGATGGAAGAAATTGTATAACTGTGGGTTCAAACAGAGATCACAGAGGCAATTTAGTTCCAGGATCCTCTTTGGTGACCACCTATCTGTACATTACGACTGACTTTTTTATCGACATCCCTGGTGCTCCCAACTCATACTCACTAGCAACATAGCTACAAAAATTGTCAGACCTGTAGTGTCAAGTTCACGTGGTCCTGAAGAAAAAACATAAAGTAGACAAAGTATGTTGAGGTCTTTCCTATGCTTACCTAGTACTTGAAAAGCAAGCAGTTTAGGAATCTTAGGAATTAATAATTGTTATTAGGATAACAAAACAGTTACTTATGTTTTATGTAAGATCTGAAAAAAACAATGCAAGGATATTTGCCTGGAAAAGAATAGTTCCTCTGTGAGTTTCTAGAGGTCTTAAAGCAGAGTAACACAAATATGTGTAAGAATTAAAGAGAGATATAAAACAAAAAATGGCTATGCAAATGTGATTAGAAGCACATTTAAAAAAAAAAAAAAAAACAATAACAAAACAAACAAAAAAAACCCACAACATTTTAAATAGATTTATTGATTTATTTAGAAGATTTGAAAAGGCTATAGACCTACTGTACTCAGTCAACCTGAATAATATGTCTGAAAGTGAAATATTTGAAAGAGATATTTGGTGGACAATAAAGTAACTGTGAACACAAGAGAGCATATAATGATTTGACCACTTCTCTACACATGCAAGTCCTGTTGGCAGAGTATTTATTCACTTCTAGGGAAATGTACTCAAGATAATGGACCCAGCTTTGGGAAGAGACTGGAAAGATACAATAATAAAGTCTCCAAAGACAGTCTTGCAGTTCAGTTTGGAGGAATTCTTCAGTTTACTCTTATGAGTTAGTCTTTGAAAGCTACAGGCCTGGTTTAAGATTCACCAAGAGAAAGGATGCAGTTAGAATTTCAAATTTATATTTGATGAGGGAATAAAGTTTCAGGTATTGAAACAAGATGATATGCATGAGATCAAGTGTTAGTATGGAGCTGTGGAATGGGTTATAGTTTAAAATTTTCAGGATGCTTTTCTTGTAGGCCCCCACTTAAAAAAAGAAAATACAAGTTCAAGAAGTGCTTTGGAGCAGCAGTCAAACTTGTTATGATCTTAGGGAGCTTATGGAAGAGATGTAAGAATTTCAAATACAGAGTTTGTTCAGTCTAAAGTGGTATGACTTGGTATGCAATACAGATATGAAGCTCAGTCTGAAGACTGAGGGTGTTGAAAAGTTAAGTGGATATTGATTTAATGTATATGTCATACTTGGACAAAGTACACATAAGAACTACACACAAGCCCTAGATCTTTTCAGTGACATTACTTCAAACAAATACTGTCAAAAAAAAAGCCTATGCCAAGATCTTATTATCACCTTTATTTATTCCGGATTCCCTCACTCACCACAAGGTACCTGATATGGTCCATGCAATACAAGGTGCAGCCAGCTGCAGATGTTATTGAAGCTTAGTAGTGTGGACTTACTTAATTTCAGCAAGAAAATTCCTTGGTCATTCATTTTTTTACTTTGACAGAATAAATCATATTCAGTGTATTTTTTTGTACCTCCACACTGTTCATTCGCTCAGTGTTATTTAATTCTTGTGTAGGCATTGCCACACAAAAGTGAATAACTCTCATCAAATGTAATAGTACTGCTTCTACATTTATAGTACCATAAAGTGTTACAGCTACTTAGTTTTGATATATGTTCTCAGACAACCCTGCAGACTTTTATATGTTAAAAAGATTGCATGTCTAGTAAAACTAAGACTTAGTGAATATAAAAATGCCATCCAGTCCTATAAACCAAGTTTGCCATTTGCAGTAAATTTTGCAGATGCTTCTTATAAAATTACTTATAAAAACCTTCTCTGTATTGCATGTTTTTCTCAGGTTTTAAGGAAGAAAGAAAGTAAAAACAAACACTCCTTCTACATTTCAAATTCTGATTATGAAAGAAAAATGCAACTAGCAAGCCTCCAAATCTCCTTATGAGCTATGCAAAATTTTTATCTTTTCTGCTGAACTTACTGAATGAGATACACTACTACAAGTATTTCAGTTGTTATTCTTGCAGTTATTTCAACTGAGTATAATGGTGAGCATGATCAAATTTACGTCTTATTTCTCATGTAATTCAAAGTACAGATTAAAAACCTTTCACAATAAACTTCACAAAAACTAGACTAACAAAAAGATCAACATCTTAGTTCAATATGTATATGCTGAACTCTTAGGTATCAGAGTATATGATTTCATGGGATGGGTAGGTGGGGTTCTTGTACGCTTCTGAGTCACAGAGCTCTTATTTTGTTGGTGGATAAAAAGCAGTGCTAAAACAGAACCTTTACAGTCACACAAGTAGTCAAGGATAAGGTATAATTAGTGGGAGAGGTTACTAAAGAACTATAAATATTCCCTGTGTCACATACATTTTTGGCTCTTCCCAGTATGACAGCCTGTATGCAGCCAGGTGTATAGCTGTTAATATCATAACTGGCTGATGCTACATTAACTTTTCGCTTCCAGTGAAAATGAAGACCAGAAAAACCTCCTCCAGTAAGCACTTCCTACTGTGCTAACCAGCTTCCCCTTAGCTCTTTTAAATCACAAGCAATCACATCATAACTGCTTTTGATTTTAATTGTGTAGGAGGAACTACACATTCCGATAATGGTCAATAGAAAGAAAAAAGGTAGATAAAGGAGAAAAAGGAAATTACATTAAAATGTGACGAGAACAGATACGTTTAGTTCAGAAAATACAGAGCTTTTGTGGGATTTTCTTGATTTAAGTTGTCTACATTCCAATTTAAAATGGCTTTTATCAAACTCACATTCCATGTTTTATTTTTGTGAGCCAATTATAATTTACTTATACTTAAATCTTTCTAAAATGTTAAGGGATAAAGTGAAGGAAATGAGTTTATTTTAAAAATCAGTGAAAAATTTAAATTATTGGTTTGACATTTAATAACTTCTAATTTTGTACTCTGTGGGAAAAAAAAAAATCAGACCACGCAAAAAAAAAAAGTAAAAGGCAGACAATTACATCTTCAAAAGAATAAATTATGCAAAGAAAGATGCTAAGGCAGAAGAGAAAATGATAATTTCTTTATTTAACATACTAAAAATTGTACTTGGACCTTATAATAAACACTGTATTTTAGGAAAATGTTCTATACTGATAATGACAAATTTTATTTATTTTCTTAATATGTCACTCATGTCAAACTAAAGTTCTGACGTTCAAGGAAAGCTGAATATTATTTCCTAAATGTGTTTCACAGCTACATAGACATGATAGAAATCAGTGAGAAAATCAACAACCTGCATTCTTGAAACAAATAACATATTATAGCAGAATGATGTTTAGAGCAGCACTACTTAGAGACACTATATTTATATAACACATACATACACTGGAGACCATGGAGTTTTACCTGTTATCAGCTATGTCTTAATTTAAATTCTTCTAGCTCTACAAAAAGACAGTGAGAAGATATAAACTTAGATGAGACACAACAGCACTGAAGGAAGAAGACCTACCAGAACAGAGAAAAAAACAAACAAACAAAAAACCAAACAAAACTGCTTTGAAAAGGCAACTATTTGAAACTGTGTGAAGGGAGGAAAAACAGAGCATGAAAAAATGTTCAAAGTGGGAAACTGAGAAGTAGATTAGAACCACTATACAAATTTGTGGCTGCTTTAGCAGAAGAAATAGGATAAGAAATAGAAATATGTTAGGGGCAAAAGTGAAGTGTGGGAGATCTAGAGTGATGGGGATGTTGGCATGTAGGAAAAGGAAACCTTAATTTGCTGCTGGAAAGGGAGAAGGATTAGGGGTAGAAAGTAGCTGACTGAGATAAAAAGGAGAGAGAGGAGGAGGAAATTTAGCTATGAAATTTAGACAGCTTGGAGAAGTAGGAAGTAAGGTGTGAAGAGTAAGGAGAAGTGATGCTTGCATTTGCTCCTACAGTTGCAGATGTTGAGTGATAACCTCCCATGATATAGTCTTAGTTTTAACAGCAAAAACTATATGAGAAAAGGATAGAGATTTTTAGTGGAATTACAGAAAAACAAGGCATATGATTCTATTGGCTCCACCACTTTTTTTTTTTTTTTTTTTTCTTTTTTTTTGTTAGACAGAGAAATTACGACTATGGTTATACAGTCAATTCTTATGACTGTATCACTTAATATGCTGCTATGCTGCTTCATGAATTCTTTTGTTAAACAGTATTCATGTGATTGTCTCCAAGACAATAACCTTTAGAATTCTTACGTAAATACAGCTAAATCTGGAAATCATTACTCACAGTAGGTCAAGACAAAAATGGGCTTAGATTTTGAAAGGACCTTAACAGTCACAAGAGCTGAGAGTTAAAAAAGAATGTAAACTAGAATTAGATGCCAAAGATTCTAAACTAAGAACTACTTACAAAACCTGGTCAGAAGCCATACAGTGGAAGTTCTGACGTTGCATCTTCCTTAAGAATGTGATGCTAGGCCAAATTAGACATTACATCATTAATTCTCTTGCAAGTATTATAAACGGTAAAGTTCCACAAGACATCTGCTACCTGAGTAGCAATTTTGACAATGTTCCTATTAATGGCCAGAAACTTGACTTGCCTGTAACAGGATGGAAGTTCTCTCAAGGTTTATTATGGCCTGAAGTCCTTGATTACCTTAATTTTGGACCTTCAGTGTTAGTTTTATTTTCTGAAAGTCTCTAGCTTTATCCTAAGAATAGCTTGACTGCTGTTCCTATGTGATCATCTGGAAGGTGTGAAATAAACTGTGAAATTTTATTAATCAGAAAGAAGTGCAGCAGACTGAAAGACTGTAAACAATAGTCTTTTCTGCGAAATAGAGATGTAAGAGATGTGTGGAGATTATGCTTGCTCTTTATGTAGCAAGCAGGATAAAAATATTCTGCCAATGTTGGAAATCAAAGGGAAAAAGCACATAATGATATCAGAACTTTTGATTTTGTTTTGTTTTTTGTTGCTTTGACATCTTTATTTCTTCTGTGGGCCACACAATGTTCTGCAAAAGTGTCTCATATAGCTTACATAAGTTTAAGCAAGGTTTAAGACTAGCAAGAATTAAATGATATGGACTTCAAACCAGTGATGTATGTCTCTCTTTTTTCCATCCCATCTGTGCTACTGATATTTATCTAGATGGAATCTAAGAACATAAAGGGATTGAAAGGAACAATCTTAAAGTTGTTGTAAATAGCAGCCCAGATTTCAGAGAGAATATTTAATTCAAAGCCATTCCTCCGTCCAAAATGTGGTCCTACTTATTGTTGTGCATTATGATTTAGACAGAAGAGAGAATATGAAAATCTGGCTGGTGGAATGTACTAAACAGTTTTGAGTATAATCTATTTGAATTAAGTCTATGTGGCCAAAATGCAATGGACATCTGTTTAATACAGTTTTCCCATGGGGGAAAAAAAATACAAACCAAAACAAACTAGGAAAATTCTGTACTCCTGTTTGGAAAAGGGTAAAATTCAGCTATTTTGTAGGCCATCTGTTAGATGAATTGGCTGTATAATCATAGTCTTAATTTCTCTGTCTAAAACAAAAAAAAAAAAGTGGTGGATCCAATAGAATTATACACCTCTATATTGGTCAATAGTGTCAGACTGTAACAGAGTTTGAGCCATGAAGAATTGTGTTGTGTTGATTTGACTGAAAATGAGTAAATTTTCTTTATGCAGTTAGAAACCTTTCTTTTTCATAGCTAGCATGGTCATTATTTGGACTTAGTTTGGGAACAACAGATAACATCCCAGAACAGAGTTAATGTTTTTAACTGCTCTGACCTGAAAGCCAAGGACATTCTGAGCTCTCTGCCCACAGGTGTGAGGGTGGGGCATAGGTGGGACAGACCTTGACTGACATCCAGACTGATCAATAAGAGTATTCCATCCCATTACTGTCATGCTTCATATTTAAAGAGGGTTGGGATCTTCTGGTCTCTCTCTCTGGCTTCTTCACTTTCTTCGCTATTTTTGTCGGAGCCAGGGGAGTTCTGTTTGGGACTTTCACTAGTTCAGCCTTTTGCCATCCTGCCATTTTGCAGGCCTCTGGGCCTTTCTCCTTTTTTCTTCTTTTCTCTTTCCAGGATCAGCTTTGGGACCAGATGCTGTTTCCTGGTACTGGCTGCTTGTTGCAGACAGAGTTCGCAAGGCATTGCCTTGAATATCTTTTATTTTATATTCTGTTTTTCTGTCTATATTTACTAGTAGTGTATTAGTATTTTGTTATTTTATTAAACTGTGTTTATCTCAATACAAGTTTCTCTCTTCCCTTTCAGTTCTCTCCCATATTTGGAGGTGGGTGGGGAGGAGTGAGAGAGTGGCTATTGTGGTTGTGTTGCTAGTTCAAGTTAAACCACGACATGTGCTTAGACATAAACAACCCAGTTACCACAATGATTAGACTTGCTCATTACTGACCTCCTACATTTTATCTCAACATGTTTGTGGAGTATTGATCAGTTTGCAGCAAGTTCATGGAATATTTGCTATTAATCTGTGAAAACCTATCTGGTCCAGTGGTGATGCTGTCTTCATTGCATACAGATGACATCAGGATATCACTAAAATTGTTCTTCAGCTTGTTTTGCCATGTAAACAGCCACTGCAGTTGCTATACCTGTGTCATGTGAATGACAGAGGAAGACACATGAAACAATAAATATTTTGTAATGTTCTTTACTGTACTAGCAAAAAAGAAAGGTCTTATGGGTGATGAACACAAATCTAATTATTTCAAAAGAAAGTGAAAGATTAAGTGCTTTCCTTGGAGTAAGGGTCTAGGATTTAGGGTATGCAGTAAATAAGATGCAAGAGGCCCAGACTGGATACTTAGACCACAAAAAGAGCTCTGAATCCCTGTTTATGCAGTATACCTTACTATTCTAGCTAGCAGAGAACAAGTTAATTGGCAAGAAGAGATTATCACTTTTATTTACCTTTTTCACTTCCAGTAAATGTCAATTGGACTCTCATATCAATTAATAAAAATTAATCACTTGGGAAAAGGAAGCACCTGGCTAGTCACTTTTTTTTTTCCTTCATGATTTTTTACATATAATGTGTAGGACCACTGACCAGATTAAAATCATTTTAGTTCTTAATGCTAAAATCTACATATCAAGAGCTGTGAGGAAAATTGTCAGTATCTTGCTTTAGCTCTTGTATATTCATTCCATTATTTTCATTCATTTGTCTTGAAGTCATTAAAGAATATTTAAATTCACAAGACAAAAAAAAAAACAAAACCAATGATAGAAAGAATATTTGTTTGTAACAAGATTTATTTTGAAGTGGAAGAGAGCCTAGAAATAGCTTTTTTAATTTTCTCATAAACCAGCTAAGCAGCAGGAAAATCAAGGACAACTCAGTGTCTGTATACTATTTTAATAACACAGTGTTTCAATATCAAGTACAATAACTCATATATGGAAAGTTAATATATAAAATACACTAGTCACTGACTGAAAGGAAGAAAAAGTTCAGCAATATAGAAGACAAAAGACATAGCATAGGTTAAAAAAAAAAAAAAAGAAATCATCAATATCATTTGGCAGGACACAGGGCATCATTTATATCAAAATACTATGAAGGAATTATTTAAAAATTTCCTCAGGTGAAGATAGCATCTGTGGCAGTGTTTATTTCTGTTCTTGACATTTAAGCTTCCAAGCAGTACTTAAAGATATTTCTGTTAGTTTTGTTGAAATTGTCTAAGAAATCTTGACTTAGCTTCTCCTTAAACAGGTCATTCAAACAATGTGGCTAAGTAAGCAAAATGTCCTAAGTGTTATGTTGACTTTGAAAGCCTTGGCTTCAGTGTCAGATTAGCTAAAGCAGCTGATACAGTCAGGACATTTTAACTGCAGCAATGCCTCCATTAGGAAATAATTTAATGGTATTTGTTTTCATGGAAATTAATTACTTGTCTTTAGCTTGGACATTTATGAAAGCATTTCTATTTGATTTAAAATATAGGTTTAGATGCCAGTTACTCTTCAGAGAGTGTATCGATTAGTACTAGTTCTGTCTGCTTGAAAAGACCTATGTAGACTTTGTGACCAGTCTTCAGACATTGTTTGCATTATATATGGACTTCATACTGATGCCTAAATGAACATCTAAGTAGAGAGCAGTGACATAACTTCAATGACAATACAACAAAATTTTTACAGAAATTCCATTATTTTACTTTGTAATACTTAATTAAATGCTTCCAAAATACTTTCAACCAGTATTTAAAAAGATCTTTACCTAAATTATAACCCCTAATTAATTTTAATATTTCTGCAACCCCAGAATATAATCTCTACTACCATCCATTCCAACATGAAATATCTTCAACCATGCCAGAGTACAGCAAAGAGTGAGACAGGCAAATGGTAGTATTTCAGCATTTACTGCGTTACAAGGGAACAAAATTTAAATACAGTATTTTTAAGTCTAAAGTGCAATTCAGTTTGAGAGATGGCAAGCCCCAACAGCCCAAATCTGATGTACATACCAAATGATACATAAACCCTCTGCAGAATCTTTCCAGAAAAAAAAAAGTTATTACAGGACATATGCCAAATCAAAGCCTCTCCAAAACACACTCCTTTATAGCACGCAGTAGTTAAGTATTTTGCCAAAACGTATGTACCCTGGCCTCAGTTTCCCTTTA
This sequence comes from Nesoenas mayeri, assembly GCF_963082525.1. Taxonomy (NCBI): domain Eukaryota; kingdom Metazoa; phylum Chordata; class Aves; order Columbiformes; family Columbidae; genus Nesoenas; species Nesoenas mayeri. The sequence continues at coordinate 163,001,837 of NC_137541.1, forward strand.
AGTACTGAGATGTTAGAGTTGTAAACCTTCCAATTGAGTTCTGTAAAAGGAGAAAATTATTACAACACAGACCTTCACCTGAAGTGTGACATAGTTAGGTTCCATGGTTTCTTCAGCAGTTTAGTATGGAAAATACTTCAACATTCATGGGTGTAAAACTGCTACCTTTTTATTGGGTGTAAGTAACAAGGTTTTGGTAGCAAGTTGGGGTGCTGCAGTGATGGCCTCTCTGAGGAGAGGTTAAAAGTTGTTGCCTCATGCTGGACACAGCTGGTTCCAGCTGGCTCCACTGGAACCATCGCAAAGTAGAGCTGAGCTACTTAGACATGATTGTGGCTCCTCTGTGGTTTAAGAAAAGTGTGGTAAACACTGGGACAAAGGAACAACAAGGCCAAGAGCCATGAGAGGTGATCCATGGCAGAGTGGGTAACACCTCTGAAGGGACTGTAACTCATGGAGGACCAATGCTGGAACGAACACAATTGGTAAGAAGGAAGGATTAGCAGAAGAAATTAGCAACAGAAATAAACTGCTATGCCCTGATCCTAACCTCTTCTGACACCTGTTGCCTTAACAAAGGTACTGAGGGTAACCAGAGATGATAACAAGTGGAGACCAGGAATCTGGGAGGAGAGGTGTCTGGAGTGAAGCTGAACCTGAAAGAGAGAGAGCAAAGGTGTTTTTGAGAGCAAAGGTGTTTTTCCCAGGCATTTAGATGTTTGTCTTGTCTGTTTGATAGTACCAAAATCAGTATTTAAATATTTCAAATGAAGTTAAATTCCACAAGTTGAGTCTGGTTTGCTTGTGACAGTAATTGGTAAGTGATTTATTTTGATTCATTAGTATTCTCACTACCTTATATTCTCCTCTATCCTTCTCTGGGGAGAGAGTAGTGAAAGAGCAGCTGGGTGGGTGTTTGGCTGTTGGCAGATGTCAACTCACCACATCCATGCACATCGTAAAGTTCAGTATGCTAATAACTAAAGGTCATAGATTTTACTTCTACATCAGTCAAAGTTTTAACATTTCCTATAATGAATGCTATAATTATTCTCACATTTTTCTCCCTTTCCTCACTTAACCTCTGATTTAATGCCAAGTGAAACTGTTTTCCCAAATAGGAATGTTAAATCCCTGTACTCATTGATTTCCTTGGTGAAGCTGGAAGCTGCGGTGTTAAAAACCATTCCCTGCATCTATGAACAGAAAACTAAAACCTGGGAAATTACATTAGGAAAAAGGGACATTGCATTGGGAAAGGTTATTGAAATGAATGTCTAATTCAAAGCAAGTATTCAGAACTATGAATCAGCGACACACATACATCCTAAGCCAAAGATCTAAAACCTGAAGGAAGGGAGGCCTTGGGATAAAGGCTTTTTCTCATAATTTTCTACTTTCTGATTTTGAGGAGTCTGTGTTTAAACACCTGAAAACATCAGGTATTTAACTTCAGGCTATGTTTTTCAAAAGAAGAAAAATGTTAACAATTACATTACAACTCCATGTTCTTTTGTAAACACACCCGTTGAAGGCTGAGTAACATTTCATGTGACGTTTATGCCAAAGTCAAAAGTTGCAACCCAGTTTTCCAAGGCTCAATCTAGAGCATTAGTCACAGACCCTTGCCTCAAATGATTTTATTGTTCTGTATGTGTGTATGACTGTAACTTCATATTTTATAGAAACCTACTGCTCATTGAGGAAGCCAGTGTGAAAAGTGAAAAGGCATTGCTGTGCCCATATCATTCCTGCCCATGAGACACATAAAATAGTGAAATCCTAATACGGATAAGGTAATACTAAGATTTTGCCATTGAGTTCAGAGAGATTATTATTTCAACAGTGGTATTTTTCATAAAGATATTTTAATCTGTAGCCTGGTTTGTCTATTTTGTATAATATAAACTGCATGTCAGTGTGACAGTGTGACTTGTGTTACCTCAGGGGTCAGTACTGGGGCCAGTATTATTCAATATATTCATTAACGACTTAGACGAGGGAATAGAGTGTACTATCAGCAAGTTTGCTGATGACACTAAGCTGGGAGGAGTGGCTGACACGCCAGAAGGCTGTGCTGCCATCCAGCGAGACCTAGACAGGCTGGAGAGTTGGGCGGGGAATAACCTAATGAAATTTAACAAGGAAAAGTGTAGAGTCCTGCATCTGGGCAGGAACAACCCCAGGTTCCAGTATCGGTTGGGAAATTACATATTAGAGAGCAGTGTAGGGGAAAGGGACCTGGGGATCCTGGTGGACAACAGGATGACCATGAGCCAGCACTGTGCCCTTGTGGCCAGGAAGGCCAATGGCATCCTGGGATGTATTAGAAGGGGGGTGGTTAGTAGATCAAGAGAGGTCCTCCTTCCCCTCTACTCTGCCCTGATGAGACCACATCTGGAATATTGTGTCCAGTTCTGGGCCCCTCAGTTCAAGAAGGACAAGGAACTGCTGGAGAGGGTCCAGCGTAGGGCAACCAAGATGATTAAGGGAGTGGAGCACCTCCCTTATGAGGAAAGGCTGAGGGAGCTTGGTCTCTTTAGTTTGGAGAAGAGGAGACTGAGGGGTGACCTTATTAATGTTTATAAATATATAAAGGGTGAGTGCCATGAGGATGGAACCAGGCTCTTCTCGTTGGCAAACAATGATAGGACAAGGGGCAATGGGATCAAGCTGGAACACAAGAGGTTCCACTTAAATTTGAGAAAAAACTTCTTCTCAGTAAGGGTGACAGAACACTGGAACAGGCTGCCCAGGGAGGTTGTGGAGTCTCCTCTGGAGACATTCAAGACCCACCTGGACAAGTTCCTGTGCAACCTCACTTAGGCATTCCTGCTCCAGCAGGGGGATTGGACTAGATGATCTTTTGAGGTCCCTTCCAATCCAGAACATACTGTGATACTGTGATACTGTGATCTGAAGTCAGATATTCTTTATGAATGGAAAACAAAAATTAAACTACAGTCCATAAAACATTAAAAAAAAATGCTTGTCTCATTTATTCTTTTTCCATCAGGAAGGAACATAGTTATCTTCAATCTGGGAATAACCTACATAGACATATATAATATATTTTCATATATAATATATTGGAGAAGACAGAATATAGGAAGATGTTATTAAATCTTCCAAACTTCCTCTTAGAGGATTATTTCCTATAATCAGTATCTTTTTAATAGGTACCACTCCCAGTCCAATCCCTTCAAGTCCCAAGGGTCCTTTCACTATTATTTTTTGTTATTTATAAAGAGTAAAGGCTGTAATCAGAGAGTGAAAACAATATTATGTGAAAAGTGACCATTTAAATAGTCTCAACAGCAAACCATTAACATTAAATACTTCAAGGGACTAGTCACAGACTACACAGACTAGACATTATTTTCCCAAATGAGTTCTTAAAGAACTGCAAATAGATTTAAAATTCAAAGAATTATTTCCTGTCCTTCAGTATTAACCTTTCTAACCCCAATGCAGTCTCCTGTGTTTCAAGACATCATTTACATTTGTAGACCATACACCAGAAAAAAAAAAAAAAAAAAAAAAGAAAAATAGTCTCTGGTAACTTAACATAAGACAATTTCAAGATCTGAATCATTCATGTCACAGTACTAAAGAATAAAGAAAAAGTCCTTTTCACACACATTGTATGTATTTTTTTTTTCTAAGGCAAGTTAAACACCATCTGCCTGCTAATGCCTGCTGCTTGGTGAGAGAATGGTGTGGTGATTAATACACTGAAGTTAGAAACAGTCAATTTTCTTAAAGGTCTGAGTTCAAGTCAAGAACATATGTTAAGCAATTTTTCTTTTCAATTCTTAGCTTAGGGTTTGAAAAACAGAAGTATATTTTTTTTCTGTACAGAATTGTTTCCTTTTGTCTGGTTTTGACTAGAATTTTTTCTTTAGAACTGAAAAAAAAAAAAAAAATCTGTTGAACCTTGTATAATCACAAGGAAAAATTCTGCTTTCACAGAGAAAGCCAGGACATCCACATCCCTGCCCAGCCTGGGCAGTACCTCTTCCTTGTGGGACACCGGGAACAGTTGGCACCCAGCAGTGGGCTGGCAGAGTGGGGGCAGCACACAGAGACCCTACCATTTGTGTCTGGATAATCTAAAATGTACCAGTGTTTGGCTAATTCAAGATATATCCACATTCAGAGAATGTGAGGTCATGCCATGCGATGGACATGTAATCATGAAGTTGCTATACTTGACCTCATAATCATCCAATACTACACATGGGGAGACTCAAGCAAAAATCACACGCACACAGAGTTCTTTAAAAGACTATTTAACTCAATTAGCTACTAAGAGGTAATACATTACATATAATTCTCAGCTGCAGGAGCAAAGCGTGATTAATGGCAAATTGAAAGGCAGGGCTCTGTCTACTGGAGACAAGGGAGAACCTGCTGCTGGTAAGTAGTGGTTCTGATTTGGTGGGGTATTTGTAGCTGGGGAAACAATGCTGAATCAGTTCCTTTCTGTTCTTTTGTTTCCATTATTGTAGGGAACAATCTTGTTACTGTCTATGTATATTTCCCATGTACAGGACATTTTACATATGTTTGATTCATGTTCTCTGTGCTACCTATTAGTGGTCCTACTCAGATCTCATGGTTACTTTTCCTAACTGACTAGTAACTAACCAATTATGATTTGTGTTTCTAGTCTGGAGGACCTTGATGTCATCCTGTGCTTGTGCTTCCAGGAGTTTCTGTGACAGTATCCACTGACAAAAAACTCCTGGCCAGTTTTCAAAAGTAAAAACAAAGACTTATTGAAATTATTCCTACTACCTCACTTCTACAATTTTTCCCTATTTACCTGCAGAAAGATTTGGACTATAAAGCGAAGCAACAAATAATGAACTAAAGAATTATGTACTTTTCTCATTATATTTTCCTTTTTCCTCCCCTTTAAGTAAATTCAGCATCATCCAAGGTTGCTTTGGAAACTGATATGTTCCTACAATGGTTAATGTACAAACCAGTTTCAGCTAGCCATGGAGGAAAATAACTAATTACTCTATCAGTACTTTTCAACTGACGTGAGGTCAGTGACATTAAATTTAATCTCTGAGTTACTACTGTAGGTCAGTAGAATGTTTAATTTTATTAATGTTTGCCATTGTTTACTGCTCTGTATTGACTAGCTTGTGCAATATTAATTTGTGCACAACAAGCGTATTAACTTGTACACAAATACATTTACAGAAATCTTTTTTGCAGAAGATACTACTTCTGAAGCTTAATATAATGATATTATTGAACAAATGGGGAAAATAAGTAATAAAATTTATCTGGGAGGTAGATGTGAAGTGTCTATACAGAAAAGTGTGATATCTAACATAAATCTAAGGAAAAAAATTCTCTCTTCCTCTACCAGAAAATCAATTGTAAAGAGGCATTTCACTTTAAGATTAAAGAGCTAAGAATGTTTGGTCTTCTGTATTATTCATATCTTATGATGGCAAATTATGTAAGATGTCTTCACACATGCACATTTAAAATGTGTAAGTATATATGTGTAGTTCTACTGGGTTGATAAATTATCCATCCTTGAAAGAAGCATACCACATCCTACATGAGCTTGGAGAATGTAATTCTCTCTTCAAATAGAGCAACAACAAAGAAAGAATAAATTGCAGAACACAGCTCCGTCTAGAATAAGAAAGCAGTAATTGATTGCTCTGTTGCCAGAGATGGCTTGATTTCTTTCTGCTAATAAACCACTGTGGATAATACTGAAGTGTCAAGGGTCATTTTCACAATTTACAAATCCCTCTTCATCTGTTACTAATGTTTTCACCAAGACCTTGATGTGAAATTAATTCTCATTATGTCATCATCATTTAATAATTCCTTAAACATAGGAGATAGATTTTTGCCCCTACACAAATAGCAATCACAGATCTTATACGATACTTCAGTGTTGAGTTGGACAAAGATCTTAAATCATGTGCAACTGACAAACTGGAATAGATCTACATGACAGCACATAAGCAAATATGTCTCAAACATATGGAAGGAAAAACAAGATTCAAGTAACTGATTTAATTGGACAAAAATTATTCTAAGAATAACAGTCCTTGGGATTATCTTAGCAATAACTCATTACTGAAGACATCCTTTCCCTTTGTATTGACTGCTACCTAATAAGAAATTATTGTACTGCCTTTGTCTGTACTCCTGGTCCCATGTGGAGCCATATGACTTCTTGTGCCACTCTCAAACGCAGTCTCCTAGTGTCATGTGCCTGACTGGTGCTGTGTCTGGAAGTGCCCTTTCTTCATGAACTATGACCCCGATGTGTTGGATTGTTCTCTTCTATTATGTAACCTAATTTTAGGGCCCATCCTGTAACTGAGCACAGTTGGCCTCAGATTTTAAAGGCCTTATTGCCCCACATCACAAATGTCACCTATGGATGTTGAATTCAGGTCCTGATTACAGGCACCTAAATGTAGGTAACTAAATGCATGCAAATACATGGGAACTTGGTATCGAAGTTCTATGTGAGCTGGTTATCTGCATTTCTACTAGCCATTTAAGTCTGTTCCAGTAAGCATGGTTTGGGCCTAGCTGCCAATAGTGTTAGTATACAGATATCAGCTAATCCTATAGAATAAAGTAGTTCATTAGAAGAACTAAAAATGTTATATACTATTATATATATAAATTATATAAATAAACTTTTTTTTTAGGTATATATAAATAGAAGATAGGATGGAGCAAAGAAGACATAGCCAGACTCTTCCTAGTGAAAGGACCAGAGGGAACAAATTGAAACACAGGACATTCTACTTAAACAAGAAAAAATGTTTCCACTGTAGCCATTGTAAAACACTTCAATATGTCGCGCAGAGGGTTTGTGGAGTCTCCATGTTTGGATGGTGTCTGCTTGTCTTAGTGCATCCCTGAGCAACCTGCTTTAACTGACTCTGCTTTGAGCAGGGGGACTGGACTAGACTATATCCAGGGTACTGTGTCCACATCTGGGCTCCTCAGTACAAGAGACATGGACATGTTGGAGAGTGAAGGGTCACAAAGTCCTTGAGGGACTGGGACATCTCACATGTTGAGAGGCTGAGAGACATGGGACTGTTCAGCCTAGAAGAGATAAGACTTAGGGGAGATCTCGTCAATGTGTATAAATACCTGAAGGGAAGGTGCATGAAGGTGCAGCCAGGCTCTTTCAAGTGGTGCCCAGTGACAGGACCAGAGGCAATTGTCTCACACTGAAACAAAACAGATTCCCTCTAATATCAAGAAACGCTTTTTCACTGTGAGGGTAACTGAGCACTGTCACAGGTTGTCCAGAGACATTGTAGGGTCTACCACCTTAGAGATATTCAAAAGCTGTCTGGACATAGTTCTGGGCAACCTACTTTACATGGTCTTGCCTGAGAAGCGAGCTTGGAAGCTTTGACCTCCGGAGGTTCCTTCCAACCTCACCCATTCCATGATTCTCCTCTAGAAATACTTAAATTTAGATGTCTACAATCTATATTAAAATCTCACTTTGTTTTTCTGCCACTAGCCAGTGCTAACAACTTCTTTAGCTGCTTATGTTTCACACTAATATTGTCTCATACTAATTAACATTTATTTTTGTTATATTGGCTAAAATTATACTGACTCTTCAGAGAATATGCATCTACTGGAAAGCTTAAGGACAAGATATTGAGTTTTATCAGTTATTAATTTTTCCTGCTCATGTGTAAACACAGGTACCTTGGGTGAGATTCATTTCCAAAAAGATACACACCTAGTGACACTTGTGATACCGTAGGGTGTCTAAGATGCATGCATTAGGCTTATAGCTATACAAAAGCATTTGTAGTTAAATCCTTATTCAAGTAGGAGTGTTGTTGCAATACTATGTGTTTGTTGACAATACTAGGAACTGAAATTTCCATTTGTAAATTAATCTCTTAAAAAAATAGTGACATGGCATGGCATTGAAATAGGCTATATTGTTTTGATTGTACAAATTCCTAACTCTCTTACCTTTTACAGTATGATAGCAAGATTTCTTTTTCTTACTTTTTGAGATTAAAATCATAACATTTTTATTTATTTTCTATACTATACACTTTAAAATGTAATCAAACTACACATTTGCTAAACCTTTATTAATTCAGGCTATTATTGCAGTAGCCAGAATACTAGAGATTGTAATATCTATTCTACTGTAGCTCAGTTGTGGTCCCAGTGGGACAGAGCACATTTACCCATAACATTAATAACTACATGAATGTTATACAAGGACAAAAATAATATAAACACTTATTTTTTCTTAAACAATATTTTCTTCCTCCTATTTCATAATGAAAATCATTGTTGCTAATGTATTTTGGTTCAAGCTACCTATTAGATTCCACCAACTACAAAATCTGACTAAAGTTTTAGTATGACAAGAGATGACTCTATCCCTCTGCTGTAGAAGTGCTAGTGGGGATTACAAATTACATTTGCCTCCTTGACTTGATGTCATTATCTCAAGGAGTCACCGGATGGGAAGGAGCTTAAGAGCTGTGCTTTGTTTCCCTGGATTGAATGATACCAAGTCAGCTGGTGAAAAACCCAAGATTAGAGTCTCCAGGGGACTTGCACTATCATTAATTTTGGTTCATCATACAACATTTTTGTCATCCTTTTCAGGAAATACTTTCAGGGAAGAACTGTGGCAAATACACATACATGTGTACATGTGTACACATACACACAAAAACAGAATTGTCTAACAATTTGTCTCACTTTCATCTGATCTTATAAATGGGACATATCTATGTTTAAGGAAGTAGACATTTGTCCCTACACAGGCTTTCTCATTAGCTCATTTTTATTCACACTATGCCAGCTGTGAATTTGAGTAACTAGGAGGTGATACTGGTAATGCTCCCAGCACAAAAATCCGTGTACTGTGAAGTCAATAATCTTGTGTTTCATCTTAAAACAACCTTTATTTTAATCAAAAGTGTATCTGTATAGCCCATAGTGTTGATTCTAATTCATTATGCATTAGTCCCAGTGTCCAGAGGGAGAAAAGTTCTCCTGTTGTAGGTATGTGTAGCTACTGACCTGACTTTCCTTTACTCACACATAACAATTACCTGCTGTATATTTGAATTCCTCCTCCCCATTCCCCACCTTTCCCGTCTTCCCTGCCCTGCAAAGAAAAACAACAGTGTTTAATCTAAAATCTTTTTATGGACATAAGAGTATATGATATACATATGGAGTCAAATATTTATGGTTAACTTAATTAAAAATCTCAGCAATAGAATTGAAATAGAATAATGACCATTAATCTAGTTACAATAATATTAACACAATTCAAATTCAGAAATGTCTCATTAATAATCTATTAATTTATTACACTAGAAAACTAACTAATGCTAACCCATCTTCTCCGGTGTTATGCACCCCTACTTGTGTCGCTGAGTCCCCCAAACTGTGAAAATTGTCTCCCTCAGCCTCATGGTGGTGGGTGTTGTAGCGAGGGCCAGTGTCCTTGGTAGTCTCAAGGTGCCCCTGCCTTGCCCTATGACACAAAGGTCTGTTGTTTGTCACACAGGCAGGATAGGGGACTGTAGTAGTGATCTGCAACAGAGGTCCTTGAGCTCTGTTGTGTTTTCTCATCTTATAGTCTGTAACTGCTTCTGGTAGCTAGACCAGAACAATAGCTCCTTCTTAGTATTTGACAAATTTGTTTGGTAGATGTAACATGGAATCATTCAATTTTTACTCATAGTTAAAAGCTAGACTAAAAACACAAGATTATTTAATGATTCCTTGGTTTCTTAATTTTGCTTATCTTATAGAATTATAAGGAAACACTTTTACTTCTTTTCATACATATTTTATATAATGTTCTATAAAGGCATAAAGATACCTGAAAATATTATTTTAATATGAAAGTTTTTTTAGTACCCTTTTTGTGTTGTACATGTTCTGCAATATTGGTGTTCACCAAACACAGAGACCTCACTTCTCTATAAAGAGTTTCATGTTTGATGCAGGCTGAGTTTGCAAATATCCTTTTCTGTCTCCCTTCTTTTTTTCTGTACCGTACTTCTTTGTCTCTATAAATAGCATAATGGGCATACAGTATACTGTATGGCAAATCTCTAATCTTATTTATTTGAAACTTTCTTCTGTGTGTTGTTTCAAAAGATAGCAGCCTGATGCATACAACTCACAGCTCATTGAATTTTCTGTGGCTGAGTGTTAAGTGTTGTAGTTGTGTTGATATGACACATTATATTTCAATTGTTAATCAAGATTTTCTTACCAGATCTACTTGTTTGAGAAACATGATATATTTAGGAAGATAATATTAGTTTAAAAAAAAAAAAAAAAAGCAGCAAAGCTGTCTGCTTATTAAAAAGATAGTTTAGATAGATTTCACTTGCACTACCTTATCTATACCATTACTCATTGCATTACTCACTGGTCATATGGAGCACAAATTGATATTGATTTATAGAAAACCATCAGCGATTTATGTTTCAGCAGCTTCTGGATCCCTCTTTCTACCATCCCTCCTTTGTGCTATGGCTGTAATTGAGATCATCAAGGAAAATGAACCAGTAAATCCTAGGCTGAAGAAGTGGGGCTGCTTCTAAACAGAAGGTTTAATGCTGAAGCATGCTTATAAAGCATCAACAACAATAGTTAATACTCCTACATAAATGTTGTAAAGGTGAAAACTGCAAATTTTGTGGCAATAGGTAGATCTAATTATAATTTAGACATAGTAGAAATATACTTCTCCAAGAAGTATATTGTCCAAGAAGTATATCTGACTGTGCTATTATTTTTTATAAAAACCATTTCCTAGCAGACAAAAATGTTTTTTATAAAACCATTTCCTAGCAGACAAAAATTGTAAGTCTTTATACTAATCTCCTTTTGAAATTTCTGATGGTAACTGCAAGAAACATGTAAAGATTAGTGGGAACAGATATAGGAAAAACATGTCCTTTACATATAATAACCCATTGAGATGAGAAATGGGCATATTTCAATATAAATTAAGCATAAATGAGGTATTTCAAAGGCTATGTTCTTCCCGCAGAAACAAATACCTTCATATGGTACACTGATAGTGTTTTACAGGTATTCAGGATAGATAGATAATTTTTAATTCTAAATCTATACCTGACAATAGCTCTGACAAGATAACATATTTCAGTTATTCAGGAATGTATAAACATTGTTTTTGTGAATTCTAGTTTGAGAATTAAGGCTTTTGCGAGATTAATCACACTCACATGCCTCAGTCTTAGATAGTTTTTGTTAAAAGGTAAATAAAAAAATTTCTCAAGTTTTGTCTCAGTAGTTATGCTCACATTTGACATTATTAAAAAATATGATAGTTTTGTTGTTGTTGTTTTGGGTTTTGTTTGTTTGTTTAATGCTGCTTACATTGAACAACCTATAAAGCTGTCAGAATGGCCATACATTTCTTAAAACAGATGAATTACAAAATCAGGTCCAAATAGTGTCTGTACAGAATGTCAGCTTTAGCTATGAAAGGTCAGAGGCATAAGACATCTTTCTATCCTAAATTGCATGTAACATATGTATTTTCATGGTGTAACACAGATCAATTTTATTTGAAATTCTAATGTGCAGTTCTTTTGGGCTCTACTGAGGCCAACAGATATTAATCAAATTATAGCAAGAGAAAATTTAGCTTAGTTTATGAAGTATAAGTGTAATATACTGCCACGGATGTTGGAGGAAATGAAATGTTCCTTTGGAAACATTTCTGGTTTAACTGCATAGCAGTAAATTAACACACAAAGTACAGAGCAGTAGAGATTTCATGTCTCTGTGAAAATACAATCTATTACAAATATAATGAGAGTCTATATTTGCCTTTACATGTAATCAAGAATATTTAATGAATATACTACATTCATAAGTTCAGTTTAAACTGTAAATTATAACTATTGCTAGGATATAAGGAAGTTTTTAATATGTTGCAGTAGTTTTCAAGATTTAAAAGAGTTGCATTTCCTTATATTTGAAATAAATTCATAGCATTGAGTGGAATCTTAGATGTAGGTATGAATTCCACTGCGATTTATTTTGATGTCTTTTGTCATAGTCTATTTTTCTTGTTTAAAACAGATATGATTGATACACATTACTAATGAAATACATAAATCCTGTTGTGTTTACTGAGGCAAGATTTCCTTGGAATCCTTATGTATACATTTTTGCTCATGTAAACAGAAACAAAATATCTGAATTTAGGACAATAATTAATTAAATAATTTGCCTATGAAAGAAAAGTATCTAAACAAGAAAATCTGAAAAAAAGTGGTGATGATAATATGGAAAGTCGCTTTCTCAGCCTCTATATACTTTGCGCTGTAAACAGTTTGGGTTTTTTCTTTTGTTGAAGCCTGTAGGTTGATTTTGCTCACCTATGTTTAGCTGCCAAAACAAGGCAGATTATGTTGAAATGTCCTTAAGCATGCAAGCAAATTATGTTCCTAATGTAAACAAGTTGTATAAGAATATATGTACTGAAAAGACATAAATCTCCAGGATGCAATTGATTTTCCTTGACTTAGATGGCTATCTTGGATAGAATCAATTAACATATGATGATAAATCTCTCTCCCCTTAATTACTGAGGGATCTAGGTGAGAACTAACCTTTAATGGGATTCATTTAACATAATTTCAAATGTTTTGTTTCAGAAATAAGTCATATAGTCTAAGATAGTCAACAAAACTCTGTCTTTTATGAAAGTTTATTTTCCAATTAATTCACTCTTTCTCTCTTTAACATTTTTTTTAGTATTTTTTGTGTAAGTAACTGAGTATTTTTTGTGTAAGTACATGTTTGTTTTTTGTTGTTTTTTTGATTGTTTGTTTGTTTTTGTTTGTTTGTTTGTTTTTATCATGGAAAGAATGTAGAATATTTAGAATAGACAAAAGACAGAATTAGACAAGATTGATACCTCCCTTGGCCATTTGTTTTTCTGGAAATTTCCATTTTCCTCCATCATTCCCAGAAATGTTGCAAAGTACTACCACAAATCTGAAGTATCAACAAAAATCTAGACATTTCTTTGGAGCTATACAGATGAAAGAATCATCCATTATATTTATTCTGTAACACAGTATTTTCTTTCCTTCGCATTTATCTCTTCCTTTTTTATAGGTATAGGATGTGCCCTGTTTTGTGGTGTTGAAGCTACTATATCAGTATTTCCCCTGGACAGCTTTGCACATACATGAGTCAGAGATCTCAGTCCAGAAGCTTTAGGAGACTTTTAGAATCAGAAGATATATGACCTTTGCAAAGACTTGGAGATTATGTGAATTGCTCTGTGAGGTTGTTTGATACATAAATAGAACTATATTAAATGAAAGGAAGTTCAAACCAGCTAACACTTAGCCATCTAGGCTGAATCTGCAATGTTACCTGCTGATTCACAGACAAAGATGTGTATCTCATGTCACCATTGTTTAGGGCTAAACTGTTCAAAGGCTGATGGCTGCCCCTCTGAAACAGAGTTACAGATATTTTGCAGTACTCCAGCATGATAATTTATAGGATAAAGCTAAGAGTATGTGTTGCATGACATGGGTATGACATGAGGGTATCTGAGGTTGTTCAGAAGTGTAAAGTATCCTGAGATGAGGCCAAATCAAACGTAGATTTAGCTAACCTATTTTACTACTACTACAAAAAAAAATGCTATTTCAAGTGTCCTAGGTTTTATTTTAGAGAAAAAAGTTATTAGTCAGCATTTTAAGTTGAATACGCTAGGAGTGATTTAATGTAGGATTTTTCAGTCCTGTTGGTACCTCTGGGCTTATCTGCTCAAAGATATACAGTATAATGGATGTAAGGCAGATATCACAGTCAAGTGGAATTGAATTTAATTCAGTATTGATGTCAATAGACACTTTCAATCAAAAACCTGCAAGACATCTAATGTCTCATAGTACTCAAGAGCATCTACAGATAAGAAAGGAGCAGAAGGAACTAGAGGACACAGGGTCTGAAGAACAAAGGTCAGTGCTTGAGAAAGAACTTGAATGCATAGATGGTCCCTATCCGTTCTGTTGAAGCTGGGAAACCAGGTAGTCAGCAACAGTGAATGATTTAAGAAGGTTGTGAAAGATTCTTCTTATTAAAAAGTAGCCCCTATAAAACAGTGCAGCTTCTAACCTTTTTTATTTAAATTTTATTTTATTAATCTATGTAATATTGTAAATGTAAAACTTTTTGTTTAGGGATCCCGACAAATTTTAGGAAAGAGCCATTGTAACATTTAAGATGTTCGTAAGTGACCTGTTCAAACTAAATTGTTAGCAAATAGGTTGATCTTAAACAGAATAATTTAGAATGTTAAAAATACGATGCAAAAAATAGTTTATTTCTAACTCCTGGGTATTGTAATTTATATAACTTGCAACTGAAAGAAAATTTAAAATAAACAAACACCAAACCAAACAAACAAAAAAAAAAAATCCCCCACCAAACTCCAAAAACAAACTCCACAACTTTTCTTATTTTTTGAATACCTATCATCTTAATCTAATTGAGGCCTGAGTCCAAACATAAAGTGACTTTTTCTGTAAATGCAAAAAAATATGAGACATATAAACTTGTCAAGCAACATGAGCTGTAATTAAAAAACAAAACAAAACAAAACAAACAACAAACAAAAGCATTGTAGCCACTATCAGGAGCAAAATAAACATTGATTTGGAGGTATTAAAAAAATAACAAAGAGCAAACAAGGGAGCACAAGATTCCTATATTTCATTGGGGACTAAAACACCCTCAGGGATTTATATAAACTTTTATAAGCTTAACTGACATTTACTTCACTGCTGATACTTGTTTTCACCCTAATTTGTCTTTTCTCTGAATAAGACTTTGCCTTTCAGCTATAACTGATAGTTGCAGTATCTTTGCAAGATAAATAGAAAAAACAGTTTTTTGAACACTTTCCAACCACTGCTCTTGGATTTTAAGACTGAGAAGAAAAATAAGGAAAGATGGTCTTAAACAATTAAGTAGGCAGAATGACATATTTGAGAACAACCTCAACTATTACTAGAGTATAAGCACTAAGAAGAAAATAGGACAGTTTAGAGCAGCCTTAATGAGGTGCTTATATATAAACTGCATGCAAGAAGAAGGTGGGTAAAAATGGGTCATCTAGGGGTCTGTTGTGCTAACAAGGAAAAATATGGAAAGAGCCGTAAATCCATAAACTACATTCACAAGAAAGTATGTCATAGCTGCACTAGTCTTTTATAATCAAATCAAAGTCTGTCTTAAGGTCAATCAGAGTTCTTTATGGAAAAAAAAAAAAAAAAAGTCTTCTGGAATTTCTCTTAATATTTACCTTTTCAGCTTTCTATTAAGAAACAAAAACAAATGAACCACACAAAAAAACGGGCTTTGTACTTCCTTCATTAGGCAAATAAGTCTTCTCTTCTTCCTTCAGTTTGAACCTAATATCTTTTAATACTGTAACAGAATATTCCAGGTAAACCCTCTGCAGTATTTAATAGAGTGAGATAAGTATGTGTCTAATTCTACTGGAAACAGATAATATTTTCTAAAATGGTATTTATTATTTTTAGGATTGCATTTTGATGGTTGGCGTTTGTATAGTAATCATTTACCATTATGTTATTCTTTATAATCATTCCTAATTCAAAAGTTCTTTTTTTAGAGTCCTCAATTATTTTCACTCATCTCTACAAGTGAAACCTTGTCTTAGATTCCTTAGGTTTCAGTTTCTTGTTACTTCATGTTATCCAGTTCTTTGTGGATTTGATTATTCCTTTGTGTCAAGATCATGTCCTAACTCTGTACCTTAGAAAATTGCCTTCATATATTCCTGCTTCTTGCACTACGACCAGAAAACAGAATTTATATCAAGACAATCTCAACATAGCACCCTGAAGACCTCCAGGTTTCTGCCACCCCTCCAATCAAAGATTATTTTCTCCTTAGCTAAAGCTGTCTATACCTTGCAGTTCATGTACTATCAGAGCAATCTCCAGTTACAATGTAAATCTCTTATTTGGCACTATATCATAACCTTTATTTAAATTTATTTAAATTTACTTTCTACATTTCCTTTTCTCATTTTATATATTAAAGAATCAACAGAAGATCTGTTAAGACATGTCAAGTAATATCTAGATATATGTGTAACAAAACTGTAAACAATAAGGACGACTTTAACTTAAAATCAGAGTAAATTGTACACCTGTCCCAATAAGGCAGTGAATCTAGCTTACTACGCAAAATTTTGTAAAAATATATTTGGAAAGTTTTGCATACACTTTTATGAAGTTATGGCTTCTGCAATTATGAAGAAATAGACTCAGGTTTGGGAGAGGAATTCACAATAGTAGTATGTAGATGCCTTGTAAAACAGAAGAATTAGGTGTGCTGAATTGTGATTTATAAGAACCAACGCACTAAAACCTGAATTAAGGTTTTGAGACTAAAACTCTCATGGAGGGAGGTGTTTGAAACTCTGTTGCCTGAATGAGTTTACACTTTTCTTTCAGGACTGCTGTGCCTCTGTAAATTAGGATCCTGAAAGACAGCTTTAGTTCTTGACTCTTACATCACTATTTCCTTTCTAAAAGTAGCTCTCTTTCCATCCAGATACCCTATGAGGCATCCACTGAAATTGGTCAAGTAGCTTAAATTGGTTTTGCTGCTCTGTTTGGCCACAATGTGCTGGAAATAAAATGTATTTCTTTTCCATTCTAAATATGGAGAAAACTGTATTTTAAATGTTCTAGCAGCAATACATTCCCTTAAATATGAGTTTTTTTCAAACTGAAACCAATATGCTCAGCTCTTACACTGTAAGTGTCAAGATGACTTCATAATTCAAGTAGATTTTCAACAGTTTAACAACCAGAATGAAAGTAATAAAAAATCTGATAGCACAGAATGTACCCAAAACACCTAAACCAAGAACTTAAGCTTGCTACATAAGAATCCAGGAGGTTCTCAAATTATTGATGATGTAGCCATTCAGATGTTTTAGTTAAGTACCTATAGAAAAGAAATATAATGTGTAATTAGATCGTTTCTGCCTTAGTAATTTTTCTTATTATCTTTACGGATATAAGTATCTTTTGTATACCTTACTTCCTAATTTTTATCTCTAGCATCTGATATTTTACATAAGTAGCACTATATGGTTTATTTATCTCTGTTCTAGGACCTTGAGGTAAATAATGGAAGCTGATTTTTTTTTTTTTTTAATCTTTACAGAAGTAGTTAGCTTATATGGACCACATGCATTTAGTGTCCCTCCAACCTGAAGCAAGCAAAATAATTTTAAAATAGTTGCAGTTGTTGATGTATGTTCAAAGGATGGTATTAGACAATAGTCCATATGTCCAGGAAGCCATTTTATCTACTTTTGCAGAAATCTAATCTGTCACTCTTTCATCAGACCAATTACATAGGGCCTCCAGGAAAGATGGTGGGAAGATTAGTTTTGAAATATTGTCACGATAATCTACAACACAAACACATACATAATAGGAAATTAAAATTTTATATAGAAATTGTTTGGAACCATGTAGTGAAACACTGAAAAATGCAAATATATTTTATTTCTAGACCTTAAAATGTTGCATATAAATTAGCCACTGAATAACATTATATTGTGTTTATGTGGCAAGATTCTGGTGCTGGCTGCAGAGGTGGCTTCTGTGAAAAGACACCAGGCTGAGAAAAATGTGAGAGAAACAATCCTGCAGACATCAAGGTTAGAGAAGAAGGAGGGGGTAGAGGTGCTCCAGGCTCCAGAGTAGAGATTCCCCTGCATCCCTTGGAGAAGACCATGGTGAGGTAGGCTGTCCCCCTGCAGTCCATGGAGGTCCACGGTGGAACAAATGTTCACCTGTAGCCTGTGACGACCCCAACAGGGCAAATGAATATGCCCTGAAGGAAGCTGCAACCCATATAGAGTCCATGCTGGCGTAGGATCCTGGTAAGAGAAAAAAGAAAAAAAAAAAAGCTGACATTTTTTCTATACCATAATCTATGCTGAATGACTAGGAGGTGATGGTTTTCTTCAGGTCTGGTATAATTTGAATATGTTTATATATTTTACTAGGTACTGGCAAATAAAAATTTTGTTTAGTTAATAAATACTATTCAATATGTGGCATGCTCAAAATCTTTGCCTTGAGCTTTAAGGTTTTGGGTGATGTGAGTTCTGGTCACCTGAGAGAACCTGTGTTCCTCCAATTGCCACAGCAAGAGAGGAGGTGTTACAGCTAGAAGTCCCTATGAATTTAAATATTCAGAAGTGAGTCAACATGAGTTGAGGACCTTTCTCACTGTGCTTTAAATAGCCCAGATATACCCATCTGCAGAAAAATTGTTGAAGGTAGTTATTTCATCAGGTCAGTGCCGTAAGCAATGATTCTGAATGTTAAAATAATTTAACAGTTTCTAATCATCCAGTGTTGATATTAATAATAATAATAATAAAAAATATTAACTTCAGTGCTGTTTAATATTTGAAGATAATGTGGTGAGTGCTCTTCACAGACACCTACAGAGACATCTGTGATAGTCAAATATATCACGTTTTTCAGTATGTAGCAGTGTATTAAATTGTCAAAGTTAGTGAGATGTTTGATAGAAAATAAAGACAGGCTTGGTTTGAAAATTTGTATCTATTTTGATCTCAGTTTTGTTCCAAGTTTTTTTCTAAAAACAGTGTGTAAGACTGCTCAGTTTGCTCTTTTGGCTATTTTGCATTGTTCTTGCAAGACAAGCAAGTATTTTTCTACTTAAAGTACATACAGAACAGTACTGGTCTCAGTAATAAGGTTTCAAAAACGTTCAAGTTAATGCAAAATCAAATATCTGTTTGATTGAAGTCTTTAGCAAAATTGCCTTTAAATTTACCAGAACAGTACAAAGAAGCCAGAACATATTTTTTACCTTCAGTAGACTGTAATAGATAACCCTGAGAGCAAGAAATTTCTTAAGAGTAATTTCTTCCTCTGACATATTTCAGGTTGTTTTTTTTAGTTTAAATCATAACTTTTGCAATATTGGTTTTCATTTCTGCCAATATTGTTGAATTTTAAAAACTCTAATCATTTAAATATATTATTTTATTATTATTATGAAATGGCATGTCATTAAATTCCATTTTGTGGAAAAAGTACACAAGATTTATTTGAGTAACTAAGTGAATATGAACACTGAAGTGAATTGAGCAGGCATGGTAACTTATTGAATTGTCATTTTGAAGACACATATAATGTGGATTTTAATTAAGCTATTTCAAAATGTAAAGATGAAGATTTCCAGCAAGCATGAAACTTGAAAATACAATATGATGCCATTTTGGGTGATGAGTTTCACTGAAATATGCTTGTTGTTATGCATTTGAGAGCCAAGGGTAATGTTAAGGAAAAAATATTAAAAAAGAAATTGTCAATATTAGACATAATTATAGTAAATCTAACAGGTACAAAATTACAAAATTATAATTAATTATATATTTATGGGCAATAAAATAACTAGATAAATGTAAATACATGCAGTTGCTGTTGTAGCCACTCCAAGTAGACAGAAAAAATAGAGAAATAAGATATCTCTAAAAAACTTGGTAATGATTATATGAGAAATATAAATTTAATTAGCAGAAAGGACGTGGCTTTTTGTGTGTATGTGAACCTCTGTACACGTATGTGTGCCTATATATTTATGGATAGGTAGAAAGCAACTCAAAGTGCTCATAAACTGAAGAAAAAAAACATGGAGAAAATCCTTTATGTAGCTACAGAAGCACCAACATTTATATTAAATGACAGGATGGAGATAAACAGCTGGTGTAGGGGAAAAAAAAAAAAAAAGAAGTTTGATTTATAGCTAATTTATGCAAGAATAATAATCTTAATATTCTGTTAAAGGCTTATCACCATTTTCACTTAGAGCCATTGACAATCTCTGAATAATATAAATAATATAAACAATTATCTCAGCAACCAGTTTAAACTCATATGCAAATAATTTCAGAAGAAGAGGAATGCATCTTTTACATCTTCTCTGCTTGACACTGAGTCTGTTTCCTGAGTCTGCAACTCAACTTTTTTTTCTTTATTGTCATTGCTGTTCCCAAGCCAGACTCTCTTCTCTTTCCAGTCGTCTGTCACAGACTCAGATACAGACCTCTCCTGTAAAATGGAGCACAACACATCCATTTTTGGCCATTCACCAATACAGACTAGAGAAGTCCTTTTCTCCAGTGCAGAAGAGAGTTGTATTCCCACCTCAGAGCAGTGCAGAGCTAAATTCTTCCTGATAAAAAGTTAATTCCCTCTGACTTCAGAAATCTAAAAAGTAGATGTCACCATTTCGACTCACTATCTGACCTCCTTTGGTGGCTAAAGGGCAGAAACGGGAACTTCTAGAATGACTTTGAATTCATATTTACATAAACAACTAAAATAGGTCTGGTGAATCATTCCTGACGAGTACCCTTTTTCTTTGTTGCCATTAAGTGCTATCTAAATGACAAGCCAAGATACAGATAGCTACACTGCAGATTGTGAAGGACAGATGAAGTTAAATGCAGTCATTATGACCATGATGCAAATGATGTGTAGAACAGGAGAAAAGAGGAAAGTCACAGAAATAAGAAGTTGTTGAATACACCAACTCCAGTACAAAATTTTATTATTTTATTTTAGTTTTTTTCTCATGAGTGATACGTCTTTTTCTTTAGATGATTGGTTTCATTCTTAGAATACTGAGTCATAAGCAGATCATGAAGTGCTGACCTCAGAATCAGTAGCAAATAGTAGCTAGGAAGACTGTCAAAGACCATTACAGTTAAAACAACACAATATCTGGCCTTGCCATTTGAGTGTATATAAAGTACAATTTATTTTAGATAAATTCTAGGAGAGCAAACTTATTGGTACGTAAGTCGATGATATAATGTTTTTAAGTAAAAAATGTTCTTCTCTAGTATCATTTCTCTGCATCTCTCTCTCATATGCACACACAATGTGTGTATATATATACACAATTAACAGAAATTGGGCAAATATATTGCAATTTTATACTATTTATATCAGTAGACAGCAAATTTCTAAATACTTCTTTTTATTATTTGTTCCTTTTTTAGTTTGTATTACTTTTACAAAATTTATTTGTTCCTAGGCTCCCCCCCCAGCCTTCAGTTTAATAATTCATCCCCAGTCATAGCAATTGTTTCTATAATGTCAGTGCTTTGGGCAACAGAAATGAAACTCTAAATAGTATTATCTTGTACTTCATTCTTAATAAATTATGAGCAATAATGGCTATGTGATTCAGGCTGCTTAATTTAGTCCCTGAGAGAGTCAATGCAGTTGACATAGTTAGACATCTAGTGGTCTCTGAACTGACACAGAATATCCAAGCTTTCTATACAGGGCTATTGAACATGCCTTAGGACATACCGGACATCCTTAACTCTCTGTCTCAGTACCTGGAAGCCAGGTGAGATGCATTAGAGATTTCAAGGAATAATAAATGCCTTTATCTAAGCAAGTGAGAATATCCCATGCGAACATAGTCAATGGGATCTAGAAAACTGTTTATCTGACAAACTGTAGGTGTCTAAGGGCAGCTCAAGTACTCCATAGATTCTATTTATGGAATGGGCAGAATAAATGTAATTTTAGTTATATTTGTAGATGTGCATATTTAGAATCCCAGTGTTGTGGTTTAAGGCCAGCTAGCAACTAAGACCATGATAGTCATTCATTCACTCTCTCCCACTCCCAAGGTGGGATAGAGGAGAGAATCACAAAATCACAGAATGGTTGGAGTTGGAAGGGGCCTCTGGAGGTCATCTAGTCCAACCCACTTCTTAAAGAAGTTTGATCTAGATCAGATTGCACAGAAAACCATCCAGATGGGTTTTGAGTGTCTCCAGAGAAGGAAACTCCACAACCTCTCTGAGCAGCCTGTTCCAGTGCTCTGGCATCCAAAAAATAAAGAAGTTTCTTCTTGTGTTTAAGGCGAAAAGATCAAAGGCTAACTGCAAAATCACAGAATGACAAAAAGCTGAAGTAATAGGCCAGAAAAGCCAAACTCCTGAAAGGAACTTAAACAGAACTCCCAGTGTGATGGAACTGACAAGTGGAAAAGCCAGGTCCTGCTATAGAGGGCGCATGAGGCTAATGGTAGGTAATATTTCATCAATCAACCTGGATGTCAGTCCAGATACTCTCCCTCTATTCTCCCTCCCAGCTGCTATTTTGCACCTGCAGCTGCAAAGTTACAAAATGTCTTTGGTAATAGCCAAAATATCAGTGAGATTTTATATTCTTTTTGTACCAACTCCACAACATAGCCTAGTCACTGAAAGAAAAGCATAGGAAGATCCGTCATTATCACATATTCTCAAACTAAAACAAGAGACAGTGCTTGCTACTAAGAAGAAAAAATTCTAACTGCATTGAAAATTGACTCAGTTTCAGCTAACCCAGAACACTTAGCTGTAGGCATCTACATTTTCAAAGTGAATCGCACCCTCAGAGTTCTATGTAAAGCAGTGTTATTAAAGAAAATCCTGAATATGTCATACAAAGAACAAGCTCAGTGTTTTTGAAGAGAGAAAGCCACCTTTTGCTTACATCTAGTTATCTCTGTGACAATTCCTTTGTGTAGTATGAAATTTCAATAGATTGAACAAAAGGCTAACATTATAGAAATACTTCAGTCTTCCAAAATGACTCAGGTGCACAAGTTGTTTGCTAACTTGGAAAATCAGTTTACCCATATCAGCACATAAGTAGGTAACTGATCAGCTCACTGAAGTTGTCAAATAGGTCACCTAACAAATGAAACAACATTAGAAAGATTTTTTTAATAGATATATTTTCAAAGACCAGAGGTCTCAGCTCACTGACTGAAGGGCCATTGGAACAACCTCTCAACTGTAGCCTTAGAGACATTCAGCCAGAATTTTGTAGCTGGTAAGAAGAGGTAGGAAAAAAAAATTATCAGAAATCTCATGTTAGAGAACAAACTTAGGAAGGAACACTTGTGGGCACTTGAGTGATTGTGTGAAACTTACTATAGGAAATTTCTTTGACTGTGCAAATGTACAAAAATTATTATGGTATGTTCAGAAGAGCTAAACAGAGGAGTCAAGGTGGATCGGGGAGAAAAAAGTACATGAAAATGCAGAGGAGGGAGGATAAAAGGGGCCAGTCACATATAAACATGCTGCAGCTAAGTGTGCTTGTATGCCCAAGCACTGTGCCTGATCAGTGCAGTCTGTCCTGTTTTGTTATTAAACTCCATTTCTAGCTGTGTAGTGTGTGACCTTGCTTTTCATTTTCTGTGTGTGTGTGTGACTTGCTAATAAACTTCAATCTGGACCAGCTGGTGAGTAGGAGGAAGTCAGAGTCTGGAAAGACTTGAGGTTGAAGATGAAGTCAGGATAAACAGGTCCAGCATCTAGGCATGGACTATTCTAACGTGGTTCAGGTTTTGAGGGATCCACAAATGTAGGAGTGACTGGTAATCAAAGGAGAATATGTATATATCCACTCATGAGTTTCCATCATGATCAGGAGGAGGGAAATAATGGGATGAGACTGTAGGTATTGCTCATACATACTCTGAGTGCTGTGTATTGTGAGTGTAACTAGATCTCTGGTATATGTGCTCTGCCTTGCAAGTGGCTGGACCTGCAAACAGGAAAAGCAGCAAATGGATGAGAAGAAATCTCTTGAGCCTTTGAGTTCACAAGAGTCAGCTTCCCTTAACAGTGTTCACTTTTACCAATACTGAAGGAACAATCCTCTGTACTCTGATACATTTTAATCAGATGTATTAGTATGGCTAGATCTCCCAGTCATTATTTTAGCATTATATGATCCTTTCAATGAACACTAATGGAAGAATTCCAGGTTCCTCAAAGAGTGTCCTTTATTCAGCGGCATTTTAAATAGCTGTTATCTCAAGAAAGACTCTAATATTGCACCATTGGAGACACTGGGAACTTTGTCTAAAATAAGCATTGAATGAAGAAAATTGAGATAACAGTTTTAGTAAAAATATTCATTTACTTGATTAAAACGACAAAGGTGACTAAGAATTGTGTTTTCTGTGGATTTTTGTCTTCTAACTCACATCTAGGAATGCTTATTGAAAATTTGACATAAAACAATCTAAAAAATTGTCCAGAATTATTTTATTTACAGTATTACAGTATCACAGTATCACAGTATCACAGTATGTTTGGGATTGGAAGGGACCTCAGAAGATCATCTAGTCCAATCCCCCTGCTGGAGCAGGAATGCCTAGATGAGGTCACACAGGAACATGTCCAGGTGGGTTTTGAATGTCTCCAGAGAAGGAGACTCCACAACCTGTTCCAGTGCTCCGTCACCCTCACTGAGAAGAAGTTTCTTCTCGAATTTAAGAGGAACCTCTTGTGTTCCAGCTTGATCCCATTACCCCTTGTCCTATCGTTGTTCACCACCGAGAAGAGCCTGGCTCCATCCTCATGGCATTCACTTTTTTTATACTTATAGACATTAATAAGGTCCCCCCTTAGCCTCCTCTTCTCCAAACTAAAGAGACCCAGCTCCCTCAGCCTTTCTTCATAAGGGAGGTGCTCCACTCCCTTACTCATCTTTGTTACGCTGTGCTGGACTCTCTCCAGCAGTTCTCTGTCCTTCTTGAGCTGAGGGGTCCAGAACTGGACACAATACTCCAGATGGGGTCTCACCAGGGCAGAGTAGGGAGGAAGGAGAACCTCTCTCGATCTACTAACCACCCCACTTCTAATACACCCCAGGATGCCATTGATTTACTAGTTTATGCTAGAATATGTTATTTCTGAAATAAATATCTCACTGAAGTACCACACATAGTAGAAGATGAAGAGAAAATCTGATGAAAGTAGGATATCCCCGTGCAGATTTGATTTTCAGTTTAGAAATTTTTCATGCTATGATTGTTAATATGTGAAATGGCATTTTTGATACAGTAAAATTTGATGTGTAAGGATGTGCTTGCTGTGACACAGAGATGGTAGCAAACACATAAGAGACTATATAAAAAGAAGCTGAGCTGTGTGACAGCTGTAACTGATTGTATGAGCACTATAATGTGCCTCAGTGCAATGGCAGATGAATTTGAACCTTCACTGGCACTGTGTAAAACAACCTCACTTGACACTGACACCTGATACCTGCTTAAATGATGTTACAACTGTAACTGAGAACTCTCGGAGAAGTTAAGCATGATAATTTAAGCCACTTTTGGTGGTAATGCCAATATTTATTTTTTTTACCTGTAGTATCTATTCTGTTTTCCTGTAATTTAAAAGCTGAGAATTGGTTCAAACATCTAAATCTTTTAAAGAGTGTTTTAGCTCAGGCTACAGCTCTGTTTTTGTTTTTTTTTTTTCTTCTACTTCTCTTCAGAGTTGAGTGCAAGATATTTTAAAGGATATGTGCATAGTTCAGAATTGTTCTAGGTTTTCATTTATGGATCCATTAAATATAGATATTATAGGGGTTGACTTGCCAGTTGCTGCCCCTAAAACGAGGTGTTTGGCTCTCATCTCTTCATTTCTGCAGATCAAACTTTCAGGCTCCAAAGTCATTCCTGAAAAATGATCATTGAACATGTGATCTTCCATGTTAAGGTCTCTTCCAGTTCTTGAAGACATCAGAGCCTTATTTTATTGAAATGATACACAGAGATTTATTTTTTATACAGGCTAATAAGTTAGCATATGACTTATACTAGTGTTATATAACTTTATCAGATAATGATGGGTAAATAATAATTTCAATTATTTGTGTTACTGCTTTATTGCTATTTTATCTGCAGAGGAGTAAGGATAGAATTATGGCTGATCATAAGTTATTAGAGAAGAAAACAATATGAAAATGACGCTCCTAAGATTTTTGAAACTCCCATCTTGCAGCTCATTTGAGTCTGTTTCAAGTCAGTGAGCCTGTGTCATCATGATTTTCTCATAGACCACAAAACTGATGCAGGATATTTCAATCAAGTTTCTAGTAGATCAAGGTTTCCACCACTGCTGATGTTAATTAACAGTTTTGCTACTTCTCAGAAGAGAGAGGCCAAGGTTTAAATACCCACAGAAAATGAATTATTTTACTTGCAGTCAGTACTGTGGCACATTGACAGTGCAGTGCAGAGGCTTTACACCAGTCTTCAATCCTATTTAACCTTTCTCAGTAAAGGCAGTCATTGACCTCAACATCTAAAGTCTTCAGTTCCTCACCTCTCACAATTAAGAAAATAATAATGTTTTTTGGAACTAGCAAACTAGTTTACTAAAATAGGATACTTGTTATTTATAATTAAATAGTAAGATGGTGTATCTGTGTATTGATTTGCATGTAAATAAATTTGGAGATAAATATAAAGCAGACAGTGTCCTGAAAACCAGCCAGCCTATAATAACACAAACATATTGAAAGAAAGAAAGAACAAGCAATGGTGTGAGGACAAATGTTAAGATAGAAAGAAGTAGCACTTGGCAACTATTCCTCTTCCTGAATGTGTGTAAGAATTCACTTATATAGCTATTATCTCTTACTGTTTTGTCTTTTAAAACTGAGATAATTTCTTTGCTGCCTCCCCTTTAAAAGACTATACAACGTCTTGAATAAAGACACAGCTAATTACTTTCTTCCTTGACCATTGTAGGGTTTCATGGCAAAAGTGAGGAGATAGAAGTCAGTTAATATTCAAAAAGTAATTGTTTAAAAATTTGCACAAAGAAACAGGACTACATATACAGAATTGCAGGAATTGCATTTACTTTTATACTTAAATGTTTTAATTTAAATTTAAATATTTTTAAATAACTGTGCTTGTGGTTTAGATACACCAACTTTAAATTTCGTTCATGTAACAAAATCTGTATGGCTTATAACTCTTTTTAATAAACTATTGCAATATAATGTAAAGTTGCTACTTCTTGTCATAACTGTAAAGTATGAAGGTAGAGCACACAAAAAGCAGTTTAGTGCTTTCTTTAATTGAATTACCTGTATGTCTTTCACAAATTAGTTGATTTTTTTTGGAAGTTTTCTCATATTTCATACCTTGGAAGAAATAAATAATTGAGAAGTCTCTTGGGCAGTTCTTCTGTTCTCTTTTTGCTCATTTTCCTCAAGCAATTTATTCATATAGTCTTTTTCCTTCCATCTTAAACATATAGTCTTTATAGAGAGAAATACTGTTACCTACCCTTGCAAATACATTATTTGTTACAGATCTCACAGCAACATTATTATGTTGCTGCCCAGTCCACTTGATATATAAGAAACTGAAATTTTTCTTTATTTTGTTGTTCAGATCATACTTTTATGTTACGAATTACACTTTCCATTAAAAGAGTTTTCAAAAAAATGTGCAAAAACACAAATACAGTTGACATCCCTGTGAAATCTAAATTAATGTATAAAGTATATTGTGAGGGCAAAAGTAATTCCTTTGAATGTACTGAATTCCATGCATTTGTTTGTTAAATCATTGTCATTTGGGATATCCATTTTTAGCTGATTTAACACTTCCCATATAGGTCTTTAATGCAGGTTTTCATTATTGGTCTTTGAAAAAAAAAAGAGGGAGATAAAAAGTAGAATTTTTCAGAATCAATAGAAGGATGCAGACATACAAAGCCATGACTGAAAAATCTAAGTGTATGAACATGTAATGCAAATTAATAGATATATGTTAACAAAGTTGATATAATCTTTTAAGCCACCTATTATTCCTAAGTGTAAAGTCAGTTTTACGTGGCACTTTCCTGCTTCTTCTCTGCTTCACTGGCAAACAGTATGTTTCAGGTATATCTCAGAGGCCACAAAACTTTTTTTTTTTTCCTCATAGGCAGGAGGTTTTGACATGAATACAGAATTTTCAATCTTTGATTTCTTTAATTTCCTCCAGAGCTCCATTGATTTCTGAACATTTTACAAGGAATAATTCATTATTTACAAATTTCCATAGATTTCAAAATGCCTCTGTCAGTCAACCCCCTGTTCATTTAGACTGTACAGTATACCTACATGCTTATTCATTTCACATGCACTTACTTGCTTTTCTGGGTCAGCATGCTCTATAAAGTCAGATATGTATTAGTAAGGGAATCATTTTATACATAACTTATACATAAATGGCTTTCCATGTTCTTCACTCCAGAACCTTCCTGAACAACATTGCAATGTTTGAATAAAACACAAAGTTGATTGGTCTCTGCAGCTAGCTTTTCAAAACTTATTTTAAAGCTTAATCTTATTTTTCCAAATACGTAACTTTGAGAGCCAGTTGGCTGCATTGTGACTGAGTTTATCTTGTAGATTTTTTTCCTCTAAACAGTATCAAAGAGAAGCTAACTGTCTTCTGACAGTTTTCAGGTTTCAAATCCCTACCTGTAGATTCAGTCAGTTACTTCACTGCAGATCTGTCCAGCTTTATCTAAGTAGAGGTTCTCAGGATTTCCAGGGTCTGATGACTCATGGGATCTGCAACTGAAGACATGCAAACAGACAGTGCCCTAATAACTCAGAATCACAGAATGTTAGGGATTGGAAGGGACCTCAAAAGATCATCTAGTCCAATCCTCCTGCCGGAGCAAGAACACCTAGATGAGGTTACACAGGACGGTGTCCAGGCAGGTTTTGGATGTCTCTAGAGTAGGAGACTCCACAACCTCCCTGGGCAGCCTGTTCCAGTCTTCTGTCACCCTTACTGAGAAGAAGTTTCTTCTCAAGTATTCCTCATTAAATGAACTATTTTTCTCAACAAGTGCTTTTATTTTTTGTGTGTGTGTCTGTGTTTTCCCTCTCTTTACTTAGTATCAATCTGGTTTTAACTTTACCAGTAGTTTCAAAGCAGAAAAATACATTTTGGTCTTTACTGTGAAATACAGAATTAATATAACCAAATTTCCACTAAGAACTTTGTGAGCCTGTCTCTCCAATAAGTTACTAGAATGTGTTGTTGGAAAGCATGCGTAAAATGAATAGCGTAACTGATGAGTAGATAATTCCATTCTGACCAAAAAGGAATGACCACCTGGAAATCAGGAAGTGGAACTTAGTTTGGGTAAAAAGTAGTACGATAAATAATCGTACAGACTGAAGTGTGTTCTGGAAGTTGCCTTTGCAATTCAGCTACAGACAGACCTTTGGGTGGGATTCAGCTGCTGATTCAGATTCATAAATTCAGGTAAACACTTCTATAGTAAGGATTCATTATAGTCTAAGAAAATATAATCAATATAGTCAATGGAGTCTACAGAATTTTTCATGTTGCCTAAATTGAACAAATTCATCCAGTCAGCTGAACAGATCTCTAGACTCCTTTGACTGACTGATTCTCCCTGGGATCTAGTTTCAAGTTAATTGCTAAGCATTAGACAGAGTCAGTAGTAAAATATGTCTTGGAAATTTAATCATCTTGACTAAAATTATGCTATAAATAAAACCCAACCAGGTTATCTCCCTGTTCCTAAGGAACAGGCCACAGCTCATAGCTCTATGATTGAACTTAACCCCTCAAAAGCAAGATGGCCTTATTCATGCAATCTTTTTGTCAGTGTTGGTGCTAGCTCTTCAACTGGTTGAAAGTCCTGTCAAGAAAAGTGCTAGCTAGCCAGAAAAAACAGACACTATGGAAAAGTATTTGCCTATGCCTGAATAGAGTCCTTGCTCAGATTGTTATTTTGGAGCCCTTTATACTAGCATGGTAGCTGTGGTGCTGAATTCTTTGATGTAAACCATCTAAGCAGAGAATTTCCTTTCATTATCTATTTATTATTCTCAGATCTCTGTCACAGCACTTAGCATACTAGTATTTAACTCTTATGAACATCAACAGAAGACAAGCTATGAAATATTTCTGGAGGATCTGTCTCTATTCTGTTATACAGGCATTATCTACATATGTCATGTGGAATACTAAGTCAATGTAAGTTAAATTTGCTAGAAATATTTAGAATTAATAACCTTTAGTAAAGTATTAAATATCAAACAAAAATACACTAATTAAAATAGGAGCTAAGCTTTTTTCCAAGGCTCAGATAAAGATGGTAGAAGAATGATTTTATTTTCAAATGCAAATAAATTCTACATAGCCAGAGGGTGTATTAAACTTTTATTGTGGAAACAAATAAAATTATTCTTGGGTAAAAGCCCATAAAATTTCCAAGATGCAGCAATAGCATGTAACATTTCTCTTGAGTGACAAAAGAATGCACATGGAATTCCATCACACTTATTTCTCATCTGAAATTCAGACTAAAGAACATAGAAGTACAAAAAAAGCTTGTATATTGCACTAATGTATTGATTTTTGTTACTTAAATTGGAATTTTCCATGAAAGCATGCAGTGCTATTTGGAAAGCCAGATAGATAACCTAGCATGGTAGGTTGACCTTGGCTGGCAGCCAGGTGCCCATCAAGCAGCACTCTCACTCTCCCTTCCTCAACTTGACAGGGGAGCGAAAATATGACAATAAGCTCTTTTGTCAAGATAAGGACAGGAATTTCACTCATCAGTTACTGCCACGGACAAAACTAGACTCAACTTGAGGAAATTAATATGAATTATTGCCAATCAAATCAGATTAGGATAATGGCAAAGACCAAATCTCAAAATACCCTCCTCCCACCCCTCCCTTCCTCCTGGGCTCAACTTCAGTACTGGTTTCTCTACTCCACCATGGACCTCCATGGGCTGCAGAGAGACAGCCTGTCTTAGCATGGTCTGCACCAGCAGCTGCAGGGGAATCTCTGCTCCCATGCCTGGAGCACCTCCTGCCCCTCCTTCTTCACTGTGGGGTCTGCAGAGTTGTCTCTCTCACATATTCTCACTGTTCTCTTCTGCCTGCTGTTGCACAACATTTTTCCCCCTTCTTATATACGTTATCACAGAAGTGCTACCACCATCGGTCATTGACTTAGCCTTGGACAGCTGTGAGTCCATATTAGAGCCAGCTGGCATTGGCTCTGTTAGACATGAGAGAAGCTTCTGGCATCTTCTCACAGAAGCCATCCCTGCAGCCCCACCTCTACCAAAACATTGCCATGTAAAACAAATGCATCTGGTATTCACTGCATCATACTGAGTTCACAAAAATAAAAATGCTTAGACTTCTGACCTTGTAACTACTATTAGAAAAGAAACAGAACAGTACTGGGCAGTCTACTGCCTACCTTACTTCTTAATTTTCATGTGA
This sequence comes from Nesoenas mayeri, assembly GCF_963082525.1. NCBI lineage: Eukaryota > Metazoa > Chordata > Aves > Columbiformes > Columbidae > Nesoenas > Nesoenas mayeri. The sequence goes on from NC_137541.1 coordinate 163,033,141, forward strand.
AAAAATTGTGGCTGTTTTCCATTTATGTTATGATATAGTATATCTTTATGGAAATAAGTTCTGGACCAGAGAAGAACCCAACTACCTTGTTTCTTTACCAGTGAAAAGGCCATGATGTAGCAACATATAAAGTGCATAGCTAAACCGTATAAGGAACCCTACAGAACCTTAAATATAAGAAACATGGATAAATGTATTGTATATATTATACAAAAGAGGCAGTGTCTAGATAATGGAAAGTTTATTGACTGGCTATTGTTCAGTCAGAGAGAATAGGAGTGCATAGAGTCCAATTCAAGAAAGTTGTGATGGGTGGTGATTGTTTCAGAAACAATTGGATCACTGGAGAAGTGTAAAGGAATATGAATCTCCTTTTGTCCATATACATAGCACATAGACCCAGTCTTGCCCTAAGAACTGATTATCACCACTGTCATACAATAAAAAGCTGTAGAAAAATTGTCAGTCCTGAAGAATTTGCATTCTCCCAGTGTTTTTCTAAATATTAGTGTCTTAAATGTTATTGATACTGAAAATCCTAGAAGTCATAAAAATGTGCTGATTTTGGATCACACCTTTATTCTGCTATATAGAGATGTCCTAAGAAATCATGTCACCTTCGTCCCAATCTAGGTTGCTAAATTCCATTCGGGATCACTCAGGATCAGAATACAGCCCCATTGTTTTGAAAGGTGACTGGTTTTCTCTGTTTTTATTGAGAGAACTGTCGTCAGCTCCATGTTTGAATAATTCATTACATTATCTCACTAAATTTATAAACCTTTGTAAAGTTTTGTCCTTCTGTAAATGCTATACCATTTCAAACTTTTGTAAGAGTAATTGTGTGTTTTTTCCTTTCTCATTTGTCAACAATATAATATGCACATTACCATATGTATACTGGTATCATTTTACTTCATTATGAACAAAGCTATGAACATAGTGTTTGGTATGAACACTTCTACTGTAATACTCATATGAAATTTATAAAAATATTTGTTATTTCTTTAAATTATTCTTGCAATTTGGGGGATTTTGATTTATGCAGAATAGCAGTAATTCTCTTTTTACATATACTTTGCAACTTAAGCAAATGAAAGCAGCATGTAATGAACTAACTACAGTATTATTAATAATAAAAAATAATTTTTAAGATATTATGGTATTATAAATGTAAAAACAGTAAATCCATTAATTCACTATCTTTAGACTAGTCTACCTTTAGAGGCAGACATCTTTAGCTTATAATATTCTGACTGTTACAATCAAATCTGTTGCATTGTTTGTTTATCTAGATCCCTTTAAGTTGCAAAATACATTGGTGTTCACCTGCATAGCTTTCAGCCTTATATGGAAAAATGAAGATTGTCTGTGACAGTTTCAGATAAGTACAAAATGAAATAAGTTGTATATTGCTTAATATTCTGAGTTTACTGCCTTCTATATCCTGCTTTAGCTAGGATATTTTTTACACTGATTTTCATGGGAACAACACAATATTGAAAAAAAATAGTCTTCTGAAGCCAGTTTGGTACACTAAATTAATCTTCTCTGCTGTATATAGACAGAATGAAAATGTCAAGATTGAACAGATACTTTCAAATAAAGAGCTTAAGTTTCAGTCACTGTAATTAATTATAAGCTTTACAGAAAGGAACATTTCTAGTCTGGACAGCAGTACACAAGCATGGTATTTCTTGGAAACAGGCTCAGAATACAAGTGTGAGTATATTATCAAAAGCATTTTAGATAGTCACATCCAGCTAGTAAAACATTCTCTGAGAGGGAAAACCAAACTAGCAGCAGTCTGTGGAAAAGTCAAGTGGAAATGTATGATATTTTAAGGATATAATTTTTCATTCATTCAAATATTTAATACTTGGAGTTGTGATAAGTACAACCACTAATGTCTTAAGACAGAACTGTGATTGGTGGCTTTTCTCAGGGATGAGGATTTCTGACTGTTTTCTGTTCCACAACCTGCAGATCTAACACATTCAGTTTAGGGCATTGTGCAATATTAGCCTTTTTAAAAGGATGTAAAAGGAACTGTGTAACTTTCTGGTTCATCAGCACTGTATTCTACAACTCCACTAGTTTTACCTCTGCTAGCAACATATATCCAAAAACAGACGACATTTGTCTTAATAGTAGGAATCTCCAATGAGATAAGAGCAGACACTTTTGTTGTTATGACTCAGCCTATTTTTGAATGTGCATGAATACTCAGCATACTTTTATTATATATGTTTATATCTCTGGGTTTTATTTTAATCAAGACACTTCCTATCTAATATTTACCTGTTCTTCTGTAGGAGCACCTATTTTTTGTAAATACATTCAATGAATTGATAAAGAAGATGTACACTGACAGCTGGAATAATGCTGCCACTCTTTCTTTTTTAAACCAATACTGCTTCTATTTCTTATGCTTATCTTTAGAATTTCCCCTTCCGATACAGTGCATAATGTATTATGCTTCTCTTCAACAATCCATCATGTCTCTGGCTTTGATGAAGGTTGCTTGGTTCCCAACCACAGTAGTGTTAAATTTAAGTATGTTCATACTGTGATTCAGGCCTTACTGAAAGCTATGATTTATTCATTAAAATTAAAAATTCTATTGCAAGTATTTGGAATGGGAGGCAGGGAGGGAAGCGAAGAGCTTGCTAAATGGCTGTTTTTCAGTCTACAGAATAACTGAATAGGCTAGTTTAAAGCCTTTTAAATTCTCTGAGCTTCAAGAACTCTTTTTCTGATTGAGAACATCTGTTCTAGCAGCATTTTTACCCCTTCTAGCTCAAAGTATTCCATTGCCATGGCTAATAAAAGAAGTATTTGGCTCTGCTTCTTCTCATAAACCTTTTTTTTTTTTTTTTTTTTTTTTAAATCACACAATTTGTATATTGATTCTCCCACATCCAAACCAAGATATCAATTTGTGTGAAGATTGCTCAGGGGAACAAAAATTTATAAAAACTTATAACTGACTATTCAAACTAGGGTTTATTGAATATTCAGTTAATTGTAAGATTTTATTTAATTATTGTTACTGCTAATAGTTGAAATGTAAAGTGAAGTAGTGCTAGCTGTTCAGGATCTTCAATCAGTTATTAAGTGTGTCCTTCTGTGGTTTTCATTAGCTTAACTGCCTAAAGAAATGTCAAGAGGTAATGCTGGTGCTTAAGACTGTTATTTTGTTAGTTATCAGTTAAGCTTCATGTGTATGTTATAAAAGTATTTCCTAGGAGGACTAATCACAAGACACTGTTCTTTCAGAAAATTCCTTTCCCCTTATAGAATTAAGCCCTAATATACCTTACGCTTTATGTTTATTCAAAGCATATGCATTTTCCAGCAAGCTTTGAGTGTGGACTATGTTAAAGGCAGTGGTTTTTGTTTATTTAAGTCTGTTCCATGGAAAAACAAGTTTTAATGATAATTTTATCTGTGTTTGTTTCTCCATTGGTAATCTCTGTATTTTTTTTTTTTTTTTTCATTCCAGGCAGAAATAGGGGTGACTCAGGGTTTTCCAGGAGAGTTACCTTCTCAGAAATATCGCAGAAGTCAGTAGATTGTTGGAGAAGATGCCAACTATTGAACATGAATAAGTTTTTTAAATATCTTTTGGCCATGTAATCCAATTACTCCTGCTGAGCACTGCAATGTATGTGACACTGTTAAAACAATATTGAGTAAAGACAATATCAGTATATGGAAATTTTACTATCATGAGTTTTTAAAACAAAACCAAAACCAAACCATAAACAAACAAACAAATGCAAACAAATAACAACAAGCCAGCCAGCCAATGCCTAAACATAATAAATTAATAGCTCCATTGTTCATAAAACTACTTATGTACTTCGTATAGTGTAACAGTTACAGTTTATTGAGCTTGAACCACCCTTACTATTAAATGGAAGAGGAAAAAGTTATCTGAAAACATTTTGCAGCTAACATTTTCAGGGCCAAATTTGACTCATAAATCTTAAAATATTAGATAAATCATCAAAAGCCTCTGATGGCATTTCTGGTAGGAACCAGAAAAGATAGCTTTATTTAACCTTTTCCTTTCTCCTGCCTACCCATTTTTCTCCCCATATGATTTCCTTCTGAAAAAACCCACACTTGAACATTTCTGTTGTGTTTTATAATATGAGAAATAAATACTTTATGTGAACTACATGGAGCTGGTTGGAACTGGTTGGAGCTGTTTTCCCCACCCATGACTGTTATTGCCTGGTGGGAGCTGCTGCTGGCTCAGGGAGCACCACCAACCAGCCAGGGACAACAGCCTGACAGACTTGGGGTGGGGGAAACAACCGCCATTCGTGCCACGAGATTTGGGCCACCTGCTGCCTTCCCTATGGGGGTCCTATAAGGGGGACGGAGGGTGGGGACAGAGTAAGGCACAGAAAGATGTCACTGACTTTAGCCAGGATTAACAAAGAAACGTCCTGGCCATGAAGATCAGGCTGCTTCCTGGTGAGTCCTGGCATGGCACAGACAGATCAGTGCAATCCTCCCCTATTGCTTGGCCATATGAGAGAAGCCAGTCATAGTACCCAGAGAAATCCTCCTAACATCAGAGAGGGACTGTAAATGCCTGTTGCGAAGAGGGAGGTCATATAACGATTTTAACTGTGTTATTCGTGAGGCACTGCTGTATTAATCTGGACTAGAACTTTTCATAGGCTTACAACTGAACTATAAACATGATATATTTAAATTACATTGTAAAGTTTTCAAGTAGTCTAACCATTGATTCTTTCTCCACATATATTTAGTATTTTTTTTTGTCCATGACAAAATTTTGAATGAAACAGTCTGCAGTTTCCAAGATCCTCTGTCTTTTCCTGCTTGAAGACAAAAGAGGCATTGCATTTTTCCAGGGACCAGACACGTACCTTCTGTCTGCCACCACAACCTTTCCAGGACAGTTGAAGATAGCAGACTCACGGTCATTTTGATCACCTTCTCTACGTCCCTGGATACATCCTCTTCCATCTTGGAAAGCCTTATATGCCCACTTTACATAAATCATTCTTACTTTGGTCCTTTTCCAGACTATATGCTTCCCTCTCCTAAGCTCTAACACCAGACACAGCAAGCAAACTTGCTTGACAGCAGACCTTGTTGAAGATTTGAGGGAAGAAAAGAATCACAGCTGAAAATGTGCATGTGTGTATGAGTGCATACATACATACAATATTTCCATCTCTCAACAGTCTTTAGTGCTTGGTCTCCACCCTGGATTACTGAAATTTGCCAATTGCTAAAACTGGACTGTTCAGAAGACTGATAAATCAGACCAATTTCGAACTATTAAGCAGCACTTTATTGGATGGACCCCACTGATAAGATATATTTTCAGTGGTTTGTTCTTACTTGTTATCAATTGTTGCTACCTGTTGAGAGTAGTTGGTCCTTAACACACTGATGTTTCCATCTTTCAACAGTCCCTAGTCTTCAGCTTCCACCCTGGCCTACCTACTGTGGAATGTTTTCAGTGTGGGGGGTCATTTTCTCAGGACAGGGCAGGTGATTTTTTCTGTTGCTTGATGATATTTTTGTTCTTGCTTAGCTGCTGCTGCTTGCCTTTTAAAAACAAAATCCTCTTAGGTCATGTTTATTCAGGGACCAGAAATGAACCATTTCTGAGTTGTTTATGGTTACATATCCTCTGTTTTATGGTTATGTTCATGTTCTCAAGGCCTTTGGTGTTACCAGAAACTGAAACTGCACATCATAGCAAGAAAAACCTGGTTCTAAACTGTGTCTAATACAGCTTGTTCTCATAATTAAATCCTACTTAGTGTTTCTAATGTTTAGAGTACAACAGGCCCACTATCATAAGACTCTATCTAATTGTCCAAAGAAGACCTCATCTTAACTTTTCACTTCATTGGGTGGTTTGTACCAAATCACCACCACCACGGCCTCCTTGATGGTCTCTCCTCTGATAAAGATCTCACCTGTCTATAATTAATACATACAATTACATTTCTGTTCTTACAATACTGAAACATGTATATTTTTATCATAGATATCAACATCTATGTAGGTTTACTATTTCCTTTTTTTTTTTAATGCTTTTCAATGCAAAGCCAGAATATATAGTAAAGAAATGGATCTTAATATGAAAATAACATCTGGTTGTCTGGTCTCAGAGCCAACTCAGTAGTAGTGTCAATGAGCGCTAAGTCCCAGCCTGTCTGGTGACACTTGAGCTGGTCCCATGGTGACTGGGGACTCCTTTGTGGTTGTCCCAAACTAAAGAGCTCCACAGCCTTTAAAATACCCTATGGTGACTTCTGAATTGGCCTGGGAACAAGAAGAAAACATGCATGCTTCTGCTACAGCCAGGGTGTTTCACACAAATGCCTCTGACACTAGGTCTGTGTAAGATGTAAGTACAACTTCAGTTGGGAGGAGTGGCTGCTGTCAGGGCCCTGGTAGCATCCTGATGTTCTGGAAGTGTGACTGTTGGGGTTTGGGGCCAATACATAAGTGCAGCTGAAGGCGGCCCCCTTTCGCTTTTGTGTCCCAGGGAGCCAAACCTTGATGAGGAGGGGCCTTATGAAAGAGTGTTATTTCTAGGCATGTTTTCTGCATACCTGTTTCAGTCAGATGATCTTACAAGTAAAAACATCAAGAGAAAGCATCTGTCTTTTAAATAATAACCTTCTGGTAAAGGTATTCAAACCAGCTATCGGCATCCAGATTATCAATTCCCCCTCAGACTGCAGGAATGAATCAGCCTTTCTTCCCAAAGTTCTTTACCCTCAGGTGGTACATCACTATCAGAAATTACACTCCCCACCACACTTTTTAGCCTAGCTTATTGTTCCTCCAAGAATACAAAATGTTTTAATATTTTATTTCGAAATTTCATTTTCTCTCTTTTCCATTTCTCTAGCTCTGCTGTATCAAAGCAATATGAATGGATAAAGGATAAAATTATACAAACCATGTTTCTATCATAACCATCAAGTATTTCTAAATATTAACCACCTTAGGAAGTTGTTGTTAAATTTCAAGCACTTAGGTTTGAAATGACTGGTGTTCAGCCTTCAATACATTATTAAGCATATTCTATGAATAATTAATTTCTTTGGGAAGTAAGAGCATTCATGTAAGTGTGAGTGGGTTGTTACACTACAGTAGTACTATTTTTTTTTTCCTTTTCTGACAATCTTGAAAGTTATACAAATACAGATGACAATAAAAGCATTTTATGTCAAAGACCTGACTATAATTCATATAGGAAACGCCCATCAAAAGTAGCATAGGCAATCTGTTAAAGAAAAATTTGTGTGTGCTCTGACAGTAGGTGAATCACATATTATCAAATATTCAGTTTCATCAAGGAAGCAGGTATCACAGTATCACAGTATCACAGTATATTTGAGATTGGAAGTGACCTCAAAAGATCATCTAGTCCAATCCCCCTGCTGGAGAAGGAACGCCTACGTGAGGTCACACAGGAATATGTCCAGGTGGGTTTTGAATGTCTCCAGAGAAGGAGACTGCACAACCTCCCTGGGCAGCCTGTTCCAATGCTCTGTCACCCTTACTGAGAAGAAGTTTTTTCTCAAATTTATGTGGGACCTCTTGTGTTCCAGCTTGATCCCATTCCCCCTTGTCCTATCATTGTTTGCCACCGAGAAGAGCCTGGCGCCATCCTCATGGCACTCACCCTTTATATATTTATAAACATTAATAAGGTCACCCCTCAGTCTCCTCTTCTCCAAACTAAAGAGACCCAGCTCCCTCAGCCTTTCCTCATAAGGGAGGTGCTCCACTCCCTTAATCATCTTTGTTGCCCTACGCTGGACTCTCTCCAGCTATTCCCTGTCCTTCTTGAACTGAGGGCCCAGAAATGGACACAATATTCCAGATGTGGTCTCACCAGGGCAGAGTAGAGGGGAAGGAGAACCTCTCTCGATCTACTAACTACCCCTCTTCTAATACACCCCAGGATGCCATTGGCCTTCCTGGCCACAAGGGCACAGTGCTGGCTCGTGGTCATCCTGTTGTCCACCAGGACCTCCAGGTCCCTTTCCCCTACACTGCTCTCTAATAGGTCATTCCCCAGCCTATACTGGAACCTGGGGTTGTTCCTGCCCAGATGCAGGACTCTACACTTTTCCTTGTTAAATTTCATTAGGTTATTCCCCACCCAACTCTCCAGCCTGTCCAGGTCCCGCTGGATGGCAGCACGGCCTTCTGGAGTGTCAGCCACTCCTCCCAGCTTAGTGTCATCAGCAAACTTGCTGATAGTACACTCTATTCCCTCGTCTAAATCGTTGATGAATATATTGAATAATACTGGCCCCAGTACAGACCCCTGAGGCACTCCACTAGATACTGGCCTCCAACTAGACTCCGCACCATTAACTACCACTCTCTGGCTTCTCTCCTTAAGGCGGTTTGCAATCCACCTCACTACTCTATTGTCTAGACCACACCTCCTCAACTTAGCTGTGAGGATGCTGTGGTAGACTGTGTCAAAGGCTTTACTGAAGTCAAGGTAGACCACATCCACCTCTCTGCTTTGAGCTTTTACAGGATAATTAGGGATAACAACTGAACCAGGTTCGACAAACGTGATTTTGATATAAATCTGTAGAAATATTCCAAGGAATGTTCTCAAAGTCACTTGTTTTCCTCATGACATTGATACCAATCTTTATGTTGTTTACAGCAAAATATTAGCTAATAGACTTCTGTTTTAAAATAACAGCACATGTAAATTGACTCATATATAGACTCTTAGGTATAAAGTCATAAAAGGAACTGAAAAGTTAACTGGCATTGAGAAACTTTCTCAACACATAAAACACATGGAACACATGGAACTTTCTTTGACATACAAGGTTAAGACTTAGGAATTCTCTCTCTTTAGTCTTTGCTGTGAAGCACATTTCTTAATTCCTGTTATGTGTTCCTGACTGTAAAACAATATAATAATGAAATTTCATGAAGATTCATAGAATTCTGGTATTTTTATAAAGTATATTTCATACATTTATGATATAAACATCTAGAAATGCAATCTGGTTAGAAGAAAAATTAGTGAGGAAAAAAAAAAATGTCTGCTGAAAAATACTGACAGAAAAATTGCCTCCAAGGCTGTGAGTCTTGGAACTAGACCTTAGAACCAGAAATATCCTTAAGGAGTGCAGTTGGCATCTTGGAAGTACAGTTGAGGTACCTAGAAAATGGAGAAATCCTGAGAGGTCACCAATAAGTGCAAAATCAGGAAACTGCAATGGCATCTTATAATCTGAAAAAGGTATAAAACACTCTGGGAAAATAAAATCGGTCTGAAAGAACAGAAAACATTGTCATAAATTTTCTGTCCCAGATGAAAAATAGAAATTTGCTTGCTCGATGTGGTGCTTGCTATCCTACATCCTCTTATGTCTCTATGATAGAAAAATGACTTAATTTTTATTTGGAATGGAGCCTCTCTCTCCCAGGACTTCCATTCTGCACATACTTTCCCTTTTCTAAACAGGCTGAATTCTTCACAGGAAGTATCTACAAGATCTTGGACTCTCCCTAGGGACAGCTGGCTGACTCCAGACTCTGTGACACAGATCATCTTAGAAGTAAGACTCTGCCTATTATCTTACTACTTTTCCTTTAGGCCCACTTTCAGAGTTGGTTTGATTTGACATCACACTTCTGGGGTGGTTGGGCCCTCTTCTGGAATTGGCTTGTCCTCCTTCTTGGGTTGATTTGGCTACTTCTGAAATCTGTCTGATTCATTTGATACTGATATTATAAGGAAGTAGATGCACATTCAATTTAAACTTTGTAAAATAAATTCAATATTGCGAATAAATGCTATAGAAATCAACCCTAAAGTCTTTACTGATTTCACTTGTTCTATATCCTTAAGGAATGCTTAGTATCTTTACAGAATATATCAGATTAAAAACCAAAAGAACAACAAAACAACACCACCACAAACAAACAAACCAACCCATTTACCCATTTATCTTTTTTTTTTTTTTTTTTTTTTTTTTTTTTTTTTTTTTTTTTTTAAGGTTGATGTTAGGCCTTAGAGGTTAATATAAGTCAGGGAGTGGGAAAGTGTGCCTTATGATAACAGTACCGGGAGGCACACAGATGAATTCCTAATAATTTTATTGTGAATGTATCTTACCATCTTCAGGGAAGATTGAAATAAAATGATATAATGAAAAAAACAAAGTTAGAAGTTTAGCATAGGGTTTTTTGTCTCTGAGTATACATATATAATGTAACCCTGATTCTGTGATATGTATCTTTTGGGATAAAACAAATATTAATCAATTATCAGATAAAAAAATAATGACCAGCAGTGTGATTAGCAATTTAATATGTAATACTAGCACAGTACAGCTGCAAAAATTATCAATTTTTATTCTATAAACCTTACTTACATGCATACACACACACACAGAGTGCCTGCACAGAACATGCTTACATCAGTTGAGGACTCTGGCCCAGGTATAACTGGAACTACAGTGTCCAGGGAACGGGATACTCACTCCAGCTCGTCAAAGTGTGGTGCGGTGCCTGGTCTTTACATGCCTGAGTTCCTTCTTGGACTCAACCATCAGCATGGTGCTGGACATTCATGGATGTATTTCCTACCAAAGGCTACTGTATTCAGTATTTACCACTTTCTTATTAGATATTTGACATAAATGGACAATGGCCTTGTTGGCCATGTCACCCCAGGACAATGTCTCTTCCTTCTTGATATCTGAAGTCACTTAGCAGTCAATAATCTAAAGTTATTAGCACGTTTTGACTTTCCTGCCCCCAACCTGTTAGAAGGAAATCAAGTTAGTAAACCTTTTGTTGTCATTTGTTTCTTTCCTAGGCATAACTAAATCATTAAAGCACAACAGATGAGGTCCAGGGCTTTTCAAAAACTGAAAAAATTCTCTCGTTTTGTTTGGTTTTTTGTTTGTTTGCACATACCAGAATCATTTAATGAGTTAGACCTGGGCAGATGCAGTAAAAATGTCATTTTTCTGAGGTTGCTTTTACGTAGGCTTCACCATTTGACAATTTTTAAATATAATTAAACAATAAAAAGTGTTGTGTGATATTGATGACCTATTTATCACACTTCATCTGAACAGATTGTGTATTAAACAACTTACTCAAGTTCTAGTGAACTACCAGTATACAGTATTTTAGCTGGAATAAGCAGCCAGCAGGAATATCTATTTGGACCCAAAAGTAAAAACAGCATTCCTTATTTTTCATTTTTTTTTCATATGATTAGAGAGCTCTGTTTTCCATTTAATCTTCAACACAGTTTCAAGTTTTGTGCTTAATTTTAAAGCACTATCCTTAAAGAAAAAAAAAAACAGTTTAAAATATTTCTTTTCAATTTCATAAGCAATTTTTTGTAATACTTCTAGTTCCATTGCAATAGGTTCCAACCTTTGTGTCACTTGTTTTTATATCCAGTGTTGCCATATTCATTTATTTTCATCACATTCTGTCTTGCTTTGTTTTGTTTTTAATTTTTCTTTTTCTTTCTTGCCTGTGTTTTTGTTAATGTTGCAAATAAATGAAAGCACAAACACACCCATGAAGTCAAGCAGGACACAGTGGATCTCTGTTCCATGTTTACAGACTAATATTCTAATATTCATACTATGTTTAATTCCCCAAGTTCTTATGCCTCTTGATTTTAGCAATGTTCACAAAAGATTTTGACATGTAAGAAAGTAATAAATATTAAGATTCATGTTAGTTAATATACATCAGCACTGCAGAAGGCATATATTGTTATAAGGAACCATTGTTTAAGGTTATTATTTATTTGAAGTTTTGATGTAACTTTCATATAACGTCATTGTTCCTCAACTATCTCTATTGTGCAATTTCATACTTCTTCAAATTACTGACATTACTTCTGCGATAATCCCACTTTTTTTTTTTTCTGATTTTCTTTTTTTTTTTTTTTTTCCTTGTTGGTATGCAGAATGATTCTTCTAGTTAATAAGTACCTTTCACTTTGGGTTGGAATATCAAAGCTTGAAAGAACTCTATGCATGCCAATATAGAACCCACAGCAGAAACTCATAGTATTAGAGCTGCCCCTTAATATATAGTTCCAATTACAAAAACTGATGGCCAAAACTAGTTGTTAGCTATGTATATATTCTGTTGAACTGAAGAATAGTTAGTATAACCAAACTCTAATCTGAGAAGCCTAAATTTCATAATTTCTGGGAGTTAATACATATTTTTCTTTAGCTAGGTGAGTTGTGAGTTTACTTCCACTACTTATCTGACAGAATATATTTAATTTTATTACAGCAAATGCTACTAACATAAATGAAAATGAAAATGAAAATGAAAAGCATACGGCTTTTACTGGTAAAATCCACATTAAAACAAGTCTGTTTTTTTCATTATTATGCATTTTTATTACTATCACTTTTAGCCCTTAGTATTTGGTAAAGTGGGTTAGTTTTTGTTTTGTTTGTTTGTTTGTTTGTGGGGTTTTGTTTGTTTGTTTGCTTGTTTGCTTGATATTCTTAACAAAGGTTTTTGGGGACTCAAAATGGCTTACTTGCTTATTTTGTAGACTCACTTCTGATATACAAAAAGTAGCAAACCCCATATATGAACATACTTATTTCTTCATAAGAAAACAAACAAAAAACACACACACACAAAACCCCAAAGCCAAACAAACAAACAAAAGCACAACACTAAAACAGAAACAAAATGAACAACAAACAAACAAATAAACAAACAAAAACAAAACAGTGTTTTACTCAACAATTTCTTTGGCATGTCTACAACATAAAAACAATAGATCCAACCAGACCAGAGGTCAGTGTGTTTCATTAACAGTGAGCAGTAGTGGATTCTATGTGAACAAAACAAACATATATGTGTAATTTGTTAGAATACCCTTCCAATCACCAGACTTTTGCAGGTCAGGAGCGTCCTGAATCATGTATCCACATTTAATAGTGTAATATGATCATGTAGTTTTCTAAAGAAATTATTAATTTGCTATTTTATGTAATAATTTAATGAGCATTCATAGTCAAGGTTTTCATATTCAAAATTCAAAAATAAGAATATTCAAAAGCTATTTCTTTTGTTCTGTTCATAATTCTCAAGATGATCATTCCATCATTTAAAAAAAAAAATGAAGGAAAAAAAAAGAAAAAAAAAGTTTGCAAATGTCCTAAGTGTTTGGGGTTTCTTCTGTTTCTGAGAAGGATAAAGTATATTTCAAGTGTCTTGACAGGTATTCATTATCTTCCCATTAAATACAGCAAAAATAGATATTCAAAGTAAGGAACACTCAAAAATTCTTGTGCTTAGAAGATTTTCTAGCTGTTTAATTTCCACCTCCATGATAATTACACACATTATTTCTTGTTCTATCCATTCCTGCATAAAAATAAATAAGCAGAGTCAAGAGAAAAATATTAAGATTTTTTTTAATCATCCCTTTTAAACATTATTTTCAATAAGTTCCTGCAATTCATCACTTCTGTGTTTGGTAAGTAGATATTTGTATACAATCATATCTTCTATAATGTGTTTAAGAACTCAAAATTACAGCTGAAAGTTTAACAGTCTTCTGTCCTACAAGTGATAGTCTTTTAAATATACATAATCATACTAAGATTTGACTTCTCTGCAACAAGATCACACTCTTGACTCAATTCAGTTTATTAGACATCATACTCCTTGAGCATTTCCTCCAGTCAATTATTACTCATTTTCTAATTATGCCTTTCATTTTTCTTGCTTAAACACAGGACTTTGCCCTTGTCTTTACTTAATTTCATCTTATTGATTTTAAAGTATTCCTCTAATTTATCAAGATGTTTGAAATTCTACTTCCAGCAACCATTTCCAGCTTTGAGTCACCAATGGAATTTTTATGTAACCTTTCTATCGTATTAACTAAATTACCTAATTGAACTTGTTAGAGGTACTGGACTCCATCTGAAATGTTACAATAGTTTTATTCTGAGGCACTGTTAACTACTATTTAAACTACAGGTTTGTAATGAGCTGTACAGTCATCTTACTGCTGTGCCACTTAGACCTCATTCTCTAAGTTTACTTATGAAGATGTCATGCAAAACAAAAGTGACAAAACCAAGTGTGGTACCCCTCTCTTTTCCCTGTCATCCACTAAACCAGAAATTGTGTTGAAGTAAGAGCTTAAAATTGTTTGGCTTGATTTGTTCTTGACAAATCTATCAGTATAATTATTACTGTAACACTAAAGCCCAATCTTGCATCAGGATCTTTCAGCGAAAATAGCCATGAAAGCAGAAAACAGATGGATGATCCCTGCCTTATGACATTTTTGAGTTAAATATAGTACAGAAGAGATGCACTCACACAGAAAAAGGAATACTCAGAAATAATAACATAATACTGGTCAGTGAGAGAAGGGGTGATCTGTGCACAATAGCAGTCTAAATATCATTCGATTTTTTTCTGATTATAGATATATCTTTATTCTATAATACATATTGCATTTATTGCAAAATATCTGTATATATATTTTAGTCCTTTTTCTTTCTTTAAACATGCTCCTAGACCTTTGCAGTCCAAAAAGGTGCTGCCAAAACCATTTCTCTTATCTGTCATTCTGCTCACCTCACGCACCATACCATTTGAAATATTTCAGTAGTTTCCCATTGTGTTCCAAGTCAAATTCATATCAGTTAGCTTACTTCACATTTCTTAACACTTTGTCTTTACTTCCCACAATTCTATTCAGAGGATGGCAGCTTGCATTGCATCTTTATGTTTCTATAACAAGTGTCACTTGACAGGATCTAGATTTTGAAATACATCTTAAAAAAGCCAAGAAGTTAAGTACTTGCATTCAGAAGAATGATCCAAACTGCCTAAATGTTTTTGGTGGTGTTTTTTTGTTGTTTTGTTTTGTCTTGTTTTTTTTTTTTTGTTTGGTTTTGGTTTTGTTTGTTGTTGTTGTTGTTTGTTTGCTTGTTTGTTTTTGTTTGGTTTTGTTTGTTTGTTTGTTTTTTTAATTTTAATTAATTAATTAGTAGAAAAGGACTGCAGCTCCTCTGTGCCTCCAGAGAATATTACTTAGATTTCTGCTTCCTGTCTGTGTGGGAACCTATATTTCTCTGAATGCCTGCTTACTAAGATAGGAAGACTTTTGGATCACTGAAATTACTTCCTGGCAGTCTAATATAAATAATTTTTGTGGTTTAATCCTGGTAGGCAGCTAAAGCCCACACAGCAACTAGCTCACGCCTCCTCCAGTGGAATGGGCAAGAGAACTAGAAGGGTAAAAATGAAAACAGTCATGGCTTAAGATAAAGACAGTTTAAAAGGTGAAGCAAAAGCTGCATGAGCAAGCAAAGCAAAATAAGGAATTTGTTCACTACTTCCGATCGACAGGGAAGCCATCTCAAGGACACAGCAAAGAATTGAGATAATAATGAAGAATTATTGATAAGGAGGTGGCTGAATTCTTTAAGTCATTCCTTGGACCTTTGTTAATGAGCAGAAGTATAATTTTATGCAGTAAAAATATGTATAATTAGAATATTAACCTGGAAAAAGGGTCTACTAATGCAGTGAACTTGCCTTTCTTTATAGAACGATTTTATGTATTAAAAAAACCAGAGTTTTTATTCATGGAAACCTTTTCTTCATTGTTTTGTTTTGTAAAGAAAGGATGTCTGCAGACCATTTGTGTTACTTTTTCTTGAACACTACTATCTGTTCTACTTAGTTCTCTTGGTATTCCTTCAAGCAAACACATCACAAGGAACTATTTCAACATGGGAACTGTAGGTACTAAATCTCTCTCTATATTTCTCAGGAAGGAATGAAAAATTTATCTGACAATACAAATTATTTCTCCTTTCATATAAAACTTTTAAAATAAATTATTATGTTTGTATACCTGTAAGTATTCAGAACAGGTGAGGGCAACATGTAACTGTGCATTTACACCACAGAAACTGCCTATAGTATGTCCAGTAATAAAATATTAGTGTATAACTTACTGCCACTTTTACGTTTTCGTTGGACTTTGTAGTTTATGAAAAGAGATAGACAACAAGAACAAGCAAACAAACAAAAAATTCCCTTTTTTTCTCTTCTTTCACATACTATCAGTTTACTAAATAAAACTGTGTTCTAAAATTTCGTCAAGATAAAAGCTGGCTTAAAGCTGTGTATCAAACACTTTTTGTAATGATAATGCTACAAAATATTGATATGACACTAATTTGTGCAGTTAGTTCCATATATAGGATCAAATGTCAGAGAGAGATGATATTTCACAACACTATAAGTTAGGAGTAAATGGAAGGTTACACCTTTCATTTTGTTTCAAATAGTTGGATTCTTAGTTTCACCATTTCCTTTCTGTATTTGAGAGTTTAGTAAGCCAAAGTCCAACCTTATGGTTAAAGCAGTTCAGCTATAAGGTCAGTTAGGTTGCTCAGGACTTTATTCAGCTGGGTGTTTAAAATGTCAAAGGTTGATTTATATTGTCTAGTCAAGTGTGTAATTTATGGGTAATTTTTGAAAATTCTTGAAATGTGCTCATGTACAATTATTGTTGTGACTACAATTCATTTACTGTCCCCATGTATGGGTCTGTCCTCTCTTTCAGTACTTACCGCCCTTTCAGTATTTACCACGTTATCAACACTGTGAGGAAATTTAATTGGTATTTATAGTAATAAGCACAGTAGATTCTGAAATCTTATTAAAACCTACCAAAAAAAAATGAAGGAAATATAATTTCTTCTCTTGGCTTCAAAGACTCTCAAATTGACCTCTATGTATTTCTAATCGTAGTATGTGATAAATGCCATTGAAACTGGACTGCATTGTGACCGTAGGGAGTCTCATAAAATACCTGTTGTTACGGATTGACACATCCGGAATGTTTTGAGCTTGCCTAGGTAAAAGGTACCAGAAACAACTAATATTAATTTAGATGGTTTGGAATCCACAATATTAAAGAAGGTGAGATGGATGTTTTTTTCCATTTAACTTAAATTATATTTAACATATGTGCCAGACTGTAGAGTCCACAATTCAGCAAGAATATTGAACATGCCTATTCTCATTTTTAAGTGTGAAAGGATATAAATATCCATGTTAGGTACTCTGTGGCCTCTAGGATTGAAGTATTAGAAAATGTCCCAATTCTAAAGCAGGTTGATCTTTCCTGTAGCATGTTTCATATGGAGATACTATTTTCTGAATAGCCTGCTTCAGGCCAGTTCAAGTATCCTTAAGCTGGGCAGGGAATTGTTAAAATAGACAGTATGATTAAGGCCCTGTTAACACTGGAAAATAGCGTGGTGTGATAAAAGTGTATTGGTAAAGTATAAGCCTTTCAAAGAGCTTTATCTGGGACTAGCTTGATACAAATAAAAGAATGATTAAAGTCAATTCAGTTTAGTCCCAGTTTATTTTCAACTCAATGAAATGCAGTTTGCAGGCTCCAAGATCAGTCTGCAGTGCAAATCAAAGCACAGTAACACAATAAAGGAGAAAATATGGGAGATATGCTTCAGAAGCTATAATATGTTCTGACCTGAACTAAAATAAACTGATGTAAAAATCTCTCTATATAAAGCCTTAATCTTCTCACTCCTTGAACAAGATGGTTAGAAACAACCAGTGGAATGCAATAGACAAACCCACCCAGAATACAGTCCTCTTCTTAGTTTAGACATTTTGGTGATGGTGTTAAGAGTTCACCTTTTTAGTAACTTATTTAGATGCATAGAAATCCTTTCTTGTGAGTCTACTTTTTCAGGAAGTGGCAGTTACAACTTCATAGTTCTTTTCAGATTAGAATCTGTTTCACAAAATCACCTTCTCTCTAGGTTCACGCTCCATTATTCACCTTTAAATTTTAATATAGTGTGTATAAGTCTATATGTTTCATAGGAGCTGGAGAAGAAAAATCATGAAATTTCTCATTATAACCTAAATGTGCTTATCTAGGAAAACAAACTGTCAGAATTTTGGTTCCTGCTTCTTTTACCTAACTGTTTTACAATTATTTGCTATAGTACTTCCATACAAATTGGTTAACATAACTTGCTTAGCATTAGTAGCTAAATTTGCTGAAGCCATAGGCTGCAAGCTGCAGACTTTCACCTAGATACATTGAACTTGTACCTACTTAAGTAAAAGAAGGTTCCAAAGCCAGTCCAAGCTGGAATGTAAAGAAGATACAATTGTCAACGGAAGCTGCAGCCTCAGCGATAAGAAAATAAATCATCTACCTAGAGATCATGAAAGGACCTAATGAAGGATGGGAAGATCCCAGAAACTAATATTACTATTGATCTGAACTGCTGCATGAGGAGTCAGGAACATAAGAGTATAATTAAGGGTATAATTGGAAACTTAGAGTCAAACCCTTTTATGGTGTCTGACAAGTTAATTTCTGTAACATAATGTTGGTCTAATGTAAAACAAAAGTTCTCCAGTGACAAAACTGGAGTAAGTCACCCCTTTCCTTTGTACTCTCCATTTCAGCTGAGTTTATTATCCTCCTATTTTCTTGCCTTTCCGCCCCCGCCCCAAGCTATAAACATACATCCCTCACCCAGAAATGGGCAAAAAGCAAATACAAATTATTCTGAAACGCTGGGCATCTGACTATGTGTGGATGACTAAAAAGTTTGGTGGAATCAAGTGTTTAAAAAGATGTGTTAACATAACTCAAACAAAAGGTCTGTATGTTAAAAAAAAAAAAAAAAAATTAAAAATTAAGAATATGAGCATGATAGCGAGTTTAGGAAGCATCAGGATTCAGAATTTTATCAAACACAGGAACTCCTCATTTCTGACTGATTACTGAACTAAGCTCTGTATCCTGAGACAATGAAAAGTCAGTGATACTGAATATTTTATTCACAAAACTTTGTTTCTTCTCAATGAAGACCACAGGATGAAATTTCTGAAAAAAACAAAACAAAACAAAACAAAAAAACTTAGTAAAACTAAAAAAGTAATTTTCTAGTAATAAACATGTGAATATCCAAGTAGTAAGATACTGTCTTGAAAATTTTGTGCAAGTATTGTTGTATATTTACATAGTTAGAATCATAAAATCATGGAATGCCCAGAATTGGAAGGGACCCACAAGAATCATTGAGTCCAAATCCTGTCCCTCCATATCACAAATCCACAGTTCAAACCATGTGTCTGAGGGCATTGTCCAGTCTCTTCCTGAATACTGACAGTCTCGGGGCCATGACTACCTCCCTGGGGAGCCTACTTCAGTGCTCCACCACCCTCTAGGTGAAGACCCTTTTCCTCACGTCCAGCCTAAACCTCCCCTGGTACATCTTCCTGCCATTCTCTAGGGTTCTGTCATTTGTCAACAGAGAGGAGAGATCAGCACCTGCCCTTCCTCCTCCCCTTATGAGGAAGCTGTAGACTGTGATGGAGTCTCCCCTGAGTTTTCTACAGGCTGAACAAACGAAGTGACTTTAGCTGCTCCTCACATGTCTTCCCCACCAAACCTTTCACCAACCTTTTAGCCCTCTTCTGGACACTCTCCAGTAGATTTCAATCTTTTTTATACTGTGGCATCCAGAGCTGCACACAATGCTCCAGGTGAGGCTGCAACAGTGCAGAGTAGAGAGGGACAATCACCTCCCTCAACTGGCTGACAATGCTGTGCTTGATGCACCCCAGGAGGATGCTATGAGGCACACTGTTGGCTCATCTTCAAGCTGCCATTGACCAAAATCCCTAGATCCCTTTCCACAGAATGGCTTTCCAGCATCTTGTCCTCCAATTTGTATGTACAGTCAGGGTTGCCTTGTCCTAGGTGCAAAACCTGAAACTTAATGCTTGTTAAACTTTGTGTGGTTGGTGATTGCCCAGTTCTCCAATTTGTCCAGATCCCTCTGCAGGGCCTCTCTACCTTTGAGGGCAGGTTCTCCCAATTTAGTGTCTAAGTTGAGATGACAATACTATGACTTTTTTGTCAATCAGGTGTTTTTCAAGAACTCCCAAAATAAGCTTATCCATAATTTTGATAGGCACAGAAGTGAGACTGACAGGCCTGTAGTTGCTGGGGTCATCCCTGTTGCCTTTCTTGACAACTGAAACAACATTTGCCAGCTTCCCATCAACTGGGATGTCTCCAGATTCCCAGGAGTGCTGAAAAATCATGGAGAGAGGTCTTGCTATGACATGAACCAGCTTTTTAAGTACCCTTGTGTGGCAGGATGCAAACCCTGCCTTTCTCTCCCTCCCTCCTTCATCATGGAAAGAATAGACACATCTCCCTCTCTCTCTGCTACTTGAGGCTAACAGCTTCTGTTGTTTGGCCCCAGAGCACCCTGGCCAGGGCCATTAGGAGAAGGGAGTGCCGAGGCGCCAGTGAGCCGCTGGGCGCGCGGCCAGTGTGGGGGATGTTTGGAAGCTTCAGGGGCACCCCACAGCCAGTGTGGGGGTGCAGAGAAGCTTCTGAAATGCCTACAGTCAGATCTGATCAGCCTATAAAAAACGGGACTCTTGTTGAGACTCCACTCATTGTCACAGGTCTCTCGGAGCATGAGCGAGATGCTGCCGCTGAGAGCCCCCCTCCCTGGGATGGAGACTCTGCTTGCCTTGCCGCCATGGGTGTGAACAAAATTTCTCCTCGCAGGATTGCGAGTGTATTTATATTTTCTGTACACATATGCACGTGTAACTTTCCGTGCTCAGTATGAGCATGTGTAAAATTCATCCTCACATAATCGAGGGTGTATTTTCCTCCTGTGCTTCCACATAAACACGTGTAACTTTCCATGCATATTTGCATGTGTATTAACCCTCGCAGGATTGCGAGTGTATTATAAATTTAACCTTGCACAATCACGAGTGTACACTTTCCGTACTCGCTACAAGTACCTGTATCTCTTTAAAATAATCCCGCACCGTGTTCAGGCAAGTGTGTACTCCTTCCAGACTCAGAGACGGCTCTGGCATTGTTTTGGGTGAAGCCATGTGCATGTACTCTGTGGACCGCCTGTTGTATTAGTTGCTGCCCCTTAATAATTTTCCTCAACTGATATCCGAACCTGTATTTAAGTCACTTTTGGAGTGCTAAAACCCTGTTTCTCACCTGTTTAATAGAAGTTGTTTTGGAGCCTGTTGTCCCTTAACCTAACCTCAGGGTGCCTCCATGACACCTTATATGAATCCCATTAGACCACATTGACTTGTAGAGATCTAGCTGGAGTATTGAGTCTCACTCAAGTTTGAGATTGATTGGGAGTTTGCCATCCTCACAGCCATGGTTCTCTAGCCCAGGGCTATGGACACTCTCAAATCTGTCTTTGGTGTTGAAGACTGAGGTGAGGAAAGCATTAACTTCTCAGCTTTGTGTATGTCCCTGTTTATGAGGTGACTATGCTCATCAAGCAAAGGGCCAACGTTATTTCTGGCTTGCCTTTTGCCATTAACATATTTTAAAAAGCCCTTTTTATTGTCCCTCACAGTACTGGTCATCTTCAACTCTAATTGAGCTTTGGCTGCATGACTTTCAACTTTCCTTCCTACAGTGGTGAGCAGCATTTCTGTAGTCCTCCCATGATACCTGACCTTGTTGTCTTTTTCACCATAGTTGAAGAAGATCCCTGCTCATCCAAGCTGGCTTTTTGCATCACGTGTTTGACTTTTGTCATTTTGGAATTACCTGGTCCTGCGCATTCAGGAGGTGGTATTTAAAAAACAACCAACATTGATGGACCCCAGTGCCTCCAAAAACTTCTTCCCAGGGGACCTTACTAAGCAGTTAAGTAAGTTTTCTGAGCAACCAGTTCATTTGTTCTGAATGCCACAGCTCGTTTGAATTAAAGTTACTGTAGTTGCAGCCTGTCACTTATAGACTTTATAGATTCTTGGAGTTTAACATTAAAAGGACAATCAAAACACGAATGAGTCTCCTATATTTCACTGAATTTCACCAGCGTAAGTTATGAATCTGACTACATACAAAGTTTTCAAAAAAGAACATTAATAATTCTTTCAGATGCATTTAAGGAAATGCTGATGAAGTTCAAATATTCTCTAAATATTTGACAAGATAAGGAAAGCTTTGGATAATTAGCATGGAGTAGCATACCTTACATTGCTAATTATGAGGCTGATCCTCAGCACTATTACTGACAGTCAGGTATGTTTTTTCCCCCCATGCTGTACAATGTCAATTTTTATATTTCTTTAATATTACTAATCACATTTTGGTGATATATTGACATTTTTATTTGCTATCACTGGAGTGATTAGCAGAAAGTTTAGGAGAACCTTCTTGATTTGGTTTGCAAAATCCTGCAATGCATGCTGATTGCAGTTACTTTGTAATAATTTTTTCTAATAAAGTTTCAAAGATCTATGAAGTTTGGATTACAATAGTTCTCAGAGAGTTATTGACTTTGTCTCCCAATGTAAACAATGTCAGCCCATCAAATAAATTATAAGAACTCATATTGCAAACCACATTCTGGAGTACACCAAACACAATGTAACTAGCTAGTCAAGAGTGGTGGTTATTCTATTGTGTTCAGTGTTGGTTTAGCCTCACCTTGACCACTGTGTGCAGTTCTGGCTCCCACAATTTAAGGATGTGAAGGTTCTTGAATGTGTACAGAGGACAGTAACAAATATGGTAAAAGGGCTGGAAGGAATGACGTGTGAGGAGTGGCTGAGGACTTTGCATTTGTCTAGTTTGGAGAAAATGAGGTTGAGGGATGACTTTATTGCTTTCTACAGCTTCCTGAGAAGAGGAAGTGGAGAAGGAGGTGCGGAGCTCTTCTCCCTGGTATCCAGTGACAGGATGTATGAGGATGGTTGAAAGCTACATCAGGGGAGGCTCACACTTGATATTGGGAAACATTTATCAAAACAGTTGTCAAACACTGGAACAGGCTTCCTAGAGAGGTGGTCCTTGCCCCAAGACTGTCAGTATTTCAGAAGCATTTGTACAATGCCCTTAACAACACACTTTAACTTTCGGTCATCCCTGAAGTGATCAGGCAGTTGGACTAGTTTAACATTGTATGTCCCTTCCAACTGAAATGTCTTCTCCTCTCCTCTTCTTGTCCTTTTTAGATTTCATGTTATTGATTCCAGATTATTTTTCGATTTTACTAAGATTGTTTTTAATTCTAAAATTACATTACAGAG
Source organism: Nesoenas mayeri (assembly GCF_963082525.1). Taxonomy (NCBI): domain Eukaryota; kingdom Metazoa; phylum Chordata; class Aves; order Columbiformes; family Columbidae; genus Nesoenas; species Nesoenas mayeri. The sequence goes on from NC_137541.1 coordinate 163,056,355, forward strand.
TGCTTGTGCTCCGTACTGCTTCGTGTCATTTGGAAATTTTTAAGTGCACTCTCTAATTCTATCCAAACTACAGCTGAAAATTCTGAACAGAACAATTTCCAGCAGAAGTCCTGGTGAATTCCTGCTAGAAATGTAGTCTGATAGCATAATTACACTTCAACTAAAGTTTTCAGTTGATTATACAACCATATTTGGTTATTTCCTCTAACTCATCAGCGGTTTTTACTAAAATGTCATTTGGAAATAAAGTTCCACTACAGTCATAGTGAATCAGTTTTATTATTTCTTTTATGAGCTCTGCCAGGTTTTCTATGAAAGGACTAAATTAAATTAGACTGACACAGTCAATTCTTGACAAATCCCTATTTGATGACTGCTGACAACTCTATTTTTATCCTCTCTGTATATTTCTATTAAGTTTAGGTATTTAACTGAATATTCACAGGCTTTTTTTTTTTTTTTCCCCCTCCAGTATTGAAGGTAAAGTAACTTATTATTAATTAATTCAAGAGTCCTCTTTTTCTCACTTTTACATATAGGTATAATGCTTCGCCTTCTAAACCTGTAACATCAACCAGAGCTTGAACAATCATCATTGGTGGTTCAAAGATTATTTTAGTTAGGTCTTTATATACTGGAATTTCACCAAAGCATCTTACAGTCTCATTTATGCAATTATTCTCTGATTTCTTCCTGCTTTTTTCAGCTCTATCTTACTATCCTACTCTTCAGCCACAACTCAGTTATTATGTTCTAGAAATCAGAACATAATAGCCAACTCAAAAATCTTTCCTGTATCACCTGTTTTCTTTTTATACTTCTTGGTTAATTAAGGGAGTTGTAATTTCTTTTATCTTGTTCTTACTTATAGACACAAGGGGCATAGATATATTAGAAACCACTGAAACACCCAAGAATGGTCACAAAGTAATTAGGGCTTCCCACTGCAAAAAGGTGGTGAGATCAATAGCCCAGCTGAAGTGCATCTATACAAATGCACACAGCATGGGCAATAAACAAGAGGAGCTGGAAGCCATTGTGCAGCAGAAAAGCTATGAAGTAGTTACCATCACAGAAACATGGTGGGATGACTCCCACAACTAGACTGACACATTGCATGACTATAAATTCTTCTGAAGGGATAGACACGGAAGGAGAGGCTGTGGGGTAGCCATGTATGTTAGGGAGTGTTTTGATGTTCTGGAGCTTGAAGAGGGTGATATTAGGGTTGAGTGTTTATGGGTAAGAATAAAGAGGAAGGCCAGCAAGGCAGAGTCTGTTATAGACCACCCAACCAGGATGAAGAAGCAGATTAAATATTCTGCAGGCAGCTGGGAGAAGTCTCACGATCACTAGCCCTCGTTCTCATGAGGGAATTCAACTTACCAGATGTCTGCTGGAAATACAATACAGCAGAGTGGAAGCAGTCTAGGAGACTTCTGGAGTGTATGGAAGACAACTTCCTGATGCAGCTGGTGAGTGAGCCAACAAGGAAAGGTGCCCCACCAGATCTGTTGTTTGTGAACAGAGAAGGACTCATGGGTGATGTCTCAGCTGGAGTTCACCTTGGGCATAGCAGTTATGAAATGATCTGGTTTTCTATTCTTAGAGAAGTTATGAAGGTGCAGAGCAGAACTTCTGCCTTGGAATTCCAAAGGCAGACTTTGACTTGTTTACGAAGCTGTTTGGAAGAGTCCCTTGGGAGGCAGTCCTGAAGGACAAAGGAGTCCAGGAAGGCTGGTCATTCTTCAAGAAGGTGATTTTAGAGGCACCGGAGCAGGTTGTCCCTGTGTGCTGAAAGACAAGCGGGCGGGGTAAAAGACTGGCCTGGCTGAACAGAAAGCTTTGTTTGGAACTCAGGAATAAAAGGATAATTTATTTTATAACCTTTGGGAAAAAGGACAGGTTACTCAAGAGGACTACAAGGATGCCACAAAGTTACTCAGGGATAAAATTAGAAGGGCCAAAACCCAACTAGAGCTCAGCCTGGCTACTGCTGTAAAAGGGAACAAAAAATGTTTCTATAAACACATTGGCAAGAAAAGGAGAGATAAGGAGAATCTCCACCCACTTGTGGATGTGTAGGGAAACATACTGAAAGAGAATGAAGGAAAGGCTGAGGTACTAAATGCCTTCTTTGTCTCAGTCTTTAACAGTAAGACCTATTGTGCTTCAGGTACACAACCCTCTGAGCTGGAAGACAGGGAGTAAAATGAAGCCCAAATAATCCAAGGGGAAATTATTAGCAACCAGCTACACCACTTAGACACACACAAGTCTGTGGGGTCAGATGGGATCCACCAAGGGTACTGAGGCAGCTGACAGAGCTGCTCGCCAAGCCACATTCAATTATTTATCAAGTCCTGGCTAACTGGGGAGGTCCCAGTTGACTGGAAGTTGGCAAATGTGATGCCCCTCTACCAAATGGGCTGGAATGAGGATCTGGGGAATTACTGGCCTGTCAGTCTGACCTCGATGCCAGAGAAGGTCATGGAGCAGATTATCTTGAGTACCATCATGCGGCACGTACAAGACAAGCAAGTAATCAGGCCCAGTCATTATGGGTTTATGAAAGGCAGGTCCTGCTTGACCAATCTGATCTCCTTCTATAACAAGGTGACACACTTAGTGGATGAGGGAAAGGCTGTAGATGTTGTGTACTTAGACTTCAGTAAGGCCTTTGATACCATATCCTACCTCATTCTCTTGGAGAAACTGGCAGCTCATGGCTTGGATGGGTGTACTCTTCGCTGGATAAAGAACTGCCTGGGTGGTCAGGCCCAAAGTGTTGTGGTGAATGGAGTCAAATCCAGTTGGTGGTTGGTCACAAGTGGTGTTCCCCAGGGCTCAGCAGTGGAGCCAGTTCTGTTTAATATCTTTTTCATTGATTTGAATGAGGAGATCAAGTGCACCCTCAGAAGTTTGCAGATGACACCAAGCTGGGCATGAGTGTTGATCTGCTGGAGAGTAGGAAGGCTCTACAGAGGGATCTGGACCAGCTGGATCAATGAACTGAGGCCAGTTCTTTGAGGTTCAACAAGGCCAAGTGTTGCATCCTGCACTTGGTTCACAACAACCCCATGCAGCACTACAGGCTTGGGGAAGGTTGACTGGAAAGGTGCTTGGAGAAAAATCATCTGGAAGTGTTAATCGACCGCCAGCTGAACATGAGCCAGCACTGTGAACAGGAGACCAGAAAGCCAACAGCATCCTGGCATGCATCAAGTATAGTGTGGCCAGCAGGAGTAGGGAATTGATTGTCCCCCTGTACTTGGCACTGGTCAGGCCCCACCTTGAATACTGTGTTCATTTTTGGGCCCCTTACAACAAGAAAGACATTGAGAGGAGAGTTCAGAGGAGGGCAACGAAACTGGTGCGGGATCTGGAGCATGAATCATGAGGAGAGGATGAGGGAGCTATGGCTGTTTAGCCTTGAGAAAAGGAGCCTGAGGGAAGACCTTATTGCTCTCTACAACTACCTGAAATGAGGTTGTAGCATGGAAGGTCTTGGTATCTCTTCCCAAGTACCAGGTGATAGGATGAGAGGTAATGGTCTTAAGTTATGCCAGGGAAGGTTCAGATTGGATGTTAGGAAAAAATTCTCCATGAGGAGGGTTGTGAAGCACTGAAACAGGCTGCCCAGGGAAGTGGTGGAGTCACTATCTCTGGACGTATTTAAAAGTTGTATAGATGAAGCACTTAGGGACATGGTTTAGTGTCAGATTTAGGTTATATTTGGATTTAATGATCTTGAGGGTCTCTTCTAACCAAAATGATTCTATGATTCTATGAATTTTCTGTTCATTTTATATTTCTCGTAAGTTTTAGCCAAGTTGTAGCTCATCTTTGAATCTCTAAACTGTATTCCTACATGCTTGATTGTTGTTTTAAATTTATTTATTTACTAGAACCTTATTTATATTTTTCTATGACTACTTCTTACGTTCAGGCTAATAAAAGATTTTGTGATATATAAAATGTTTCTTAACACACTTCCTAACTTTATTTAGTGATAAGAAAATCTGATGTGTTCTCTTTTGAGTAATTCCTAGCTCTCTTTTTATTTGAGTGTAAGCCAAGGAACAAATTCTTGATGTGTAAGTTTGCAAGAAAAATAACAGTTATTTATTAGCCACTATGCATTGATGTGGCTATGATTGTCCTTGATAAATATGAAGCAAAGCAACAAAGTTTTCAGAGAACAAAAGAATAGGAGACTTACAATAAGGGATAGTAATAACAATTCAAAAAACCACAAAGAATCTGTCATGTCACAAAATCAAATTTATATTTATTTTGTGGTATGTTTTTTATATTTCTGCATCCTCAGGATGATTTCTTAGGTGACCACTTTTAAGCATTGCAGTGAGATTTTCAAGTGATTCAGATATTTCCTACTCCACTCTTAGAATCACTTGCCAAACAGAGATACTTCATATAGAAAACATTTTTAATTACATCCTCTGACATACGCTTATATAGCTATCCCAATTTACTGACATTCCTACAAAGCAGACCTACAAGGAAAAGCATGTTCTGAAACAAATTTTAAAGGTGTTCCATGCTGTGTATACAAAGCTTTATTTGTTTTGGTGAAGGACATAGATGTATCATGATTTAAGTTATTCATTACATCTTTGCATTTTATTTATTTATGTTTCTTTGAATTGAGGAGATTTTTGTCATGTCTTTGCAACATGGCACAACATGCATTCCACTCTCAAAGGCTGGGATGTGGAACACTCTTTAAAATGTCCATTTTAGTCTAAAATTGACAGTCAACTGAGTAGGTCTCCCTACTCCAGTGACTACACAGATTAGAGCACCACTGACTGAAAGGGAGCTTCATCACCTTGCTTATGTATGAACTCTGGAAACTTGCATTTGGATGTATAGATCTGGAGCTGAATCAGTGATGTCTTTGCCAGTGCCTTTGAAAGCATACATATTTTTTGTGACATGATTATAATAGCATTTTCTGGGCCTCTAATGCCATGAATAAATAAGATAATGAAGTTGGCATGGTAGTGTTTCCATCTCCTACCTCAATAAATGAAGTATAATGATCTAGTGATCTTCTGATTTTGTTTGGTTTTGAAACTCTCACTATAGAGTAGGTACTGCTATTGTCTAGTCTTTTACATGTGTGAGCAATTTCTAGATAAAGTAGTTAGATAGCTATCTTTTACTTCTTTCACTTCTTCATCTCATCTCTTATCCTTTCTACACAATAAAATATTATTTACACAAACTTGGTAGAGAGCACCGGTTTTCTGCAGGTCCCATATGTTTCCTTATGTATGTGTATATGTACATATAATAACATGCCAGTTAATAATTGATCTGATTTTCTAACAGTTCTCCAGTTCTCCAGGTTAGAAATTAATTCTGAATGAAGCAAAAAAATTACATGAGCGGAAAGAAAATTATTGTGTGTAAGGTTTTGGCAACAGAAAATTAATGCAAATACTAATGAGTCACTTTACACAGAGAAAGCTATTACAGCAAATTGAAAGGATCTTAGACTTGATAGCAACAGAAAGCTTTCTTTAAGTAAGCACTCTTCAGCTATAATAATTCTACTTTGTCTCAAAAAGATAAAAAATAACTTCATTTTTTTAAGAATAAGCAAAATATTAAATCCAGAATAATGATACTTTCTAGAAAAGAAGATTAGTTGTAAAATAGAAAAATGCAATATTTTTTTTTAAATGTGGCTTGAGTTTATCTCAATGTCCATTGTAAAATCAAATTTCAAAATAAAGATGCCTCAATTTCTATACTTATAAGTCAATGATATCAATTTAATGGAATCAAACTTGTTTTGTCAAGTGAAAAAAAAATGGAAAAAAATCAAATAAGAGGATGAAACAAAACATTTTTAGCATCCATGTCTTGTTGTGATAATAAGAGTTAGAAAATAAATAAATTAATAAGAGCTAGGAAAATAAAGTAATGAAAAAAATTAGTTACTTTTTCCTGGTTTTCTTTTTTCTATCAAGATAATCTCTTGATTAATATCTTTAATCCATAGAAGAAATAATTTGCAGTATTCTAATTTCAGTATTCTATTACTATATTCTAGGTAAGTAAAATTAAATATTTGTTTTAGTATCACAGGGCTGGTTTTTAATTATAATCACTGAAAGATAAACTAAGGGGTTTAGTAGATACGTCAATATCAGTTTTCTATATTTTGGTTGGAAACATTTTTGAAAAAAAAAGTTCTGCAAGATACATAACAGTGTTCATAAATAAATGAAGTATAAATCTGTTGTAGTTCAATATTACCATCTAAGAAGAGTAGCTTCTGTAAATGTTAGTTTTAAATTTGGTTGTGCTTGGTCTTAAATTTATTGTTATTTTTAGAATGAAACAGGGAATACATAAGAAAAAGTTAGTCACGAAATATGAAATGGATTTGGATTTAAGATAAATTTTGGTATTGGCAATAAAAAAAACCAACTTGATTACCTTTCACTCATCAGAAATATGATACTTTATTTTTACACTATGTCCAAATTAAGAGTGTAGTTGCTTTGGTTCTACTTGTAATTATTTTCAGATTAATAAACATCTGGTTCAGCTGACACTGAAGATGTATGTTGCCCTACTTCAACTATCAAGGGAGTCTAAAGAGACAATGGCATTAACCTAAGCATGTCAGTCACGGGTCTGAATGTTGATGGGATAAAATTTGGTTTGAATGGCTATGTTTGGATATATCTTTTCTCTGTTCTAGGAGACGTGGATCAGACATTACCTCCACTTCACATGCCAGTTTATCATCAAGGATCACATAAGCTTTTCAACCAGAGCTCAGCCTACTGTTCTGCGTCTCTGCCCCATGCTACTGGAGTTAGACCCACAAGGATGGAACCACAAGCCAGCTTGTGGCCAGGAGGTGATTCTGATTGCTCCACTTCGGTGAGACCCCACCTGAAGTACTGCATCCAGCTCTGGGGTCCTCAGTACAGGAAAAACATAGACCTGTTGGAAAGGAACCAAAGGAGGGACACAGAAATTATCAGAGGGCTGGAACCCCTCTCCTATGAGGACAGCCTGAGAGAGTGGAGTTGTTCAGCTTGGAAAAGAGGAGGCTCCATGGAAACCTTATTGCAGCATTTCAGTACTTAAAGGGGCCTATGGGAAAGATGGGGACAGACTTTTGAGCAACAGCACAAGGGCTAATGGTTTTAAACTGAAGGAAGGGAGATTCAGGTTAGGCATGTAGAAGAAAATTTTTACAATTAGGGTCATAAAATACTGGAAGAAACTGCCCAGAGAGGTGGTAGATGCCCCATCCCTGGAAACTTTCAAGGCCAGGCTGGACGGGGCTCTGAGCAACCTGATCTAGTTGAAGATGTCCCTACTCATTGCAGGGGCATTGGACTAAATGACTTTAGAAGGTCCCTTCCAAGCCAAACTATGCTATGATGCTATGATTACTTTACCAAGCCTGTAATGACCTAAGTCAGCAACAGACACTATGAGCAGTGCTTGATGAGCAGGTTCACCCATGCTGTAAAATGTTAACTATAGACTGTAAACATATCTGTCTTGCAGTACTCCTGTAAGTCTGACAGAACCATGGGTTTCCATAAAAATGTCAGCAATGAGTGATTTTGGGCTCAGTTACAGACAAAATGTAATACATACGTGGGTGAAAAAGTCAAATTGGGGAGAGACTTGAAGAAATTATGAAAGATAATTTTCCTGTTCATTTTTTTGTATAGTGTGAGCAGTATCAAAAAAGCAGATTTCTGTCGAAAACAAGGTAAGTCTAGACCATCAGCAAAATAATTTTTTTTTACACAGCTCTCCCTTCAGCAGCATTAGATGACAACTTCTTAAGTAAACTCCTTCACAATGAATCAAAATTGTGAAAAATTACACTCTGGTAATACTAATTATACTAATTTAAGTTATAAATATATATAGAAAACCTCATGTATTTAAATTGCTACTATAAATTTAACTTTCTTAATGATAGGAGAGGTTAGAAATAAAAATGTTTACTTCAATTTTAGCATAAGGCTAAGGTATATTCACATTTATTTTATTCCTAAATTATTCACAAATAGAGTATTTTAGGTATGCTAATGAAAGCAGATACCAAACCACTTCTCTAAGTTCAGCTAGATTTGTGGAAAAAGAACAATGAAATTATCATACAGAAGCAAAAAAACAAACCCCACATTCTTAAAAAATTTTATGTACAATTATTATTAATATATTTTATATAATGTTTAAACTAGATTTTGTATTTAATTAACTATATATTATTATAACTTTGACATACTTTAAAACTGATTATTACAATAATCTGTAACATATAATTTTGCCCTGGAGTATGTAAAAATCAGTACTCACAGGGGATTCAAGGTATTTTAGCGGTCTTGGAAATAGAATTTTTATTTAAAAATATATAATTATTTAGATAGTTAATCTGAAGTAACAGCTTCCTATCTCATACAGATCAATATTTCAGAAAAAAAAAAAACTGCTCTAAGGTAAACCAATGAAGGTTTAGCCAAAAAAAGTCACAAAATTAAATATTTTTAAATGATTAATAGAGTCCTAACCCTAAGTCCCCCATTTTTTTCCACATTTGACTGTACTTGTTTTCATTTATCCTTGTCAGATTAGAGAAATTGAGAAATTGTCTATTTTTATATTAATATGTGTATATTTATTTTAGGGTGTGAACATGGACAGTATCAAAGCTACTAGGACTCCTTCAATATGGAAAAATGTAGTATAGTATTAGTATATAATATAATAAATATATAATATAATAATTATATAATATATTATAATAATATAAGTATATTACAAAGTATAGTATTAGACTCACTAGTTTCTATGGAAACAGTTACTGGCTTATTAAAGATTAAACACTACATAGTTATAGAAACACCAGAAACAAACATAAAATAGTGTGAACTTGGCAGATTCAGAAAGGTTACTTTTGTCAGATAGATGCTGGAACACGCTTTTATATCAGAATGAATGTACATCACTGTCATGGTAGATGAATGGATGGGCAAAGAAGGCTGAAAGAATAATGGAATGTGTGGAACAAATCAAGCTTAGAGATTTGTACTGATGACTGTATGGCTAACATTTCACAAACTAAAGTGACTGTTCCATTTCTTGTTAGACTGCAGAAAGTGAATTCTCATCTAAATTCATAAGAGGTTAAGCTGACTATGGCAGTCCAGTGCATAATAATTATAGTTCTAGCAGTCAGAATAGGATTCACAAGAGAGTTTTTTTATCCCTAAAGATGTCCTTTTACTCATTCATTTGCTCATTTGCTACCTCATTCTCCCTTTAGAAATGTTCCATGCTTTTATATCTTTATAGTTTAATGATCATAACACTTAGAAAGTGGAGAGCAATGTTCCAGGCTCTCCTCCTGAGAAGAAGCCCCAGAAATGGTTTTCAGGAAAATCCCCTCAGAAAGTAGGAGCAGTTGGTCTGAACCATCAAATTGAGAAGGAAATCAGGAGCTATTTTCCTTGAGTAGGTAATTTAAACATTAAGCTGTTATTCAAAAAGTGAATACTACCTTTCACTCCAGTATGTACCAAGGAAAATTTCTATACTCAATAGATCATTTGAAATTCAATTATGTTAGTGTGATTGGATGTGCATACTGCATTGAGTCTCTCAGGGAATGTAGCTGAGCTGGGAATATTTCCTATTAAAGTAATCTAAGAATTACATTCAAGATTTTTTCAAGTCTCCTAAGATGGTAGTGTTTTTCAATATATGTTGCAGCAGAACTATGTGCAAAGTACATTTCTGCCAAAAAATTACAGTATTTAAAGACATAAAGGCTCATAAGAGACTAAGCAGCCTTGATCTTTCTTAATTTCTCAGAAGTACTCATTCAAAACCTTATTTCCACTGAAGATGAAAAAGACCGTTTACATGAAATAGAATTTGTTCCTATGGTCACAAGTATTTTGAGAAAACCATTCATGGAACACAGAGAATAATCAGTTTGTCAAACTAAAATCTATTTAAAATTAATGTAATCAATGTTTTAAATATTTTTTCATCTAGTTCTTTTATTGTAGACATATAGTTATGCTTCTTACTTATATTGAATAGTAATTACTTCTATTAGTTAAATGCAAATCTTTGTTTTACTATGCATTGATATGTCTGTTGTAACTCTAAAAACTTTTCTCGTTTTCAGTTTTTTTCTTTTTTTTTAATCTTGAACTAACTGAATTATTTACAAATTGTCTTTTTTTTTTTTTTTTTTTAAGCTGTACCATTTTTGTATCTCAGTTCAATTATTTTGATGTAATATGTAAAAATAAACAATGCCAGGTCAATATCCAGAAATACACATAATTTAAAAAAACAGACTGTCATCTCTTCTTGAGCACATCTCATTATTTTGTAACTTGTCATGGGAGTTGCTGTGGTATTAACTGCAGTTTTCCCCACTGGTTTCATGTTATCTAGTTTTTTTTTCAGGTGAGGCTATGAAATATTTAAGCAGGCATTTCTCATGTAGATCTCTTATAGCATTCAAAAATGGTGTAATACTTTCACAGTTCATAGGAGTATTGGAAGATATGATTTATTCAAATTAATTTTTCAAAAATGAGAGCATAAAATGAGAGCAAAAAGACCATTTTCAAATTTAAATACATGAGCTATCATTAAAGCAGATAAACACTTAGCTGCTGTTTCCTATTTATGTGAATCTGCATCTAGTATTGGTGATCCCATTCCCACTTACAAAAATGCAGGTAAAGGGAAGTTCCTCTCAACCTGCTACTGCTAACATTTGTGCAGCTGCTTCATGAACTAGATCTGTAAGTATATGGTGTCTGAGAACAGATTTATTTATTTATTTATTTATTTATTTTAAAATTTGCTGTTGGTTTAATTTTTAAAGCAAAATCCTTGACTGGAGGAGAAATACTGTAGCCAGAAAAATCAAGGTAAAAGAAGAGAGGACTGAAGATTTATTATACCATAATAAGTAGGTCAAGGAACTGCAGCATAATTCTAAGTACATATATTCTTAGGGAAAAATCTTGGTCTCATTAGCCTTGAAAACTAGGGAGTAACTATTTGTAATTATTGCATGAATCAATTCCACCTTTCTGTTCCAGCAACTAGAACATTCTGCAATTAAGTGAAGCATAGACTTTACTGCATGCTTTATCTATGTGAATTTGTTCTGTGAGAATAGGATACAATACTTTAAACTAGCCACATGCAGGAGGAATTTTCTAGAAACAAATAGGAATTATGTTTATAGACAATAGATTAAAATAGGCAGAAAAAATGTTCAACAAGGGGAGCAAGCAGAGTTTTAACCTTTTAGTTTTTATTTTAAAAAATGACAAAAACAGTTCAGATATTTTTCTTCCCTATATCATTTTTGTATTATTTAGGGAATGTTCTACTCATGCATGCATACTTTTTGTGACTGTTTTTGTTTGTTTGTTTGTTTCTCAACTCACTTTTTAAATAGAGAAACCTGACATTTTTGTAAGAACAGTGAATTTGTTTTTCTAACATAGCAGAAATAAAAACTGAAGTACAGTAAAGTCAAAAGTCCTCCAGCAACCTCAAGCTCATTAGTATTTAGAAACCCTAATTCTATGTGTATTCTTCTCCTACAAATATTAATTCTCCTGGGCAAAAAATTAGGTTGACTCATTCTCAAAGTTCACTGTAATTCAACATGAATAGACTATTTGTCTAATATATGAAAGTCTGTCAGGCTTCAGGATCCATTTTCTTTTGAAGATGGCCTTCCTTATTTTTCTAAACCATCCTTCTCCTTTTTCTGTCTTTAGCTCGTAACTCATATTCCCCAGTCATTCCTTCAATATATCATATTCCCTCTTTACACTCCATACAACATGCTCTTATACATCAGAATACTTGTCTTTAAAAGAGGAGAATGTTACGTCTTTTTCAGAGAGGAAAGCTTTATCCTCTGCAGACTGGAACTGTTTTCAGCAGTTGTTGATCTCTGGGTCAGAGGACTGCATTCCTGTCTCTGGCTGCAGACATGAGACAGAGGCTAAAAAATCTGAATATTTTTTAAAGGACTGGATATTTTCAAAATGTAGGAAAATCTTAAAAGCAGGAAGAGTGAGTTTTATTCAGAAGCTGTGTAATTAATGACATTTCACATGGGCTACATATCTATGCTACAAATATCTTTAGCTCTTCTAATAACTATATATTTATTTTCCATTGTATCTCTCTGTGTTTTGAATAAATCATGTGAATACATTTATAAAAGTGTAAACCATAAAAAACATGTACAACAACTATGTACAGTAACACAAATTATTTTTTAGTCTAAAGAAAGTCCACACAAGTTATTTTAAGCTTGTAGCTCTAATTCTTTAAATTTATGTTTCTTACTTTTTTCTGACTCTTGGGGTTTTGCTTTATTTTCTTAATATTATTTAAGTGCCATTCATGTTTAAATTATTTATGAATTTGTTGTTATGAAAAGGTTTCTGTGCCTGCACCTTCAAGCCATTTCTTGTTTGTTTCTTTGTTTGTCTAAAGTTCTGTACTGGTACTCAAGTAAATAACTGCTTAATTTCAACAAAAATTTAGAAACAAGTTGACTTTTCATCATCCTGACAAAAGTATAATTGCCCAAGAATAGCAATCATACATAGATTTTGTACATGCAAGATAAAAAGAGCATTGAAGTTGAAAAATCAAGCCCTGAACAATTGGGAATAGCCATATTAAATTTTCCCAGATAATTTAATGTGGATCCTTTGTAAAATGAAATATTGCTTAGGTTTTTATTACAGTGCTGCCATGCTACTCTTGTACTGCACTGTCATCACAATATTTTTAGGTGTTTTGTGTGCACTTTCTTCATAGGAAAATTGATGTAGAACTTTAAGAACAGGAAGTGTTTTTTGAGCTCTGATTCCCACATTCACAGGTGCCAGGTACCTACATAGTAATCTGGTTTAGGTGAGAAGGTATTCCCTCACTAAACAACCTTGTAAATATGTTCTCCTTAGAAAATCACCTGATGCACCCAATCCTCCTAGTTCCTCGGCTGTAAAGAAGGGTCACTGTTGCTTTCAATATTTTGAAACAAAATAGTAATCCAGTGATGAGATTCATTTTGGAATAGGACACTTGCAGTTAGGTGCCTATGGCAGTTACATGTAAACTAAGTGTATCTAATAAATTCTTATAATAGTCATTGTAGATTTAGTAAATACAGTTGTTGGATCAGAAAAGTCATTTCACCTGAAATTTTAAGGCTTGACTCTGTTGCTGCTATACATAGTGCAAAATACCCTTGGGCATTTTACCTCACAGCCAATGCTTCAGTAAGGTGATGGTTTTCTATAGGATCTCTGTCATATCTGCGAGAGGAACAAAGACTTTTTGGACACTCCAAGGCGGCTCAGAACGGCAATACGTATTCAGGCAGATAAATCCTTCCCCTAATAGCTGATAAGCTGATCAGTTTCTAAACATTTTCTACTACATTGATTCTCAGCCCAACTTTTGGTCCTGGTTTCAGAAAAGTGGTTATAACAGAAATACTGAAGATCATTTTGTGTATTTTCTAAACTCTCTCACTTTATGTAATAGATTGGCAATAACAAATTCCAGAATCTCCGTAATATCAGATCACATGTTTATGGTAAGGAGACTATTATGGGGATCTCTCTTAGAGTTACAAATTCTATTTCACAGAATAGGGAACCCAGCAGAGGCAATGTGTCAATGGTTTAGATACCTATTAAAGCATTCCTGCTAAATTTGCTGGTTTATATGGTTTATGGAATAGAGATAAATGCTGTTGATTTGTGGGAGGAAAGGAGGGGGAGAAGCTTCTGATTACCTTAGGTACCAGTGTATGTATATAGAATTTCCTACTGAGTCCATAAAATACAATATACATATACACATATATATGTGTATATATATTCTTCTCTGAATGGGTAGAAACTGAAGTATTACCTTTAGAAAGAATAATTCATGAAGCACTCAGAGTTAGGAATCATTAAGGAGCTTCATTTTGTTTGGATCTAATTCTGATGCTTCACAAAGTTTAAGTTCTACTTAATCCAGAAAATTCTTTTATGAATGTCAGAATACCTTCATGTCTGGAAATGTAGTCTTAAGGACTTGAAGACTTAAATTTCAAACTGAAGCATTTGGACCAACATTTTAAAAACAGACCTGGCACATGTATTTTTAGTATTTTAAGTACCAAATTATGGAAAAAAAAATAAATTAAAAACTCTAAAAAGTGAAAACATGCTTTGCACAAAGTATTTGAATTCTTCCCCAACACTACTGCTATGATGTAATTATAAATATCAAGTACATTCATAACTGGCATATAGATAAAGCTATTATTTTATACTCTGTTTAGATGAGAAAATCATAGTGTGTAAGATTTTATAATTGGTTCAAAATAGGGAAATTTAGAGCAAATTTTCATAAAAAACCGTTACATAAAATATAATAGAAAAAATATACATTTTCCTTATATAATAATTCTTTTGAATGAAAAGACAGTTTATATTCTTACATCTCTATAGAAAAATAAATTCTATTAAATTATGTGGGTTTTGTGAATTCATCAGTACTATGTATTATACATATTGTATGTATTTCTATTCTATTTAGTAAATTGCTGCAGAAATTTCTGCTATGTTACAAACATGAGACATCTTTTTGTAGGATTTGAACAAAAAGAGCTAAATTGGGCATTTTCCATTGTTAGCCTACCACACAAAACAAAATACAGCTGATTAAAATAGAAAAACATGCTCAAAACATTCTCTTAGGTAAAAGTTAGGACAGAAGGATATACTTCTAGCACTGTCACCTCCAGATAACAATGAAAATAGCAGTTTTCATAAGCAGTTGTCATAAGCAGATGAGTGTAAGAAAAATAGTTCTGTTGGCTCTCACTGTACAAATAAAACAACACTGCCAGCAAATTATCTGTCACTGTCACATCAGGTCCATTAATCTCATGCTACAAACCCCATGATTTTTAGAGGTATACTTATTAATGTTAATATGTTCATAAGAAATCCACTTCAAGCTCACTCCTAAGTAACCTGTGTAACTACAGAATATATTGGGATCCACAAATTACATAGCCATTACCTCACATTCATGAAGCTGCCTACATGCAACTAGCTCCGTATGAAGAGATGAATGTCACAACTGTAATGCCTAATCATAATAATGCATGATAGTTATTACATAAGTATCTTAAAATAACCATTTATATAATTTATATCAACTATATATGTTTATATACTACATATTGTGCATGTAAATATATACATTGCATATAGTTAAACAAACTGTAAAGTATATGATGTAGACAAGTATGTATTATAGAAATTAAATTATATAAACTTCGCTTAAAAATTCCATAAATTTTAGCAATCTCAAACTTATGTGCCACCCCCAGATCCCATAGTAAATCAATGTAGAATGGCAGCCGGGCCTCAGAGTCAACAGTGTTAGCATATTAACTTTACTTAGCCTTATTGGATAAGGGATTGACCTGGTTCACACTCTGTGCACCCCACAGTTCACTGAGCCACTTCATTGACCCACTTGATTTTTCTTCTGAACCCTATTATCTCCCCTGTGGGACAGGGGGACTGTGTAATTTTTTAAAACAGCATATATGTGTGATTAAAGTGTTTTGATGTCAAAGTCCATTTAGTCTCCACATAGTCAATTTCATCTTAATCCACAATGGTCCTATAGCCCTTGAGCCAAGAATGCCCTTTAATTTGTGTGTCCTCCCAGAGTATTTTAGTTGAGTCAACTTGACAGGTTTCACATCAAGGACAATGATCTAATCCTTCTTCTTTAATCATCTGAGGGAGCAGCTAATTCAAGGCGCTGGGTTTGCACTGATTGGGTTACTAAGGCTTCTCAGCTGTCACTGTTCCCTTGATCTTCCCTGCTCTTTGTGTTTATTCTGATTAGCCTTAATCAGATGACTTACCAAAAACACATCCCTCAAAGGAAAATGGAGTGTAGACACAAGAAATCTTCTTTGACTTTAAATGTTCTAAGTTTATTGTTAGTTACTACAACACAGGGACTGCTACTCAGGGTTCTGTCAGAATCACAGAAGTTTTCTTCACCAGCTTTTAAGAATAGTTTTTGCTAAATGTTGAACTCTGTCTTTCACAAAAGCCATGCCTTACTTGCTCAGATCACTGGATGGCTCCTCTCCCCTCCCACATATGGTCAAATACATTGTTCCCTGCTTTCTTTACAGAAGGATCCAAATCATAATGAACTCAACCTAATCCCACAGTTACCGATGTTAATATTCACACCTAATGGATAGTACTATGCTCCAAGCAGGAATTTTTTCAAGTAGAAGTACAGTAGCTTCCAATATCTCCCTTCTTTCATGGAATCACACAGAAGTTGTTTGTGATTCATTTGGATTGCTTGTACATGATTCCTTCTATAAGTCTTCCTTGGTAAGATTTATCATCACAGAATGTGCTAATCTTGGTTCACTGTGTTAACTTCCAGTAGGAAATGTGTTTTATGAAGAACTATTGTTTCTTGTCTGCTGTGAATTCTAACTTGTGATTGAAGGCATGGCTACCACAGGTCATTTTACATAGAGGCATCTTCACAGTGTCTCAGAGTGAGGTATTGTTGTAACATGAAGTAAATTCTGCTGTCATTTCATTGTAACTTGGTTCCCTATAGGGAATATTAGCTTTTGTGACTAAAAGCTAATCCAGTTAAGCAGAAACCCAGCTAGGATCAGACAAACAATGACACACCATGAACCCTATGAACTGAAGCAGCTACTCCTAAAACCATCAAAGAACAATGATCAGATCACTATCCCTGGTGTGAATCTCACTAAAGGGTCAGAGAAAGGAAGTCTCTCTTTGAAATGCCATGTAAATTAAATGTGATGACTGCCTAAGGGCTATAGGATTTATTATGAAATGCAGTGAGGAAATGAATTTTGGTACTGTACAAAACTTAAAATGGAATGTCTGAGGTAAGGGCTAAAAATAAGGTAAAGGATTGATTAAAGTAGAAGAAGGAAGAAAAAACATGAAAAAACAGAGGGAAAAGGGTTAAAACAAATGGGTTGAATGTAAGCAGGGGTCCGATCAGTACACCTGTTTGACATTATCTTATGCTTGATTGACACAATCTGTCTTGTATTCTCATTGAATAATATTTTGAACATTTTTCTGTATGATTGAGCTCCCTAATCTGAGTCTGTGTGTATAACAGCTAGCAAACTCCAAGTTGAACTGTTTGAGGAATAGGACATGAACTGCAATTACCAACATCTGTAAAGAGAGATAGCCTCCAACAAAGGGTACAACTGCCCTGGAGGAAACCAAAGTCTGGAGGAGACCACAGTCTGGAGACCAGCTGCAGGACAGACAAAAACCTGTATATGTTAGCCCTAGCGAAAGGCATGGTGAGAGACAGTGACTGCATAAGGCATAGGTATTGGATAGGCTTAAAGTTTGTCCTCTCATCTGAGAGTTCTATGAATGTGAGTGTGCTTCTGAATCAAGAAAATGTGGGTGATCACTGCTGGTGAGCCTAAAACTAATCCCAACATTGATCCCCATTGTTCTTGTTTATGTGACTGTTATCTGGATTTACATGAGTGCTGGTAAAATCAGTTTTCTCTGTGCTATTTGTGGGACTTGTCATGACTGCTGTGCATGCATGCATGCATGGATTCATGTGCTTATCAGGAATACATCTTCAGCCTCACCACTGATAGCACCTAGGAGTACAGAAACATATGCATCCGTTGTGTTGTGACAGAGTAAGATGCTGTACACTTAGTTTGAATCTATTTTCTACTGTAGTGGGCTGGGAAGGATAAAACCTCAGACTGCTGAAGTCCTCCACATTCATTCACCCTTAATGAAACTTGTTTCTTGTCTGCTGTGAATCCCAACTTATGATTCAAGGAACCACAGATTCAGAGACCATTTTCAGTGAAGGAATCTCCACAGTGTCTCAGGATGAGGTGATCATACAACATGAAGCAAATGTTGGTGTCATTTTACTATAGACTTGGCTTCCTATCCTGCCCTGTTGTGTTACCATCTGCCTGATACAGTCAGGCTTTACAGATGCCAAAGTTCATTCTAGCCAAACTGAAAAGACTTTGTTAGTCTAAATAAAGATTCTGTTAGTTCTGCTTTCTGTGAAGCATACAAGAGTGACTGTTACAAGAAAAGTTAGATGCAAGAAACTCTGAAAATGTATTTTGAAAAATATTAGGATTGTTCAAAAGTTCTTCCTTGTTTCTGAATCTTTTTATAAACCACTTGTTATATGTAACATAGACCAATTATTTTAAAACATGACTAAAAAGTAAAGAATAGTTTTGTGACATAATATTGAAACAGCTTGATTAATATAAACTGCTTATTTTCTCTCAGATTGTATTTTATGAATAATGTATTAAAAAAAAAAAATAAATGACAATGTTCACTATTTCAATGCTTAAAAAAATAAACAACAACAAAAAAAAACCAAACAAAACAAAACAATTTCTAACACAGGAAATCTGTTTGTTTATCAACAAAACTTTTAGTCTAATCTAATAATACCACTTTACTGCATATACTTCTCATATATATAACTCTAGTGGTATGTAGCAAAATATAAATATATTTCAAAAGTGTGTGTACTTATGCGAATACTCTAATTTTGTTGGGTTTTTTTAATTATTATTTGTTTTTTGATAGTTTAGAATTTGTCCTAATCAATAACTTAAAATGAGACTTAATACTGTATTACTCTGTATTTTCTAGGAACAGTCATGACAGTTATCACAGTCTCGATGGCATGAAGCAATTTGGTTGTCAGTCTGAACATTTAGGTTAATAGATTAACATACAAGAACATTAAAATCTCTGTAGGAAGAGCCACAGAACTTTTTAGTGGATGTGCTTTTACACATTAACTCTTATTTTCATTTGTTCATATGTTTATGATGTCAGCCTTCAAAAATATCCATATTTACTGCATAAATTATGTATTGTATATACTCAATTGAGGCTTTGCTTGTGTACAATGCAAGTTTGAATGAAGTAGAATCTCCAAGGAGAGAAAAGTGTATACAAAAATAAGGCATCATTTAAAAAAAGATTTATTACAGAAAATTTCAAATAACTCCACTTCCAGTGACTTAACTTTCATAGCATCACAGAATGGTTTTGGTTGGAAGGAATCTTTAAAGACCTAGTCCAGATTCCCCTGTCATGGTTAGGAACATATTTTACTGCCCAATTCCCTGTCCAGCTTGACTTTGAACACTTCCAATGATGGGGCATCCATAGCTTCTCTGGACAAACTGTTCCAGTGTCTCACCAACCTTATCATAAAAAAAAAAAAAAGAGTCTTCCTAATTTCCAATCTAAACTTACTCTCAGTTTAAAACTGTTGCTCCTTGTCTGGTCACTGTAGACCTTAGTTAAGTCTTTCTCCACCTTTCTCATAAGACCCCTCTAAGTATTCACAGAGTCAAAGAATAGTTTGAGTTGGAATGGACCGTCAAAGGTCATCCAGTCCAACCCCTTTGCAATGAGTAGGGACATTTTCAACTAAATCGGATTGCTCAGACCCCTGTCCAGCCTGACCTTGAATGTTTCCAGGGATGGGGCTTGTACAACCTCTCTGGGCAAGTTGTTCCAGTGTTTTACCACTCTTATTGTAAAAATTTCTCCCTCATGCGTAGCCTGAATCTCCCCTTCTTTAGTTTAAAACCATTACCTCTTGTCCTCGTAAAACAGGCCCTGATAAAAAGTCCCCATCTTTTTTATAGACCCTTTTTAAGTACTGAAAAGCTGCAATAAGGTCTCGCCAGATCATTCTCGTGTCCAGGCTGAGCAAGCCCAAGTCTCTCAACCTGTCCTCACAGGAGAGGTGCTCCAGCCCTCTGATTGTCTTCGTGGCCCTCCTCTGGACCCTGTTCAACAGGCCCATGTCTTTCTGCACTGAGGGTTTCCAATACTAGGATGCAGTATTCCAGGTAGGGTCTCACCAGAGCAGAGTAGAAGGGGAGAATCACCACCTTAGACCTGTGTGAGAAACTACTTTTGATGCAGCCTGAGATACGATTGGCCTTCTGGGCTCAAGCACACATTGCTGGCTCATGTCCATTTTTTCATCCACCAGTACCTCCAAGTTTCTTTCTGCAGGGCTGCTCTCAATCCTTTAATCCTCCAGCCCATATTGATACTGGGGGTTGCCCCAGCCTAGGTGTAGGACCTTGCACTTGGTCTTGTTGAAAATCATAAGGTTCACATGGGCCCACTTCTTGAGCTTGTGCAGGTCCCTCTGGATGGCATCCCATCCCCTAGGTGTGTCAACTGCACCACTCAGCTTGGTGTCATCCACAAACTTGCTGAGGGTTCACTCAATTCCACTATGTCATTGATGAAGATATTTAATAGTATTGGTCCCAGTATGGACCCTTGAGGGACACCACTCATTCCTATTTTCTACATGGACATTGAGCCATTGGCTGTAACTCTTTGTACACATAGATCAAATTCCTTATCCAACTACCAGTCCATCCACCAAATCCATATCTCTCCAACTTAGAGAGAAGGTTGTTGTGGGGGACCATATAAAATACTTTACAGAAGTCTAGGTAGATTACATGTACAGCCCTTTTCTTTTCCACTGATGCAGACATTCTATTGTAAAAGGCCACTAGATAAGTCAGGCACAGCTTGCCCTTGGTGAAGCCATGTTGGCTGTCTCTAATCATGCCCCTGTCTTCCATATGCCTTGACATATCTTCCAGGAGGATCTGTTCCATGATTTTATCAGGCACAGAGGTGAGGCTGACAAGTCAATAATTCTCATAGTACTTCTTTTTATGCTTTTTAAAAATTTGTGATAGTTCAGTTCATAGACAGACCAAGGTTTTAATCAATGCCTCAACGATGAAAAACTCAATAGGCTAGATCTCTAAATACTTATATCAACAACACTGAAGACATCACTTCTTTGTACTTGGTTTTCTTTTATGCAACGTATTCACAGAACTGTAATTCATGTCCACAAATTGATTACTAATAATATGTCTAAAGGTGAAAGGTAAAAGATAGTACAGAGACATAAAATAGTAGTTCTTAGATTTGTTATCTAATTCTGACAGAGAAAGCAATTCCATGAAGTAATAGAAAACACAACCAAGACCAATGTAGTAATACAATTTTATTTAAGTGGGGAGGGGAACATAATATTAAACCCTCTTGTCTCCTTCTAACTAACACTTAACATTTCTTATTGAAAATGGAAAAAAAGAACTGTTGCAAGAGCAATGGCTTGGAATATTTTTAAGTACAAATATTCTCATTGCCCATCTCAAACTTCTGTTTTTGTGTTTATTTTAAAATGTTAACACCTATGGGCATCAACAGATACACAGAACTCCTAAAGGAGGCAGTGATGAAAAATAGCAACTTAATTTTTTCAGTAAATCATCCTGCAACACAAAGATTAAGTCTATGTAATTCATCATGGATAAATATTATTTTAGAGGATTGGATGTTATAAGCATGTGAAAAATGTGTCATATTCATTTTCAGTTTGCACATAGGAACTCTAGTAGTTGATTGTGTGTCTAATAATTGTCCTCTTCTGTAATACGATGAGATAATGACAAATGTCATTTTCTTCATTTTTTTCCTCCATTCTGATTTCCTAGGCTTACTGAGGTTAACAGTTTGCTCATAAATTTTAAAGTCTTCACCTTATGCCTGTTCAACTAAAGAACAGCTAATAGTGGAGGCACAGGTAGATGCAAAAACCCTAAATCCTGGGACTGATATATCGTATAGAAAGAACTTCTAGGTTCAGAACCACATTCTGCATTGAACTACAGTAAAAGAAGATGGAATCAATTTCACCAGTATTAGCCACCTAAAAGCCCATCAGCTTACCCAGAACTAATGGCTCATTCTGCTTTTACAGCAGTAGGACAGAAACATCTATCTCTGAATGTCAACTTGTTCACTTAGTTTAATCAGTTGAGTCACCACTGCAGTCATCTCTGTCAAGATTGGGAACATAGCTAATCAGCTTAGAATAGCCACTTCACTCCTAGATGGTTATGATTAGGTAAAATCAATCCTACCAGTAATAAATGTCAGACTTGGCAGTAACATCATGAAAGGCTAAATCTGAGAAAATAATTAGCATAGTTTCCATATGCAAAGAAGATCTGGACTTCATTAATATTCTTACATATTCTTACTTAACTAAGGATCAGACTGTTGGTACATTTAAGTTTCCTGGAACTACAACTGCCTTTCCGAAGTATCTTGACCAACAATTTAATTTTCTGTGTTGTCATCAGATTACTTATTCTACATATTGACTTTAGGTTAACAAACATGTCCTATTATATTTCTGATTTCATGAGGTCCAATATCATACTGTGTGATTACCTACTGAAGCAAATTGCACTCAGCTCCAGATTTTCCCAATAACTTATATTTTTAAACCGCACTATTTCTATTACTTGACATACATATATGGCATCTTTCCTTTAGAAACCAGAACAATAGGTTGTTGGTTTTTTTCATGACAATCTGAAATCAGGAGACAGTTGCTATATGTGCCCAAATCCAGGAAATACTACTGGGTTTGGTGGTAAAGCATGTGCCTTTATACCATCATCTGAAATGATGAAATTACTGCCTATATGATTTATCTTTTCTTTGTAGGAATTTGCACAACATAATACAGCTCAAAATCAGGTTCCATTTCAACAAGTTCAAGGTGTGAAATGAATGTTTCACACAGCTCTGCTCCTCAGCTCTGGTGTAAGAGACTGGGAAGCACAGTGTTATTTGCAGTGAGGAGAAGCTGCAAAATCCAATTGTTACTTGTATGAAAGCTGTTTCTGTAGAGAAATATCCTCATATAATGGACCACTCTCTTCACAAAAAGCTTGATTGTTGCAGTAGTCTAGGATTTATAGTTTGTTTTTTCTTTAATGCCACCTACAGTGAGTGTAGAAACATATTAAAAAAAGCAGAACATTATGGAAGAGGTGTTAAGAGTTAGCAAGAAAAGCTGGATCACTGAGTGACTCACAAAATCCTTGAGAGTTTTTCTGTTGAAGATGGTGACATTCATATTTTAACATAACATTTGCTATCACCTTTTTGATTGATGGCAATTGAAAAGAGTCCAACCTTTCCCCTGAAAGAGTTGTGTATGGAAACCTGTATATGGAAAACTACAATTATATCTGAGTCACAAAATTAAAGTAATCATCTTAGGACTCTTCAGGTGCAGCTACATCTAAACACCCAACTCATCTCTAAAGGACAAGAGTGTTTTCAGATAAGGGAAAAACTACAGGTCATGATAAAAAAGTGTATATTTACTTGACTAAAAGAATAACAAAAAGCAGACTATTTTTTGACAATTCTCAAAGGCTTTCACCTTCATAATCAACTTCTGCTTAAATAAACTAAAGTAAGATACCTGCAGTTTCATAATTTGCATATAGACATTTATTAGGAACACAAATTAAGAGTAGTTCAGTTTTACAAGGTTTTGTGGGTTTTTTTGGTTGTTTTTGTTTTTTTTTTTTTTGATTGATGTTGTCTTTTCCTTGGAAGTAATGTATGCTTTTGCTATACTCCTCACCCTGTCACAACCCCAGCAGTGGCAGGGTAGGTGTCTCTCAGAGGCATGGGGCAGCCTTGGATGGTTGGAGCTGGTTGGAAGCAGCTCATTAGATCTGCCATGCTCACATGACTGTCACTCACTTGGGGACCTCAATCAGCCATCCAGGGACAGTAGTCTGACAGACTGCAGCAGTGGGTGAGGAAAACCCTTTGTGTCAAAGGGAAGAGGAGAACTGCACCTCCAGAGCCCTAAGGAAGGGGACCCCCAGAGAGAGGTGGCTGCACCTTCCATGTGCACCCTGTTCCTCCTGGTGGGGACCACAGGATAGCAAGTTGTTGTATCCGTTTGTTCCAACAGGCACATTCACTTGGGGAAAGTCTGAAACTGTCAATTTGTGCCCCTGAAGGACAGTGGAAAGGTAACCACAATGCTGGAGTAAGAGAGAAAGACGATGGGAAGGGGGCATTGTAGAACAATTTTAAATGTGTTATTAATTAAGCTTTTTTGTATAAATTTGTATATGACTGTTACTGTCTTTGTAACTGAACTAGTAATAGCTGTTGATTGTATTTTTTATTAGATTGTAAAAGCCTTAATTGGACTAAGAATAAATCTTCATTCCATAAATACAGGGTATTCCCTTTTACTTGTAACAAGATTTTGAATTAAAAAACCTTGACCCTCCATTACTGGCTGGTGATGTCCTTGGCATCTGAAGACAAGGACCCTGTCAGAGCTCCAGAATGATAATGAAATTGTCCAGGCATTGGGCTGGAGGAAGAGCAAGTGCCTATGTCTGGTGTTGGGGCAAGGGTGGCCTCACCTCTAAGAGGTGAGCTGTGGTCCAGCTGAGCACACAGTCATCAGGAGTAGGAGCTGTGGGAGAACAAGGGCAAGCAACACAGCCCAAAGGAGAGAGAACAGGTGACTGATGAGAGACTACACTTAGAAGAAAAATTCATAGAGACTCCAAAGTTGAATTGTGCTAGAAACTTGTGACCTCTGACAACAGAGGGAAGATTCTTTCTTTGTCTCCAGAACGGCAGTTACAAAAGGGATACAGCGTCCTGGCAACAGGTTAGGCAGGACTAGTCAGAGTCATCATCAGACCTATCTGAAGCTCAATCAAGTATGCATACTAAGAGGGAGAGGAAGATGGTGACTCTCACTCATGTGGAACAAAACATTGAACACAACATTGCACATTAGAAAAAGGTTCTTCATTGAGAAGGTGGTTAGACACTAGAACAGGGCCTCCAGGGAAGTGGTCACGGCATCAAGCCTGTCAGAGTTCAAGGAAGGTCCACATGACCCTCTTAATCATATGGTTCAGTTTCAGGTAGTCCTGCAAGGACCAGGGAGTTAGTCTTGATGATCCCTATGAGTCCCTTCTAACTTGAGATATTCTATGATTCTATGAGGCTGTGAATTTCAGTGCTTCTACCAAAGTTATTAAAATACCTTCTCGAAATATTTTTGAAGGAAATATTTTGACTTTATAACATATCAATACCTGATTGCAAACTTCAAAGAATGAAAAAAAATAAAGATACATAAAGAGCTTGGAGAGTGTGTATCATGTTTTCATGGCAGCTACAAATTTTTAGAGACATCATGGAAACAAGGGGGAGAAAGAACAGTAATGGATGTGCCATTGCTGTTCAGTAGCCATTTTCCTTCTTGGGGATCACAGTGGAACAGATGGACCTGCCATAGATGCCATACTGTACAATAGCTCATCTGTTATTTAACGTCTTGCAAGAAAGGCAGTGAAAAGACTCTTAGCCTTGCTAATAAACTCTGATTTGTGGCCTGCCAATTTTTATCTATGCACATAAAGGATGCTGTAAAGAGCTTCCTGCAATACTGTTGTGGATGTTGCAGTTCCAGAGTCTTCAAACCAATTTCACTGGAAGCCTTTGGTGTATTTCTTTCTGTGTGCTCTTTTGAAAAGTGAATAAATCAACTGTTTCATTCCTGTGACTCTATAAGTAGTAACCCTGATGAAGTCTGAATAATGAGGCCTTTGGAGATGTCTAGGAAATAATTACATATCCCGGGAAGACACATCTGTGGGAACCTGGAAAGAAAAAGTCAAAACATAGTGTAGAAGAAACTGTTATTTTAGGGCAGATGTATACAAGATTATCTTACAGGAGTAAGAACTTTTGGTCCTGTTTGTTCGTACATCTTCAGTTGAGTACGAAGAAACTGGAAAGCAGAACTCTAGGGTTACTGTGTTTATTTTCTTGAAACAGCAAATACACATTAAATACACATTTGAATGCTTATATGAGCTATCGGTTGTATATTAAAAATATTATTCAAAAGAATACTTAAGAAAACACCAGTTTCTGGGAGAGGAAACAGAATAAGAACAGAAACACTGTTCAGCACTGGCTTAGCTCTGCTACCATGGAAATCAGTGGACATACTCCTGCACCGGTATGTGCACTGGTATGTCTTTATTAGCATAACCAGGAAAAAAAAAAAAAAAAAAAAAAGTTTTCTTTATCTCGATAAATACACTGTGCAAAGACAATAATTAAATTTTTGCTGTTCCTGCTAATCTCTGAACAGCAAAAAACCAAAATATAACTGCATAAAATATAAATTGCATTCCAGGGAAGTAAATGCAATTTTTAACATCAGTACTGTGGGATACATTGTCAGCATATTTGGATAGAATTTTTTTTTTGTTTGTTTTCAAATCTGGGCATAATATAGCCAGGGCGCCCTCTAAACATTTCCAATCACACAAAATTATTTTCCAAGCTTTTTCAGTCACTAAGGCTTGACTATTTAACTGAGCACTTTATTTTTTATTATCTTTCTCCTGCATATAGTGTAATTTTCACATAAGTAACTAAATAAGTTTCTCCCCTTTTTTGTCTTGGTTGTACACTATGAGGTTCACTCTAGGAGCTTCACTTAGAGTCCTCACATAGCAGAGTTTCTAGAACTTTACAACCACTTCCATCTCTGCTTTTCACTATTCTCCCTGTGGAGACAGCTCATACTTCTGCTGGGCCACATAGAAGTTCAGTTACTCTGTAGCAGTGTCTCAGAGAGCCATAGATCATTTCAAAGAAGATGATGGTTGGATGACAGCTGTTTATTGGGCCTCAGTGCTCTATGCTAAGTTAATTCATAGCAAATGAAAGTGAAATGTAAACAGTATGGCAGGAACGCACCTCACCATATACCTGTTACTCTTTCCGCAATTGAAATCAATGAACTAAGAAGAAGACATATAGGATTTTGGTCAAATAAGTTAGTATTGCATTTCTCTGAGTAAGAGAAGCCTTGAAATGGGCACAAATTCCACTTAAACTCTACGACCTCGGACCTTAACTTTCTGAAAGTCATTACTGAGCATCCTGGTTTCAACCAAAATGTTTTTCTTCCTAGTAGCTGGCTGGAGGACTGGGTCGAGAAGAACATAATGAAGTTTAACAAGGGTAAGCTTAGGGTCCTGCACCTGGGGAGGAATAACTCCAGGCACTAGTACAGCTTAGGGGCAGACCTGCTGGAAAGCAGCACTGCAGAGAAGGACTTGGGAGTTCTGGTTGACAACAGATTGACCATGAGTTAACAATGTGCCCTTATGGCCAAGAAGGCCTACGATATCCTGGGCTGTATTAAGAAGAGTGTGATCAACAGATCAACAGACAGTTATCATCCTTCTCTACTCTGCCCTGTTGAGACTGCATCTGGAGTACTGTATCCAGTTCTGGGCTCCCCAGTTTAAGAAGGATAAGGAATTACTGGAGGGAGTCCAGCGGCAGGCTACAAAGATGATTAGTGGCCTAGAGCACTGATTTATGAAGAGACACTGAGAGAGCTGGGTCTATTCAGCCTAAAAAAGAGAAGGCTGAGAGGGGAACTCATCAATGTTTATAAATATCTCAAAGGTGAGTGTCAGAAGGAAGGGACGAGACTCCTTTCAGTGGTGTCCAACAATAAGAGGCAACGGGCACAGACTGAAGCACACGAGGTTCCACATAAATATAAGGAAAATCTTCTTTACTTTGAGGGTGCCAGAACACTGGAACAGGCTGCCCAGAGAGGTTGTGGAGTCTGCTTCTCTGGAGACATTCAAAACTCACCTGGACACATTCCTGTGCAATCTACTCTAGGTGTACCTGCTTTATCAGGTGGGCTCGACTAGATGATCTCCAGAAGTCCCTTCCAACTCTAACCATTCTGTAACTCTGTGATTCTGTGATAACGCTGTGTTTTGAATTTAGAATGAAAATAATGTTTAAAATACACTGATGTAACATCGTAGTTGTGGCTAAGTAGTCAAGAACTGTTCAGCTTCTCACATGATGTCAAGTGCACAAGAAACTGGGAGAGCTCACAGCTGGGACAGCTGATCCAAACTGCCCAAAGGGATATTTGTTACCATATGACATCATGCTCAGTATAAAAGTTGGAGGAAGAGGAAGGAATGGGGTGATGTTAGAAGTTATAGCATTTTGTCTTCCCAAGTAACTGTTACTTGTGATGGAACCCCATTGTCCTGGAGATGGCTGAATACCTGCCTGTCAATGGGAATTAGTGAATGAATCCCTTGTTTTGCTTTGCTTATGCGAGCTTTTGCTTTACTTATTGAACTGTGTTTATCTCAGCTCAAGAGTTTTCTCACTTTTACTCTTCCAATTCTCTTCCCCATCCCACTAGGAGGGAGTAAGCAAGAAGCTGTGTGGCACTTAGTTGCCATTTGGGGTTAAACCATGACACTGAGGTAAGTAATGGGCTGCGAGCAACATTATGAGTTGATCTCCATTTTGACCTAAACTTCTTACTTGCCTTTAGCCATAAGAAAACTGCCCTTGTGATATACGATCTTCAGATCACTTTCCTGACAATCCTTTGTATTGTCAGAATGAAATAAAGAGGACTTCATACAAATTAATAAGGCCGATCCAATTTTTTTAGAAATGTCTGGCATACAATAAAAACATATATAAAGCTACCATTAGTAAAGAACAATTAATACAATAATATTACTATAAGATAGTTAACTAAAGAAGCAGAGGAAAAGACAGTAGAAGATTTTGTTGACTATGCATAAGCATCTATGATAGGAAGCTCTCCTTCCAGGTTGACTTACTTTCTTATATTCCTTACTGAACTTTCAGAAAATGGGGAAACTTTCAGTATTAGAACAAGCTTGGAATAAAAAGTGATCTAGAAATATTTACAAAAACTCACATATTATAAAATAAAAGATGAGGGTGTTTGAACTTTTGTTTAAGATTATTGCTAGCATTTACTTCAATATGTTGCTGAGAAAACCTAGTGACAATTTGGTCCAGCCCTCTGCTCAAAGCAGTGTCAACTAGAGCAAGTTGTTCACATCAAGATGCAGTCAAGTTATGCATAGGAACAAGAACAGACTCTACAGACATTTTAGGTAACCTGTTCCAGTGTTTGACAACCCCTGTGGCAAAATAAAAACAACATATTTCATTTGCTTACTAACAATCTTTTCTACACTATTTTATTTTGAATTTTAAATTTAATTTCTATTTTACTGTGGTTAGACTATCCTTTTGGAGAGGGAAAGTGGTCCTTTTGTCTTGGAAGTAAGCTAGAAAAGAGTAATAAGTTATGCTTTCTCTTCAACTGAATAGAAGATTTCTGTGTGTGAAGACTTTCTGGAATCAGGGCCTAAAATGAAGAAAATATTTAGGGACTTTTTTTGTCTTGTCCTTCAGTGAAGTTTTCAATGAGAATCCTAAGTTACAGCCTTAACTGACATAGAACAAACATCTACTTCTTGAACCACAAGAGCAACTTTAGTAAGAGGCAGTTCTAGTAGCTTGCCACATTTTCCAGACATCAGGCACTAGAGAGGAATGAAAAATCAAGTCTTTGTTTATGTATTGCATATATGTTTATATATAGAATGAGTCAGCCATAAATTAAAAAAAAAAAAAGAAGAAAGCAAACAAGCAAACAAACAAACACCTCAACATTCAAAATAAACTTCACACCATTAAACATGCTTCTAAAACACTGATATAAATAACAACAAATCAATATCTGCTAGTACTGAGAATATGACCTTATTTCATCAGGCCTTGTAATAATGGAAAGGCTTTTATTCAACTCAGAGTGCACTTAAATAAATGAGAGGTCACCAGGATATGTTCCCTACTGGTTTGTGTTTTTTATTAGGATAATGTAACATCTCCAACTTAGTTGCTGGCTAATGGATCTTCCAACTTTTAGAATTCATAAAACATATCAACTTTCTACATAAATTTTGTTTCATCTGATATTATAAAATATGAAATAAACGGCTGCATTTTTTTGCCTGCCTCGTTATTTTAAAACAGGATTTTTTCTGTTGTCTAAAAAGATGAAAACTATTTTATGTCAATGATATATGAGAGACCCTGCAAACATGCTATAATATCCTGTATGTGAGGATGTACTATAATACTTTAAGTGATGTATTTTAAGTCTTAAAGTCTGTTTTCCTTCTAAAACAATTAGGGATTTTATAACTGAAAACTTCTCAAGTACTTAATCTAGTATTGGAATCTTCCAAAAAGAGTCATGAACTTTTTCAGTCTTTGAAAATCAGAATAGTAAATAAAATTATTTATTTTGTCATAATACAATCTAAGATAGTTTGTATCCTATATCTGCCATCCTTTTCCCACTGGATAGAACTTTATTCTCAGAAAAATAGAATTGGTATTAATTCTTCTGCAGTTTGTTAAACTGTCTTGGATGGGTTTCATTTAACTTTTAGCACTAAAATCGGATATTTGAGCTAAGAGTCTGGCTGCCATAAATTCACTATAGAGTAAATGGAAAGAGATTATTATTATTTACCCGAATTATCCTCTACAACTGCCCATCTCCCAATACAAACTATATCTGCAATATAATAATCTCATTTGTGAACCTAAAATTAGATGGAACAAATCTGAATCAAAATATTTCACTACTTTTTGTGATTACTGTAGCAAAATCTTACTGTAGTGTTTATTAGAAAGAACAAAGCAAGAGCAGCAACAACAAAAAAGGAGCAGCTCAATGAGCTTTTTGTAATTACTTTTCACCAGCAATGTGAAGGTGAATTTCATCATGAAACATGGTGGTTGATAAACGCAATGCATTTTCATATTTTTACCTATGAAGGAAAGTCAAAACTATCTGCTTTAATTTTAAACATAAACTTCAGTACTAAAAATATTAGAGAAAGAATACAAGTATAAATTAAATATCAGTTATTCCTATAGTTTTGGTTCTCCACAGAGAGATATTGTTTATTTTTCATAAAGTGTAATTTACTAGATTAATCTTTTCTTATGTTTTAGCAAATATAAGCTAACAACTTTTTATATGTTGGTAGAAGTGGAAAAAAATAAAAAAATATTAGTTCGAAATACATTGTTAAAGATTATGCTATGTGAATGTTTTATTATGTACAGGACTGCAGTAAACAACAACAACAATAACAACAACAAAAAAGTAATGATAAACAATGGAACATTACATGGACATGTTACTATGTATTTTTGTTTGAAAACATTTAAGAGTAGTTTTATAATCAGAGTGTTACTAATGTCCATGTTGTCACAAAAGGAATTCTGAGAAGTGGTAATGGGAACACAGTATATGCCTCTTTCTGTTCCTTTTCAAGTAGATCAATTTCCTGCAAAAATGTATTGCAACAATATCTATTTTTAATTAAAAACAGAGGACTGCAACTAAATCAGATTATTATACAGTTAATGCCTTGTTTAAGGACCTTACCTAAAATACAAATTTGTTACTCTTGTTTAGATATGTAGGTATTTTATTTTGCCTTCATACTGCATGGATTTTTGCCTCATAGTTTTGAAATCACGTATGTTTTTCATATAAATAAAAAGTGGGCACTATTCATTGTTTTCTTCATAATAAATGTTTTAACAAAACATCTAATAGTTGGTTATTTTTAGAATTATTGGGTTTTTAAAAAAATACTGCAGTATGAGATAATCATGTACCTAAAAATTGTTCCATCTCAGCATTTACAGCAGGTCAAGCATATACTGAGTTCCATAATGGAATGAGATCATTGTACAGATTATGCTGAAGAAAATGAACATGGCTGGTATGTGATCATGATAATTATACTAGTAAATGTCATCAATTCAGCTTGTTTTATGAAACATGATGAAATACTCCAATAAGACTCAGAAATATTAAGCCTAAGAAGAGAATAAAAGTATAATTTTGTGAATTGAATAGGACTAGCCTAATTAATAATCTTGGATTAACTTCTTAAAGTAATGAATTGGGTGACTTCAAATAGAATGACAGTTTGCCTAAGTTGATTCTAAGTGATGCTTGTCTGTTTGTTTTTTTGTTGATGTTGTCATTTTTTTATTTTTGTTTTACAGCATAAAATGATGGGTTTTGCACTGATTTGAAAAATTTCCCCAGGTAGTTGAGAGTAAATATTTATCTGGAATCACTAAAATGTAATATAACACAGAATCACAAAATGCTAGGGACTGGAAGGGACCTCAGTGATCATCTAGTCCAATACCCCTGCCGGAGCAGGAACACTTAAATGAGGCTACACAGGAAGGTGTCCAGGCGGGTTTTGAATGTCTCCAGAGTAGGAGACTCCACAAGCCTCCTGGGCAGCCTGTTCCAGTTTGAACCCATTACCCCTTGTCCTACCGTTGGATGTCACCGAGAAGAGCCTGGCTCCATCCTCGTGACACTCACCCTTTATATATTTGTAAACATTAATAAGGTCACCCCTCAATCTCCTCCAAGCTAAAGAGACCAAGTTAAACAGACCAGCCTTTCCTCATAAGGGGTATGCTCCACTCCCTTAATCATCTTTGTTGCCCTGCACTGGACTCTCTCCAGCAGTTCCCTGTCCTTCTTGAACTAAGGAGCACAGAACTGGACCAAATATTCCAGATGAGTTCTCACCAGGGCAGAGTAGAGGGGAAGGAGAACCTTTCTCGACCTACTAACCACATCCCTCCTAATACAGCCCAGGATGCCATTGGCCTTCCTGGCCACAAGGGCACAGTGTTGGCTCATGGTCATTCTGCTGTCCACCAGGACCCCCAGGTCCTTTTCCCCTACACTGCTCTCTAATAGGTCATTCCCCAACTTATACTGGAACCTTATAGGAATATTTAAGCTTGCTTCAAAATTAGTTTTTTGCTTATTTACTTGTTTTCTTTGCATGGGCTTAATACAATAGTTGAATATCCATAGAAAACTGAAACACTTTTTAAATAATAATAGTGTTGTACCTTTGATGTAATTCTTGCTTTCGTATAATAGATATTATGAGAATTTATTGCCAACATGTTAAAATTTAAATTTTAAACTAGATTTGGTCAAATATACTCTCACTAACACTCAAGAATCATTTAATGAAAACAGTGGTTGAAACTGTAGCCCTACAAGATGTCACGTAGTTCCAAGACATTCAAATAATCAAGAAAAGGCCTTGTTTTCATTTTCACAATCAGTTTCCTTCCTGCTTCTCCTTGATTCAGAAAAATAATAATTAGTTCTTCATTTGGACCAGCAGCAAACCTTAAGCACCAATGGTCTTTTCATGCACCCTCAGTATAGGTTATCATTTCAATATGAGTTGCCACTCTAGTGAGAAAATTAGTAGAACAAGTTGCAGCTCAGTATTAAATAGCAGTAAAAATATAGATAATGGAAAACAAAATTAAACCAAGCATATTACATTTCAGCTAAAAAACACAGAAAAATATTTATGTGGGATTCTTTTTACATATATTTTGCTGTTTGTTTTTAATCTAATTCAGAATGTTACAAATGCCTGCTCAAAAAAAAAGTAAGATGAGATGTGTGGGGAAAAAAAAAAAAAAAAAAACAGTAAGCAGGCAATTATTTGAAGACAGTTGTTTTGTTAAGGAATCTTTTGTGTTTTCTGTCCTTGAAACTAGATAACTTATTTTAGTCTATTTGTAGCATTATGAGAAATAACCTTACCATGTGACATAGAAATATAAAAGCATAGAATTACCTGAAGAGCTATATTCTAAATGAAAACCTCTGTCCTTAATTATCATCACAGTGATATTGCTTATGACTAGTAGACTTACAGTCTTGATAATAGCTTCACTGGGCATTCAGCTTTTGTTGGAAATTGAAGCTATGTCTTTCTTAATTTAAAAGGAAAGAATAGTGTCAAAGAAATTCTGCTGCTAATTCTCAAATGTGGAACTTCCATGATCTGAAGGAGCTTTAGAGAATGACTTTTAGAAAATGATGAAAAAGCCACTTTCTTTTCACAGGCTTCTGAGGAAATTAGCATCTATAAAGACCATAGATGTTACTTACCTGGGTGGTAAAACAAAATATGTGGTTATTAGTGTTCACGGCCTTTATTGATTAAGACATCTGAGAGAATGATCCTGATTCCCAGATCAGGAAAAAATTGATTTTTGACTTCTATTCTGAACAGAAGTCCAGGAGATAACTGTGAAGATAAATGATCTTTTTCAATAATTACTTTGTTCAAATGCAAATAAAAAAAAAATAGGCCAAGGTATTAGGAATAAAAATGCAAGTAAATATGATAAAGAAAAGATCAGGCATATATATGCCAAAGAATTTCACACTGGATTGTAACTCTGGTATCATGCGCTCAAGCCCCAAGCTACAGCAAGAGACTATGTTATACAGTATCTAACAAAAGTTTAGACAAAACCAAACTAACTATAAGGAAGAAAAAAATAGTTTGGTTTCTGAGGTTTAGGAAAGACTGATCTTATCACAGAGCATGACAAGAGTTCTATGGAAGGCTGCCACAAAAAAAAAGTAATAATAGTTTTTCCTTATCAAGAAGAATAAGATGACAGTTAATGTCACCAAGAATTCTTTTGTCTAGACATTAGGAGAAAAAACAAAACAAACCAAAATGGTCTGTAAACAGTGCAATATGCTGAAATGGGAAGTTGGTATAGTTTTAATCATCTGAGTTGTTTGTTTTTAAAATGAGTTAAAATCTGTCATGGGTGTTGCTGTTCTTATCATGCTCTCTAGGTATGGGCTGGTTGAATTTTCATTGTCAGTTCCAGCCTTATTTTATATGATTCTGTTTACAAGTTGATTGATAAATGTCTGCTTTTAAATTAATTACATTTTTGATCCCATTCTTCTTGTTCAGAAGATGACTAGAAATCTGGTTTTCAGCACAAATATGTTCAAGTTTGTCTGTTATCTGTCCCTCTTTAAACTTTGGCAAACTATGATCTGTTAAAGTCTTCCAGTAAGTCAGAATATCCATTCTTGTGACTATTCTAATAAAATTCTTGTTTACTCTCTACTGTTTGAATGAGCTGTTTTTGAGCACAGGTTAGTGGAAAATGTGTTCTCACCAATGCTTACTACAATAACAATGATACTTTCAATTTCCTATAGCAGATCTTGAATCTGATTGACACTAACGATGTGTTTGGCTGATTCACTGTCTTGCTACAAAGGGACTCATGTTCATTGTGAGCTCTATTCAGGGAGCATGCTGTCATGTCTTGGATGGATGGAGCCACATTTCTTGTATTTAAGTTGAAGAAAGCAATAGGAAGTTCGTAAGACAGAATTCAGTTCCTTGTGATCACATGGTACAATTAGGTCATTCTTTAGTCTTTTGTTTCCTCCTGAGGAACTCCCAACACATGCAATAACTTCTGATGGGTTTTTTTTTGGTATTTTTGCTATCTAAAAACTAGGCAGTCTATTTGTCTTTCTTCCTTCTGTAGTCAATAAAGAAAGAGTGATAACATTAACTCAACAATTAGTGTTTATTGTATTTGTGATAAACTTGTCTCTACAGTTAATATAGAGGGAACCTAATTACCTTATGTATACAACTTTCAACAGGTTTAGATATCTACATACAAACTGTGGGGGAATCTGCAGAGCCTTGTCTTGGTAATGTGGTTTGAGTAAAAACAACTGATGTGATAGAAACTATCACCATTTACTGCAGGGTGACAATAAAACATGGCAGATGATTTCTGTTAACTCCCTGCCCTCCCCACTAGGAAAGGTGACAGGAGGAAAAGGGAGAGAGACTTGCAAGTTGGAAAAGTTAAAACCACTTTACTAATGCTACTAATAAACAGAGAAAATAATACAAAATATATAAAACCAATCTTGAATTTGCTGGGGTAGCACAGCACTTCCCACGGCAGAGCTGGCATTGCTCCGGGGGCTGCAAGGCAGGTGAGCAGAAGTCCTGGGCTGGACTCCGCATTAAATCAGAAGTGGATTCAGGGATGCAGGACCTGGAACCAGGCCTCAGACTGCAGGCATGACAAGCAGGAGCCTTGTCAGATGCTGGCTGTGGTCAAAGAGAGCGAGACTCTTGTGATGTCCCACTTTTATAGGGTGGATGACATGTATGGGATGGAATAATTAGTTGGTCAATTATAGTGACCTATTCTGTCTGCTCCTCCTTGCAAATATGCCCTTCTCACTTATGGGATGTGCAAAATTTATAAGAAACCTCGGCTGCTGTAGCAATAAGTCTAAACCTGGGCCTCTTCGGCATACCATTGCTGCCATTATCACCTCTGGAGCAAACAGTGTCTGGAAAACATGCAGCCAAATTCAGAAAAGTGCAGCTACTTAGAAGAACTTAGCTGAAACAAAAATTCACTAAAAGAGAAACTGGTCTTGTTTTTAACAAAATCAGGACAGAAACAAAACATAAACAGTGTGTGTGTGTGAATGAAATACCCAAAATGGACTATTGAGAAAGGCTTCTTGAGCAAAACCTAATAATACTATGAGGAACATAATGGCAGTTTAAAAGAGACATCAGTAGAATTAAATAGCAATGAAGGGATTGCCCGGAGACATTTTAAACAAGAATGTCATTATATTGTGAAGAGGTTTAGACTGACCAGCAACAGCCATCTGAGGCATTCTGTCCCCACTGGCAGTGTCCCTGGGGCACCCCAAACCATACCCAGATTGAGCAGCACAGCCAATATCCAGCAATTTGCTGGCAGTGTGGAGGTAGCATGCAGGGACCCCTCTGTAGGCTGTGGGGACATCTTCCAGGGTATTTCCTTGCTAGTGGGTACATTGACAGCATGTCATGAGCAGTGGGGGACCACACAAATCTGGGGCAGTGTGTCTCCTGCAGCAGAGGTGTGCACCCGAGGGACCCTCCACTGCTGCAGAGGAGGGTCACCTTGGAGATGTGTCTGTGTGTATGTGTGTAGGGGGCATTACAACTTTTTGTGTATTTGTTATGGAGGAGCAGTATCAGGGCTCTGAGGGGCACTAAAAAGCCTTACTCACCCTGCCTAGCGTCTCCTAAGATCTGCCCCCAAATTTTGCCCATATTCTGTCCCTGGTGGCTCTAACAGCTCACCCTGGTCCCCAGGATGGGTGCTGGGAGATGTCCTCCATCTGGGGAGTCCTGCTTGTCTCCCTGCCTGCCTTCACTTTTGAGTAGCTCTGCTTTTGCTGCTCCCTGATGGGTGGGTGGAATTTGCAGATATTTACTAACATTTGGTGTCTAGTATGTGGTTTAACTGTGTTATTGGCTACATTGATCCTGCAATCCACAGATTGCTGTTAATTATGTCACTAATCAATAAACCACTATGATCCTAATTTGATATGAGCCATGAGAGCTAAGCAGTTTTTGCTTGCAACAGGAAAGGGAAAAAAAAAATAGAACCAAGCATATGGGTTTGCATTCTGTATTATTGAATTTAATCTCCTAATTATTATTCTGGACCTCAATGTCATTTGAGAATTTTTTTTTGGAGGTGTAGAAGAGGAAAGTCCTTGTGTGCAGTAACAGTACCTCACAAGATTTGCCATTATTAAATTTTATTAGCAATGATCTTAGCATCAAAAAAAAAAAAAAAAAAAAAAAAAGCCTCCTACTTTGCAGTAATTAATTTGTTAATTTGTCAATACTTCACTGCTAACCGTCTTCTAACCTCCTACATCCTTCCACTTCTGTTCCAGGGTAACCATAATAACCTGTGTTCAGCCAAATGCTGAACTGTTTGTCTGTATAGCCCTTTTTTTTTGTCTGTACATTTTGATCACAAACCATAATGTCATGTATACTTTTTTTGCTATATTTTTAAGAGGAAATAAAAGGTCAAAAGCATTTTTGTTTATCATTCCACGTAGTCTGTTTGAATTCATGTGTAGTTTGCTCTGAGGAATATTATCTACAACCAGTATTTTTATTTGTCAAGTTGAAAATAAACTTCATGTTTGTTCTTTCAGGAGAGAATGAATCTAAAGTTACATTTAGCTATCTGTGATTTAGGTTCTAGTTTGAGGCAATCTTTCAGTCAATAGAGACAAACATCTTCAGAAAAGAATTAAAAATGCTTTAGGAATTCACATAAAGTCATATGACTTTGAAAGTACCTTTTCCTGCTTACTGTACTTGGTGTTTCAAAACGATGGAGCCAATGTGTTACAATTACACAAAAATTTACAAATAGTTTAATGACTGATGAGGTTTTAGTAACCTTTTAATAAATGCTCTATGTTCCCTCTACTTGCTTTCTGGACTGTAATAATTTCATTCATGGGCTGTTTGTGGTTGCAGAGATATAGTGATTTCAAATTGGGTCTATTGTTTTGAAACATCTTTTTGAAAATAAAGACAGGGATACAATCAGCTTTTGGTCTGGTCCCAAATTACTGAAGAGTTCATTCATATTGATGAAAACAAAGTTATGTCCTGGACCCTTTAAAACAGCATTTTTCTCCCAGTATAAACTTCAGCAGTGTCAGCATCAGACTAGAAATCCAGAACAATGGGTTTTCTACATCTGAGTATGTGGTTTAAGCCCAGTAGGCAGCTAAGCAGCACACAACTTTTCAGTCATTCTCATACAGTGAGATGTAGGAGAGAATGGGAAAAGTTTGAAAACTCATGTGTTGAGATAAAGACAGTTTAATAGGTAAAACAAAAGCTGCACAAGCAAACCAAGCAAAATAAGGAATTCATTCACCACTTTCCATCGACAGGCAGGTGTTCAGTCATCCCCAGGAAAGCAGGGCTCCACCACGCATAATGGTTACTTGGGAAGATAAACACCATCACTCTGAATATCCCCTTTCTTCCTTCTTCTCCCTCAGCTTTTATTGTTAAGCATGATGTCATATAGTATGGGATAACCCTATGGTCAGTATACATCAGCTGTCCTAGATGCATCCCCTTCCAATTATTTGTGCACCCTCAGACTACTCACTGGTGGGGCAGTGTGAGAAGCGGAAAAGGTGTTGATGCTGTATAAAGACTGTTGAGCAACAGGTAAAACATCAGACTCTTATCACTCCTTTTTGTTCACAAATCCAAAAGATAACATCATGCAAGCTGCCATTGAGAAAATTAACTTTATCCCAGCAAAAAATAGTACAGAAGGTTAATTTATACAGCTCATACAGTATTAGTGGTTACAAAGAAATATTACATGACCTTCATTATAACTACCACAAAGAGTAGAATTCATAGTCAATTTTACTTTAATGTGCTCTAAAAACACTGGGAACTTGATAGAGTTACTGGTTAGATGCATGTATGATCAGAAATTCATAGCAGGGCATACCATGGCTTTAAGTACACAAAATATCTCTTCTTTCTAAAACATATCTGAAGGCTCTGAAAGTTCCAACATTAGTACAGTCATTAGCATTTTGGCCTAGGAGGTGGCATAGTCTGTGAATTAATTCCCTGAATCAACCTAACTTTCAGGAAGAGTAGGCAGTTCAACCTCAGGTACTGGTGCCCATAAATGAAGATGTCTGAGCTAGGAGAGTTTTATGAAGCAGTTTTAAGTGCAATGATCAGCAAATCTAAGAATATGCCTTCATTTTGCACTTCACTGCTTTGTCACTGCTTGATAACATATATTTTGAGAATGACATACTTAAGACTAATAGTATTTTGTTCTGGTGGCTCAGTTAAAATGCATAGGAGAAGTGTATTTTGGATCAAATTAACAATTTTAGCTTCCTGGTCAGAACAATAAAAACAGGAAAAAAGAACCTGGAATAATAATTAAACCTAAAATAAAGCCTTTGCCACCAGTTTTTTACATATAAGTTTGATGTCTATACTCAGTAAATTAGTTGAATTCTGAGGGAGCTGGCTGATGTCATTTTGAGGCCACTCTCCATAATCTTGGGATTATGGAGACTGTGGAAGTGGAGGGAGGTGCCTGAGGACTGGAGGAATACAAAGGTCACTCCTACCTTCAAACATGACAAGAACAAGGACCAAGGCAACTACAGTCCAGTCAGCCTTACCTTCATCCCTAGCAAAAGTGATAGAGTAACTAATCCTGGAAACTATTTCCAGGCACGTGAAGGACAAGAAAGTCATCAGGAGTAGTAAGCATGGATTCACCAAGGGGAAGTCACACTTGACAGTTGATAACCACCTAAAATGAAATTATTGTCTCCATAAACAAGAGGAAAACCCTGGATATTTTTCATCTGGATTCCAATAAGGCTTTTGACATTATCTCCCATAAGGACCTCATGAAGTCGAGGAAATAGGAGTTAGATGAAGAGACACTGATGTGGATTGATAACTGGCTGAACAGTCAGACCCAGAGGGTGGTTATCAGTGGCACGAAGTTCAGTTAGAGGCCAGTAATTACCAGCACACCCCAGGGGTCAATACAGGTTACAGTCTTGTTCAAGTTGTTATTCATAATCTGGATGATGGGTCACAGTGTACCCCCAGCAAGTCTGCAGATAACACAAGACTGAGAGGAATAGCTGAGGGGTGTGCTGCCATCCAGAACGCCTTCAATAGGCTAGAGAAATGGGCTGACAGGAAGCTTATGAAGTTCAACAATGGGAAGAGCAACGTTCTACACGTGGGGAAAACAACTT
This sequence comes from Nesoenas mayeri, assembly GCF_963082525.1. Lineage (NCBI taxonomy): Eukaryota > Metazoa > Chordata > Aves > Columbiformes > Columbidae > Nesoenas > Nesoenas mayeri. Next base: position 163,096,972 of record NC_137541.1, read on the forward strand.
TGCAGAAACAGCCCTGAGGGTCCTGGTGACCAACAAGTTGAACGTGAGCTGAAAATATGCCCTAGTAACAAAGGCAACTAGTGATACCCTGGGCTGTATTAGGATGCATGTTACTAACTAGTATGGGGAGGCGACCTTCCCTCTCTTCTCAGCACAGGTGAAGCTACATCTGGAGTTCGGTGTCTAGTTCTGGGCTTCCCAGTATAAGAGACACATGAAGTTACCAGAGTCCAACAAAGGACCACAGAGATGATTAAGGGATGGGAGAATCTTTCCTATGAAGAAGTACTGAGAGAGATGGGACTGCTTAGCCTAGAGAAGGGTTGGGGATCTCAACATGTGTACAAATATCTGAAAATAGGCTATAAAGAAGATGGAGCCAGGCTCTTTTTAGTGGTGCCAAGTGACAGGAAAAGAAGCAGTAAGCAAAAACTGAAGCACGGGATGTTTTGTCTGACCATTAGGAAACATTTCTTTCATGTGAGGGTGACAGCAGTGGAACAGATTTACCATAATGGTTATGTAATCTCTGGAGAGCAGAGGGACTGGACAGAATGATCCCCTGGGTTTCTTTCTTATGATTTTGTTATTCTGTGAAGTTACAAGTTTCTATTTAGAAATAACCAGATCACAGATCTTATATATATATATATGATGAAATTTCACTCTAAATTAAAGTTTTTAATATAATTTTAAGTTCCAAATATACAAGTTGTACCCAGAAGAGTTATCATTATGACCTTAAAAATATTACTTAAAAAAGAAAAGCTAAAGATAGTGATAAAGATAATGTACACATTCCTAAAAGTAAGCAACCGTAACACTATCTGCCAGGAAAGAATGGGAATACTGATATTTACATCATATATAAAACTACTCATAAGTATTACAGTTTATAAGATCAAAATAAAACACAGCTATGTAAACATTTCTTTCATCAAAAACAGCTTATATGCGTACAGACAGAAATTCACATAGTTAAAAATTTACAGATGTTTATTATAATACATCAAAAAAAGGTTTTTGGCTTGTATATGTACATATAAGCCAAAAAAATAAATCACCAAACAAAAACCACAAACAGCTGTACCTGTAGCATATATACATAAATGTATGCACAGAAATACGTGATGTATACACATATATACTATTTATACAAATTGCTTTACCAAATAGTAGCAAAAATAGCCAAGATATGGAGCTACATGGCATGTTCCTTTCTTTTTCTAAAAGCCATGTTAACCTGGCAATTATACTAGAGTAGATTAGAGATTTAATTAACACTGAATTCACTAAATAGTCTAAGCATTAAGCTTTCAACATCATGGGTTTGTCTCACATGGAAAGGTGAATACTTTGATTTATTGTACCATAGAAGACATTGAAAATGCTGTGAAGGAAATTTTGTCTCAGAAAAGTGCAATTGAAGGGTAAATTTGGATTTGAAATCATAAAGCTTGAGGTAGCTAAATTGGTTCAATTTATGCAAGGATTTCTCACAATTACATTAACTATAAGATGCAAAGTGTGTATATTCATGAATTGCATTTAACAATACACAACTTCAGAAGCCACAGGTCTTCTTCCCTTAGTAAGAATACATTAGTATTCTACTCTTTAGTAATTAATTAAAAGGCACATGCTGAACAAATTACTTAGTTCCTAAGGAACTAAAATTTGGCAGGAACATCTGCTTTTTTGTCTAAAGTCAAAGTAAAAAAAAAAAAAAAGCATTGTTACATTGTCCTACTTAATCTCATGAAATAAAAAAAAAAATAAAGGGTTTCTGGCCTCAGAAAGTATTTTGTCCTGCAGTAATCATAACAGAATGGGGCTTTTGCTGTTTAACCACATCACAAATGCTTAAGAATTTCTTACAGTGTGTGTGTACTTGGATGTGTATTTTTCTAGATGACTAGCTACATTCTATCTTCATAGAATTCTTTCACTGTTTCAATTGGTTAGTACCCTTTAGCTTTTATTATTCTCTCCTGATAGTATATGTTAAAGGTGCATCTTTCCAATGTCTCCCTTTTAATGTTTGGTGAAAAGATCTTAGCACACAGGAGGCTCAACCAGCACTGTCCACAATCTGAGTGGTGGTAGCAAGTACATTCAAATAAAGAATGTGAATCCTATAATGCCTTATCTGGTTCAGAAATGAATGCTACTATGCTCACTATAATATATATATTGACAATTTTCTTATGCATCTCAATTAACATAATGTGACCTTACTGTGCCCTTTCAATACGTAAAGGAGGCTTTTAAGAAAGACAGAGAGAGACTTTTTACCAGGGCGTATAGTGGCAAGACAAGAGACAATGATTCTAAACTGTAAGACCATAGATCTAAATTGGAAAAAAGGAAGAATTTTTTTGCTCTGAGGGTGGTGAGACACTGGAACAAGTTGCCCAGAGATGTTGCAGGTGCTCAATTACTGGAAGTGTTCTAAGTCAGGTTGGACAGAGCTTTAAGCAACCTGATCTTGTGAAAGATGACCCTGTCCACGGCAGGGGGATTGGAACTATATGATCTTTAAAGGTCAGGAGGGAAACTAACTGATCTGTTTCATTAGAGCAAAATTAAATACAAATGTTGCCCATTTGAATACATGCGTATTGTATTTTTCAGAGCGAGAGACATAATATATATAAAATATTTTTCCTGAGGTAATTTCAGCTTATTTTATTTTCATTCTTTCTTGCAGTGGGAATTCAGTGGTAGTCCTCTGAATAAAAAAGCGAGAAAGTAAAGAATACTAGCTACCCAACTGTGTTTGCAACCTCTGCATAAATTATGCTTACTGTGATGAACTCAAACTTGTAGTTTTGCTGTGAAAGCAATTAAAGACATTCCAGCTCCAAGCAAACTGTTTTATTTAATTTCCCACAGACATAGAGTTGCAAGCAAATGACTGCTTTTCAGAAACGTGTGAACTACATCTTAATGACACTTTTTTCTTTTGATTTACGCATCACTCTGATGAACATAATTTTATCTCTAGGTAAATGTAAGGAATAATAAAAAATACATAAGATACAATATAAAGAAGATATGATGATCTCGATGAAGACAATACTGTCATGGCAGCTATGGTATTCAATAGCAGGTTGCTGTTGTTCCATACCTATTTATTTATTTATTTAGCTTTTTTTTTTTTTTTTTTTTTTTTCCATTGTGATAGCCTAATCTTTGAGGGCTATATTTATAAAAAGTCCCTCTCCAGCTTTCTTGTAGGTGCCCTTTATTTACGGGTAGGCTGCTATAAGGTCTCCCTGGAGTCTTCTCTCCTCTAGGCTGAAAAACTCCAATTCTCTCAGCCTGTCTTCACAGGACAGGTACTCCAGGTACTCATCTTTGTCGCCCTCCTCTGGACCAACAAGTCCATGTCCTACTCATGCTGGGGACCCCAGAGCTGAATTCAGTACTTCAGGTGGGGTCTCACAGGAGCAGAGTAGAAGGGGAGATTCAACTCCCTCAACCTGCTAGTCATGCTTCTTTTGGTGCAGCCCAGGATACTATTTCCTTCCTGAACTGAAAGAGCACACTGTGGGTCATGTTGAGCTTTTCATCAACCAACACCCCAAATCTTTCTCCTTAGGGCTGCTCTCAGTCCATTCTCCACCTAATCCATCTTTGTGTTTGAGGTTGCCCCAATCCATGTGCAGGACCTTGTACTTGGCTTTGTTGAACTTCATAGACTTGAATAGACAAGTCCTTCTCTTTCCTTAATTACTTTTGTTTACTCTGAGTAAATAAAATTCTTAATTTTTTATCTGAGAAGCCAAACAAACATCTCTCCTTGGTCCTCATGTAGTGATAATTATTTAGAGTTGTTATTAACTTAATAAATCCATAGATAATTACTTCATGACCAAGGTCAAAACCACTGGAAGAAAAAAGGTGAAAGACTGAAAATGTTTGCCATCTTTGTCCTTCTGTTTCAGCTTTCTGTGTTGTTAGTCAGAGAAAACAGAACAGGAAATCCTGTTTGTTTATTTGTTTATTTGTCTGTTTGTTGTTGTTTTGTTTTGTTTTTGTTTTTGTTTTTTTGTTTGTTTGTTTGTTTCCCAAAAGAGAGATACATTAAGTAGACTGATCTTGAAAAATACTAGATGATAGGTGACAATATGAGGTCAGTGCATATATTCTGGGAATGATTCCTGTGCTTGGATTTTTTGATATTATATTTGTTCTTCAGGAATTATTTATTTTTGTGGTCATTGAAGACAAAACTCCTGAAGACTGCTAGACCTTTGATGGTTTAGATTCATTTATTGTTAGTAGATGCAGAAAATTTTCTCATGCATAGTGAAAAATGATTGTTAGAGTGTTTGCTGTTAAAAGTTACAAAAAGCAAAGGGATAAGTAAAGTACTAGTTTTTCAGTGAATGATGACTTTCTTCTTAGTAAGTTCTTGATGTTCCAGACTAATCAATAAAGTTTGTTTTTAATAAAATATTTTATTATACATTGCAGAACCCTCAATCCTAAAACTATGATGCAGCCTATGAGCCTCTATCATGAAAGTGAAAGAAAACATTGATATGTCCAGCAGCTGAATGAAAAATCTTTATTTAGGATACAAGTAATGGCAAAAGCTTGGCCCTAGTTTCTGATCTCTTCAACAGATTTTAACATTCTGTGCAGTACCAGCTAGTATTATAAGTCAATAATAAGTCGATACCCTGAAGAAATTTGCAGTAACATCACAAGGGAAATACAAATACATAAATAAAATAAAAATCAACATCTAGACAGTCATCAAATATAGGCTAATTGAAAATGAAATATTTAAGCCTTGTTCTTAAAAAAAAAAGGAAAAGGGAACTTCCTTGAAAGCCTTAGACTGAAAGAAAAAACAAAACAAAAAATTTAGCAAGAAAACTAAGTTAAAAATGCCAGTTGCTACCAGACCAAAACACGTTTCTTAGATTTAATAGAAATCTGAAGCCTAGAAATAAGTATAGTAATTTGACATGAATATGAGCTTTTTAAAGATAGGTAAGAAAAACTGTTGGTAAAGGAATACAGAGTAAAACTCAAACCATATGAGGAATTCTTAGATAATGATTTTGAATCAAGCTATAGCTGCATATGGCAGATGAACTTGAAATTCTGAAAAAAATGAAAAGATATTTTATTATTATTGTTATGTTCAAAAATTGATTCATTTGATGATATTTCTGTAACTGATTTGCTACATTTTCACCATATAATTCTACTACAAGCTTGTTAGAGTTTACAGAATAGGATCATATAGTCATAAACTGTCCTGAGTTGGAAGGCACCCACAAGGTTCATCAAGTCCAACTCCTGTCCCTGCATATGACAACACCAAAACTCACACCACCTGTCTGAGGATATTATCCAATTATTTCTTGAATACTGTCAGGCTTGAGGCCATGACTGCCTCCCTGGAGAGCCTGTTCCAGTGTTCCACCACCGTCTAGATGAAGAACCTTCTCCTAATGTCCAATTTAAATCTCCCCTGGCACATCTTCCTGCCATTCCCTCAGGCCTTATTGTTAGTCACCAGAGAGAAGAGATCAGCACCTGCCTCTCTACCTCCCCTTGTGAGGAAGCTGTAGACTGTGATGAGGTCTCCCCTCAGTCTCCTCCAGGTTGAACAAACTAAGTGACTTTAGCTACTCCTAATACAGCTTTCACTCTAAACTCTTTACCAGTCTTTTTCTGAACACTCTCCAGTAGCTTTATATCTTTTTTTTAAACTATGGCACCCAGAACTGCACACAGTGCTCCAGGTGAGGCTGCACCAGTGCAAAGCAGAGTGGCACAATCACCTCCCACGCCTGGCTGGCAATACTGCACTTGATGCTTCCCAGGACACAATTGGCCCTCTTGTCTGCCAGGGCACACTGTTGGCTCATGTTCAACTTGCCGTCGCCCAGAACCCCCAGATCCCTCTCTGCAGAGCTGCTCTCCAGCATCTCGTCCCCCAGTCTGCATGTACAGTCAGGGTTTCGTTGTTGCTGTTCCTCTCATGAACCCATGCTGGTTGGGACCAATTATTGCATTGGCTTTCAGGTGTTTTTCAATAACACCCAGAATAATCTTCTCCATAATTTTGCAGGCATAGAAATGAGTCTGACAAGCCTGCAGTTGCCATGGTCAGCCCTGTTGTTCCTGAAGACTGGGATAATGTTTGTCAGCTTCCAGTCAACTAGGACCTCTCCAGATTCCCAGGAGCACTGAAAAATCACGGAGAGAGATCTTGAAGTGGGTACTGATTACAACCAAATTTAATTTCTCTCCTTATATAAATAAGTGACTGATTCAAATAACTTAAAGTATTTTAAAATCAGAATTTCAAAAATTAGGATTAACAGTACATTTAATATTATTCTTTATCTGAGAAGTGTAACTGTACTTCTTTCTTCTGTCTCTTTACAACAACCTTTTTTATTGTGTAGCTTCTAGTGTTAATGATCTAATTAAATGCCTTTGAGATGAAGACAAAAAATGTATTTTTTAAGTTACCAAATTGAGGGAAGAAATATAGAAGCAACATTGTACCTTTTCACATATTACTTGTAACACTGAGAGGTATGTTTTCAAATTAATACGTAACTTGGATTTTTTTAGTTTGCAATAAGAAGGTTACAAAGAATGATAAAAAAGTTCTTATCTTCTGAGACTGAATAAGGATATTTATGAGAAAAAAACAGTAACAGACATAATCTACTTTTTTGTTCCCTTGTGTCTTTGTTGAACATAAACAGTGAGAATTCTCCATGTTCCTCCTTCACATTTTTTAATGTTCTTTTAAAAATACTTATTCTTCCTTTTCTATTCTCCTCCCTTTCTGAATTAATCTTCATATTATTTTCCAAGAACTACATTTACAAATAAATGTCTCATTCTTGCATTATTTTTCAAGGATGTAAAGAATCCTTAAATACGTAAGTCCATAGAAACACATGGAAAAGTAAAGGTAAGTTTTTATTAGATAGTATTATGTCAATATACCAAACTAAGAATCATAGAATTGTTTAGATTGGAAAAGACTTTGAAGATCATTGAGTGCAATCATTAGCATAGCACTGTCAAGTCCACCACTAAACCATTTCTCTGAGTACATACATCAAACTTCTTTCTTCCACAAAAAACAAAACAAAACTAAACTACAACAATAACAAACCACAACAAAAAAACCCACAACAAAACAACAATCAAAACACACCAACATTTTCACTGTCAGACAATAGAAGGAGCTTTTGCATGTAAGAAACTTAAACTTCTTTGCAAGTGTCTTAGAAAGCTAAATGCATACATCTATATTTTGAAGTTCACATACCTCTAGGCTAATGTTATATAACACTGTTTACTGTCTTAACATGGTTGGTTGCTTTTTTTCATTTCATTGAGTTTCGGTGAAAAAGATGGAGAATCATGTAAACTTCCCATGAATCCCTAAAATCCATTACTTAACTACTGCAGAGATTACATTTTTCTGCTTTTTATGTGACAATTCAGAAGATTAGAGAACATTATAGTATCTTTATGAAAAATTCACCATACACTTCAAAGTGTAAAAATGTTTAGCATAACATCTAAACAAGTTGTAGAGAGTCATGATGACAATGAGGTTTCAAAATTCAGTGTGTTTAGAGATAGAATCCTTGTTTTTCAGTTCTTATGTAGGTTTACTCAGGGAAAACTACTCATAAGGCCAAATCTGTGTTTCAGAGGACTTGCTTGTTCCAGGTCTTTTTACATTGGACACATGGAACAATACTACTGCTTAATATTGACTCATGTTTTAATGAATGAAGAGAGATGATTCAGCAACACGCACACAGTGTTTTACATAAATATGTCTGTCTACAATCTTTAGGTACGTAGGCAAAGTACAAAATCATAGCAAATTAAAACCAATCTTGGAAAAGAAAGATCTTCTCTTTTGAGGATATATCTCAGCTTGTTCCAGCTCTACTGCAATAAAGGAAAATCTGAATAATTATGGGTGTGCAATAGGAGAACTGCATTAGAAAATGAGAGACAAACATTGCATTCTGGGAAATTCCTAAGGTATTCTCTTCCTCCATCACACTGTGGATAGGCACAAATTAGCACTGTCTTTATATTCAATTATTCGTATGCATATTGAAATACTTGTACTTACACATGTATGTGTGTATGTGTCTATATTGAATCTCTTAAAAAAACTGAGATATTGATCTATGCATCAAGACAGGTGATGGTGATGGGAATCTAGTTCCATGACGATTGTGTGCTTGTGCTACATGGCTGTGGCACAATTATTTACAGGGTTATCTCAGAGGAACTACTGCCTGAGAACTCTCTCCTGCTCCCTAAACTCTGTACCAGGTGAGCTCCCAGAGCTGCTCACCCTGTGTGCCTGTGGTATGGGATCACAAAGCAAGGAAAAGGCAGTGATGCTGTTCTGAAAAATCAGTTCTATTCCTTAATATAATAGAGTTCTAAAAACTAAGCCTCATATTTAGAATATGAGGATTTCCAGGGATTTTTTTCTCTCGCATTATCTTCCATCTCAAGCAATTGTTACAAACACATTAGTGAAGATTATTCTATTTACTTCTATTCAGCCTAATTTCAAACAGGGTAAGTTAGGTATGTGTTCTCTAATATTACTTGTGATAGTAGTTTATTTTCAGCTTGAAGGAGAAAAATAAAAGAAAAAAATAAAAAACGTCCCAACCCCAACTTTTATTTTCTTTTTTTCATTCTGACATACCTAATTTATGACCAAAAAGAGTCTGTCAAGAAAACAATCCAAAAAAAAGGGGTTTTCTGGGCATGAAATCTCATTTTAAAATGCCGTGTTTCTAATGTCTCTGTAGCTCTTTATTGCTTTGTTCCTCTATTCTGAAAGCTTCTTTGTTCCACTTTATTAAAAGGTGAAAAAGCACTACTAGAACTCTGTGACTTAAGAGTTTTGTCTTATCAACAAAGAACAGAAGAAATATATGGAACCTGCTAGCACTGCTCTTTAGAAATTTTTTGTGTCCCTCTCAGTAATGCTGTATATACATTCTTTTTTCCTCTACAGTCTTGCAATAAATTCTGTAATGTTCTGTAATACTTTTACTTTTGTTTCTTTTGAAAATGTGACATAATAAATCTATATGTAATTTAAAGAAGAAGGAATCTAATTTTATTTACTCATCTGCTTTTTCTAGGTTAAAACCCCATTGCTAATAGAGAGTTTTTAAAGAAGTTTAAATCCAGGCAGGAAAAGTGTGGCCAGCAGGACTACAGAACTGCAGAAGTGATCGTGCCACTGTAATTGGCACTGCTGAGGCCCAAACTTGAATACTGTGTTCAGTCTTGGGCCCTTCATCATAAGAAATTGAGATATTAGAGAGAGTGCAGAGGGCGGCAATGAAGCCTGGAGCACAAGTCTGATGAGGAGTGGTTGAGGGAGCTGGGGCCATTTAACCTGGAGAAAAGGAGGCTGAGGTGAGACCTTATTGCTGTCTGCAACTACCTGAAAGAAGGCTGTAGCATGCACAGTGTTGGTCTCTTCTCCCAGGTAGCAAGTGATAGCACAAGAGAAAATTACCTCAAATTGTGCCAGGGGAGATTTAGATTGGATATTAGGAAAAAAATCTTCACAGAAAGGGTTGTCAGGCATTGGATCAGGCTGCCCAGGGAAGTGGTAGAGTCGCCATCCCTGGAGGTGTTTCAAAGGCATTTAGACAAGGTTCTTAGGGACATGGTTTAGTGCTAGAGTTAGGTTATTGTTGGACTCAGTGATCCTGAAGGTCTCTTCCAACTGAAATGATTCTATGATGATTCTGTGATTTACTAAAGCATTTGCAGTGATATGTAGAATATAAAGACCTTTGGGTTTATTTTAGGAACCAATTTCATCTGCTCTGAGCTGTGTCTTCCTGGAATACTAGAAGTTTTAATTCTATTGGCTACTAATAATGCATAATGCAGACAAACAATTTTCCATACAATAAAATTCTCATGAAAATTGACTAGCATGATTAACCAAAGTGTAAAGATGATGTTAATCTTATATGGAATCCTGGCACCCAAATTTAATAATGATTCAGATTTTCCTGATGATGTCTTTTGATCAATAGAATCATATTGTTAGGTAGATCTGGTATTTTATCCACTGATTTTTCTACAGAAGAGCTATAAAATGCTGTACACTTAATATGTTTATTTTGATAGACATTCAGTTTTAACAAAAGGCTCCAGGTAATTGAGTATCCAGTTTCCTATGTGTTCAAGTGGAGTTATGAAAAGCATATATCTGAGTTAAAGAGAACTTAGCCTTATCAGGTTAAGAGAGAAAGAGTGAAAGTAATATGCACAGGTATTATCCAGAAGGAGTATATTCAAAAGAGCAACACAGAATGGTTTCCATGTGTAGGAGAATGGGAAAGAGTTAGGTTAGAAGAGAAAAATAAAGCAATAATAACAAATAAAAGGATTAGGAAGACCAATGTAGAAGCTAAACAGGCCAAAATAACTAGGTTATATTCTCAAGAGTGAATAAAATCACTGAAGTGATGTATCACAGTATCACAGTATGTTTGGGATTGGAAGGGACCTCAGAAGATCATCTAGTCCAGTCCCCATGCTGGAGCAGGAACGCCTAGGTGAGGTCGCACAGGAACATGACCAGGTGGGTTTTGAATGTCTCCAGAGAAGGAGACTCCACAACCTCTCTGGGCAGCCTGTTCCAGTGCTCCATCACCCTTACTGAGAAGAAGTTTTTTCTCAAATTTAAGAGGAACCTCTTGTGTTCCAGCTTGATCTCATTACCCCTTGTCCTATCATTGTTTGCCACCGAGAAGAGCCTGGCTCCATCCTCATGGCACTCATCCTTTATATATTTATAAACATTAATAAGGTCCCCCCTCAGTCGCCTCTTCTCCAAACTAAAGAGACCCAGCTCTCTCAGCCTTTCCTCATAAGAGAGGTGCTCCACTCCCTTAATCATCTTTGTTGCCCTACGCTCAACCCTCTCCAGTAGTTCCCTGTCCTTCTTGAACTGAGGGGCCCAGAACTGGACACAATATTCCAGATGTGGTCTCACCAGGGCAGAGTAGAGGGGAAGGAGGACTTCTCTCGATCTACTAACCACCCCTCTTCTAATACACCCCAGGATGCCATTGGCTTTCCTGGCCACAAGGGCACAGTGCTGGCTCATGGTCATCCTGTTGTCCACCAGGATCCCCAGGTCCCTTTCCCCTACACTGCTCTCTAATATGTAATTTCCCAACCGATACTGGAACCTGGGGTTGTTCCTGCCCAGATGCAGGACTCTACACTTTCCCTTGTTAAATTTCATTAGGTTATTCCCCTCCCAACTCTCCAGTTTGTCCAGGTCTCGCTGAATGACAGCACAACCTTCTGGCGTGTCAGCCACTCCTCCCAGCTTAGTGTCATCAGCAAACTTGCTGATAGTACACTCTATTCCCTCGTCTAAATCGTTGATGAATATATTGAATAATACTGGCCCCAGTACAGACCCCTGAGGCACTCCACTAGACACTGGCCTCCAACTAGACTCCGCATCATTGACTACCACTCTCTGGCTTCTCTCCTTAAGCCAGTTTGTAACCCACCTCACTACTCTATTGTCTAGACCACACCTCCTCAGCTTAGCTGTGAGGATGCTGTGGGAGACTGTGTCAAAGGCTTTACTGAAGTCAAGGTAGACCACATCCACCGCTCTGTCATCATCCATCCACCTTGTTACATTCTCATAAAAGGCTATGAGGTTGGTCAAGCATGACCTACCCTTGGTTAAGCCATGCTGACTGCCCCTAATAACCCTCGTATCCTTGATGTGCCTTGAGATGGCACCAAGGATAAGCTGTTCCATTACTTTCCCAGGGACAGAGGTGAGGCTGACCGGTCTATAATTACCCGGGTCCTCCTTCTTGCCCTTTTTGAAGACTGGAGTGACATTTGCTTTCCTCCAATCCTCGGGCATCTCTCCCGTTTCCCAAGACTTGGCAAGGATGATGGAGAGCGGTTCAGCAATGACTTCAGCCAGCTCCCTCAGCACCCGCGGATGCATCCCATCTGGACCCATGGATTTATGAATGTCCAGACTATTTAATTGCTGCCTAACCCAGTCCTCATTGACTAAAGCAAACTCCTCCATTGACCTGGCTTCATCCGGGGTCTCAGGGGTACATGGCTCCACAGGACAGCCTCCGGCAGAGTAGACAGAGACAAAGAAGGCATTCACTAATTCTGCCTTCTCTGTATCTTCTGCCACCAGGGCACCCACCCAACTCATCAGTGGGCCTACGTTGCCTCTGGTATTAGTTTTATCCGTTATGTATTTGAAAAAGTTCTTTTTGCTGTCCTTGACCCCTCTCGCCAGCTGTAATTCTAAGGAGGCCTTGGCTATCCTAGCTGCCTTCCTACATCCTCTAACAGCAGCCTTATATTCTTCCCAAGTGGCCAGCCCCTGCTTCCATGACCTGGAGGCTGAGTGAGCTGGGGTTGTTTAGTCTGGAGAAGAGGAGGCTCAGAGGTGACCTCATCACTCTCTGTAACTATCTGATGGGAAGTTATAGCCAGGTGGGGATTGGTCTCTTCTCCCAGGCAGTCAGCAATAGGACAAGGGGGCATGGGCTTAAACTCTGCCAGGGGAAATTTAGACTGGATATTAGGAAGAAATTCTTTACAGAGAGAGTGGTCAGGCATTGGAACGGCCTGCCCAGGGAGGTGGTGGACTCGCCGTCCCTGGAGGTTTTTGAAGTGAGGTTGGACATGGCACTTAGTGCCATGATCTAGTAAACAGACTAGAGTTGGACCAAGGGTTGGACTCGATGATCTCTGAGGTCTTTTCCAACCCAGTCAATTCTGTGATTCTGTGACCTGTAAACTCTCCTCTTCTGCTTGAGCATACCCAACAGATCCCTATTCAACCACGCAGGCCTCCTGGCTCCCTTCCTTGATTTCCTACGTGTGGGGATGCTCTGATCCTGAGCGTGGAAGAAGCAATCTCTGAATGCAATCCAGCTCTCTTGGGCCCCTTTTCCTTCAAGCAGTCTTGCCCATGGGATTTCCCCCAGCAATTGCTTGAAAAGGCCAAAGTTAGCCCTGCTAAAGTCCAGGGTTGCAATTCTACTTGCTATTCTGTTCCTGCCACACAAGATGCCGAACTCCACCATCTCGTGGTCACTGCAACCCAGGCAGCCCTCAACCTTTACTGCTTCGACCAGACCCTCCTTGTTAGTGAGGATGAGATCCAGCAGTGCACCTCTCCTAGTCGGCTCCTCCACCATCTGCATGAGGAAGTTATTATCAATGCACTGGAGGAATCTCCTGGACTGTGGCTGGCTGGCTGAATGGTCCTTCCAGGAAACATCAGGGAGGTTAAAATCACCCACAACAACCAGGGCCTGTGACTGTGAGGCCACTCTCAGCTGCCCATAGAAGGCCTCATCAACTTCCTCAGCCTGATCTGGTGGCCTGTAACAGACGCCCACAACAGTGTCACCCCTGCCAGCCTGCCCCTTGATCCTGACCCATACACTCTCAACTCGCTCATCATCCACTCCTGGGCAGAATTCAGTACATTGTAGTTGCTCTTTCACATAGAGAGCAACTCCACCACCACGCCTGGCCGGCCTGTCTTTTCTGAAAAGGGCATAGCCATCCATGACCACATTCCAGTCATGTGAACTGTCCCATCATGTTTCTGTAATTGCCACCAGATCATAATCTCCCGACTGAACATAGGATTCTAACTCCTCCTGCTTATTCCCCATGCTGTGCGCATTGGTGTACAGGCATTTCAGGGAGCGAGCAGAGCACACCCATTTCTCACTAGGGACATAGGAGACCACCTGGTCCTCATCAGTTTTAGAATGCTGCCCCACTGGGACAAGCCCAGCTACAACCCCATCCCCCTTCGAGCCTAGTTTAAAGCTCTCCAAATGAGCCCAGCTAATTCCTGCCCCAGCATCCTTTTGCCCCTATGAGATAAACCTTTCCCGCATGACACTGTCCAGACTGATGTCTTATAAAAACAACCATTATCAAAAAATCCAAAGCCCTGCCTGTAACACCGCTCTTGGAGCCAACCATTTAGAGAATGAATTTTCCTATTCCATCCCACATCGTCACTTGAAGACGGAAGGAGTGAAGAGAAGATCACTTGAGCCCCTGAGTCTTTTACCATCCTTCCCAAGACCTTGAAATCGTTCTTCATTGCCCTCAGACTACGGGAAGCAGCTTCCTTCCCATCTGTCTGGAAGACCAGCAGCGGGTAGTAGTCTGTTGGGTGCACCAGTTTGGGGAGCTCTCTAGCGATATCTTTGATCCGGGCTCCAGGTAGACTACAAACTTCCTTAAGATGAGGGTCAACTCTGCATATTGGGCCCTCTGTTCCTTTCAGAAGGGAATTTCCTATTACTATCACCCTCCTTTCTTTCTTATCAGAGGCAGTCTTAAGTTGTGAAGTCAACTGCCTCTTCCTATGTGATCCTGTAGGCAGTCTTGGCACCACCTCCTCACCTATGTCTTCTTCAAGATCCAGGGCCTCAAACCTATTACGGAGGGGCACCTGGGGAGACAAAGTAATCAGAGAAGAACAAAAAGGAAACAAGGAAATTATCTATAAGCCAACACAGTAAGTGGGATAATAGAGGAAAGATTTTTTTTTTTCAGTGGAAGTGTATTGGGATACATTGTGGATAACAAAGAATACATAACCATAAGACCTTCAGTCTTCAGTGTCTGTGCAACAGATACAGTCTTAAAGGCAACACAAAGAGGTTAATCTGCCTTTTCCATAATTTTCTCCCTATTTTGATACACTCTGCAACTAACATGTCAATGCTAAATTGTATGCTGCAACTGATTTATCAGATTAGCCACAAAATATCTGAGATACTGGAAAAAAAATAATACGCAGCATCAAAAACAAGAGTCAGAATCAGGGATTTCCCTCATTCTCCAGGTGACACACAGTATATTCAGAGTTCCTCATTTCTACTTTTGTTCTGATACCATAATTTTTGATTGTTTTTCACCATCATGTCCAGTTGAAATAAGAGGGCTTGAGTATGACCCTGTCCTAGATGACTTTCACTCAGAACTTCAGGAAGTAAAGTACTTTAATGCACATTGGATCAAAGTCTGATCTCACAAATAATCCATTATAACATCCTTATCAGCTAACAAGTCTCCCGGGTACATCACTTATATAATTGTTTGCATTTAAACTCAGTATAATCACTGATACAGAATTTATTAATTCTGGCAAAATACTCTAAGTAACACTAAATCAAATGCTTATGTACAATGGCATACTTGTATATAAAAACTATGTCTGTATTTTATCGTATTTTCAATTTCGTGGTCTTAGGAGAACACTGACATCGAGGTCATATATTCACTTCTAAAAATCAGGCACATATTCAGTGTTAACATTTGGAAACTTAGTTTACACATTTTTGTTTTGTGGTTATTTTTGTAAAACAATCCAGTCTCTTGCAACATTACGGTATGAGTGAAAGAGACAAACTACCAAGAGAAAACTTGGCTTTATGAGACGAGCTAACTGGAATATCAGGTTCCTCTTTCTAGGGGGAATATAAATTCTTCATTGATCCTATTAGACTGGGTCAGTAAATAGAAATACCTTTATAAAACAGATCTTGACCCCAAAACATGGTATGTGGGGATGTATAGAATAATTTATTGAAACTCTAAGTTCATTCCTCTTTTGCTTCTTCAGGTTCTTTTGAGAGGAAAACAGACATTATCTGAAAAGGATATGAAAGTTGTGTTTGACTAATAAATAGTTAAATCTATAAAAAATCTTCAAATAATAATAAAATCTGATTAAGTCCCAGATTTCAAGGTGAGATTAGAACTGGGGAGGAAAAATCTTGAAACAGTTTTTGAAAGAGGTTCTGGGTTATTGAAAATAAAGTAGGATAATACCCTTTTAAAGCCCAAATAGGCACTTTTGTAGATGAACACTTCAGTTTGGATGTTTATGATACAAACAAGATTTAATGCAGGAGATTTTACAACATACACTCTTATCCTGAAAGAGTAGTATTACAAACCTCAGTCAGAGGGTTGTATACAGCACAAAAAGATCAAAAAAGAAACATAAGCTTCTAAACATAGAAATGAATGCTTAACATTATTGAGTTGTTCGTGTTAAAGCTGGAATTTAAAAGCATATAAATTCATAATAGTTTAAACTTGGATCATAATTAATATGAACAGAAGAGTTTCTATAATCCCTTTCAAGGGTCTTTCTCTGAATGAAAGTTAAGTAAAACTGTGTTCGACCTTTTGGTGCCCTGTATACCTAAATATTGGTGTATATAACTGTCAGTGGTACCTTGAGCTTTGATTCCTTCTGTTGTAAATCTTGATGTATGACCTTACTTTTTTCTTTAGTTTGATTATTTATGTTAGTGCCTTTTATTTTTTCTAACACTTATCACTTTTTTTTTTCCAATTGAGATGTCAATCAGAAAACTTTATTGGCATCTCATTCCACTAGTTTCTTTCCCTGCTCTAAGAATAATTGATTTTCTGTGATTTGTATCACAAGTTATTACTAAAGAAAAAAATTAATGTACAAATAACTCCATTGTCAAAAACTTCATATATTTCTCTATTTTTTTTTTTCATAAATGTTGAAATAACGTCTTTTACTGCACCAATTTTTCTGTATATTTATGTCATAGAAATTATCTTCTTTGTAGTAGCTGATTTTGCTCAGTATATATGATTCCAAAAAATGAATGAATCTACTGTCAACAGAATTTGGTCATGGTTAATGATGTGTACTTCAATTCTGTTTTTAATTAATTGAATTAGAATAAGGCCTTTTTTTTTTTTTTTTTTGTACTTCAGAGATGCTGCTTCTTACTTAATAACCCTTTTTACCAGCAACATGCAATCCATTTTGACTTTGCAGCAAAAATAAAATAATTTATCAGCATAACTGAAGTTGGTTTGAAAGTGTTTACTAATGTAAATCATGCTTTCTTTCATCCTTTAAAAGTGAGAGTTAGGTGGATTCAAAGTATTTTTTGTTTGCTGTATTTGACTGATTCTAGATACTCAATAACACACAACTTGGAAAAGTCAGGAAATACCTGTCTTCAAGAGAAAATAACCTGAGCAATATATTGACTGTTATCCTATAAGAAATGCTATACAAAGCAGAAGGCTTAATTCTCAGCCCTGATGAACAGCTGGTACAAAATGGTTAGAGAAGTACTGGAAAAAGTCTCTGGAGTACCTTGGCCCATGAACACTAACAAAGTGATTAACGGGTGTATATTTTGGCAGAAATAGGATTTTAGTTGGATGCTGTATAGATTTAGACTAAAACATTGCTCTAAGAAGATCACCTTTTTAGCAAAAATAGCATGAAAGATATTGTTCTATGTAGAAGCTTTTCAATCAGAATTTTATTGCTGATTGCAATGGATGTGGTAGCAGTGCAAGGAGCACCGTCAGTGGCCAGACACAGGAGGAGGAATACAGGTGGGCAAGTAGAAGGTTGGCTGAACAAGGGCCATTGCCCAAACAACTGACCCCGTACCTATGGATTGGATGAGACAGCAAGAGGTGGAGCCTGCACCTGACAGCAGCAGAGATTTAAACAGGATAAACCAACCAGCCCAGCTGATTGCAAAGGAAGAGCACATACATTTCCCAGTGGGCAGTTGCACAAAAGCATGGTGACCACTCAGCAAAAAGCAGTGTTTCCTGCTTCTCCTGAGCTTCTAGCACATGGTAGCCACACACACATAGCTCATCTTCAAGCATCTGAACATCGAGGTTTCCAGCTGTGGGATGTGTGAAGGAATATTTCTAGAGGTGGACAGTTGTCGCAAGAAAGCCTGTGGAAGGTGTGACCAGATGGGTAAACTGTTCTGCTTGGTGACTGAGCTGCAGGAGGAGGTGGGCAAATTGAGGAGTCTTGAGAGTCTGAGAGGGAGACTGATCAATTGAATCATACTTTGCCATCTCTGATGCATGCAAGCCAACTCAGCATGACCACTGAGGCAGGACCGGGAACTGTTTTGTGCAAAGAGAAAAGCATCATCACAAAGGATAAGGAAGAGTGGAAGAAGGTTACAGCACAGAGCAGTAATAGAAACACCTCCTTATCCTGCAAGGTACCCTTACAGAATAGACAGGAAGCCCTGGGTATGGTAGATGAAGCACAAGGAGGAACCTGTGCAAGCAGTCTTGATAAGGTCAGAGAGACCAACTCCTCTCAAAAAAAACCTGCATTAAGAACCGAAAAGAAACAGAAGCACCCATTTTCAGACTGGACTCTCTTCAGGGAAGTTTGCTGCCTCCCCAGTGCCCAAATCAAGGACATGATCACAAGGCTGAAAAGCCTAGTGCAACCTTCAGACCACTGTCTCTTCCTGTTTTTTCACGTGGGTACTAATGGTATCACAATAAAAAGCCTGAGATTGATCAAAAGAGATTTCAGAGCCCTGGGAAGAATGCTAACAAGTTCAAGAGCACAGATACTATTTTCCTCAGTCCTCCTAGCAGCAGGGAGAGACTTTGGAAGAAACAGGCAGGCCCAGAATATGAGTACTTGGCTCCAGGACTGGTGTGTCCACCAAAACTTTGGGTTTTTAAACATAGCAGAGCCTTCAAGGCACAAGGTATGCTAGGGCCTGACAGGATCCAGCTGTCCCAATTGGGAAAAATGTGTCTTTAGGTGCAAGCTGGCAGGACCAATTGAGAGAGCTTTAAATTAGAATTGATGAGGGAAGGGTGTACCAACAGGATTGCAGTTGGTAAGCCAAGGGTTGGCATGGCATTGCCTCCAGGTGGCAATGGTAATGGGAACATTTACACTGCTGCTGGGAGCACAGAGGGCTCAGGAGAGTATCTGAAATGCTGGTATAAAAATGCAGACAGTATGAGAAACAAACAGGATGAACTGGAGGCATTGGTCTGTTCCCAGAGATACAATGTCATTGGTATTAGCAAGACTTGATGGAATGAGTCCCACAGTTGGATTGCTGGGATGAGTGGCTACAGGCTGTTGAGGAGGAGTAGGCAGGGCAAGTGAGGTGGAAGTGTTCCACTATATATAAGGGAAAGGTTTGATTGTACAGGCCTTACAATTACTAATATTGTGGTTGGGAGCCTCTGGATGTGGATTAGGGTAATAGAAAACAAAGGAGATGTTGTAGTGGGTGTCTACTATCAATTGCCCAGCCAGGATGTAAACATTGATGAGTTATTTTATAGGCAATCAGGAGAAATCTCTGGATCAGTAGCCCTTGTCCTTGTGGGAAATTTCAACTTCCCAGACATCAACTAGGAATATCATACTGCTATAACAAGTAGGTCTTTGAAATTCTTGAAGTCTGTAGGAGATAACTTCTTGTCACAAGTACTCAGTGAGCCAGCTAGGAAAGTTGCCTTCCCAGAGTTGCTGTTTGTGAACAGAGAAAGAGATGTGATGGTAGGTTACTGTCTTGGTCACAGTGATCATGAAATGGTTGGATTTCAAATTTTTAGTGTAATGAGAAAAAAGGGCAGTCAAGTTGCCACCCTGGACTTCAGTAGAGAAAACTTTAAGCTATTCGGGAAGCTATTTAGCAGAGGAACATGGGAGTATGTTTTTGAGGGCTTAGAGGTCCACATGTGCTAGCCAGTTTTTAAGAACCACCTTTTGAAGCACAGGAGGAGGTAGTTCCACTGTGTCCTAAGTCAAGCAAGCAGGGTGGAAGACCAGCTTGGCTGAACAGGAAACTCCCCATAGAGCTCATGAGAAAAAAAAAACCAAAACATTATTTCTCTGGAAGCAAGGTCAGGCTTCTCAGGGAGGTTACAGAGCTGTGTTTCACATACACAGAGAGAAGGCCCAAGTTTGCTGCAAAGGCCCAAGTTTAATTAAAGTTGAAACTGACCACTATTGTGCCAGTTAAGAAGAAGGGCTTTCATAAGTGTTAATAGTAAGAGGAGATCTAAAGAAGACATTGGATCTATACATGTTGAGGGTGGTCATTGGGCTAATAAGCACAAAGAAAAAGCAGAGGCATTCAGTGGTTTGGGATTTTGTTTGTTAGTTTGTTTGTTTTTCCTCAGTCTTTAGCAATATTGATAGACCTTGAGCTGCTGAGTCCTGAGTCACAGGAGGATCACTGTAGGAACAGTGACTTTCCATTTGTGGACAAGGAAATTATAAGGGATCAGTTGTATCAGCTGAATGTTCACAAGTCCATGGGAACTGATGGGATTCATCTGAAGTACTGAAGGAGTTAGTGGAAGTTATGGCAGGACCCCTCTCAATCATCTACTAAAGGTCTTGGGAGTCTGGGGAGGTCCCTGCTAGCTAGAAGCAAGACAATGTTATTCCAATTTACAAGAAGGGTGTGAGGGAAGATGCAGGTGACTACAGACCTGTTAGCCTAACTTTAGTGCCAGGAAAAAATATGGAGAAGATTATACTGAGTACTATTGAAAGGCATTTAGAAAATAATGGGATCATCAGGCACAGTCAATGTGGGTTCAGAAAGAGGAAGTCCTGTTTAACTAATTTGATATCCTTCTATGACAAGGTCACCCATCAAATGGATGAAAGGAAGGTGCTGAATATAGCTTTTCTGGATTTTAGTGAGGTTTTTGATACTGTTCCTCACAGCACCCTTCTGGACAAGTTGTCCAACTGTGAGATTAGTGGGTTCACAGTGCACTGGGTGAAGAACTGGCTCTGAAGGGCATTTCAAAGGGTTGTAATGAATTGGGCTACATCTGGCTGGTGACCAGTAATCAGTGATATTCCTTATGGCTCAATTCTGGGCCCATTTCTGTTCAATATATTTATCAGTAATCTGGATTCAGGAGTTGAAGGCACCATTAGTAAGTGATGATAGCTAAATAGGAGGTGCTGGTGAATCTCCTGAAGATCAAGACACCTTGCAGAGAGGGAGCCTAGATAGATTGGGCAATGATTAATGGGATGAAACTAAATTAGTCCAAATGCCAGATTCTGTACCTAGGATGGGGTGATGCATAAGTATAAATTTGGAGAGGAGTGGTTGGAAAGCAGCCCTGCAGAAAGAGATCTGGAGGTACTGATCGAAGCCAGCCCAGCGAGAGCCGGAGCCGGCGGGGTGCAGCCGACCACGAGGTTCAGCCGAGATTAGGAAGCTCAGAGGGAAACGTACAGGGACAGCGTGATTCCCGGCGGGTCCCCATCCCCAAAGCCCAGGCAGCCATTGCGAGAGAGCGGCTGACGTGGCGGGGGGCGTTCCCAGGGTGACGGCGACCACACCCCCTCCCATTGCCTTGAAAAGTCCTTTGGGAGGGCAGCCACTAGTCGCTGCCCACCAGGCGCAGGGAGGAGCAACCAGCTTGAGTAGCGGGTGAGTCCCACCCACACTGTGCTGCAGCAGCGGGTGCGGTAGCTTGTGCAACAGGGTGCAGAGAGCACTTGACGCTTGCTAGCCCCTCTAACTTATTGCCAGCATCCCAGACTACTGACGACCATGGTCGCCTCCAGGAGGAGAGCTTGTCTCAAACAGACGGTGGCAACGCAGGCTGAGGTTCTGTCCCGAACGGTGGCTGTTCAAGTCTCAGGCTGCAGGGAGTGCCAGAGCCTGCTGCTGCCGGGGGAGGGAGGCCAGTACTCCACCTGTGTGAGGTGTGAGCAGGTGCAAGATCTGCTCCACATGGTTGTGAAGCTTAAGGAGGAAATTGAGACGCTGAGGACCATCAGGGAGTACGAAAGGGAGATTGACCGGTGGAGTAACACCCTGACGTGCCAGTCGGAAAGGTTCCAGGGAGGTACCCCCCAAAAAGAGATGGACCTCCTGTCCTCTCGGACAGAGGCGGAAGTCCTGAGACGGCCCCACCCTTGTTGCTGTCGGGCAGAGGTAGGGGACCTAAAAGACGACGAGGGTTGGAAGCGTATTCCAATTCGGCGTCACAGGCAGCCCCCCTCCCTGCCTGCATTGTCTCCTCAGGTGCCCCTCCATAATACGTTTGAGGCCTTGGATCTGGAAGAAGAGGTAGGTGAGGAGGCAGTGCCAAGCCTGCCTACAAGATCACATAGGAAGAGGCGGTTGACTCCATAACTTAAGACTGCCTCTATAAAGAAAGAAAGAAGGGTGATAGTAATAGGAAATTCCCTTCTGAAAGGAATAGAGGGCCCAATATGCAGAGTTGACCCTCATCTTAGAGAAGTTTGTAGTCTACCTGGAGCCCAGATCAAGGATATTGCTAGAGAGCTCCCAAGACTGGTGCACCCGACAGACTACTACCCGCTGCTGGTCTTCCAGACAGATGGGGAGGAAGCTGCTTCCCGTAGTCTGAGGGCAATGAAGAATGATTTCAAGGTCTTGGGAAGGATGGTAAAAGACTCAGGGGCTCAAGTGATCTTTTCTTCACTCCTTCCATCTTCAAGTGACGATGTGGGATGGAATAGGAAAATTCATTCTCTAAATGGTTGGCTCCAAGAGTGGTGTTACAGGCAGGGCTTTGGATTTTTTGATAATGGTTGGTTTTATAAGACACCAGTCTGGACAGTGTCACGTGGGAAAGGTTTATCTCAGAGGGGCAAAAGAATGCTGGGGCAGGAATTAGCTGGGCTCATTTGGAGAGCTTTAAACTAGGCTCGAAGGGGGATGGGGTTGTAGCTGGGCTTGTCCCAGTGGGGCAGCATTCTAAAACTGATGAGGACCAGGTGGCCTCCTATGCTCCTAGGGAGAAATGGGTGTGCTCTGCTCGCTCCTTGAAATGCCTGTACACCAATGCGCGCAGCATGGGGAATAAGCAGGAGGAGCTAGAATCCTATGTTCGGCTGGGAGATTATGACCTGGTGGCAATTACAGAAACATGATGGGACAGTTCACATGACTGGAATGTGGTCATGGATGGCTATGCCCTTTTCAGAAAAGACAGGCCGGCCAGGCGTGGTGGTGGAGTTGCTCTCTATGTGAGAGAGCAACTACAATGTACTAAATTCTGCCCAGGAGTGGATGATGAGCGAGTTGAGAGTGTATGGGTCAGGATCAAGGGGCAGGCTGGCAGGGGTGACACTGTTGTGGGCGTCTGTTACAGGCCACCAGATCAGGCTGAGGAAGTTGATGAGGCCTTCTATGGGCAGCTGAGAGTGGCCTCACAGTCACAGGCCCTGGTTGTTGTGGGTGATTTTAACTTCCCTGATGTTTCCTGGAAGGACCATTCAGCCAGCCAGCCACAGTCCAGAAGGTTCCTCCAGTGCATTGATGATAACTTCCTCATGCAGATGGTGGAGGAGCCGACTAGGAGAGGTGCACTGCTGGATCTCATCCTCACTAACAAGGAGGGTCTGGTCGAAGCAGTAAAGGTTGAGGGCTGCCTGGGTTACAGTGACCACGAGATGGTGGAGTTCAGCATCTTGTGTGGCAGGAACAGAATAGCAAGTAGAATTGCAACCCTGGACTTTAGCAGGGCTAACTTTGGCCTTTTCAAGCAATTGCTGGGGGAAATCCCATGGGCAAGACTGCTTGAAGGAAAAGGGGCCCAAGAGAGCTGGATTGCATTCAGAGATTGCTTCTTCCACGCTCAGGATCAGAGCATCCCCACACGTAGGAAATCAAGGAAGGGAGCCAGGAGGCCTGTGTGGTTGAATAGGAATCTATTGGGTATGCTCAAGCAGAAGAGGAGAGTTTACAGGTCATGGAAGCAGGGGCTGGCCACTTGGGAAGAATATAAGGCTGCTGTTAGAGGATGTAGGAAGGCAGCTAGGATAGCCAAGGCCTCCTTAGAATTACAGCTGGCGAGAGGGGTCAAGGACAGCAAAAAGAACTTTTTCAAATACATAGCGGATAAAACTAATACCAGAGGCAATGTAGGCCCACTGAGGAATGGGGTGGGTGCCCTGGTGGCAGAAGATACAGAGAAGGCAGAATTACTGAATGCCTTCTTTGTCTCTGTCTACTCTGCCGGAGGCTGTCCTGTGGAGCCCTGTACCCCTGAGACCCCAGATGAAGCCAGGTCAATGGAGGAGCTTGCTTTAGTTGATGAGGACTGGGTTAGGGAGCAATTAAATAGACTGGACATTCATAAATCCATGGGTCCAGATGGGATGCATCCGCGAGTGCTGAGGGAGCTGGCTGAGGTCATTGCTGGACCGCTCTCCATCATCTTTGCCAAGTCTTGGGAAACGGGAGAGGTGCCCGAGGATTGGAGGAAAGCAAATGTCACTCCAATCTTCAAAAAGGGCAAGAAGGAGGACCCGGGTAACTATAGACCGGTCAGCCTCACCTCTGTCCCTGGGAAAGTAATGGAACAACTTATCCTTGGTGTTATCTCAAGGCATATCAAGGATAAGAAGGTTATTAGGGGCAGTCAGCATGGCTTTACCAAGGGTAAGTCATGCTTGACCAACCTCATAGCCTTTTATGAGAATGTTACAAGGTGGATGGATGATGACAGAGCCGTGGATGTGGTCTACCTTGACTTCAGTAAAGCCTTTGACACAGTCTCCCACAACATCCTAGTTGCTAAGTTGCAGAGGTGTGGTCTAGACAATAGAGTAGTGAGGTGGGTTACAAACTGGCTTAAGGAGAGAAGCCAGAGAGTGGTAGTCAATGGTGCGGAGTCTAGTTGGAGGCCAGTATCTAGTGGAGTACCTCAGGGGTCAGTACTGGGGCCAGTATTATTCAATATATTCATTAACGACTTAGACGAGGGAATAGAGTGTACTATCAGCAAGTTTGCTGATGACACTAAGCTGGGAGGAGTGGCTGACACGCCAGAAGGCTGTGCTGCCATCCAGCGAGACCTAGACAGGCTGGAGAGTTGGGCGGAGAATAACCTAATGAAATTTAACAAGGGAAAGTGTAGAGTCCTGCATCTGGGCAGGAACAACCCCAGGTTCCAGTATCGGTTGGGAAATTACATATTAGAGAGCAGTGTAGGGGAAAGGGACCTGGGGATCCTGGTGGACAACAGGATGACCATGAGCCAGCACTGTGCCCTTGTGGCCAGGAAGGCCAATGGCATTCTGGGATGTATTAGAAGGGGGGTGGTTAGTAGATCAAGAGAGGTCCTCCTTCCCCTCTACTCTGCCCTGATGAGACCCACTCTGGAATATTGTGTCCAGTTCTGGGCCCCTCAGTTCAAGAAGGACAGGGAACTGCTGGAGAGGGTCCAGCGTAGGGCAACAAAGATGATTAAGGGAGTGGAGCACCTCCCTTATGAGGAAAGGCTGAGGGAGCTGGGTCTCTTTAGTTTGGAGAAGAGGAGACTGAGGGGTGACCTTATTAATGTTTATAAATATATAAAGGGTGAGTGCCATGAGGATGGAGCCAGGCTCTTCTCGGTGGCAAACAATGATAGGACAAGGGGCAATGGGATCAAGCTGGAACACAAGAGGTTCCACTTAAATTTGAGAAAAAACTTCTTCTCAGTAAGGGTGATGGAGCACTGGAACAGGCTGCCCAGAGAGGTTGTGGAGTCTCCTTCTCTGGAGACATTCAAGACCCACCTGGACATGTTCCTGTGCAACCTCACTTAGGCGTTCCTACTCCAGCAGGGGGATTGGACTAGATGATCTTTTGAGGTCCCTTCCAATCCAGAACATACTGTGATACTGTGATACTGGCCTGCAGCAGGCTAATATGAGTCAGCAGAGTGTGCCCTGGCAGCCAAGAGGGCAAACTGCATCTTGGGGTGCATCAAACATAGCATAAGCAGCTGGTCAGAAGAGTATTCAATGTATTGAGTGTTGATGAAGTCTTACTGTGTGCAGTTCTGGGCCACAATTTAAGAAGGGTGTGAAGGTCCTCAAATGCATCCAGGGAGGGCAACAAAGCTGGTGAAAGGGCTAGAAGGAATGTTCTATGAGGAGCAGCTGAGGACTTTGGGCTTGTCTTATTTGGAGAAAAGGAGTCTGAGGGGCAACTTCATTGCTCTCTACAGCTTCCTGAGGAGAGGAAGTGGAGAGGGAAGTGCTGAGCTCTTCTTCCTCTTATCCAGGGACAGGACAAGTGGGAACAGTTCAAAGCTGCACCAGGGAAGGTTTAGATCAGACATTAGAAAGCATTTCTTTATTGAAACAGTGGTCAAACACTGGAACAGGCTTCTTGGAGTGATGGACAATGCCCCAAGCCTTTCAGTGTTCAAGAAACATTTGGACAATGCCCTTGACAACATGCTTTAACTTTTGGTCAGCCCTGATGTGGTCAGGCAGTTGGGTTAGTTTATCATTGTAGATCCCTTCCAACTGAACCATTCTATTCTATTCTATTCTATTCTATTCTATTCTATTCTATTCTATTCTATTCTATTCTATTCCATTCCATTCCATTCCATTCCATTCCATTCCATTCCATTCCATTCCATTCCATTAATTATTTCATCTGTTAGAGGAAATAGACCAGAGAGCTATAGGAAAGACTCAGTGATACTTGTACCCTTTCTGGAAAGCCTGAAACAGTATTAATGTAAATCATGTTCTTTATCAAAAATGTTACTAGTTCACAAAAATTAAACAAATGTTAATTCAAATTATAATTGTGATTGTTTTAAGCAGTCTTTCACATCAGAAGGACTTGTTTTCTTTATTTCTGTCATGTACGTCATGTATGTCATGTACCTGTTTCACTAATAGCCCATGCCATACAACAACTGAAAGTTCAGAACTGTTTTTTCTTTGAAAACAACAAAACCTTTCTAGGACATTCTTGTATATGATACATTCCCCCTTAAACTAGCTACTCACAGCAACTTAAAAAGAATAAGACTGTGACAAAATGTCCGGTTTCCTTTATTGCTTTTTTTTTTAACTACAGGGTTTTTTGCTGATATTGTTTCTATTACTATCTGACAAGAGAATCAGAAGTTAATGTCCCTAAATGTATTTTATGTTCGACTATAACATATGCAAAAAGGAAATATATATGCAAATGAAAAACTAAGCCAGGCTAGATATGTCTCAAGGATTTGCCAGGTTCAGGGGTGGCTGCAACCACCATGAGAGGCAAACAAACCAAAAGACGGTGACTGAGAGGTGACCAAAAAAATCACATTTCAGAATCTAGCAGCCATGAAAGTACAACCAGTCCAGCTGCTAATCTTCAGTCCTCCATTGCATCGAAGCATCCACAGGTTCAGTGATCAAAACTGAAATGTGTGTCTCTGTTCATCAGGTTAATGCAGTCGAGGTGATAACCTTGGCAATGCTAAGTTAACAGTTGCACTTGATGATCTTAAAAGTTTTTTCCAACCTCAATGATTCTGTGATTCCGTGTATTACTTTAGCTATACTGTCAAGTACTCTGAGGCAATAGAATACAACTGTTGATACAGTTAAACTGTTAGAATGGTTCCTGGACTGATTTTAGTCCTTTCCAATTTATTGTCCCCAATAATTCCCAGGTACAGCTGAGTAGTTAACGCAGACCAGAAGCAAGAAACTTGAATGCAGTTATTCTGCCCCAAAACATAGCACATTTAACTGTATAGCTGTGGCTAAGACTTACCATTTGGTATCTGAGTCGAAGGAATGTCCTTAACACTGTTTAGCTTATTAGTATAAAAATAAATCAGAATTTCGCATAGAGAGTGTCTGAGGAGAATTTAAAAAAATCTACTCATAAACAAGCAAAGAGTAATGAAAGAAGTATAATACCCTATGATGTGCTATCTAACCTTTTGAAGAGCTGAAATAGAGACCATTTTTTTAATTTGTGCTTTCTGCTTCTTCTGTGTTATTAAGTTTCAGCAGTATAGAGTCAAAACATTGTTTAGGTGACAGCCTGATAGTTACGATGTCTCCATTTTTAAACTTGCTATGAAAGTCATATTCAATTTAAGGGACTCAGTCTTTACTGCTTCTTTATATTTTGTGATGCTGTGTTGACCTCTTTTTGAACTAGCAAATAAAACTAGAACTGCTTTCACTTAGCTCTTTCTGGTTGTTGTAACAGCTTTACAGTTATGATATACCTTCACAGTTAGTAGTCTACCTATCATTAGAGACATTTCCAAGGACAAAAAGCAGCTCTCATTTTTTTTTTTCAGCTGGCATTTCTTTTCCCAACAGGTGTTTCATTTTTTATTCCTGTGTACAGCAAACATGAGAGGTAGATCAGCTCCTGAGAGTGGAAGGAAGAATGCATTTTAAGGAATGCTGCGGAAAGAAACAGAAAATAAGAAAGAAGAGTAAGAGTAGTTGTTTATATTTGCAAAGCTAGGGACAAAGGAAATACAAATAGGACTCAGTAAGGATTTGGCTTTATGCTGTTCTAAATTTTTTTTACTCTCATGCCTACATATTATGGTATTTAGTTCCTGAGAAAGATCTATATATGCATTAACGTTTTGACAGTATTTCCCACAGCACATGATACTTAATCAGCATTTTAAACCAAAAAAAACCCCAAAAAGCTTAATTCTACTGTGAAAAAATAATCTTGCCAGATACTGTGTTTTGTTTGTCTTCCTACTTCTCTGCTATTCTCCCTTCTTTCTCCTCATATTTGGTTTTATGGTATATTATGTCATAATGCTCCAAATTACAGTTTAAACAATATTTATGCTAAAGATCTTATTAGAATATAAGGCTAGTTTGTGATTTTGTAAGTGAAGAGTTGAATATGATGATAAATACTGCAAATCCTTCAAATAATTTTCTATGTTATCTCTTTTTTTTTTTCTATCAGCTGAGTTTTGTTTGTCTTCAGAACTTTTATGGGAGTGATTAAACATGTCAATATAATAATTAGAATGAATCAAATTTATTCCAAAGGGTAAGGATAAGTCAGCTCTTGCAGGGTACAAAAGATAAGCCAAGCTTTTCTTCAGCTGGAGCTCTGAATGTGTT
This sequence comes from Nesoenas mayeri, assembly GCF_963082525.1. Lineage (NCBI taxonomy): Eukaryota > Metazoa > Chordata > Aves > Columbiformes > Columbidae > Nesoenas > Nesoenas mayeri. The sequence goes on from NC_137541.1 coordinate 163,125,803, forward strand.
TCCTAGATTACAGGTAAAATAATTAATTGGAATAAACTTTTCTTCTTTTTGAAGTGTCATATTATCTTTTTAACTGCAACATGATAATGTTCAAAATACCAAAGCAATACAGAAGTAATTTTATGAAAAATATTTGAAACTCCAAACCACTCTATTTCTGACTTCACAGAGCTTTTATGTTTCATATATTTCATCTCAACATTCTCTTAGCAATTTTTTAAATTTGGGAAGAACTTGAACCGTCTTGACAACATCCTAAAATACTTATAAATGCTGATGGTGATACTCACTGAGTTAAAAACTGTGAATCAGCTATGGATAATAAACTAAAACACTGAAGTTATAGGATGTCACTGATCATCCAGGTCCAAATGATGAACTCATTATGGTTTAGAGGAATAAAGTTTTATATATATCCACTTAGCTACAAATAAGAGATTTTTTTTTCCTGCACCTTCAATTCTATTTTCTTCAGAAGCCTGACAGAAAGGTTATGATAGATCAAGCCTGTTATATTGTCTCATGAGATGATACTTTAAGGCTATTTGTAGATCAGAAAAACAAACAAACAAACCTCCTGAACAGCATGGTAGTACGCTGCTGGCTGCCTTTACCACTCCTCCACAACTCAAAAATAATATGAAAAGAGAAGTGGAGTATAAATCTGCCAGAGATGACAGAACTATAAAAGCCATGGAGAATCACACTTTTTGTTGCTTACATTAAGAAATTCGTATTGCAATATGAGAGGGTCTTTTTAAGAAAAGATCAGTATTTGTACTTAACAGAGCTTCAGAAGTCTAGTGCAGTTCCCTTTCTTTCCCGCTTGTGGCCCATCTGTTACATGTTCAAATCAGAAGAGCTAAATGGTGAGGAGAGGACAGAGTTGCAAAGGCAAGGCATGGTTTTGAAAGGGAATGTATGATCAGTCATGATAAAAACAGCAGAGTTCAAGTACGGAGCAAAGGCCCTGAGACTTGACATGTAGAGGTCATTGTAGGCCTTGATGTTAGCATATCCTTGGTGCACAATGAAAGTCAAATTGGAGAGGATCTATGGCGAGAATTGAGAGGAAAGGAACTTGAGGCAATTGCTATAATCTGTGAGTTCAAGGAGTGCACCGATGAAGGGAAGAAGTGATACAGAAAAGAAAGGGGAAATAAAGGGTTGACTTTCAGAAGCTGCTGGATATTACAGTATGCTTACATTGTTAGAAACAGGAGAAGGGACAGCAGGGCTTGAGAAGTCATAGTGTTGAAGTGGGAAGAAATGGAGTCACAGGCAGGAGCAAGGGCCAAAAGATGGAAGGAGGATGTAAGTGGAGAGGTCACATAGGATCTTGTAGATCTCTACTAGAAACTACAGAGATAGTATATATAAAAGAAAGAACAAATTCTTTTATATGCCATAACAATAAGTTCCCACCTACTCATTTGGGATTCATGCTAGCAAAGATTAAACACCAAAAAGAATGACACTTTGATTCACATCCAGTAAATATCCAATATGTAAATGGTATAATTTGACAAAAAGAAGCTAAATCATGTGGAAAAAACAAAAACAAAAACAAAAACTTTCCTTCATTGTATACTAGCCTATATTTGAACAAAGGAAACCTGTCTCTTCCATAGCATTTCAGTGCATCCATTTCTGTTGCGAGAAGGAAGTGGAGAATAGAGGAAAAACACAGAAGAAGAAAAGGCCATAAAATATCCATCCTAACAGAATAAAATATATCATGATGGTACAAGTAGGTAACTTTTCAACCATTCCTACATTTATATATAAGCTCAATTCTCCAAAGTAAATTCTAGTAAATATATTCCACTGATTTCTGTCAGAAGATAGTACCAATGGGGAAAGCTAATGCTTACAGCCAACCCATATACTAAATTAAATATAACATAAATATTTATTTTGAAGACTGTAAGTTGTGTGAATAGTCCCAAAAAATCCTAGGCATTCAAGTACTGGTTCATTTTCATTCAAAATAGCACAGCTCTTCAGATACTAAATAGTGTGTTTAAATCCTTGGAGTCTGTGAAGTACATGAAAGCTCACAGAATTTAAAACAGTGTATATCCCACTGTGACACAAATCTATATTATAGAAATTTTGTAAGAAATTAAATTACTTTTTAACACAGTGTGTACATTTATAATGATAATGAATTTTATGATACCCAACAGAAAGTATTTATGACGTCTTTACTGCTTTCTATTCCCCTCTGGAGTGCAGTTTGTTATGAACTCCAACGTTTTTGTAAATTATTTGACAGAAATAAATTCCCCAGTAGATACTAAATTGTTTCATATAAATCTCAAAGTTTTGCATTAAACTGAAAATGGGGAGAAATAAAATTCAAATAATACAGAATCATGTTAACTTGTACTTTATTAGATGATGGCATAGATATTTGTATCCTCAGTGATCAAATATAGCATTAGAATACTTGTGTTATCGATTTGATTTCTCTAGTCTATGGAGATTTTGCTGCAGCAGTTCTTATATATAATGCTCTCAATTCACACAACAAATGAAGAAATACTTTTAGTATTCTCTTGCTTAAGCAGCAATACCATGCCTCATATTAGCTTTCCATTTATTATGCCTATGGCACAGAATGATTAAATGCTACATTTTACAATATTGAAGATGACAAATCACCACCCTGAAGAAAGCACTGTTTAAATAACACTGTGTAAAGAATGGTGGTAGTACATAATCATATGCATGCATAAAAATAAGTGCAACAAATAAATTCCGTTTGGTAACAATGATGAAGGTATATACCCATTTTCTCATTTTTTAAGTAAAAATAACTTAATTGTTTCTGTCTTCCTCTATACCTCTATTTACATTTCAGCCTAAGGGCAGGAGTAGATGGACTTGAGAGCAGTGCTAGAATCCAAACCTAAGGGTACTAGAGCTCTTTAAATGAACTGTATGCCTTGACACTTGAGATCAAATTCTTCAGAAAGGCAGAATGTAAATTAATTCAGGTCAAATCCTCAGAGAAGTCAGAAGGAATGAAGAAACAGGACAATTCTATTCTCTATACTTGCTCTGAGTGACACAGAAAATTGTTAGGACCTTATTCTCAAAATACTCGAACTCATTGCTTCAGCTTTATACATTTCAAACATAAAAACAAAAACAAAAACAAAACAAACAACAACAACAACAACAACAAAACAAACAGACAAACAAAACAAACAGACAAACAAAACAAATAAAAAAAAACCAACACACCAAACTGGTGAAACTCACACAAACTTTGAAAATATGGCTGTTAAAATCCCCTGTAAATGAGCTTCCCTAGAGGTACTAGGTGTAACAGAAAACAAGGTGTGTTAAAAAATAGTATGCTTGATGATCTATTACACAGCTCAAACATGAAATATTCCCAAACAAACCTATGACTTTGGAAACTTTGTTGAATAAGGAATGTTTAACAGCATTTCAGTCTCACAAGTGCAGCTTCAAAGGTTCAAGCAACTCATTTGGGAGTCCTACAACTGTAATAGAGAGATATTTTCAGCAATGTGCTGGTTCCTGTTTTAGTGACTGGCTAACAGAGGAACATTAATGAAAGAGACCACATTTCTGAAGTACAAGAAACTTTGCTTCCAGAAGTAGTTTTTGTTGTTGTTGTTGTTTGTTTGTTTGTTTGTTATTTTCTGAAACATTCTAAATTTTGCTGGAAGACAGAAAGGGTAGGACCCAAGAGTTTTTTAAATGCATAAGATTCCTACTCCTGGTATCACCATGGCAATTGAAAAAGTGGACTCCTACCACAAATGCTATGGGGATCATAGAATAATAGAATCATAAAATCATAGAATGGTTTGGGTTGGAAGGGACCTTACAGATCATTTAGTTCCAGTTTCCCCTGCCATATGCAGGGATACCTTCCACTAGACCAGGTTGCTCAAAGCTCCATCCAACCTGGCCTTGAACATCCACAGCTTCTCTGGGTAACGTATTCCAATGCTTCACTACCCTCATAGTGAAGAATTTCTTCCTTATACCTAATCTAAAACTGCCTTCTTTCATTTTAAAGCCATTAACCCTTGTCCTATCACTATATGCCCCTGTAAAAAGACCCTCTTCAGCTTTCTTGTAAGCCTGTTTAGGTACTGAAAGGCTGCTATAAGGTCTCCCTGGAGCTTTCTCTTCTCCAGGCTGAATAATCCCACTGGCTCAGCTTGTCTTTATAGAAGAGGTATTCTGATCATCTTCATGGCCTTCCTCTGGATATGCAAACTTACATCAAAACTTTTGCTGCCTGAAACAAAAACTTTTAAATATTTTCAAGTGGTGGATCATCAACATTTTCCCATGAAAATGATGGTTTTTATACAGTTAATATAAGATTATCAATACTAGGCTTGTTTGCTTATGTCTTTTATATTCTTTTTAAGTGCTGAGCAAAAGATTCTCTGCTTGATCTTCAGATCATCTGTTTAAAACCAACACCCTAAAGTTAACAGCACAAATCTCTTCAACTTTGCCTTATAGGCCTCATATTGCCTCATGGTTTTTAGCCCTCTTGATCATTTCTTTTATTCTCCTGAAACATCTAAGATTAGACTCCATCATTCCTAAAATACAGGGCCTAGCTGGGGCTGAATCAAATGAAACAATTCACTGTCATGGCTTGAGTCTGTAATAGGCTTTTTTGTTGTTGTTGTTGTTCTTGTTTGTTTATTTATTTGTTTGTTTTTGTTTGTTTTTTATTGCCTTTTTTCTTTTTTTTTTTTTTTTTTAAAGAGGATGGCATTTCTAACTAATATTCTTCTTGAGGCTAGCTATAACCCCACATTCTTTTTCAAGCGACAACAACCTGTCTCCTGTTCCTGTAAAAGACTTCACAAGTGTCAGTAACAGATCACATCTTCCTTTTCATGCAGGAAAGACGTTTGAAATTCCAATGAATAAAAGAAATAAAGGCTTAATCTTTAATGAAGATTAAGATAATCTGTAGTGACTGTCTCCTTCCACTTAACTACAGATTCTGAAGAAGGAAATATTACATTCTTATTATGGTAATGTAAGCAGTAAACTGTCTAGACCTGTAATCTTTATCAAACCATGAAGTGATTTGAATATCATAGGGCAGCTATATTGTTCAAGTGATAGGCTAAAATTCTCTTTTATTATTGTGTCACAAAGGATGTTTGGAGATTCCCTAGTATCCACTTTGAGTATTGTTGTCCAGCTATGCTCCATCATACATTAATCATACCATGTCTTTCGTAGTCTAATCTGTGTTTCGTACTGAAAAAGGTAGATTCCCTCTATTGCATCATTTCATCAAGATGAGAAAATGGCAAGCAAAAAAATAAACTAAATAGAGTCAGAATCACCATGAGAAACAGAAATAAGAGACAGAAAATCAAATGATAGAAAATCAAGACGAACAAACAAAAGGCTAGAAGCATGTGATAACCTGACAGCCAATTCATTTATTTTGTCAGTAGCAAATAAAGTTTCAATGATGAGGGGAGAAGGAAAGGGAAAGAAGGAAAAGAAGGTTAAGGTATAGAAGGGAAAAGGTAAGAAGGGAAAAGGAAAGTATTTAATTTAGATTATTAAGTTAGGAAATAATAGTTGAATAGAACAAACAAAAATAGTATAAAGTCTGTGAAGTTTATAACTTCTTAATGTCTTATGTCTATTCTAGCCCCTTGAGCTCTCTGTTGCTTCCTTTCTTTTAGTCAATAATATAAAGAGATTAATTCTTTTGTCCATCTTTAAGAACCTCAACCTGATTTTTCTGAAAGCAATTACATAACAAATTGTGTTTTGTTACATCAGAAATTATAATTCATACAGACATGTCTTAAAATTTTATCTTGAATGGCTTAATGTGTTTCTTCAAATTTTAGAATGTCTGTCTTTGTTTCAGGGTATATTTATTTCGATGCTACAATTTCCCTGTTGGTGTACTTGGTTTACAATATTTCTTGTTCCCAGTAGTTATTACCCAGACTTCTGATAACTGGTTGTTCATGGGAGCCAACATGTTAAACAGATTACTGGAGTGATCTGGAAAAAAATAAGCCCACAATATTTTGAAGACAATGTTCATGATTTCCTTCTTATTGAGTTAAGAAGTCTAGGCATTTGTATACCCTTAACAAGCTAGCTTTGATAAGATATCAGGTAGGATATACCTTTCAAACTTATTAAAAGTGTTAATTGATACATAAATTTACAAATATTTTTTTCACCTTAAGTATCTTCTCACATATTCTAAAGCAGTCTTTTGTTTTCATTTTAGTACATATTATGATGGGTTTGGAAGAACTCTTATTTTCACTGCATTTCCTTCTCTAATTCCAAGAATGACAAAATGTGACACACTGTAAAAATACCAGTTTCACGGTTCTAGTGAATTAGATTTTCCAGTTCTGATTCAGAAGGTGATTGGGAGTTAGGCTAGATTCAAAAAGGCAAAAATGTATGTCATAACATAACTTTCAGTACCTTCTTTATTGTTCCATGTCATTGCTCATTACACCAGCAAAAAAAAAGACTCCTTACAATGTCATGATCCTTGTCTCATCTATCAAGGCTCATTTGTCACACATTAATAACTCACATATGTGAGAAAACAGAAAGAGCTACTGCCACCATTCAAACAATTAATCTGGTTCATTGTACTCGAGAAAATTCCTGACCTTTGTCTTTTTATTACGTTAAAAGTACCTTTTTCTTGACTGTAATATTGAACTAAATACACTGCAAAATTAATATTCTCCGGTGTGCTGGTTAATGAATTAGATTCTTTGGTTTTAAACATAGCAGGAAACTACCAGTTACTGGTAATGATTATGGTTGACCGCTGTCTAAATTTATATGATTTGGAACAGCAAAAATCACAGAGTTATGCTCTCTCGTGACATGCAGAAGCCAAGCAGAAACATACATTAATATAGTGACAGCAATTTAGAAAATTGTGCATAGAGATTGCTGTTCCTTTCTGGTTTTGCCCAATCACGTTAAGTAAAAACATTATTTGGCTGTATCTTTCGGGACAGTTCAGGACAAGAATTTACATTTTGTAGTTATTTCAAAGGTTTTCACTGGTGATTCACTTACAAACGAAAGAAATACATTTATTCTTTTAATGATATGTTTGGTATTTCTAATCATTAACATAAAAGTAGAACATTTTTTTTGGTTAACAGTGTCTGAAAGACATCCAAAACCATTAGCAGATCTGTAAATTAAAATAAAAATGTTGATAAATATCTTTTTATGATATTTGAAACCTAAGTAGGTAACCACGAATTAACAACACGAAACTTTGCACCTTTAAACATGCAGAATGTTTCATTATTTTTTGACTGTCATTTGGTTTTCTGCAAAAGATTTTATATAATTTCATTTCCATTTGTATGCTATGTAATGAACCTCTTCAACATTCTATATGCAATCTTTGCAGAAAACTAAAACACTTATAAGAAAACAAAGGGGGATTTTGGAAATGTTATATTTCAAAAATTGTTAAATATTTTATTTCATTTCATTTATAAATGACAGGACAATCACTTTTTTTTTCACATTACTAGATTTTTAAGATCAGTTATGAGACATCTATTTTATTTTTCTTTCCCATGGTTTATCTGGCCTTTAGTTCAAGACTCTCTCTGATCTACATTGTATTATCTAAAGTAATGGATCTTTCCATGTCTCCTCAGTTGTGATTTTAAACCATGATCTATATATGTAACTAAAAGGTTTAAAATGGTCGACAATTGCATTTCACTTTTTGTCTTTTTGCTATATTGCTGAAACTGTGTTTGTGTTCTAAGTCATGATTCAATACATTACTTTCTCATTTTATTTGTATGGATTACTTTTTAATTTATTCACCTTAAAATGTGTCCTATTCCCAAGAGAATCAATAATTTAAAATAAACATGCGCCACTTCCTGAACAAAACAGTTCTAAAATATCAGTCTGCAGAGCTGTTTTTTCACAGTTCCTGTTACTAAGATGAGGTTTAATGGCTAATAGTATGTCCCTAATAAGATGTCTGAAAAAACATTGTCACTTACAGGTAAAAAAACAGTCCCAACAGTTTGCTTTGCATCTTTCTTCAAAGTAATAGTTGAACACAGCCTGTTTTGTCTATTATAATTGTATTGAGTCCTTGTCTGGAGTAAATAATTATGAAATTAGGTGCTGATCACAAATGACAGATTCATAAGTCTAATCACAGATTTGAAGAGGAAACTGAAATGAATATATATGGCCTTTCAGTATTTAAAAGTGGCCTATAAGAAAGATGGAGACAGACTTTTTAGCAGGACCTGTTGTGATAGGACAAACAATAGCAGTTTTAAACTACAAGAGAGGAGTTTCAGGTTAGACATGAGGAAGAAATTCTTTACAATGAATGTGGTGAAACACTGGAACAGGTTGCCCAGAGAGGTGATAGTGCCCCATCCCTGGAGACATTCAAGGCCAGGATGGATGGGGCTCTGAGCCTGATCTGTTGAAGATTCCCTGCTCATTGAAGGGGAGTTGGACTAGATGGTATTTTAAGGTCCCTTCCAACCTAAACTATACTCTGATTCTATGGCTTAAGCACTGTCATAGTTTAACACCATTTGACAAGCACAACCACACAGTGACTCGCTTACCCTCCAGCCCTCCAAGTGAGAGAGGAGAAACTTGTGGGCTGAGATAAGGACAATTTAATAGGACAACAAAGGAAGAAAAAGTAATAAAAATAAAAAAATAATAGTAATAGTAATCATAGTAATAACAAAAACAGCAACGATGGGGTTGGGGTTGTAACTGGGCTTGCACCAGTGGGGCAGCACTCTAGAGTTGATGAAGGCTGGGAGGACTTCCACACCCCTAGGGTGAAATCAGTGTGCTCAGCTTGCTCTCTGAAATGCCTGTACACCAATGTACAGGAGCAAACAAGTAAAATTCATTTTACCTTAACTTAAACAAATTGTCTATATAAAAATTTTAAAAAGCAAGCAAACAAACAAAAAGACAACAGCAATGACAACAAACAACAAGAACAGGGCTATGGACATTATCCATATAAAATAGTGTGTGTGTGTGTGTGTGTTAAAGCATAGGAATTTTTTTGTTTCTATTTTTCCATCTATGATTCAGTCAGGTACAGATAAGAATCTGAATGAAACGTTCTTTTGCAGATTTCAACAGCAGTTAATAATTAAAAAAAAATAGGCCTAGCAATAAATAACAATGTAATTTTCTTAGTATTACACAATATTCTCTTAAATTTTCATGCCTGTAAATAGAAAAGGCAGACTAGCAATGGTGATTTAAAATTACAGTTTATTTCCAACTGTGTCTTCACAGTGACTCAGTGGTGAAGACATCCTCCCTCTCATTTTCTCTGCCATGACAGGCCAGGAGTCCACTGACAGATAAAATAACAATGTGAGTAATACTAACTGACAGAAAACACTGAGGCAGCCTAGGAAAATTATAATTCCGATTCATTTTTAAACAACAGAGGAAAAAAGAAAAAAAAAAATCCAAATCCCAAACTAATACAGGAAATTCTAAAATGCACTGAGTCACTACAACTACCTCTAACTAAGGTACCTCTTCCAAGCCTTTTATTTAATAACCTGTTGTGTTTCATCAAAATGTTTCTTAAAATGCGCAGTGTTGTTTGAAACTATATTACAACACTATTAATAAAAAATGAATAAGTTACAAAGTAATTACTTGTGAAAAAAAGGCCTTTGGGTTTTTCTATAGTAGGGCCAACCTACGTTTGCCTCCTACAGTATGACAGTCTCAAGGTTTGGTCCAATACAGTCTTATTAACACCTTTATAGAATTATAACACATAGGATGTATTTATGGTCCATTTTGAATTTCTGCATAAACAGAATAAAAACAAACAAAAAAAAACCAACAACAAAAAACATTCCTTAAATATTTGTTATTTTTCATCATAGATTATTATATTTTGATTTTGTTTAAAGAAAGGGGTGTGCCCTCATTCTTGAAATTATGACTAAAACCATGATTTTTCAGAAAGATCTTAATTATGTTAGATATAAAAAGAATAGCTGGATAATAAGGGCAATTGGAAGGCTGAAATGAGCTTTGGTTGCTTCCATCTGTGATAGGTCTGTTTATAGATGTACTTTAAAGATCTTACTGAAGATGTCAAATGTAAATATTTACTGGTAAAGCACTAATAATCTGTAAATTTATGATTAATTCTGAAGAATTAATCCAGCCTGTATTGGGGGCTCACCTTAAGAACTTTCTTATCAATATTTTATATGTACTGAAAACAATACAACTTTATCAAGTTTACTGAAAAGACAATGAAAATAAGCAGATGCCTTGGAAGACCTGTGAACTAAAGCTCAGTGTGTTCAATGTATAGACCCCCTCCCTTCACTGGTTCTATGAGATATTTTCAGAACTCAAGGGACATTTCCCTCAGTGAAAGTAGAAAAGAAATATTAGACACCTCCATCTCCTTAAGAACAATGAGATAGGCTCTTAGAAGACACAGCCATGTGCAACTGCTTAAGACACCTGAATAAGTAGTAGTGGAAAATATTCACCTCTACATGTTAATCTTGAATTTATGATTCCTGATTACGTCTCTGAATAAAGGGTGCTGATCTCTATTGCCTTTTCTAAGATCAAGAGTGATTAACTTCTTAACTGGAACCTAAGTTAAACACTTAAATATAATCTAGATGGATTTAAAACATTTTTGTTTAATATGACTGATTCTTTGCAGGTTACTTTATAGATTCCTTAAAGCTAGATTAATGGTGCTTCTTTTGTATTTTCTTCATTTGTATTTATTTAATTGATAAATTACTACCTGCCTAAATTTAAACAGTGTTTTTTGGCTAAGTGAATACTATCAAAACAGTGTTTAGAGGCTTCTTAAAATCTTCACTTGATGGCTGTTAAACAAATGTCCTATTAAAATGCATGTCATCACCCAAGTAAAAAGAGTCCCAACAATAACAGAGAAAAGTCTAAAGTAAAAATGAATCAGGTAGAACACAAGAGTGGTGCAGACTTGAGAATAATCTGTTTGATAAACATCCCATAGTTTAATTAATAATCCTGAGAGACCATTATTACATAAGTTCTTCTAGAGACAATCTAACTTTGATTTATAATTGCTGCTGTTTCCTCTGCTTCCTTCTTCTTTCCAAGTTTAAAAGAAATTTCTGAAGGGTTTTTTCATTTTTTACATATTCTGCAAAATTTTTAACACTGGAGAGATGTCACTAACCTGGCTACTTATCTATATTTGTACTTTGATGGTTACAAAGACTGAAGGCAGGGATCATTTAGTGCTAAGACTTGTTAAGACTAAAAACTATGTAGCTATGAAGAGCTGCTTCCGACTCTCTTTCCAGAAAAAGCATAATTAAACACCAAAATTTGTCAGATAGCTATTCAGATCACCCTGACATAAACATTTTAGCTGTGTTTAGCTAGACAAGCAGTTCACCAGACATTGCTAGGCATGAATTAATTAAACAAACACAGATAACTCAGACATCTGAGGTATTGCAGGATATCCTGGTCCCCAGCTGCTGCCTGTAAGTTTTCTATCAGTCTTATGTCAAATCTGCCAGCACTGCGTGAATAATTCAGCTAGTCTGAGATATCTTACATGGTATCAGATAATGACATTTCGGCAAATGAACCACGCCCATCTTGTTATTTTGGTTAAGTTTCCATTAAGTCTAAAGAGAACTTGAATATCTAGCTTATGTATTCTGAATGTAGACACCACTGTCTGCATGAAAGACATAGGCACTTTTTTTTTGGAAGGACTGGTTCGGTTGAATGAATCCAGGGAAACTGGATTGATTTTCCCATTACTTTTCTCTGACACTAATCTTTTATAAGGTGACTACTTTTCTTCCTATGTTAGTTAAATAAGACTTATTCAGAATTCAAAACAGACTTGGATATAAGTCTTGATTTTGAACAATTTGAACACAAAACAACTTTGATAAATTTTTGATCTTCATCAGATAGCTTAAGCTAAACTTTTTTCTATACTTTTTTTTTCCTTAAACAAAAAGTTAAAAAATGAAAAAAAAAAAAAAGAAAAAAGAAAAAAGAAAAAAAAAAGAAAAAAAGAAAATCAAACCAAAAAACCCCTCTTATTTTTTACAGAATAATCTCCAAGCTAATTAGTAATTCTGCGGGTAATCTTTATGATAGAAAGAAAATAAATTATTGGAAAGTAAAATTAAATAATTAAGAATTTAAAAGTTTGTTGGAACTTTAGCCTCAGTGAATAATTAAGCTTCTTTTACAAGAAGCACTCGAGTAAGTGGAATATAAATGAAGTTGGTTTTCCTCTCCTCTCCTCTCCTCTCCTCTCCTCTCCTCTCCTCTCCTCTCCTCTCCTCAAATGGCTGAATATATAATTACATCTCTCAGTATTTGACTTTGCATTACATTCAAAACAATGAGAGAAAAATATCTGTCAGTAAAACAAAACATACTACTGGAAAAAAAACATATTTTCAAATTCCAACCATACAGCTATTGCAAAACAGGTTCTTGTACTTTACATACTGTATCACAGTAGTTATTCTTGTTAATTTATTTTTGGCAAATAAAAAGGTAGAAAGGATCTTCTAAGAAACAGAGATGTTAAAAAATTGAGTAATTTACAAATACCATGCGACATTGAAATAAGAAGTTTTCTACAGACTATGCATTCGAATAAAGAAATAACTTCACTTAAAATAATTTGTAAGCACAACAAACAAACCACCAAAACTAAGACAAACAAACCATCAAAACCCAAACCTCAAACCTTGTTTGACAGCTTCTATAAACAGGCACATACATCCCTGTCTTTTTTTTTTTTTTTTTTTTTTTTAAGGGATTTTAAATCAAATGCGTGAAAAAATTCCTTTTCCTGTGATTGGTATGAAATCAAGTCGTGCAAATGGTCATCGATAATGGTTCAGAAAGCAGATAGTAATTTTTTAAGTCGCTATATAAGTTATTTTATTGTTCATTTCTCTGTTCTCCTCAACAGGAGGGTTTTATAATAATTTTAAAAGTTTCTGTCATGCATTAATTTACTGAAGATCAGTATTTCTTAAATTCCCCAGCAGTTTACTATGTATTGTAACAAAAATAATTAAAGGTATCAGAAGCAGGTTAAGCAAAAAATAGACTTAAAAATAATATGCTATTATAATCCCTAAAAAAAATCATATACATAGGAAAACAAATCCTGAAATACCTATTATATTACCTATTATGTTTGTTTTAACCTTGGATGGATTAAATACATTCTATAGAATCCATGGAGTTTCTAAATTAAGTTTTTTCTTGCACTGTCTCCAGATTATACACTTGCTCTTTCAAGTTCTATTACTGATAAATGAGCAGTTGTCTGCAAAGAAAAGAAAATTGCCTACAAAGATATTATGTATGCAGGACACTTTTTTTGTGTTTACAACACACTTATCCTAATAATTGTCTAGACATTTCCAGAACTATTCAACAGTATCACAGCCTTAAACTGCTGTCAATTATATTCATGAGAGAGCACAGCCAGTCACACAGACCGGCATTACTTCAGCTATCTTCTTTTTTGCAGATTAAAAGATTCATAAATCAATAAAACATATTTCAACATATTTCAACAGTAGTGCAGGACTTTGAAACACTCATCTTAAAATTCTAAATATATTTTTAAAAATGCAATATATTCCTAAAGTTTCTTCAAGACCTGTAAATATGCATCTTAGTCTTATTTAAGAACTGAAAGCAAAACAAACAATATTTCTTTTATTTCCTTGCAAAAGTCCAGCAGTTCATTCATCAGTAAGAACTTTCAGATTTTTTTCCTTCTAAATGTTTTTATACAATATTTTTAACAGTGCTTCTAATATGCCAAACTTTTTATGAGATTTTTAAGGTGTTGCAATATTTTGAATTACGTTTCCAATAAATTTGATATATGCTTTGTTGTTTTTCTGTCACCACATTCTTTTCTACATGGGAAGAATTAGAATCATTTATGGTATTAAACTATGAACTGCATCATATCCCTTGGTTTGCTGAAGCAAACATAGGTTACAATGTGTATATATAAATGAAGAAAACCAATAGAAATCATAACAAGAAAGTTGTATAATGGTAGTGAGATTCAGAGATGTATCAGTGGGCTAGGTTCACCAGTTCATTATGCTATGTTATAATTTAAAACAGATTCAAACCATTTAACCTTCAAATCTTAATATGATGGAGTTAACCACAGCTTATTACATCATTGGTAAAAAACAACAGAGAAACAAAAAAATAATATCTGTAAATGTTCTTTTTATGTGAATAGCTTTCAAATAATATATTATTTGTATTATCTTATGTTACTATGTTAAATAAATATAAAACAAATTTTGAAGGGCACCTAACATTTAGAAGGTCAATATATGACTTTTAGATTATATTGGAAACATTTAAATACATTCTGGATTATTTCCCATCTGTCAGTGGGCTTTTGTTCTGTTTCCATAGTGTTTTAACTTGGCTGTGTTTTTACTTCATCTCTTAGTAAAGAAGTTTTGCAGGAGAAACTGCGGAAAATGATCAAACTTTTTCCCCAGTCCTTGTGTCAATTAAGGTCTTGTTTAACTCACTTGATATGTTTCTAGCACAGCTCCAGACTATTAATTAATATTACCATAAACCACAGACAAAATCATTTGTACTCTAACTCTCTTCCAGCTTCTGGAGGAGGGATATCTGCTTAGATTTTTCAGGGAATTTCAAACACACACACAGAATTATCAATATCTACCCAAATGTGCAGGACTGAGCCCATTAGGAGTAGAGGTTATTATTCACCTGAGATTAGAATAAAACATTGCATCTAAGAAGAAAAAAGAAGCTACTTCCTATTCATAATAGTAAATTGATCTTTTGTACATCTGACATTATTTGAAGTTTAGCTGAAGTCAGATGTGAGGTAAAATAACCCAACACCCCTTCCCCCCTTTTCCTTAATGGTTGATTGTGTTGATGTGCATCCATTTGAAACACTGAACAAACTTCCCTTTAATGACTTCAATAAAAGCAAAAAAAAAAAAAAAAAAGACTGAATTAAAGTGAGTCTGACATTTACAAAAATTATACCATTCTTAATTTCTATTTGTTACTAAAATTCCACATATCACTTTTTGGGTTTCAGCATGATTTTATTTTTTTTTTCACATTTGTTAAGCCAAACCATATCAGGTGAGTTGGATCATAATTCGAACTCACACCACTTGTGTGTTCTTTTGTTCTGCAGAGACACTTTATGTTAGATTTGTAATCTAACTTAAAACTTCATGTGAGTCTTTATCCACTCTCAGTCAAAGCAGTTTCACAAAATTAAATGATTATGTAACCTTTTAGCATGTAATAGTGTTACTTTCTGACAATATTTGGATGCAAAATATAATAGGATGGCACTGTTTAAGAAAGTACCATTAAAGGAGCAACGTTTTCTATTTCTTACAACTGGTATTGGTTGTAGAGATACCATAACCTTTTTGTACCTGTTATTGCTTTTAAAGTACACTAAATTTGCTTCTACACCATACTGCTATCAACACATTAAGTTTATGCACACAGAAGGTGCATTTTCTACTTTTCCTGTACTTTTTGATGCAGTTGATGTGTACAGTGATATACTTAGCCTAACCAGCTAGTGTCATGTCCATCATACAGCAGAAAATTGATCTATATTACTCTTTCAGCTCATTTCAATTATCTCTCTTAGATTTATACAGTATTCTTTTTTTCAGTATATCATTATTTCTTTTCTCTTCTAGACACATCATTTGAATCCTTAATAATGCAGTACTCCTGTTTAATTTTTTACCTTTTCCTGACACTTCTTAGTACCTGTATTTATGCCTCATTCTTGTGCTGTCACAGTAAATCCACCATAAACGTGCTGTTTCCTTGTAGCCATTGAAGAAAATGTATCCTACGGTATGCTTTTGTAGTGTGTATTAATAACTATTCTCCAGTGCTCTTCTGGTGAGTTACAATGTGACATTTATGAAGTTATAGCTCTTGGAAGAAGTCTTCCTTTTAAAACATGTTACCTGAATTTCTAGGGTAATATTTAGCTCTTCAATGAGGGAAAATTGCAATGTACCTCCAAGTCAGTAAGAAAGGTTTAACAATAAAGTTTCAGAAAACTTCTAAAAATAAGTCTAGAAATGTAAAAAATTATGAGATGGAAAGGTTGAGGGAAAATAAATGTTTTTATTTTCTACACATTTGTCTCATGTTACTGATTTTTACGTAAACACAACAGTGTCAACTTAGTTCTCCTTCCCACAGAGAATCATGTGGCAGTCTGATACTCCTACTTGTGTACTGAGACTTTTGTGAAGAATCAGATCAACAGTTACACAATAACAGTTTAAGAAGAGCAATACATTGTTATGTACAGAAACAAAACACTGTTTACCTGCTTAACTGTGGGCACCTTGTGCCATCTGAGTTGCTGGAAGTTATCAAAGGCCTCCCATGGAGTTGAGACATATGTCACAGAAGAAGTAAAAGAACGATGTGGCTCCAAGGTAGTATCTGGAGGCTGGGATAGGACATGCACAAGCATCTGAGATGTCATCAGAAACATTGCTGTAGCAGTTAAACTGTGAAATGACTTTAAGTGATCAGAATTAAAGCACGCCAGAAGGGAAAGTGTCTTTTTGACTATCTGTGTTGCAGGTACACTTGATCCTGGCTGTATTCCCTGCTGAGCTTGATGTCACTGGCTGACCTGAATTCTTGGTTTTACCTTGGTCCAAACTTGCTGGTTTTTGTGGTCTTGTTTTGTGACTTGTTGTCCAAGTGTGGTTAATGTTACTAGGTCTCCTTTGCTCTTCTTGCTGTGAGATTACACCCTTACTGTCCAGTCCACTGCCCTGTCTTCTTCCCTGTCACCCTTTGCCTTGAGCTTCCCCCCATTCATTGCAGAATAGCCCATGTTTGCTACTCCCTTACACAAAGAAAACAAGCAAAACTCTTTATTAAAGGATTTCCCACCCATTATCAGTACATTTCCCACATAATCTTCTATATTAACCACAGAATCAATGATTTAATGATTACAGTGGAATGCTTTCCTATAATAGAAAAGGGAAATCAGGTAGAAAATAAAATACCTTTCCTAGGTAATTTATTTCTCTCTTGTTTCTAAGCTGTCATGCAAAAAAAAAAAAAAAAAA
Source organism: Nesoenas mayeri (assembly GCF_963082525.1). NCBI lineage: Eukaryota > Metazoa > Chordata > Aves > Columbiformes > Columbidae > Nesoenas > Nesoenas mayeri. The sequence continues at coordinate 163,143,070 of NC_137541.1, forward strand.
AAAAAAAAAAAAGTCTACCAGATTTCCTGTTTTGTCTCTAACAAGAAATATTCCTTTTCCATTAAAGAAAAGATTCTCTATTGTAAGACCCCACTTCTGGAGTACTGCATCCAGCTCTAAGGTCCCAAGTTCAAGAAAGTTATGGACCTGTTAGAATGGCTCCAGAACAGGGCCATGAAAATCAGAGGGCTGAAACACATCATCTGTTGAGAAAGACTGAGAGAGCTGGGATTGTTCAGGGTGGAGAAAAAAGGCTCTGGGTAGACCTTCTTGCAGCCTTTCAATACTTACAGAAAGTTCATAAGAAAGGCATAGAAAGACTTTTCACCAAAGCCTTCAGTGACAGGACAAGGAGCAATGGTTTTAAATTGAAAGAGCGTAGGTTTAGTTTGGACATAAGGAAGAAATTTTTTACAAGGAGGGTAGTGAGACACTGGAATAGGTTTCTCAGAGAGGTTGTAAATACCTGATTATTGAAAGTGTTCAAAGGCAAGTTGGATGCAACTTTGAGCAAACTGATAAGATAAAAGATGTCCCTGACCACAGCAGGAGGGTTGGAACTGGATGATATTTAAAGGTCCCATCCAATCCAAACCGCCCTATGATTTGATGATTCAATGATTTGATGATTATATATTTCTCTTGGATTAATAAAAGAAAAAAATAAAACCAAAACACCAAATCCCAAGAACAACTAAGTGAATCCTACCTTAGATGGGTAATTTGTAAACTTTTTTCTAATTATAATTTTAATTTGTGATTCTAAAGATAAATCACATTTTCCAATATTACAGTACCTCTTAATTTAAAAACATCAATTAAAAAAGGTTCAGAAACTATAAACCTGAGTGTCTTTATCAGAAATCTGTTTCTCATGACAAAATTTTAATTTATTTTAAGACAGTGGAAAAAATTTCGACAAAAAGGTAAATTTTGGAGCATTTAAAAAGCTAAATCAATAAGCACTAGGCTGTCATCTACCCAATCATATTTAAAACTATTTTAACTGATTGTTCATATATCATATACAGAGTGAAATCTAATACCTTCTTTTAACAATTTAAAAATATTTAAATGAATACATTTGAAAAAAATCATTAAATAGTTTGGAAGTAGAAAGTGGAAATGCCTGTGTTGGATAAAACTTCTATATACATGCTCATATGTCCTTGTACTACCTTATATCTCAGTAAGACATGCAAATATAGGATTCCAACTTTGAATATATTAATTAGGGCATTCAGAACTCCATTTTTCTTCCTAAATGAGGTATTCATCATCTGGTTGCTTGTATTGAATTCATACTCCTCCTCTGCAAATTTAAAAGGTTTCAAGGTCTCAACTGATTGCTTTTCCTGTGTGACTCTCCAGACTGACTGAAGTCAATTAAAAAGATGGAATATGATAGAAATCTGATACCGTATTGACAATATTCACTTATCAGCTAATCATTTTATAGTTCTTAAGTTCATAAATGTTTGCTTTGTTTTGTTTTCCCACAGATATTTCTCCTTATCTAAGGAAAATTAAAACAGGCTTTCACTGTACTCCAGAATTTTTACAAACCTGCTGTTATACATATTGCCAACGATCTATAGTAAAAAATTTGAAGAGCACTGGGCCATCTGTATTATATTGTCTGTATTAGCTAGTGGAGGTATACTTGCAAATTTGGAGTAACCCAGAAGGGAATAAATCTTCTTTAGTATGCAATGAACAATATTTAGTGACTCATATCAACCAACTATTTCCTGATTAAAAATGACAGCTTGGCTACTGGCACTCTTAATTAACCTGCTTGATAAAAATATTTCCCTTACGGAATAAAAAACAATTTAATCTTTCTAGATTAAAATTTATCTGGGACAAGCAAGTCTACTTACTCTTTCATATTTGAAAGTGACACTCAATACTTTTGCTCTTATTGATTTGAACTGTTAAAAAGGATGAGTCAGAGATGATGTCTAATACCAAGAGTAATTTAGTTTTTATTCTTGAGAAGAGAGAAGCATCTTATCCCAATAGATGAGACATACCACCTCAATAGAACTGTTTGACATATACCTACCAAATTCTCTGCAATAAAGCAAGAGCGCAAGTATTAACCCTTTGTTCCACTAGCCAGCAATTTCTTTCTATTCTGCTTGCTGAACAGTAGTGGCTCAGTTTAAAAGAGTTCTTGTAAAAACAACAGCAAGTCAAATGAAAAGCAAACAAACAAACCCAAACAACCAGACACCTCCCCCTCCATGGTTAAAACAGAAAAATTCATCAGTGACTTGTGAATATTTTTACCTATTTATTAATTTCAAGTACACTGTCTGTGTGAAATGGACAGAAAGTTTGAATAAAGCTATCTATTTAAAACTGCCTTAAAATACTTACATTTCCAGTTATTTTTTTGTTTGTTTTGTTTTGTTTGTTTGTTTGTTTGTTTGTTTTGTTTTTTAAAATCTTCTAACTTGCAATTACGTCTCTCTTTCACTACCCTTTTTGTTTTTTTGGCTTTACTTCCCATATGTATGTCTCTTCATCATAAATAGCCATGATTATTTTTACAGGGTGATATTGTTATCTACTTTACTATTTCTTAGTTCAGTCCAGTGAGAATAAAGGACCTGAAAGGAATATGTACAGTTTCATCCTTGCAGCATGAGTTTCTTATAATCTAAGAAAATATAAAGGACAGTTTCAGTTAGTTTTAAGTTATCTTTAGAGGTCTGTGTTAGCCTGGAGGTATTGTTTTGCCAAAAGCAAGACAGGTGTAAAAGACATGGTTGAAGACCCTGAGGTCTTCCATATCAACTACCAAACTGAACCAACACAAGTAAAATATCACTAGCACAGTTCTAGTAGTACTATAAGAAGTAATCACTATGTTTGTCACATGTCTATGCCATAATCCAGAATAAATAGCACTGTGGAACTTTCAGAGCAGCTAGATGTGATATATGAATCAGAGACACAAAACTAAGGAAAACAGAAATTACACCATAATAACACTCAGGCACCTTGGTTTATTTTTCATGACCTCTAAATATAACTTAGTAAACATTCTACCACCAGTTCTTGATGAAGAGGATGCTGCTAACATAGCTAAACCTTTCAAACACCTGAAAGTTATTCTTATCAAATGTAATTACTAGAGAGCTTTAAAACTGGTTAGATCAATTTACATCTGAATTTGGCTTATGATCAATAGCATGAAATAGACACTTTAAGGAACTTAGTTAGCTGATGTAGTATTAGCAGCCACTTGAGGGTAAGATGAATCACTGCCTATAAGTGCTGTATCTTGTTGTCACAGTCTGTAAAGGAAGTCAACTAACTAACTCAGGTATAGACATAACATCTCAACCTACTTGCCTGAATAAAATTGTTTGGTGCTAGTGCCATACTACTGAAGATATCAGAGATGTCTACACAGGGTTGTCACGTGTGATACAGTATCTGTCAGGGACCTGAACTTTTCTAACATCTCGGAGATCAAAGAGGACATACTGGGCATGAAAATGATGTTGGATGCCTGCATTCATGCAACAGGATTGAGTCTTGTATGCCTGTGAATGATTTACTGAACTGGACTCAGTTTGTAGATTAAAACAACTAAATATAGGAGCTTTAAGAACTCTTAGGGAATCATAGAGATTTGTGGAAACAAACTTTTTAAACTTCCTATTAAATTGTTAGAAAATAAAAACTAAAGTTTTCACTTTTAGTCATTATCAAAGAGACCACTGACAACTATCATACTGTTGTACATGTAGTTTCATGTTCCATTTTTTAAGGACTATGAACCAAAATACAGCCATTTTGATAACAATTTATTGAACTCTCGTCATCAGAATTCAAGCAAATAATACTGTTTCCATTGATCAATGAGTGCAAATTGATACTCAGATTACAATGAATAAGATTAAATCTATTTAAGGCCTCTTTTGCAATGTTCTATGAATTTAACAATCTGGATCAGATAAAGTCTTTTTCCTGAAGTGATAATTTTTATTTTAAGTGCTTAAGAGTTTTCTTTAATTGCCTATAAGCAATCTTCAAAAGTGATCCTCCTAGTTTTCTAGTTCAGGACTACTTTTGAAATAAAAATAAATGTCTCTAAAATGCACCAAATGTGAAGAATATGGTACAACTTAAAAAAAAAATAAAACAAAAACAAACAACTCTTTGTTATCTTTTTTCCTGAAAGAATCAAGAACACGGTTTTTTATGCTGTGGCTCAAGTATTTTCATCGTATACAATGATTTCTTATTTTTTTCTTCTTCCTTCCTTCATCATTCTCATTACTGCTATTAAAAGATAAAATGCTTAAATATAAGGGTTAATTTATTATTTCAAATTATTTGACATTAGTATTGTTAGTATCAACAGAGGTAGTAATAGTAATTGTACTGATGAGACCAGGAATAAGATAGCAAAAATAATAGTAATATATCCAAACATATATAGTTATTAATATTAATGTAATAACTATTTCAGTCATGTCATCAAGATAAGTCAATTCAGATGTTCAAATGTGAGATAATTTCTAAAATAACAAAGGAAGTCAAATATGTTAGATCCACAAGTACCCTGAACAAAAGCTAAAAGATCACTATAGCTACAGTATACGGAATAATTATGTACCGTCACTATTACCTGAAATAAAATGTCTCATAACCTACAATATATTTGCATACAAGCATAAATTCAGGACAAAAATAGACATAAGTTCAAACTTCTTTCAGTAGGTAAAAGATATATTTAATAAGATCTCAGATAATCAGCAAATATAATTCAGAAAACCTGACTTCATTCACTAATTTACAACAGCTGTATATTTCCCCTGTTCATTTTTTATTTAAATGTGATAGTTTTGTTGCAATACTAGTGAAATATTTGAATAAATATGCAACTGCATGTTCTGTAAAAGCAGTATTAATCATCTGTTATTTTCTGAATAAATGATTTAGTTTATCTTTGTATTAATTGCAGTACAGTCTTATACTGCTAGTGAGAACTAACATTTGTAAGGAAACATTCCCAAGTGAAATTTATGAAACTCATTGTTAGTGATTGAAGACAAAGAGAAGACGTAACACTTTCGAACATGGAGTTTAAACACTTTATGGATGGACGGATGGATGGATGGATGGAAATTTCAAAATATGTACATGAGCCCCCTGTTCCCCCAAAAAATATGAACCAGGAAAAAATAAGTATGTAGCCTTTTTTGTTCATCATCCCTGAATGTCATCAAGCTGTCTCAGCAATTCCTCAGCTGACATTCTGTTTTTCATGAATTTTTCCAGAGGTTTTTACTCTCAGTTCAGGCAATCTTAACAAAGTGGTCTTCAAGTTCTTTTTCAGTTCTATTAATTTCTTACTTAAATTTGACTTGTTATGTTTAACAGTTCTTTGATTTTTTTTTTTTTTTTTTTAAATTATTCTGGGCATTTGTGGGTAAGATGCTGCATTCTTATTGTATAGGTTTCCCTGGTAATCACTTATTACTTACAATATTTAAAAAAAAAAAAAAAAAAAAAATCCTGCCCAGACAAAAATGAGTCTTTTTTTCCAGTTACGATTTTTTTTGTTTGTTTGAATAACTGTCTAGTACCACATACATGGTCAGCCAAATTATTTCCACTGCCAAAATCTAGAAAAGAATATGCAGAATAATTTTTGCCTGCACAAGGATGGAAAGACCTATTATTGTCATGGGAAGACTCTTTCTGATATTCTGTCACAAAAAAAGGATTTGTTTCTAGTCTTTTTGATGAAAGTTATGTACACATATGAATATATATATATATACACAGGTATATAAACACTCATAGTTTCAGTAATGTATGAAGAAAATGTTTTATTTTGACAGTTCAGATGATGACTTCTCTCACCAGTTCTGTTAACTCTCTTTCCACATCTTTTTCTCTCCATACCAAGTTTGGAATGATTCAGATATTATGAGGTCAAGATTCTGTTTAGCTTCAGCTATATGAGTCTGAAACCTCTTTCTCTGCCACAAAGAAGTTGTTTAATTGCAGTCCTATCAGAGACAAAACAGTTCTGAAGAATCTTTATAGATCTTCAGTAAATCACTAATGGAAAGCTGTTTTGAGGAATTAGAATTTTTTCCACTGTAATAAATGCAGGTGGAGAACTGGGAGGATATGGTTCCAAAAGTGCCTTCAGTAGTTGATTTCCTTCTCCCAAAAATCTACTTTTCCAAAAACAACTTTCAGAATTTATTTCACAAAGGCAATTTTATATCATTACTAAGAGGAGAAAAATAGCAATAGCTGAGTAAATTCCATAAGTTCCTGTGATATTTTGCTGATATGAACAGTTACACCAAAGAATCAAAGAATATTCATCAAACCTGGAAAATACAGCAGAGAATTACTATGTGACACAAGGAGATGTTTTTTGAAAGACAGGATACCTTTCCATCAACTGCTGTACATCCAAATTGCAACCACAGGTGGTTCACTAGATCAAACACTAGCATCAGATTACTTGGTAAAACACAAGCACAAAGGTAGACTTCCATTTAATTATAATAAATTGATACTTATAGGATATTAGTGTGATCAGTTTCAATTCTTCATATCCATTTCTCAAGCAAGATGGCTGCACAAGTACTTGTTTCTGTTGCACTCTTATAGATATACCCTCAAGGCAACTCTGCTTATGATACCAATTACAGGAAGCTTCTGCAGACTGTCACACCATTCTGTACATTGCTGAGTTATGTATTCATCATAAAATACCTGGAAAATACTTACAACAGAAGGTTCCTAATTCTCAAGATATATAGCTACCTCCAAGAGGAGGTTTCTATTTTTCTTCAGGATATAAATTTCTGATGGTATGATTAATGGTACTATTAACACAATTAAGCAATTAATACTTCTTTGTTATATGATCATTACTTTTGTTATGCCCTAAAACTAGTTCTTTCCAAGGGCTGTGCTACTTTAGTGATCAGTAACTGCCCATCTGTGTTTATAGCCCTAGGAGCTCTGCTATCTTCCTGTGCTTGTGTTCTCAGGGCCCTCCATTGAAACATGCACTCTTGAATGTCTCCAGAGAAGGAGATTCCACAAAATCTCTGAGCAGTTTGTTTCAGTGCTCCGTCATCCTCAAAGTAAAGAAGTTTCTCCTCATGTTTAGATGGAACTTCCTTTGCTTCAGTCTGTGTCAATTGCCCCTCATCCTGTCATTGGGCACCACTGAAAAGAGTATGGCCCCATCCTCTTGAAACCTACTTTTGGGATATTTATTGGTAAGATTCCCTCTCGGCCTTCGCTTCTCCAGGCCGAACAGACTCAGCTCTCTCATTCTGTCCTCATAAGAAAAATGCTCCAGAGCCCTAATCATCTTCATAACCTGTCGCTGCACTCCCTTGTCCTGCTTAAACTGGGGAGCCCAGAACTGGACATAGTACTCCAGATGCAGCCTCACCAGGGCAGAGTAGAGGGGAAGGATAACCTAGTGCACCCCAAGGTACCATTGGCCTTCTTGGCCACAAGGGCGCTTTCCTGACTCATGGTCAGCCTGTTTTCCACCAGCACTCCCAAGCCCTTCTCTGGAATGTTGCTTTCCAGAAGGTCTGACCTTAATCTGTACTGGTGCCTGGGGTCATTGCTCCCTAGGTGCAGAACCTTACACTTGCCTCTGTTGAATTTCATTAGATTATTGTTTGCCTGGTCCTCTAGCCTGCCCAGATCTCACTGAAGAGCAGCACAGCCTTCTGGTGTGTCAGCCCTTCCACCCAGTTTGGTATTATCAGCAAACTTGCTGAGAGTGCACTCAGCCTCTTCATCCAGGTCACTGATAAACAGGTTGAATAAGACTGGACCCAGTACTGACCGCTGGAGAACCCCACTAAATACAGGCCTCAAACCAGACTCTGCACCATTGATCACAACCCTCTGAGCTCTGCCATCCCACCAGTTCATGACTCATCTCACTGTACATTCATCCAGGCTGCACTTCCTGAGCTTTCTTATAAGGATATTGTGAAAGACAGTGTCAAAAGCCTTGCTGAAGTCAAGGTAGACAGCATCCGCTGCTCTCCCCTCATCTACCCAGTCAGTCATATTGTCATAAATAGTTTTTTGAGATTTGAGACTATTTTCTAAATTATCTGTTTTAATAGCTAATCATTACAGAGACTGTCATTATTATACTTGTTTACTTAAATTCCTTTGACTATCTTGAGGGTACAACTGCACTAGAGAATATTAGACAGAGAAAATAATTCTTCCTTGGTGATGGGAAAGGCAAACTTGGAAACTTGATGAATGCCACCCTCCTTAAGGTGCATTTTTCATTGCACTAATCAGAGAAGCTACACTAAAACAAAGTTCTGCTAATAAGTAAACCATAACTACTTTACATTGTAACCACCAAAACTATAAAATATTATAAATAAAAGATAAGTAGAAGTCCCCAAAATTCCTTCTTGTTTTGCTGGATTGTTCTTGCATTAAAAACAATATAAGAAAGATAGCTTTTACATTATACACTAGTGTATCCAGTTTTTGTGACAAGGTTTTGATAGCAGGGAGGGCTACAGGAGTGGCTTCTGTGAGATGGCAGAAGCTTCTCCCATGTCCGACAGAGCCAATGCCAGCTGGCTACACCGCTGGCTAGGGCCAAGACAACCAGTGATGGTGTTAGTGGCTCTGGGATGACATATTTAAGAAACTGAAAAAACTTCTGTACAACAGCAGCAGGGAGAGGAGTAAGAATATATGAGAGAAACAAATCTGCAGTGAGGTCAGTGAGGAAGGATGGAGAGGAGGTGTTCCAGGTTCCACAGGTGAATGCACCTGAAGGATACTGTGACCCTGTAGGAAGCTGGAGCAGGATTCTGGCAGGACCTGTGGACCCATGAAGAGAGCAAGGTTTGCTGAAAGGACTTATGACTGGAGGGGGCAACCAATACTGGAACAGTCTGCTGATGAAGGACTGCAGCCCTGGAAGGGATCCACACTAGAGCAATTCATAAAGAACTGCACCCTGTGGGAAAGTCCCACACAGAAGAAGTTCATGGAGAACTGTCTCCTATGGGACAGACCCCACGCTGGAGCAGAGGAAGAGTGTGGGGGGTCCTCCCCCTGAGGAGGAAGGAGTGGCAGAGACAATGTGGGACAAACTGGCCACAACCCTCTTTCCTCATCACTCTGTGATGTAAATTAAAAGAAAAAGAAAAAATAATAATAAAAAAGAAGTCAAAATAATGAAGATTCACATACCTGAAAAATATAAATTTTGCTAGGAGGAGAGCAATTGTTCCAGAGCTTATCCAAGTTATGGTGAGTTGACCTTGGTTAGACACCAGTTACTTACCAAGCTGCGCTATCACTCCACCTCCTCAACTGGACAAGGAGATAAAAGTAGAATGAAAGGCTAATGGATCAAGGTAAGGACAGGAAGATCACTCAGCAATTATTGTCATGGACAAACCAGACAGTTCAGATAATTTAATTGAATTTATTACCAATAGTATCAGAGTAGGACAATGAGAAATAAAAACAAATTTTAAACCACCTCTGCTTCACCCATCCCTTCTTTCTGGGCTCAGCTTCACTCCCTACTTTTAATATTTCTTCCCCACTGTAATTTATATCATATTTGAATGGAACAGATCTATCTTATTCAAATATTCTCGAATTCTCTTAACACTTCTCCACTCATTAATCCTCATATCAGCAGGAAATAAAGTGTTCTTTGTCAGTCCTGCCTGACTGTAGAACAAAGAGGATCACTTGTAACTTTTAAGCAATAATGTGATACCTATACTACACAGGAATATTCAGAGTTAAGATTTCATAAAATCATAGAATAGTTTGGCTTGGAAGGGACCTTCAAAGGTCATGTAGTCCAACCTCCCTGCAATGATCATGGACATCTTTCACTACATCAGGTTGCTCAGAGCTCCATCCAGCCTGGCCCTGAATGTTTCCAGGGATGGGGCATCTACTACCTCTCTGGACAACCTATTCCAGTATTTAACCACCCTCATTGTAAAAAAAAAAAAAGTCTTCCTCATGTCTAGCCTGAATCTACACTCCTTTATTTTAAAACCATTACCCCTTGTCCTATCCATATTGGGTCATTCGAATGAAGATATCAGGAGAGACACTGTTCTTAGTTTCTGAGAAGTATATATTTCCTCAAATGGCTGATTTCTTTCCAATAAATATTTTATATCTGTATTCATATATGTATGTACACATATATATTCCCCATATACATAGTTACGCATGTAAACTGAACTTCATATAATTGTTATTTTTTACATAGATATATATGTACAAGTATACATACACTTGCATATATGCATAGAAAGCGAAATCCAGAATTATGAGTTCTCAGTTCCTTAAACATTTCTTGCTAGTGGGTTGGATCAGTATTGCACTTTCTCTCAATCTTGAATATCACTGAGTACTTTTAGTGAGTATGGGAAACTAATAGCATATATTTTTAATTGCATGGGATATACAGGCAATTAAGCATCTATTCTTTCTCATAGTTGGGGGAAGGAAAGACATTATATGCAATAACAATCCCACTTCATTTTTTAGATATTGACAAACTGAAATGTCATCTCTTTTGCTATTAGCCTTTGAATTCTTGTTGATTTGTATGCTTAAACACGCTGAATGTGTACATTATCTAAGGTTACTTGGGATACGTGGGACAGATAGTCTCTCATCCAAGGCTTAGAGGGTCTTGATCTGCCAAATATTTTCAAAGCACACCAAAATACTGTTGTTGCTCTGTTCAGCAAAAACCATTGTGCTTACTATGAACTTAAAAGAATGATTGCTGTTATCTTGTAAAAGATCCTTTGGTACTTAATGCACAATGGCCACAATGAGAAAGGACAGTCTCTTATCCCTCTTACTTGCAGGAGTTTTAAACATCTACTTTGCACTTTTATGAGATTAACAGGCAAAATATGAAGTGGAAAGGCAAGTGAAGGGAAAAAATAAAATAGAAGGTTTCTATTATGGAACAAGTGTACAAAATTCTTCACTCCAGAAAGCTAGAAAAGAAGAGCTAACTCTAGACTGGTACTATGGAAATAGTAAAAATGTTATTGCTGAAATCCTCAATACTGTTTGTATATTTTGTCCCATATCTCTTTACTGCAAAATACAGATAAATTTCTTTGGACTGGGATTGTATTCCAGGCATTTCTTTTCTCTCTTAAGTGTCTTTACCTCTGACTTTTAAAGCTTTCCTTTCTTTATACCTAATTTCTGTGTATAAAAATCTACTTTATTTTTGGATCTTTGCAGGTTTAAAAATTGTAATTCATTAAAATGGGAGGATGACAATGGTTCCCTCTTATGAACCTAGCCTTATTCATTCTTATGTATAAGAATGTATAAGAAAACTCCTTGAACAGGTGGGCAACACACCAAGTGAAATAATAAGAGAAGAATTAGAAAATTTAGAAAACCACCAACCAGATCACAGACTACTTAGAGTAGGTGTAGTACAGCTCCATGGAAGGCCTTGCAGCTATGTCAGTTCATACCTTTTGATCCTTTTTCTACCTTTACTTTAAGCATTCTTGATTAAGCTATTAATAAAAACAAACAAATAAAATATCAACACGCCCCACACACAGTCTTCACAATTGTAGAATCCTTTTCAGTTTTCTGATAGTAGATAATTTAATTAACTTATGGACATTTTCATTATGACTTGTAATACTGTAAATATCTCTACAGCACAGACATAAATTGTAGTGGAAATTAGTATAGATTTCATTTGCTTATTTAGCTAAACTCAATTTCTAAAGCCTGCAATGAGGCTTATTAGAGCAGTATCAGACCTTTTCATGTATCTTAATATATTTAACTTTGTCCTCACTTCGGCTGAGGTGGAGTTAATTTTCTTCCTACTAGCTGATGTAGTGCTGGGTTTTTGATTTAGAATGAGAATAGTGGTGATAATACACTGATGTTTTAGTTTTTGCTACATTGTTAAGGACTTTTCAGCTTCTCAGGATGTGGCAGGTGCACAACAAGCTGGGAGGGGCCACAGCCAGGACAGGTGACCCCAAGTGTTAGGGGGATATTCAATACCATATAACATCATGCACAGTATATATTTTGGGGGAAGAGAAAAGAAGAGGAGGACCTTTGGAGTGATAGTGTTTGTCTTCGTAAGTAACTGTTAAAGATGATAGAGCACCCCCTTCCTGGAGGTGGCTGGACACCTGCCTGGTGATGGGCAATAATGAATGAACTTCTTTGTTTGCTTTCCTTTCACATGTGACTTTGGCTTTACCTATTAAAATCTCTTTATGTCAACCTATGAGTTTTCTCTCTTTTACCTTTTCAATTTTCACCCACATCCCACCAAGGGAGAAATAAGTGAGCAGCTGTGTGATGCTCGGTTGCTGGCTGGGGTTAAACCACAAAAGCCTTGTAAGCTATTTAAATGTATACAAATTTACTTTGATTGATGAAACTAACGGAAGACACAGCATATATTATTTTTTTACAGAACCATTTCACTCCAAGTAAAAGAAGATAAAATTGAGAGTTACCTAATTTACCTGGCTTTCTACAAATTTTTATTGAGGTAAACAATATCACATCTATAAAAAAAGGCACAACCAAACCCTAAAACACATAGATGTTTCAACAAATGATTATAAGTGCAGTTTAAACTGCCTAAAAATGCAAATGAAGGAAGGACAAGTTCCCTGTGTGTCTGAAAGATACAAAGACAACAGCTACACTGCACCCTGGAAGTACAAGAAGAAAAATACTGTTGCAGAGCAGGCATTATTTTCAGTTATATACATTATTTTTTTCAACACACAAAATCTTTTTCAGCACATTTTATAGCAGCCAATATTAAAAGTGAACAAAAGTTCAAAACAGCACTTGGTGCTTTAATGACTGCATATGTTATGTTTGCTTCACAAAGCAGTAAAGTAGCAGCAGATATTTTTTTTTTTTTTTTGCCTGTGAAAAGCACTGAATCCACCTCCAGCTGATGTAAATGCAAATGGTTGTTGAAAATGTTCTGGCTTACACAGGCTGAGGATTTGGTGTTCAATATTTTGTGACTCATATATAGAAAAAATCAGATATATACTCAAGCAGAAGCACATCTGAGTAATGCCATTTATTTTTTACTTGTGCTTCTGGGGAGAAGTAAGGATAAGGACAACTAATAATGTGATCGAAAACCAGAACATATAATTTATCTGAGAAATTTGGAATTCTGTGAATTAAAATTGAAGCCTAATTTGTCGCATTAAATATGCTTTGAAATTAGAATGCCTCTTTTTAGAAAACTGTACCTAGTCTTTCAGAAACAGACAGCTCTGTTCTCCAGGAAATTGCCATGCCAAAATAATTTAGTACTGACTGAGTTAGATTTGTAAATGCTGAGATTCGTTTTCTGGTTTGCATTCACTCATGTCCAAACTGTACAGAAAAGGTCTAGTTAAACATTTTTGAAGTTGCTCTTATTAGCATGTTGATGAGATTACACCACTAGTAAAAAGTTGAATGCCTAGTCTGTGAAAATAGTGTACATTAACACTGACACTTTTCAAAGTCCTTTTTACCTGAAGTACTTAGGTTTTAATTACTTGATAAGATATATATATATATATATATATATATATATAATTGTTCAGATTCTACTTTGTCTAGACAGTATGTCATGTTGAATCTAAAGCAGTTGACTCAGTGCCAGGGAGACACATAGAAAAAGAAAAAAACAAAGGGAAGAGTGAAAAGAAACATAATCTAACCTGGGTAATTTAGTGTGTTTTGGTGAAGGCAAGGTGGTGCATAAACCCAGGAAAATTTTCAAAAACATTTATACTCTGTGAGAAAGCTACTTTGAGATTTCTGCTTTGTTAGCAGATAAAATAAAGTAGAACAATTCTGCTAAAGGCGTGTATGTTCTGTTGGAATATTTCATGACAGGGTATACTGTTCCCTAGAGATTCACAGCTAAGCTTACTTATAGACAGAAATCATAAAATCTGATCCTGTCTCCTTTGAAAGTTCCCATCTGTATCTGCTTTTATTGAAAAAAAATGTATATACAATGTATATAACAAAAAAAAAAAAAAGTTTTATATTTTAACAAGATCATTGTGTTTCCTTGCAAGTAGTGGTTAGATGGCCTCTTGGGTATATATGAGAGAAAAATAAAAGCTGTTTATAGATCATTGTTTGCATTGCAACTACTCTAAAATGGTGCAGCCTTATGACGTCAGCAGCAATATTTTCTTATCTCACCGCATCAGTAGTGTATCTAACTCAGTGAGTTTTGCTAACAGTACTTGAGCAAACTTAAGGACAGTAATATAGGTTTTAGTGATACTTTATTATAGATACTGCGAGAGACTGATAAGGATAATGGCTCAAATATTGTGGCAAAAACAGTTCATCCTGCCACAGGAGATGATACATTCGGTATAAGGTGAACTGAGATTTACGCACCAACGACAAGATAACAAGCCACAGATTGGCTGGCTGATAGAGGTGGTGGGGGATGTGTTGGAGGGCACATAGCTCCACCCTCTGATATGCTCAGCATGGAATGAAGGGAAAAGCTGAGACCCTTCAATACGACCAGAGACTTGCCAATCTTTTGCAATCACACTCCCCCCACACACCCTCTCCCCGAGACTTTTCTATCTTTTACAATAACCCCTCCACAAAAGACCAAAAGTTACACAAGTGGGCAACCCAGAGGGCTATAAAGGCCCATGTTGTGCAAGCACTAGAGACACCCACCCACCATCCCGAGGACCACCCTGCCCACCAGTCTCACCACATGAACTGAACAAGACACCAGAGGACAGTGCACATCACTGGATCTGAGTTTACAAACTCCATCACACATAAAGCAGAGCCATAAGGATGGTGAAATCTTTCTCTCTCTTTTCTTTCTTTCTTATATTTCTATTATTTTTCTTCCCTTTTTTTATATGTAATACAGTAACATAAAATTTACAGCCCCGCATGTGCTGCAAACCTCTTATGTTTAACAATTGAACCTACAGTAACATAAATCCTTCTGTCACCAAATCATATACCAATTGGGCCAAGCTTCAAAACCAAAGACTTTTGTTTACAGACCTTAAGTATTGTGTATACTGTTTTCCAACCCAGGGGACTTGTGAACCTGAGTCACTTCTCCCCCTGCAACTCATGCCTGTGGGCAGGATGTGAAAGATACTCACTTGAAAGTTATTTTGGTTAGTTGGTTGGTTGGTTGTTTTCTCCTACCTGCAAAAAGGTGCACCATGTATGAATTTTTTTAGGCTGGAGATTTGGCAGAAACATTGGCAAAGTAAATGTATCACAGTTCATGATGCTTGAAGACATCTTAACAATTATGGAAAATGTTTATGTCATTCTGTCAAAAAAAGTGCTCTTAATAAAACTGAAAGTGTAATCTACTTGTAAAACAGTGTTTTATACTGTGCCTAGTTTCTTCTGATAACACTCGGAGGATCAGACTTCACACATTGTGCTCAGCAGACATTTCAATCTTACTGGACATCATACTGTTAATTAATTCACTGAAGTTAATGTAGGTATGAATAAAAATGGAGTTTGGTTCCTGGCTTACTTTTAAGAAAGAGACCTACATTAAAAACAAAACAAAAAAAAATCAGCCTCCCTCCCGGTACTCCTTCCTACATAGAAATATGTTATATTAAATACAGTTAAGTTATAAAAGCTATGTTGAAAGCTCTGTTTAAAGTAGACTTCATGTTTCTCCTATAAAGGCATAATAATTTCGCAGTTCATCCAGCCCTTCATGAAAAGGACTGTTTGTTCTTCTGTTCAGCTAAAGATAAGCACAGACTCAGGCAAGAAGAGCAGGTCACCTGCCCACACTCTTTAATTCATTAACAATACCCAACATAGCAGTACATGCTTCAGGCAACAAGGAATGCACATCTCTCCTACCAAGACTACGCCAATTCTGACTAGAATAGCAGGATAATTTATCTAAAAGCTAGATTTAATTATTTTGGGATCATCTTAACCACCCCTGCCTCCACCCCCAAGCTTTAGAGGGTTTCTATCTGAACTAATTTCAACCACACCATCAGTGTCATACAATGCAGTATCAAAGAAGTCATTTATTTTTCCAGCTGATTGTAAAATAATAATAATATTAGCTGCTTGCTGTAGTTCAACAAATTGAGTTAGAACTGCCAATTCTGCAAAATGGAGGCAGAAAACACATTGCAGGGGGTAACTTGTTTATGATCAGACACCATCATCTGTTTAAAAGAGACAAATGTATTTAACCTTTTTAACCAATAAAGTCTTTACAGAAGAAAATCTGGTTTCCTATCTATTTGCTTTTCTTCGTTCAAGCAGTTCTTAGGAGTACAGCTGTAATCAAGACAAGAAGTACCAACACAAATAGTTCTGTAAAAACCTAAGGGTAAGAAAACATACTTTGTAAGGTTCTGTAAAATGTAAATGAACTTCAGCCACAGAATGTACTTGATCCCTATTCATACATACAGAATTTGATTAAAAAGAAACAAACAAACCAACAAGTTGGAATGGCCCTCATATATTTGGGTATCACAACATGTTTTGGGAATATAGAAAGTTATATTATTGCAGTCTAAATTGACAGTAATAATTGAAAAAGTAATTGGAGACAAATATAGTTTGGCACCTACTGTTAACATTTTAGCCAACACTACAAGAATTCAAGAAATCACTAAAGATTCATCAGAATATATTTCTGCTAACCTAATGAATGCTAAAATGCTGGTGCTGCAGCATCTTAAATTAGAAGAAAATACTCAGACTTTTTCTAACTCAGCTTGTGGAACACATTTTTATATGCAGGACTCATATGCAGTGGAGAATTAATTTGCCTTTCCTTTTTAATACAAAAATACACCTAGAACGTACTTTATACGTATTCAAAAAATATAGTTCTCATAGACTGCTTTAACAAGCCTGGATCATATTAAAAAAAAAAAAAAAAAAAGACTATAGTTCTCTACTAAGACAAAGTTTTTTACTACCTACAAGACCTGAACCTTGCTCTTCTAAAGGTGGTACATGCTAGACTGTGAAATGTTTTGACATCCTGGAGCTCTCAGCTGAGCAAGTAGTCTTCTTTAAATCAATGAGTTTATTTAAGTTACGCAGTTCTCAACAGTAGGAATAAAATTGCACAGTATAACTTTGTTATTTCTGATTCAGTGGTATTTGTAGCCCCTTAGACTCTTTGCATGACTTTGAATGCTTTTCTTGAAAGCTGATATTTAAATACGCACACATCCACGCATTGCTTTTTTCTTGTTTCTTTTTTCTTCTTTTTTTCTGAAGCACTGAACTCAGAGGGTGCAGCTTCAGATAAGTTCTGCAAAGGACTGTGGGAAATATGTGAGATCAGAGAGAGGTACTGATACAGCAAGTGTTACTAAGACTGCAGTGAAAGACACTTTAAACCAATCTCTGAACAGTTACTTCAAAGTAGGAGCACTGTACTATTGATCTGCTGCTAGTAAAAATAAATAAATAAATGAAGTAAAACTAAACGTAATTCAAGTAGTTGAGAATTAAAGGTCAGAACCTGAGATGGTAGCTGTATAAGACATCCTTATTTAATGACAGCCCTATCTAAATAAGGAAGACTATATAATTTCCTAAGAAAGAAGACTGAGCATCCCTTGCTTCCCGAGTGAATGCTGTAATCACGGGAATATTACATTATAGTGGAAAAATGGGAATGCAGCAGCTAGATTCAAGTGTCTGAACATTGTTTTCAAGTGCTATCTGATACAGCCCAAGAGCTGATTAATGCAACCTTGGGCCTGCGGGAGAACCTATGCCCTTTCAACCAGGCTGTGGGAAGCCAGATTACATTCTTGGGGAAGCCCAGGAAGCACTAGGAACCTATGCTTAGGCAACTAAGGTGCAAAAGAATACAAAACATGCTTTGGATTATATGTAGAAAAGAAAGGCCAAATGCAACCTTTAAAGCACAAAGTTAGATAGCTTGCCACAAATGCATGAAACAGGGACTATCAAACATAAATGGGAATCCAGCTTGGTATAGTGCTAACTATCTTGGCTAAAAATTGTCCTAATTTAGTTAGTGGAGGGGAGTGAGGTATGTAGCTTTGTCTTTGAAGTCTACATTTGCCTTCTGACCTCCCCTCCAGCGCTCATTTGAGATGATGAGGAGCCAGAAGCACTGGGCACAAAAGCCTGACTGAATCTCATCAGTCACCTCTGCTCACCTGGCATTAAAACGTGGAATTAGTTGCAACAGGTAACATCTAGGAAAGAAGAAAAAAGTTACAGAGAATCCTTTGGTTGTTCAAATTTTTTACGGAGGAAGTAGGTCCCAGGAAACTGTTAGTCGAAAGGTTTAATTCTGATACCTTTACATGAAAATGTGTATGCACTACACTGAAAACAACTTCGTCTTAAAATTTCAATAAAATAAAACTAATTGCTGTTGTTCTGAGACCTTACAGGTTTGGGACAAGTTAACTAAATAGGTATTGTTCTTCATGAACTTCTTCTGTTTGTTGTATTTCCTTATTTCTGTGGATGAAAATAGAGAGAGAAAAATAATAATAAAAAAAAAAATAAAGGGGAGAATAGTTAAGACTGACTGTAAATAAAAATATTTTTAAGTTGGCAAAGTTATCTGCCCTACTTTCTAAGCACCATAGTTTCTTTGTGTTTTCACAGGAAGCAAAGGAGGTAGACAAGTCTTATTCTCATGGTTTTGAAACAGTCTAGAGAAGATTTTTTTCCCCATTCCAGGACACTGCATTGCGTTCTTTGGAAATTATCTCTTTTGCCATACAGTTCTGTAAACATAGTGCTATCATTGCGTATGAAAGGTTACAGACTATTTGCTAAACTCATAACGCAAACAGTAGGACTTACCATTTTGTCTGAACTCAACTTGCCTTATCTGGAGAATGGTTTTAGCTAGTAGCTAGTTTTAGCTAATTTTAGCAGTTTATCTATTGACCAGGTGACTATTAGCTTGGCAAGTGCCCACTCAGGTTTCATTTGGCACATGACCTGGATAACAACATTTCTCAAGATACAAAAGTGAGTGTAAATTGTGTGAGGTTGCGGAGTCTCCTACTCTGGAGGTATTCAAGACCTGCCTGGATGCCTTCCTGTGTAACCTCATCTAGGTGTTCCTGCTCCAGCAGGGGGATTGGACTAGATGATCTTTCGAGGTCCCTTCTAATCCCTAACATTCTGTGATTCTGTGATTCTGTGTGTGTGTGTGAAATACACAAAAGTCTCTGGTGGGGCACTTGCCCCAAACTGATAATGTTAAAATGGAAGTTGGCCATCAGAAGGATTAAACGATGACACAGGAATTACAAAGGAGTCATCCTGGAAAGAAACACAAGGAGAACGGACATGTGTGACATAGGGAGCAGACGGCACTGAGCAGTGGGCTGGCAGAGCAGAGGTAGCACAGAGGGACCCCACTTTAGAGTGCAGGGACACCTCTTGAGGTGCCTCCTTGGTGGCAGGTATGTCAGTGGGATTTTAGGAGCAGCAGAAGGGTAGACAATATTGGGGTAGCTGCAGCTCCTGTAGGAGGGGCGTGGATCCCCACAGCTGGGGAAGATCTGATGATAACCTCCATGGCTGGGGCATTAGTTACAGAAGAGTCTTCAGAACTGTACAGGAATTTATTAGCAGTTTGTAAATGTCTAGGATTGTGGTTCATCTGTTTTATTGTTGACATTGATCCTGCATATATGGTTCACTGATTACCAGCTGATTGCATCCTTAATAAATCAATAAACCACTTTGATTCTCAGCAGAACAGTTTGCTTCTTGAACAGCTACCTGCTTTGTTTCAGCTTTTGTTTAACTTTTTACAATTCTGTGGCATAACGCCCATTGCATATATTTTGTAACTAACAGATAGTAATAACAAACAATTATTCTATGTAGAAAGAACTGTCTGTGACATGGGAGTGAAATGTGTTATCGATGAGCACAGTACTAGGATGATATTGAAGAAAGGGAAGGATGCCTGAAAGATTCCATATATATTGTTTTAATTGTATATAGTTTGAAATATATTTGCATCCATGTAACTAGATTTAAATAATTATTTGTTAGACTATTTAGACTCTACTCAAACTAAAATAATACAAATTCTTGGCTTGTCAAATAAAGTATACTCCTTTTGCCTGTGATAGGATTTGAATATAAGAAACCTGTGGGAATCCAATTTATTCTGTAACTTTGGTACAACAACTTGGTAACAGCTCAAAGGTTAGGCAGCAACTGAAAAAAGACGGCAATCATGAGTCACATTTTGAAATTAAGTGCTTAAGTCTCACCTAAGTTCAGTCTTAACCATCTATTTATTAATTTTTTATTTCACCATGAGTTTTATTGTATTTAAAGTCTGTTTTAGCTAGGGCTAGTCAAGTATGAGTTCGTTTAAAGCCTTTACAGATATTCTCTAATTAGTCTTAGTTCATCCAGAAGTTGACAACCACAACTTTTTAAGCAAACTTCAGGTTGACCCAATCTTTATTTTTCTTTAGGTTTACATACTGTAGCTACTTTAAATTGCTGATTAATTAATGTAAGAGCAATAGTTCAAGGTGCAGAACATTTACAGAAATATTTTAAGACATTAAAATCAAATAAGATGCCTTGGCTCCCTGAGAATGCACCCATATTACTAAAATAAAAGGGTCCACTGCTGGTCTCTGGCACTAGCAGCCCAAAAGTCCATAAAATGAAAAACTGTGATTGCATTTCCTTGTTGGGAATAGTTATTGGACCTTGCTAAAGTTAAAACTCTGCAGTGACTTTTTGGGGGAATTCTAACCAGCCGAAGACAAACATGTCAGGAAATGTCCTAATTATTTAGTGGTGGAAATTACTGAGTACCCATACCAGGAAATATTTCTTGTTTGTTTTACTAGTACATATGTATGTCTAAATACTTCACATTATAAATGTAATCTCCCTGTGGAGGTACTTCAGTTACCTGTAAATGGTAACCTAACTTGAGAAGTTCATATTCAGGTGTGTGCCAGAGTTCACAGTTAGTCACAGAAGTGAAATAGTAAATTGCATTACAAGTATTTATTTTTTAAAATAATACATTTAAAACCAACTTCTGATGGATGTTTTAGTGGATACTATGAGAATTTGATGTTTTAATGAATTGAAAACTAATCTTTGATATGTATTTGAGTGAAAACTATGAGAGTTTGGTCACTAAATGTAAATAAATGATAGCAATATGATATTAAACATTTGTCCCTTAACATTTTACATCAATTATACATTAAGGCTGTACAGCACAGCACCTCAGCCAGTTTAGAAGGAGCTTTCTTGAGCCTTAAACCAAAAGCCCTACAGATTACTATAAACCAGTGTGTAAATTCATAAAACTTCACTGATCTACCGTATAATTCTGTACAATATACTGCACAGTTCAGTGTATGCACATATCATCTGAACTATGCCTAGGAATTGACTAAAATTTACTACATTTTCAAGTATGGACAGACAATGACAAATTCTTTTTAAATTAATTAAAAATACTCTGAAAGTCTTCGACTGAAAATATATAAACTAACAAACAAACAAACCCAACATGTAATATTTGAGCACTGAAAGACTGGGTTAGAAGTTCATTATGAGTACCCAGATTTGGGGTTAAAAAGCAAAACAAAACAAAACAAAACAAAATGCAGCCCAAGCCAAACAATGCCACAAATTTTTACTGTTCAAAAAATAAACTATATAGATACACTACAGAGAGGTTATTTTCTTTTTCTTTCTCTTCTCCCCTTTGCAGGATTTTTCATTTGTCTACTTTTAATAGGATGGCTTCATTTCATGTAAGGAGTAGATAAATGTAGTGCCATCTATTTTCTTAGCTCATAAATTGAACTATTTTTTAGCTTAGTCAAGTATCACATGAAGTAGTGGACATAGATTTTTTTCTTAACTAAAAATTTGACAGTATTTCTAGGAGACATAATGCTTGGTAATCAAATAATTCTTAAAATAAGTGAAGCTATATCAAACAAGTCAAATTGTGTATTAGTTTTTTAGCTTTCATGAGTTCATAATGGAATTTGATGTATTTTTCCATATGTATGAGTGCAGTATTAAATTAAGCCACCTTAGAAAAGCACTTGATATATATACCAGAATGTACTCTCAAAAAGTAGCTGTTTCTCTCATTAATACTACTTAATGCACATATCCCTACTATTAACTTGATCTGTCTTTGCATTCCTCCCACTTCTATTACATACATCACAAAGAAGATAAATGCTTGCCAGTGCTTGTCACTGGAACAACAAACATAGAATTTCCACGGTTACCTCTGATTAGAGTTTAATTTCTGTGTATCATTGCCCTAATTTTCAAATGGATTTTTCTAGAAGCAATGAGATATTTTAAAAAAATAACATTAGAAGAAGAACTAATTAAAGTTCACTGAGTTTGATTTCAGTGCTAGATTTAATACTATACGATAGTAATTATGTATTACATAGAGAAAAATAACAACAATAAAATGAAAACTAATGGCATAAAAAATTATGTTTTGGAACAATGCTAAAATAATATTTGTACTTACGCAACAAACACTAATTATGTTACTTGAAAATCACCAGCTTCTTTCAAGGCAAATGTTAAATAACTTTCCCTATTTCTACTGTGTGTGCTCAACATAGGACAAGATTATCAGTGTAAGGAGCAGACAATACCCTGTTTGGGGGTTGGAGGCAACATTATCAGGCATAAATAAAGAAAATTGGAAGATAAAGAAGACTGGCCACCAACTGACTACAGTCTCAGCTTGTGTCATTCGTGAAGTCTCAGACCTGATCACCTCCAGGTGAGGAGGAAACACCAAGAACTTGAAGAGGAAACACCAAGGACTGCAGCCATCAGCACTAATGACACACCATGATCTTCATGGCATTGTGTACTCACAGCGAACCTAAGAAAAGGTTGTAGAGGAGTTGTGTATATAGTGTATATATAGTGTATATATATAGTGTTGTGTATAAATTGATCCTTAGCACCACATGTATTGCTAATGAATGAATGTGGTAAAGTTTGGCTCCAAAATTAAAAATTAATTCAATTTTTCAATGTTCTAAACACTTCCATCCCCACAAACTTTTATTTCATAACAAAAGCAGAGATATTTGCTTAGTAACTTTGCTGATGACACAAAATTGGGGGGAGCTGTAGACACTCTGGAGGGTAGAGAGGCCCTGCAGAGGGATCAAGACAAATTAAAGAACTGGGCAATCAGCAACCACATAAAGTTCAAGAAGAACAAGTGCCAGATTTTGCACCTGGGACATGGCAACCCTGGCTGTACATACAGACTGGGGGATCAAATGCTGGAAAGCAGCTCTGCAGGGAGGGATCTGGAGGTTCTGGTCGACAGCAAGTTGAACATGAGCCAACAGCGTGCCCTGGCAGCCTAGAGTGTCCTAGGGTGCATCAAGCACAGCATTGCCAGCCAGGTGAGGGAGGTGATCTTCCTGCTTTGCTCTGCACTGGTGCGACCTCACCTGGAGCACTGTGTGCAGTTCTGGGCATCACTATTAGAAAGTGTCCAGAAGAGGGCTACTAAGTTGGTGAAGGGTTTGGAGACGAAGCCATATGAGGAGCAGCTGAAGTCACTTGGTTTGTTCAGGCTGGAAAAGAGGAAACTGAGAGGAGACCTCATCACAGTTTACAGCTTCCTCACAAAGGGAGGAAGAAGGGTAGGCACCAAACTCTTCTCTTTATTGACCAATGACAGAATCTGAGAGAATGGCAGGAAGATGTGCCAGAGGAGGCTTAGGTTGGATATTAGGAAAAGATTCTGCACCCACAGGGTGGTGGAGCACTGGAACATGCTCCCCAGGGAGATGTCATGGCCTCAAGCGTTCAAGAAACTGGACAACACCCTCAGACACATGGTGTGAACTGTTGGGTTGTCCTGTGCAGGGACAGGAGTTGGACTCAATGATCCTTCTGGGTCCTTTACTACTCAGGACGTTCTATGATTCTGTGATGATGATGGTATACTCAGTTCCAAAAGTTCCCATAATGTAAAATACTCTGAACTAAAAAGAACCTAACTATATGTCCTGGTTTCAGCTGGGATAGAGTTAATTTTCTTTCTAGTAGCTGGTATGTTGCTGTCTTTTTCTTTTAGAATAACATTGATATTACAGTGATGTTTTATTTGTTGCAAAGCAACCAAGGACTTTCAGCTTCTCACACTGTCGTGTGAATGAGAAGGCGAGGAGTGCAAAAGAAGCTGCGAGGGGACACAACTAGGACAGCTGACCCAGCCTTGCCACAGGGATATTTCATATCAGTATATAAACTTGGCGGATGCTGGCCAGAAGTGATAGCTGCTTGAGGATGGGCTGAGCATCAGTCAGTGAGTGATGAACAACTGAATTTTGCATCACTTGTTCTGTATTATTATTATTATTATTATTATTATTATTATTATTATTATTATTGTTATTGTTATTTTCTTCTTTTGCTATCCTATTAAACTGTCTTTATCTCAAATGATGAGAGTTTTTTTCTTTTTTATTCTCTCCTCCATCCCACTGTGAGGCGAGAGTCCGTGAGCGAGAATCTTTGTGGTGCATTGTTGCCAGCTGGCAACATGACACTACGCTGCACTACACTGTCAAAATAATCATGTCTTATGATTCCAGAGATATCACATAAAACACAAAGGAAACCAAGAGGCAAGTGTCATGTAGTGTAGCAGCTTTTGGGGAGGCTGGCCAAAATCAATCTATACACAAGCCATGGTACACCTTTTAGTTTGAGGTTAGTTAGTGGCCTGGAGCAGATCAATTTTCTGTGTAAATGTAATTACAGAAGCCACTTTCTAAAACACTAAATATGCAGAAGACCAAAGCAAGTGCTAACTCAGGAAGATTTTGGTAGAGCAGATGCTACAGTTTGGAAAGAACAGGTCATTAAATCCAAATGTGTTGAAGTATTGTTTTGATTGCAGCTATAAATCCTGGAAGAGAACTCAGGCAGTCAATAGGAAGCTCTTGTAGCACACACTGGGTGGGAGCACAAAGATGAGAATTTATTTTTTTTAAAAACTTACTATAGAAGCTAAGCCTGGAAATAATCTACAAGGCAACTGACTGCGTTTGATTACAATGTAATCCGGAAAGCAATATGGTTGCTAATATCACACTTAACATTATTGAACAGTCAAATATTTGACTCATGCAATTGTTCTCTTCTCCTAACAAAAATAACTCAGTAAGGCCCCAAGTATTTCATAAGTACAGTGTGTTGAAGTCAACTACGCACATTAGTTAAACATTACCACAAATGTATACTGAGATTTGATATATATTGCAGTTTCTGGGTAAGCAATTATGGAGAAATTATTAAAAGGAGGTTTTAGTGATACTATTATTCATAGAGTAAATCCAATTGTTGTAGAATAGCATAAGCCTTGTACATAACAGGCTTCATTATAGGGTTGCACAGACGTTCATAACACAAGAACAACCATATTAGGGAAAAAAATACTTCATACACACCAGCATGCTGTTCTTAACAGTGATTTACAGATTCTTACAACAAAAATGTAAGTAAAAAGATGAACAAGTTTCCCTTTGGAATACCCTCCAAGCTTCTAGTCATTAAAACCTTGCTGGACTGTTCTATTTAATAGCCTAAAGATATCCATTCTGAATTTGTATTCTTTAGTTTTGAACCCATTCATACTTTTACAGTTACAGTATTTCATAAATTAATCACATTATATATTAAAAAGTTGTTTTTAAACTTGCTACTTTCTTATTTAGTAGGAATGTTTTTGTGGTTTTTTTTAACATTATGTGACATAACGAATAATTATTTCCTATTTGCCTTTTCTACTCATCCATGAGTTTGGACCACTAGCACATCTTCTGCTCCCTACTGTTTTCCAACCTGATGTATTTATTTATTAATATCTTCATTATTAATGAAAGTAATTCCATAACTCTGATTACCCTTGGTTTTCTTTGTATCTATTTTTTTTTCCCCTGTGGTAAGAACTTGAAGCAATTTCCAAGGATTGTATGCCTCATAAATCTCTATGGTAACAGTATTATGTACTCTATTTCATTCACTTTTTTTTCTAAGACATCCTCGTATTATTTGTCAAGTAGTCTAATAATGACCATTTAACAGATGTTTTTGGATAATTACCCATGAAGACTCCAGTATTTGTTCACAGTCTACTAAAAGCAACTATACAGGCAATAACATTCAGTGTTTTTCTCCTCTCAGTGTACTTCTCATGAGACTTTAGTGAAACACAGAATTACAAATGCAGTTCTAGCAGTCAGGAACATTTTAAGCATATCAGTTTTTTTTCACTGGGAACATATAATGCTGTTTAATATTCCTGAACTGAGAATAATTTGTGATTTTTCTCTGAATATAATTAGCCAAACTATGTTGTAGGTAGAGATTTCATAAATGAGTAAGGAATTCTCCCTCTTAAAAAAGAAGGTAAGTATGAGCTAATTTGGAAGTACTTCTTACAAATCATCTTACCCAATTTAGTAATAGGAAAATTTTAATACACTTTAAAAAAAAAAAAAAAAAAGGTTTTGGAGTTTCAGCTGTTCTTATGTCAGAGAAACAATAATAATTTGAGAAGTTCAAAGTTAAAAAAAAAAGGGGGGAGAAAAGAAATTTATACCAGCTTATTTTTTCAATGTATTGCATAAAAATTAACTTTCAGTCATTTAGAAGCTTTAAACAACAGCACTTATAGCAGCCTGGAAGGACAATAAGCTGCTATCTTTCTTCCTGTCTGTGTGGGTAAAAAAAAAAAAAAAAAAAAAAAATTCAACAAAGAATAGATTTGACAAACAAGAAAGTTAAGGACAGATGATGAAACATCTCACAGTCACCTCCGCTCTCTAATATGAATTCAAAACAAAAAATAACCCTCTACATAGTGTAGTGGAAACAGCACTTATCTCTGAATGTATTTAAATCAAACCTTCTCAGTAATGCAAGAATGAAGAATAGAAGAAGACAGATTTCTATTTTCTTTTCTTTCTTTTTTTTTTTTTTTTTTTTCTTAAATCAAGGCTGAACTGAATGTACAAGAAAGAGCTAGATCAAGAATGAAGGGAAGGTGTAGAAAACTGAATACTTCTGAGCTTTGATCTTACAGAAGTAAAGATTTTACAGGCTTGTATTTGGTTTTCCTGATCTATATTGTGCAGTTCTGCAGATCTGCTTTCCTAATCAGCATTTCTTTGATATTGTTTTACAATATACATTCACTTCACTTCTGTTCCTCCAAGAAGCATAAGTTCAGAATCAAATTTTAGACACCAGTTCCTTTGAAAAGAAGCTTAGATATAACACTGACAGTTACATTCTGCAAATTCTGATTGTATACTATGGCATCATCACTCTCCACACAAAGGTGTTTGATTATATTAATAAGAAGCAGTTTCCATGCAACTGTATTGTGACTTGGATAATCTATTCACACTTAATGATGGATAGGATGAAAAAGCTATTATCCACTGTATAGGACACAAGGTCTTCAGTTTGTAAGAATTCACTCTTTATTCTTCTTCTGATTTGTCTTCAACAGTAAAGCTAGTCTAAAGTATAATAAAAATTGTAAAATCAGTTTTTCATTTATGGAGGTACTCTAATTTAAAAATCTGTTTGCCATAAACTTCTAAACAACAAAATAACTTCAAAATTAATGAAATAATTTATTGATACAGAAATGATAGTTTTTTGATGGAAAGTATGTAAACTGCATATTGCTTAAGTCACAAATTCCATTCAACTATGTGTAATGTTCTTAAGAAATTTCCCTAACTGTCAAGAAAGATTATCTTCTGTATTCTTTTACAACACTATTTTCATAATATACTCTAATGTAATACAGAAACATTCTAAATGAAAGGACACCTGGAGCCCTCAGTTTCTATGTGTGTTGTAGGGTGGTGTGACAAAATTGTCTCTGTGACTGGATAGGTTTATATCCAGATGTCTGAACAGCCACCAACAAATTACTTCATGATGATACCATGGGTTTCCTCCTTGCATGCATTGTCATGACATCCCTTGTTCACTATATTAAGTCATTCAACTCTTCATTAAGCAAGATCATGACACCTTCATCTTGTCAAAAGAACAAAAAAAACAAAAAAAAAAAAAAGAAGTTTTACCTTTTATGGAAAAAGTCTAACTTTAATATTTCCAAAAAGTATTCTCTTTTTCTTTCTTATAATAACGGCAGACAGTCTGGAAATAGAATGATTATAATGAAAGTCAGTGTAGAATGTCTGTTTAAAAATGAAGTTATATTTTGAAACATTCATATCAAAGCTTTCAAAAATGTCATTTAAAAAACAGGCTCTAAACTTGATGTTTTTTCTTCTATCCCCTAAGCATGAAAGCTGGTTTGGCAATTTTTTTAAAAGCTATGAATCTGAATGTTGTCTAATAGAGAAAAGCATCCTTTTCCAGAGGAATTTTAGTTCATAGACTTCATTTTTCTGTATCATTTACATTTGATGTAATTAACAGTGAGGTAGTTACATTAAGCTCAGTAGAGATTATATGTGGAAAAATCTTCAGTAAGGCAAGAAAAAACTAAAATATTTCTAACATCTCTTCAAATGTAAAATAAATGTAATGAACTTTAGTAGCAAGGGACAGAGAAAGGAAAGAAGGCACAATTGGGATGCATCCATGCGTCCTTTGCGTGCTAACACCATTACACTCAAAATCTTGTTGTGGACAAGTGGAATACACCTCATACATGAAGTCAAGAATTTTTTGTTAATTTAAACAAATTGTAACTGACACATTATGAAGTTAATAATAGTTCAGTTATTGTGATACTTGGAAGGGTATGTGGTAGGAGAAAGCATATATTGTTTTTACGATATATGTGTTCAAACATGGTTTAAATGCAAAAAAAAAAAAAAAAAAAAGAGGAAAGGAGGAAGCCATGAACAAGAATATACAGCCACGCAAGCCTGACTGACAAAGAATAAGGGAAAGAGTAACAAACACTAACAAGAACCAAACCTGCTCATTCACATTAATAGAAGTGTAGATGGAATGGAGGAATGATTATTTCAGTAAGATTAAATGATAGAGGACTTTGTCAAATGCAATACTATGGAAAAGGGAGGAGGCTCAAGGAAAACATGCAGACACAAAACTGACAGACAAGCAGGGTGGAGACAAACACAAAAACTAACCTTGTCAATCATAATCAATGATGGGATATCAAGAAACTGTAGGCCAACAGGGACTTCGTAACTAATAAAGAGGATCCAGGGTATTGGAGGGGTCACTGGGACTGTGCTGACTGATGAGACAATGTTCAGGGGAACAGGGTTTGCAGGGAACAAAGCAAGGGAAAGGGTATAAAAGGGACCAGTCTCATGTAAAACATGATCAGTCAGTACACTTGTCTGTCCGAGCCTTCTGTCTGATCACAACAGTCTGGCCTGTCTTCTATCTTTTCTTAACTCTCTCTTTGTGTAATCTCACCCTGTTCCATGTGTGTCAGTGATGCAAGGAACCAGTGCTAGCTGCTAGTGTGACTAGTTAGTGGATTTGGTCCGAAACACCAGAGTCAGACTGGGAAATGGCCTGTGGTGTCCCTGGCCTGTGGTGTCGGCAACTGGAGTGAGCAGGGGTCTCAGCCAGAAGCAGGTAAGGGCACCCAGTGTTTAGGGAAAGGTGATCAGGGAGAAACAAAGTGGAGAATAGGCAGAAAGAGGTATAAAAGTTCTTGTGTAAAATAGGGTGAGTCAGTACATTAGCTGGCTGGGAACCAGGCAGGGGTGGCAAGCAGATAGAGGGTCTGCACTGGTGCTCAAGGGATCTTTGAATGTGCTTGTGAACCTGGAGGGTGTGGTGTGTGTGCTGCACTGGTGATGTGCTGCTTCTGCCAACCCAAGAGGACAAGGAGACTTGGCTATCTGGGCTTGTGTTTGATTCGAAGAAAGGACGAGTGTTGGTGTTATTCAGGCTGGAGAAGAGAAGGTTCTGGGAAGACCTTATTGCAGCTTTTCGATACTTAAAGTGGGCTTGTAAGAAGGATGGAGAAAGATGTTTTACCAAGGCCTGCAGTGACAAGAAAAGAGGTAACAGTTTTAAAATGAAAGAAAGTTGGTTCAGATTGGACATAAGGATTTTTTTATTTTATTTTATTTTATTTATTTATTTTTTTTATGGTGAGGGTGGCAAAACACTCGAATAAGTTGCTCAGAAAAGTTGTGGATGCCCCATCAAGTGTGCAAAGTCAGATTGGATGTGGCTTTGAGCAACCCAATCTAGTGAAATATATCCCTAACAATGGCAGAGGGTTTGGAACCAAATGATCTTAAAGGTCCTTTCCAACACAAATCATTATATGATTTCATTATTCTATTACACTATGATTCTATGATCAACAGATAGTACTTTAACTAATAGAAAACACTAGCATCATTGCCAGTAGATTAGCAAACAACATGTCAGAAAATAGAGGAAGAAAACTTTGAAAATTGACTCAGTCCTTATTCCTGATATATTAACTGTAAGATCTAAGATACCCTAAACATTACTGATATTAAGCTTGCTTATTTAAAAACAAAACAAAACAAAACAAAACAAAACAAAAAAAGAAAATAGCAAAAGAGATTTTATAGCCTACTTAAGCAATTCATACTACTGCTTGACTGTTCTTACTATTCGGAAGCTGGATTTAACCTCTAAGTGGAGTCTTCCATTGTTCTGTATGTCATTACATTCTGTCATCCACATAGAGAATACCTTCACCTTTGCTTTTTAAGTTTGAAAATGGTTATTAAACAAAAAAAAAAGGAAAAAAAGGACAGTGAGAGAATAAATGTGGCAGTTATCTTTTCCTCTCAGATAAATTGTAGAGACTGCTTATCGTTTTTCATTTGCTTCTCTAGACTCTATCCTGTTGTATCACTTCATATTAGAAGTATGTCTGACAAGGCATTACATGTATTTCCAATCATGGTCTCACCACTAGTGAATAAAAGATTTATCTGTAGCTGAAAACATTATTAACTGAAAATGAAATATGTCACCTTTCATACTCCTATGCTTGTGTTCATTTGAGCCTACTAGTATTCCCATCAAGTACTCCATTAACGTTTTTTGAGAGCTAATATTGCAAACAATTAAACAACTATGTACTCCTATTCGCTTTAAGAAATGAACCCTTTCTCTCTTCCTTCCTATCAAAAAATGAACTTAATGTTTTCCACTTCTCTGCTTATCACTGCTTTGGCCTTCAAAGTGAAAGTGTCTTTTTACTAATGATTTTACAAACATGAGCTAAGTTTTCTTCTACCACTAGAAAATTTGTGGCATTTGTGTGGGTCCCTTCAAAATAGTTACTGTTTAAATTTACAGTGGGGGTGACTTACTAAGTAAGTACATTAAGAGATAAGTGTAGATTCATTAAGACAAGTCATGAGTCCCACGCTTATTTATTTATATGATCGTGATTAAAACTGAAACAGATATATTTATTTGTAGTTCACATAAATTAATACATCTTCTGAATAAATAAGTTGCTAATCATGAAGATTTGGGGTCATCAGAAAGCAAAGATTTATTCTACTTTTCTAATTTTGTCAAAGGTATCTTGACAAAAAATATGTCTCAGAATCCTTGCATAGAAGATCTCATTAATCAAGGTAAACTTATCTATACTATTATAATAAAAAATTGTTTTTTGTAAAATCTGGTGATGTACAATGGCTGTTGACTGAAAAAAAACAAACCAAACAAAAAAATCAAAACCAATCCAACAACAATAAAACAATAAAACAAACAAAAAACAACAACAACAAACCCTAACAAATTCTACCAGGAACAAAAATTGTAGAAGTTGTAAGAAATAAAAAATGTAGGTACATTTTATCTATATTTCAGAAACTTTAATATCTATAAAAATAATGCCATAATGTTTCTTTTTATTATAGTCTGTGGATCTATATTGGCTTGTGTATCAGTATTCTGTCAGAATCTAAACTTTTAGGTAATACCTTAATGAAAATTGTCTCATTAAATTGAATAAATCTACCACAGATATAACTACTACTCAAAGTAGGCCACAAACATATGAAAGTGAGTTCAGACTGTTATCTGTTTCCTCTAATAGAACATATGCTAAGTATGTAGAATGAAAGGATCAGAGATTTCAGGATCAAAGTTATCAAAATTAGTATTTCACAAAAAAACCCACTTAGATAATTAAAAGCTTACAAAAACTACATCTGACCACTAAGACTATTTGACATATAGCCATAAAAATAAGCATTAACAAACAGATCTGAAATACTCCATGAATTTCTAAGTTTTTCAATATTTCCTATCACCTTTGCAAAATAAATCCGGTATTATGTGGTCTATTTAACATTTGTGAGGCTGCATCTGGAGTACTGGCCCCACTTCTTGGCTCACCAATACAAGAGTAACATAACCTTACTGGACTGAGTCCAGCCCAAGGTCACAAAGATGATTAAGGAACTGGAGCATCTATCATATGATGAGAGGCTGAAAGAGCTGTGAATGTTCGGCCTGGGTAAGAGAAGGCTCAGGGGAGGTGTCATCGATGTGTATAAACACCTTAAGGAATGTAGTGAAGACAAGAGAGACAGACTCTCTTCAGTGGTGTCCATTGACATGTTAAAAGGCAACATGCAAAAACTGAAACACGTGAAACTCCATTTGAACAGAAGAAAACCCTTTACTGTGAGTGCACTCAAACACTGGAACAAGTCGCCCAGAGAAGTCCTAGAATCTCCATGGCTGGAGATATTAAAACCACAACTTGACATGGTCCTGGGCAACATTCTGTAGCTGACTCTACTCAAGCAGGGTATTGGAGTAGATGATCTCAAGAAGTGCCTTCCACTGTGAATTATCCTGTGATTCTGTGTGATTCTGTGATCTCTCTATTGGAACTAAATAAAAATGGAAGTTCCAATGAAATAACTAGCATAAGTGAAGGCAGAGAGAGATAAAAGAGAAGTGATACTAAAATAATGCACCTTTTCTTAATTTTTAGGGGGCAAAACTCCCCAGAAATAACTCTGTCTTATTATTTGTATTGGACTAGTAAGGGTTTGATACAATGAAAAAAAATCCTAACCCTTTGACTCTCTGACAATGATAACTTGGTAACTGTTATTTAAAAAAAAAACTCGTGTGTTATAATATTTGTAGACCATGAGTATTAGAGACACAAAACAATTCCAATGAGAAGTCTGCAGTGTAAAAAAGATGCAGAAATTCTCAGAACAAAGACAGTTTATGAATTTCTGACACTGTACACAAGATGTAGGCAGCCTGTACATTCACTTGGGGTGTGACTCCCTCTCTGAAAAGCTATCAGAAACCTATAAAGTATTTAACTCTCACTTACAGTCTATTTGAAGTGTTTAAATGGGACTTCAAGACTGGCTATGCATCATTCTGATGATCTTTGCCAGAGCATAGGGCCTGATCAACAGGCTGATTCATATGGATGTACTGCTGTTTCCAGAAAAGTGGTTTAATGGGGCTCAGCATAGATCCAGAGACATCCATTACAGATGCATCAGCCTGAGAGAATCAAGGAAATATTCTTCTTTAGAAGAAGTAAAATTATCATAGATGTTATCACTCCTGAAGTTCTGGGTAGACTTCTAACGGAGACTATGTTTTCTCATATTCATTTAAAAGATAGCAGTAATAATCCATAACTCACTGATCTCAATAGGTAACATAATCTATGTAATGTGGCAAATATTTCTGGCAGTCGAATGGTATTTTTTTTAGGAAGAAAAATCCTCACATTTCTCAAATTTGTTAAGTATTGAATCTCATCCTTTGGAACAAACTGATATTAAAAATTCCTACCAACATCACAGAATAATCAGACAGTTACTTTTTCAAAGAATAACTGGTAAGTTTTTCTTGTTTGGTTGGTTTTGTTTTATTTATTAATTAAGATACAGGTTTTCTCCTGTATTTTTTGTTTGCTGCAATTACTATCCCATTTTGTGTGCACTTTGCATGAAGAACCACCCTTCACCAAAATAAAGTTCAAGGACAGATGGTGCTAAATGTAAAAAACAATACAAATACTACTCACAGAGACACATTCCCCACCCCACCCACACCCACACACCCTCCAAAAAGTCATTAAAGTGAAAGAAAAGCATTGGGATTATTTTCTATTCCTGGAAATAGCCTGGAGATAATGGAGCCTGCTCATTTCTATGTGCAGTGGAGTGCTTAGGAAAGATTCAACCTTCATGAAAAGGAAAAGTAGTCCCATGTAGAAGCATAAGCCTATATGCATGATATGCCATTTGACTTCAGAGGTCTCCATCTGTCTATTGCACATGTGCTATTCAACAGACTTCAAGTCATGACTGGGAGGGAAGAATTATTCTTCTCTTCATCATTGAATTATTGGAGGGTGAAATTCTAAAGCCAGAGTTTTCCAAATTAGTTATCTAGAGTTAAGTTACTAGATCAAAGTACAACTTTTTCAAAGACTTTGATGGATAAAAACCTGGATAGATGGCTGGCCCAAAGAGTTGTGGTGAATGGAGTTAAATGCAATTAGTGGCCAGTCACAAGCGGCATTCCCCAGGGCTCAGCACTGAGTTCAGTTCTCTTTAACATCTTTATTACTGATCTAGACAAGGGGATTGAGTGCCACCTTAGTAAGTTTGTGGACGACACCAGGTTGGGGACAGTTGTTGACCTGATTGAGGGTAGGAAGGTTCTACAGAGGCATCTGGACAGGGTGGATGGATGGACTGAGGGCAATTGCATGAGGTTCAACAAAGCCAAGTGTCACATCCTGCACCTGGGTCACAATAACCCCATGCAATGCTACAGTCTTGGGAAAAAGTGTTTGGAAAGCTGCCTGGTAGAAAAGAACATGAGGGTTGTGGGTCAACAGCTAGCTGAACATGAGCCAGCAGTGTGCTCAGGTGGCCAAGAAGGCAAATAGCATCCTAGATTGTATCAGAAACAGTTTGACCAGCAGGACCAGGGAAGTGATCATCCCACTGTACTTGATGCTGCTGAGGCCCCACATTGAATATTGTGTTCAGTTTTGGGCCCCTCACTACAAAAAAGGTGCTCGAGTATGTCCAAAGAAGGGCAACAAAGCTGATACATGGTCTGGAGCACAAGTCTTACGAGGAGTGACTGAGAGAGATGATGTTGTTTAGACTGGATAAAAGAAGGCTGAAGGGAGATCTTATTGTTCTCTACAGATACACCCCAAAAAAAAGGTTGTAGCATGGAGGATGTTGGACTTTTTTCACAAGTAACAAGTGACAACATAAGAGGAAATGACCCCAAGTTGCACCAGGAGAGGTTTAGAGTGAACATTATGAAAAATTTCTTCACAAAAAGGGTTGTCAAGAATTGGAAGAAGCTGCCCATGGAAGTAGTTGATTCGTCAAGATGTGACACTTCACGACGTGGTTTAGTCGTGGACTTGGCAGTGTTAGGTTAGCAGTGGGACTCGATGATCTTAAATGTTTTTTCCGTCCTAAGTGTCTCTATTGTTCTATGATTCTATGTTTCATGTGCATGAGTAGTATTTTTCTAAATTAAGATTTCATGTGTTTTGATCCAGCAGGTGTTCGCTGTTCTGTTTTCAAATACGGATGACAAACTAAGCAAATGTAGAAATTTCCTCAAGTAAATTTTATCTTGAGTTTTTCTTAAGGAAAAATCATAGATAAATGAAAAATACCTCTAAGTTTACAGAATATAGAAATTCAACCTCTTATAATGTATTTTTTAGCAGAATGAAGTATTCTTTTCAGTTATTACATGTTGTTCCTCAATAAGCAAGAATAGCCATTTTAGGTTCCCTGTGTAGTAACAGGAGACATTTCCAGGGGCTGATTCATACAGCAGATAGAATATCTTTCGCATATTGCTTCCCATGTCTACATTAATGTGCCGAGAGCGACAACATGCCTACTATATTCAGTGATATTACTGAGTCAGCCTGTATGAATTCAAACCTAAGAATTCAGGACTGTATTTTCACATAGATGCGTCCAGTACTGCAAAAATAATCTAAGAACAAATAATATAAGCAAATATCAACAATCAAAACTTGTATTATGTCCAGTTGCCTATGCTATACTGAATACATCATGAAGTAAAGTAAATCTTAATTAATTCGTGAGGTGTTTGTTTCATATAGAGGAGCTATATCTCAATTTAAACTTATTATAAAATATAAGGTACAAGTACATATATAAAACATACAAAATTGACTCTGTTTTGAATTAAAAAGGCCAGTAAACCTGCATGAAACTCTATTGACTTTGTATAGATTATTTATTTTTTTGCAACTGAATTATTTTTTTTTCCTTTAAACAAGTAACTACCACTTTAGGAAAGTAGTGTTAATTCAATGGTAAGTTTCCTTTTTCAAAATCAGAACAAGAGTGGGACATACAGAAAGTAATGTTCCATGAACATTTTAGCCCACAATTTTTTGAAAGCAGATACATGCTTACCTCTGAACCATGCTATTAACCCAAAGTGCTATTTAATTGTTATACAAGATGTGGAAAATGAACTGATCTCTGTGTGACATTTGACTATAGCTTAGGGCAGAAGTTAAGTTTTTGTTTTCATTGAAGAAAATCCACTGACTAAGAAACCCTCAATAGTTCTATATAGCTAAATAGAAAGGACAAACACAGTTTATGACATATATTTCATAGGTATCTAGCAGATCTCTCTCTTCAGATGAGAAAACAACAGCATCACCACCACTAAATTATTTCCTTAAGTATCTTGTCCACAAATATTTCTAATGGTGAAAATGCTTTACCTGGTAGATATATACTTTTAATCCTGCTCCAGATCGCTAACCAAGCTGTAAACAAATACCCTATGCACTTTCAGAAAAGAAGGTCCCAGGGTATTGTCTGAGCCGTTTCTTTCTTAAGCATTATTAACTCAGCAGATCTGCAAGATTATCCTTCTCCTGTCTTATCCTTACCATTCAATTATGTGATTAAAGGCAAATTGCTATAAATACGAAGACCTATTGAGGATTAGAGACTTCAAGATTCAAGAAATAAGAACAAGCAGAGAAGTCCCAGTAATCTGGATTTCTCTGAGAACTGGGAGTACCCTAACATGACTGCTTCCAGGCCCACCAGGGAGAACAGTGAACCATTTGTACTATCAGGCAGCCCACACATGAATCCCAGGAGGAGTCAATCAAAGAAAACATCCCCCTAAAGGATGATCTTGCAGACTGGAAGGGTTATTGACTACAGGAGGATTCAGGGAAAAGGCCACTTAGGGACTGTGTAAAACTTATTATGGGATTTTTAAAGAAGATTGTGTGAAGGTACCTGATCACAACAATATGTCTGGCCTTCTTATTAAACTGTATTCCTTCCTGTTTTTTCTCTGGGTGATGGAGCTCTCTATTTTTTTGTGCATGTGTGTTATGGTTTAAGCAGGAAGATAACTAAGCACCACACAGCCTTTCCCTCACTGTGATTCACTGTGAGACAGCTTGTGCCTTAAGATAAACATAGTTCAATAAGTAAAACAAAATCTTCACATGCAAGCAAAGCAAAGTAAAGAATTAAATCATTACTTCTCATTGGCAGGCAGTGTTTAGCCATATCCAGGAAAACAGGGCTGTATCATACATGATGATACTTGGAAAGGCAGATGTCATAACTCCCAATGCCCGCCTCTTCCTTCTTACTCCAGCTTTTATTTCTTACAGTATGAGATTGTCTTATGGTATGAAATATCCCTCTGGCTAGTTGAGGTCCCAGCTGTAACCCTTCTCACCCCTAGCCTACTTGCTAGTAGGGCAGTGTAAGAAGCAGAAAAAAGACTTTATGTTCTGCAAGTACTGCTCAGCAATAATGAAAACTGGGGTGTGCTATCAACACTGTTTTGGTCACAAATATAGAACAAAACACCATAGAAGCTACTATGAAGAAAATTAACTCTATTGTAGCCAAAAAGAGCAAGATGGCCATGAGTGGAATCTACAAAAGCAAGTCATAAACAGAATGTTTTCTTCTTCTTTCATCACTGGAGTACAAGACCTAGTTAGAGAACATAATTTTATGTATAGAAGTTTCCAGTTTTCTTTCTGCCCCAAAATAAAGTGAGAAGCCTTACAACAGTTTTTTTTTTAATGTCCACAGAATGCTGTCTCCCTCCAGAAATTCCACAAACAGTGAGGCTGTACTGCGAAGAGTTTACTGCCTCTGGCATGCCCATGTTACCCGTTGGGATCCAGTGAAGCGAACTGGAAAAGGATGAATGAATTGGGCACAATGATGATGTACTCCTGGTGGGTCCATTCATAGACAGCACAGCAGTCAAAAGCATTCTTTTCCAGGCATAGCAAGAAAGAATAAATCTGCTGGGAGCTGGAGGAACATTTTCTCTACATCTTCCCTTAGGATAAGCACAGTGACATTTCCATAATGGATAGAAATGGGGACAGGCATTTCTCATAATGATGTTTTGCTACGGGATCTTATCAGATTATTATGGTTACAAAAAACAAATGCTGATTATTCACATCTCTTCAGCAAAGGAGGCAGATGTCTCCAACGAAGCGCTATCTATCACTCCTTCCTTTTCTTCTAAATCAATGTTTTAAGTATTTTCAAAATAACTGAATAAGTTATCTGAATTCATCTGCTGGGCTTCACTAAAAAGATAACATCTTTGCCATTCTTCTCCTCTGGGGATGAGGGAAAGGCTATATATATCTGCATACTAAAACCACACTTATTTATACTTGATAGCATGAAAAGGGCCTTTGACATGAGGAGTATTGCTTGGAAGCAAATTAGTCTTAAGTAATACTAATTAAATCTTCAATGACACTAAGAATTCACCTCAAAGGAAAATCTTATTTATGAAGCACTCAGGAAATAATTACAGTCTGAAATCTGTTACTTTCTCATAATGGATGATTTGAAAACTTTCACAGGAAGATGTTACTGACATTACTTGTTCTTTAACTTTGGCAGTTTCAAGGAAGTTAGCATATATTTTGGTAGAAGAATATGTTAGATAATTGCAACAGTAATAGGATTATTTAAGAAATTCCAGATAATGCACAATATCTCATAGTAAATCTCTCCTGGACTAATGATGACTGTTTTTATTGACTGCAAATTCCAGCTCACTTCCTGAAAGACTTCTTCCAGGAGTCAGCCGATGTTTCCTTCAGAGTATTGGGTGACACTTCCCAAAAATGTGGAGTTACTTTGATGTCTGAATCACGCACTGAAAGTTGAATTAACCAGTTCAGTGATGCAGAATAGCTCCTTTCTTTCCTTGGGTAGACATTTCTCCCCAGGGTTGAAGCAGGGGATGTTTAATTGAATCATTTCCTCTTTCAGCTCAAATACATCAGATATGTAGTTTAAATCTAGAATATTTGTTGTTCAGCGCATGTTGTGATTATTCATCATAATATAATACTATATTGCTGTTTATAATTCAGTCCAGGAATTAATTTACAGTGAATATATTAATGTGAATATTATCAAGCTCATCTTTCAGGTCCTCTTGAAAGTGTTGCATAAAGAAACATATAAAAGTGAAGGCTATTCTTATAGATCTATGTGAAATGTTTTGGCTGTTTCAAGATATTTTCCCCTTCTTTCTTCCCTCTCAATATCACCTTTCTTCTACTTCTTCTCATGTCTTTATTGATGGAACTGGAAAGTCCTGAAAGTTTTATCTGCTTCCTGAAAGTTCTGTTCCTTCAAACCACTTTAGAATAAGGTAAAATAAAATAAAACATGTACAATATTAAGTCTGGATTGCAGGAAAATTCTTATTCTTCCTAAACAACCTGTGTCATTGCAGAGAAAGGTAAGATTGCTGAGATGAGGATAACAGGATTGTCAAGGACTCAAGACAAAAAACAGTGACATTGAAGGAGAAAAATAAAAAGATTTAAAGAGTAGGAACTCAGCAACATCTAGGGTCAAACAGTTTCAAGGGCCTTCTTTTCCTATGTGACAGATGCCTAGCCAGCAAAAAGTCATCATAGATCTCTACTGTGTTAATGAGCATAACAGTGCGAAACTTCTGTCGCATTAGTTCCAACTACACAAATAGCCCGTAAGTTTTTTTTGTTGTTGTTGTTGTTTTTTTTTTTGTTTGTTTGTTTAAAATTTATTTTCTTTTTAATTTGTGTATAACCTATTCCCACAGTCTCTTTGTAAAATTTACCCAAAAAGGCCCAGGGTGGGAGGGTTAGAAGGTTAATGGAAGTCAAATAATTTTTAATTTGTATCAAGAGGAAAATGCTAAAGAGGTAACAAACCTATAATAAATTAGTAGGGATATAAAATCAATGTGTTTCTGAAATGGCTGAGCTAATGCAGTGCTCTATTAAATCATTATTTGACAAGAAAATATAAATTAGAAAGGTACATGTAACTCCAAACCAATAAAGACTTTGTCAATAAACAGTTTGGTAAGAAGCTGTTGAGGGAGTATAAAACTCTTAATTGAAATATGGTACCTACTGCTTTTGTCTGGATTATCTGTGTGCCCTTATCTTAAAAGCTATTGAGTCAATACCAATTATTTCTGAAAATCACAAAAAGATTAAGAGAAACTTCTTGTTTTCTGGAAAAAAATATAGGTAGGGCTACATTTTTGTTAATGGTTAGTAATCTCTGTTACTGATGTTCTCGGTGGATCATCACCGTGGAAGGTAATGCAATGCATGTCACAGCAATGAGTGCACTTTTATTTCAGTGTATACCAGTTATGATTGTGCCTATAATCTAATGTGTACCAGTCATGAGTGCACTTATGCACAGATTAGTTGTACACTAGCTCAAAGAGTAAAGAGTACTGTGGGCTAGGAGTTTGAAAAAGAAATTGAATATTTTGAAGCCATGACTTTTGATTATTTGGACTTGTGATTCATGAAGCTTTATGTAAAGAGAACAAACCAGTCCTTTATTGGTTCTTATTGTATAGAAAACACAGAACAGCTACACTTGCGTTGTAAAAGACAATGATAGCCTAGAG
The DNA here is from genome assembly GCF_963082525.1 of Nesoenas mayeri. Classification (NCBI taxonomy): domain Eukaryota; kingdom Metazoa; phylum Chordata; class Aves; order Columbiformes; family Columbidae; genus Nesoenas; species Nesoenas mayeri. The sequence continues at coordinate 163,184,254 of NC_137541.1, forward strand.
TTCACACCATTCTGTTAGGTTGAGAGAACTTCAGATCCAGGTGCTGGCTGAGACAAGAAACGTGCTTCAACTGAGGAAAATCTCACCTCAGAGATAATTAAGTATGTGTAACTATATATTGAGACAAACATGTGTGGAATTAATGAGCATTCAGAGTTTAACAACTGTGGCATTCATTTGACTGTTCTGGTTATTCTAGTACGTCTAATTTTCTATCATTTCAATCTTTATTAATTCTTGTGTATGCATCACAGAAATTTAAACTATGAACCCTTTAGTAAATTCTGATTTAATTTGTTGTATGGCATGGATAACACTACAGAAATTAATTATAATTATACAGTGAGTCAGGCTATTTTCAATATCACCTCCACCTCTGTTGTCATGCATTCTAAACAAAGAGCTACTTGTAGCTTATCCCAGGCAACTAAAGAAAGAGCGAGAAAAAGAAGATGTCATCATAATTTAAAAAATTGAATAAAGACACAGGAAAATAAATGCGTATAGCCAAATCAGGTTTAGAAGTGGCTGATTTTGGAGTTTCTCGTGAGTGTCCATTCTCACCTTTTGCAAGATTCAGAGATAAAAAAGAAAAAGACAAAAAACAACTAAAGTCTGCAGAATCTTTGTTTACAGAGCAGTCATGGCTCCTTACAAAATGAAAATGAACAGTACTTCCAGTAAAATAAAGTGTTAAATATTCTTAAAATAGAAAGAAAGGTGTGTAGACACGAAGATTAATTTAAGTGGTAGTCATTGGACTCTTCTCTATAATCGTGCAGAAGACTACTGAGGAGTTAACGATCCATACACAATTAACTTGTGTAGGCATAGGCATATGCTACATTGTTCTGATCGTTGGGCCATGGATGAAATTATCTGATTGGTTCAGAGAAGCTTGTCTTTGACTCCCATTTGGCATCTGGTGGTTACATGATGTGTATGTCTCACCTTACCTCGAAGTGAAACAGCAAGTCCTCATATATCATTTTACTTGGCAGTAGAAATACTGAATAGAGTTGTTTGCTTCCAGGATCATCCTATAAAAGCTCTGAAAACTAAAAAGCTTGTGAACTTCTCCCTGGATGGGGTTTGTATATGCCCTGATTTGGGTTCATCCAGTTCTGCACAACCCAGGGCTCCCACCATCCAAAGGGATGTAAAACTATATACACTATCTCCTTTTTCCTTTCTGTGCTGTCTCCTATTGTCACAGGGACACCTCAAAAATCAATTTTAGGTGGACAAGTTCCAAAATTGACTTTATTCTAGCCGGAAAAGTGTAGCAAATAAACCAGCGAGAAAAAGTGTTTATACAATTATTTAGCATTATGACAACATAAAGTACAGGTTCGGATATCAGTTGAGGAGAATATTGGGGTACAACAACATAAGAATAATGAAGATCCATAACGTGTACACATTGACTCACAAGAAACAAAAACAGAGGCCTCTTTCACTCAAGAGTGCCCAGAAGAAGCAATCATTTGCCTGGGTTAAGCAAGGACTCACACTTGCCTGGGTTAGGCAAGGACTTATTCAAGGATATATCCAATAGAGAAAACTAACCACTCAGCACAGGAGGTGAGGTGCACTGAAACCCAGGAAATTTCATTAGATGACATCCCAGTCTAAGGGAAGGGTTCCAGTCCGCAGACCCATTGCTCCAAGAAGACCAGTCAAAGGGGGTCTTTGCAGGAACCTTGTTTTATAGCCTGGCCAGATCTGGCTGTGGGCATTACAACATGGTCCAGATGCTTCTCAGCTTCTCTGGGCACCTTCTTTGTTGAGGACCCTGTCAATTGACTGAGGGTCCCACTCCTCCTGCCTCCCCAGCTGGCTGGAAGTGAAGTCACCCTGCCCCAGGGTAGGGGAGGTTGTGACTGTCAGCACCTTGGTACCACCCTAGCTGTGTACCTGGGGACAGTCACAGTGGGGCACAAAAGGTACTAAGAAGCCATCAACAGCCCTATTGAAGGCTCAAGATCTCAGGGGGATGTGCATCTGCCACACTTAGTTGTTAATATTGTGATTTCACTTTTCGCACTCAGCAGTAATTCAAATTTATCACCTTTTCCTTTTTTTTTTTTTTTTTTTTTTTTTACCATTTAAACATCACTGTGCTGTTCACAGTGATTATTTAAATTAATTCCATGTACCGAAAACATACTTTTCCCACAAACACTCAAACACTTACATGTTTAATTTGTCCCAGAGGCACACTGATGGTATTTCCAATCTCACACAACATAACTGCATGAAGAGAAGAGTAACTATAGCAATTAAAAACTACATCCTTGCTGGTGTGCTGTAGAAGAGTTTGTCTAATATTTTGTAATAGTTAAATGATGAATTCTACATACTATTTTCTTCTTACACATTCAAGAGGTTGAAATATTAAGGTCTTAATTGACTCTTTTTTGGAAGATGGTGTGGTTTAATCCCAGTAGGCAGCTAATCACCACACAGCTACTTGCACTCTCCCCTCTGTGGTTGGAGGAAGAGAATAAAAAGGGTAAAATTGAGACAAGACATAGGTTGAGGTAAAGCCTTTTTAAGAGGTTAAAGCAAAAGCTATGCATCCCACCAAAGCAAAATAAGGAATTTGTGCGCTACTTCACATTGGCAGGCATGTGTCTTGCCATTTCAAGGCAAAGCAGGTCTTCATCATATGTAACAGTTACTTGGGAAGACAGATGCCATAACTGCAAATGTCCCTTGCTTCCTTCTCCTTGCCCCCTAGCTTTTACTACAGAGCACAACATTGTATGGTATGGAATTTAGATCAGTCAGCTTTGGTCTGTTGGGGTCATATGTCCTGGCTGTGTTTCCTTGCAACTTCTTGGCTAGTCCCAAGTTCTTGCTGTCTCAGACAAGGGCAGCATGAGAAACAAAAAAGGCCTTGATGCTGTGCAAGCATTGTTCAGCAATAATGAAGACATTGGTGTATTATCAACACTATTTTCATTACATATCCAAACCACAGCACCATATATGCTACTATGAAGAAAAGTATTATAACTCTATCCCATCCCTGATGTCCATGACAAAGTATATTTGGTATCCAGCTAACTGCCTTGCATTAAGTGGGTTTGTTTGACTAATAAGCACACGAAAAGCACAGGTGACCAAAGATCACTTTTTCACTTTACATGTTTCCAACACTGTGTGAAAGTTTATGACACTAGATGAACAAGAATATTACAAATTTCCCACTGTCTTGGTTTCTCCCTTTACATCTGTTTTCCAGAATAGGTCAGTTATCACCCATATTTGTGATGGACATACAATAATTGACAGATTTGTGGAGAAAGTGAGGCACAGATGGAGAATTTTGCCTTTGGCTACTTCCTAGGGCTGCATACATGGCGTTTGAGATGGCCATCCCATTACCTCAAATAAAAACACAAAGGTAGGTAAAGAGCATTATAAAAGGTATATTCAGTACTGAGTAATTTCATTTTTTTTCTTTTCATTTTTCTAACGTGAATCCCAGGCTTAACTAAATCTATGATAATTTCTCCCACATTTGCACTATGGTGTCTGAATTAAAATATTATCCATCCTGCTACAAGAAGGGTAGGTTAATAGTTTTTCATGTATTATACTACTAAGATGACAGGTTAACAACTACTTGCATAGTCAACATGAATTCTGTACCAGGCAGTACAGCCCAAAGCAGAAGTGAAATGTTTTCTGGATATTAAGTTAAATTCTTCACTGCATCGGCCTCAATTTTCTATGCTTCACTGACAAAATAGGGTCTTCCATCTGGTAGTATAATGAGCTGGACTAGACCAATTTCACATCAAAATTGACTGTAAAACAAGATTTGAATTGTAAAGGTACAAAGCACGGATCCTTCTTTCTTTTATTTATTCTTTCTTTCCTAATTGGTAATTTTTTAAACACTTGAAGATTTTTTTTAGCACTGTGAATTCTTATTTTTCCTAATTTCTTGTGCACTTTTGACAATTCATACCATTTGATGGTTTGCACATCAAATGACAAACTGATAAAATAGAATCAGGGAAAATATATTAAATTCATTAAAACAGAGCCAAAGCCTGACCTGGCTGTACCAAATTCATTATTTCCTTTGCTTTGTTTTTAAATTGTGTTATCACCTTGGAACAATACATTAAACTAAAATGTTCCTGATAAAACTGGACAGATGGCCAATATGTATATATTTGGTAAAATTTTAAATGGATTTTTCTTCTGAAACATTTACTAATATGCAATTTTTCCTTTTGTATTATAGAAACATATTTCAGAATTTTTATGCAAAATAAAACAAAATAGGTCAGGTGCTGAATGCTTTGCTTTTTAAGCTATTGTCAGCTGCACCATTATAATATTTCCAGTATCAAGAAGAGGGCTTCAAATTTAATACAAATAATTCAGAATATTTTCCATTTTCAGTAACACAATATTACAGAACAAGTTGTGATCATAACTGTTTCATGGAAGTTATGAAGTTAACCTTTCTTTTCAAATGTCTAACTCTGATGTTTGTCATTAATCATTTTGCTGAACAATTCAGTTCTAAAAGGATTACTAAATCTGTAACAGTTATGTTTTGACAATAAAAGAAAATTCTGTTCCATGTCGTTCCCCTGAATTGCACAGAAGACATTATACTACTGAAGGAAGAGATCAGTTGTTAGATATTAATTGAAGCAAAGCAACAAGTGTGTGGACACTGTAAATTGTGTAGTGCTGTATGCCTTAGAATAATCCAGATTCTTAGTATCAGTCTCAGTGTGTAGCATAACACTTCAATAATAGTTGAGAAATAAAAGAAGAAGATAGCAGCAATATGGTGAAATGGTTTACAGAGAATATCATTCACTGTTCAACTGAAGTAGTCTAGAACCATAGGTGCAAAATCTTGATGGCTCCAGAGATCATCCATACTATAGGACTCCTATAAAAACAATAGAAATTATTGTATGAATAATAGTGATTACAGAATTATCTATATAATATAGAAAAGTTTGTTTGTTTGGGGATTTTGTTTGTTTTGGTTTGTTTGTTTGTTTCTGGTTTTGGTTTTGTGTGGTTTTTTTTTTGTTTTGTGTTTGTTTTTTGTTTGTTTGTTTGTTTTGTCTTTTTTGTTTGGTTATTTTTGTTTGTTTTGTTTTGTTTTTTTTTTTTAGTTATTGATGTGTATGTTGTAAAAATCCCCAAAGCAGTACTGATAGACAGATTCTCACAGGGGGTGAAATCATTTTGCTGCAAGATTATTTAACAACCATGTATGGAATGAGGTAAACAGTCTAATATTTTAATATATACAAAGACAGGAAATTTTATTCTATTTCCCAATGAATTATATAGAAATTTAATGATTTATAGTATTAATTTAACTGCTTGATTTAACCGTAACTACTTCAGCTTATGAACAATATGAAGATGACCTCCAGATAATTACAGACAATAAAAATATATTTTAGATATTTTTGTATTAGATTAATTTAATTGTTGTTTTCACTTAAAACAGTTCTTATTTAAGACCACATTCCAGGTAGTGTCTGATCTCATATCTGAATTAGTCTTGCTCACTTGAAAAGCTTTTGGTTTACAAAGGACACATTTTAGCCACGTACACTCAGTTCAATATCACCCAGCTTTCCTCTCCCCCCACCCAGGGTGTTATCAGTGCATTCATTTTCAGATTATTCTTTGGGGAAATAACATTCAACATATCTTGCAACAGATGCAACCTGATTTAAATAGACAAAGATTCATAATATCTCAAGAATAAATCTAAGAACAAACTATGAACAATTATTTAACTATTCCCACAACACTGTGGGGGGGAGTAAACTGAGAAAATCCAACATCTAATATTTTTACCTCACATTTTTCACCCGACTTGACCTCCAGTTCAAGAAAGCACATGAAAATGTGCTTTCATTTCACTGTTCAAATTTCTTTCAGTGAAAAGAAAAAAAAAAAAAAAGCGCAAAAGCCAAAACAAAAATAAGCCTGTTCTCATCATATTTTATAGATGCTTTAGGTAGATTTTATATAAAAACTTAAAAAAAGGTTAAAATTTATATAACAAACTAAATCTACCTGCTTGCATCTACTACCAACACTTTCATCATCAGGCCATCTTGTCCTTCAATTTTTCCTAAATTAAAACATATATTTCATGTATAACTGACAATATCCCCATTTGCTGGTAGTACTGCCCACTAGAGACCAAGTAGTAAGACAGTTCACAAAATCTCAGTATCCCTGAAGTTGACGTCTACTTCACACCCTCTGCTCAAGTAGAGTCTGCTGCAGAATTCTGACCAAGACCAGAAGCGAATGAAAAGGAGCACCACTAGTTTCACACATGTGCAAGAAAACAAAAACAAACACAAACAAACCAAACCAAACCAAATCAAACAAAAACTCTGAGCCCCAGCTGTTTGCAACCTGTCCCACTCCATTCAGTTTTAACTAATTCAGTTTAAATAACTCCTTCAAATCCTCATCCACTTTTACATGAAAAACAGAATATCAGAAGACCTTGCATTGCTTTATTCACATAGGAAACAAATAAATATATCAACAAATATATCACTTTTTTCCTAATTGTTCATCTTGAGCTTATGTAGACAGTCCAATTTTATTTTCTGTGCTAAAAAATGGCTTATTTTACTTCCTCAGGAAATTTTCAGTAGTAGTGAACAATTGATAGTATTTGGGTTGAAGTAATAGTTGTATTATGAACCTAGATCAAAACAAAATGTACTGTTGGAAACAATTCACCTCAAGAAAAATATTTAAGCACTTCAAGTGAATTTAACTTGTGTTCATTCTTGCAAATAGTAGTCAGCTTTCATTTTAGTTTATAGTCTTGCACCAAATAGCTTTTAGGAAATCTTAAGGACAATATTATAAGTCATTTAGAATCTGATTCCTTTTTCTCTTCTTCTTTATTTGTGGAATCAGCCAAAGTCTTGTTCATATGATTTATTTATCCAACCTATCTTAGTTGTGTGGATGTATTATTAAAAAAGATCTACACCTTTTCATCTCTGACTTCTCACTCCAGACAATCCAGCTGCAAAACCTGTCAAAATGAGATGAAGCAGTGCCAAAATCTTCCTACAGGACTGCTTAGGCTAACACAGGCTTACGCTTCATCATGAGATGACATACATAGACTTCCACATCATTCAGGGAAATTAAGCATAAACTGTTGAAATCTTATTTTGATTATAGTTTCAAATATTAATATTTTTTTCCTTCTGATATACATAGGGTTTTTAGTGGCTACTTAGGGCATTGGCTTACTGAAGTGAAACTGTAGTTGATATGAAAAGCTTTAATTCAAACACAGGACGAGGTGATCCAAAACTGTGATGACTTCACTCTCTTGCCAAATATACACATTCCGGTAAAGTCTTTAATGCATTTCCCATGTGTTTGTAGAAAGTAGTAGAGTTCAGTTCCTAGGCCTGTTGTAGGCACTCTGAAGGACAGTGGCTTCCCTTAAAAGAGAAAAGGAAGAATTACCCACCACTATTCCATCCCCCATCAAAGAGAACAGCATATAGCTAACTAGTGAATTATTAGTTTCAGGTGATGCAATGGGTGTATTAATTATTGATGGGTAATCATCAGGTATCAAACCACTTACAGTTTATTGTATTTTGCATATTTCTATACAATGTGTGTTCAGTATCTAAGATCAATAGTGTCCTTACTTCTGTCTTCCGTGTTTTTGATGTTATAAAGCAGTAGCTCTTACACTGCCTTCTGACTTATAAGGTTTTGAGTTACTACTTAAGGGAAAAGAGCATATCTCTTGTTTGACAATATCTTTCTGTATAGACTACTAACAAAACCAAGAGCATAATTATGCTATTTGTTCACCTCTTTTGCTTTTACCTGCACAACTATAATGTTAGTTTACTATTACTGTGAAGTAGTTTTACTACAGCTATTAAATGTTGTTGTTGAATGATGTATTTTACCCTTATTCAAGTAAAGTAACACAAGCATACCTTTGAACCTTTGGAGTTACATAAAAAAGTATGAAAAAATAAAACTAAAGAAAACAGTACTGTACCAGGAGAGTCTCTGTTTATCTTTGTATGATTTTGTCTTCCACTATAACTACTAGGTCAGTTCTAAAAATACAGAGTTATAACCCTTATGTATAGAAAGACAGAATTATGTGTTTCAATAGTTAATTTGTGATATTCTAAATAAAATGGTGGGAAAAGTAAAAGCTAACTACCCCTGAAATCTGATCAATATCTGAACAAAATATCTGTTCAAATATTAGTGCCATAACAGTAGTATTTCTGCTAGTGAGTTATAATTTCTATGAGAATGGTCCCACTACATAAAAATTTATCTTTGTTCATTTTTATTAAAAAAAAAACAACAAACAGATCAAGTACATTTGAAAACTGCTGCAGGTTCAGAATACTTATTTTTTTAATCTTTTGGGAAAACATGATGCAGCTTCAGAAATATATTTGTTGCGTTACGCTGAGACAAAAATAGTGCCCTGAGCTGAACTCCAATTTTCCCCTGAAAATGCTTAAGGTTTACAATAGGTTAACACCTGCTTCTTTATGGAGTTAGTGATAGTAGAACAACAGTAATTTGGTAAAACATTCTGATCTCAAGCTACATCTGTCATTGGCTGAGTTTCCATTTGATTCTTCTTGCAAGTCACAATATACTTCCTCTGTCTTTCAGGTAGAGACTAAAGTAATCATGATGCAGTTTCCTTCAGAGAATGACATGAAGGGCTAGATTCTCAGCTATTACAAACTGGCAAAGATCTATTACTTGCTGTCAATACCTATCAAGCTGTACTACCAGAGACACTTGTCAATAGTTATACTTAATATTTTGCTTCAATGAGTTATGCCTTTATTTTCACATAAAGTTTGTCAAGACAGAAAAAAAAGTTTACTGTGAAAAAGTCACCTTTATGTTGTTTCAGAGAAAGTGTGATATTAAGTTGTGGTGGCTTGACGCTAATCAATAACCAAATACTCACACAGGCATTCACTCAATCCCCTCTCCTATGGGCTGAGGAGAAAATAGAAGAGGACCCACGGATCAAGATAAAGACAGTTTAATAGGGAAATCAAGAACTGTTCACTCAAAAAGAGAGAAGAAGGATTTTTTTTTCTCCTGACTTCCCATCATCAGGTAGTTTTTCAGTTCCTGAAAACTAGAGCCTTATCATGCAGAACAGTTGCTTGGGAAGTCTAAAGCCACTAAAGTTTCCTGTTCCTCCTCCTTTTTCTTGGCTTTTATTCCTAATCATGATGTTGTACGGTATGAGTTATCTCTTTGGCCAGTTGGGATCAGCTGTCTGCAGCCTCTTGTCAAGCCCCCAGCTTTTTGTTGGTGGAAGGAGAATGGATGAGGACAGACAGACAGAATGGGGAAAAAGAAGAAGCTTTGATGCTGTGCAAACATGGTTCATTCATAGCCAACACACTGGTGTGTTATCAATGCTGTTTTAGTCACAAATCAAAAACACAGCACCAAAATGGGCTGCTCTGAAGACAATTCATTTCACTCCAGCCAGACTCAGTATGTAAGCAAAGGTCACATACATGTATCAGTTCCAACAGGTGCTGGAATCTGTCTGCCTGTTATGTGTTATCATATAAATGAGTTCATAGATCTGACACATTCTCTTTGTAAAATCCATAAAAATAATTGAAACAAGGCATATAAGTGTATATGCATTCTGTATCATTACTAATGGCAGATAAATATGTGTATTTATGTAATCCTTCATATAATCACTTTATTTTCCCAGAACAACTAGTATTTTTTTAGACATTCTCAGTAAGGATTATATATACAAAACATTCATATTTTAGTGTTACAATCCGATCTTCCATTGCTTCTTGTATTCTTATTTATTTGTTGAATGCTGTATTTGGCTCCTCTAAACTAAGGAATGGTAGGAGAGAATTAATACTGGTATTTGTGTTATTTAATTTTAGAAATATTCCCATTTAATATCTTATGATGAAATTTATTGTCCCTAGAAGTGCCTATTTTTCTTTTCTCTCTATTTACTGTAAGGGCAGATAATTCTGCTAGCTCAGGCTTAGACTTAAATGTTTAAAACTTTAAATTTGGGCAGTTGAATTCTACCATAATTTTCTCTTTGCAAGCCACCTTGCTTTCCTCTTCAAATGTCTTAATATGTAATAAATATCAAATTCTGGTAATCCAGATTGCATACTGGTAGATATATAATTGTTTCTAGATGTCTTAATTATTTAAACTCCAACACCAGTTTCAGATTTAATCTTTGTTCCAAATCTAGGGCCACTTATTCGTCCAGATGAGTAACTATAAAATTAATAGGTACTCCAGGAGAGCACCTGGAATGTGATTTTCCAAGTTCTGTGTAGCACTCAGGACATAAAGGAGAATCATGAGAGTCTTGTGCTAGAAGAGAAGCTTTCCAGGATGCTGTCACATGATTGTTAGAAATCCCTCTGGGTGTATTATTTACTTCATCTGCAAGTTTAACTTATAGTATGGCTGCATTTGTGGCAACAGCTTACATTTTATTGGTGCATTTCTCAGCTTCCTCACAATCACATGGGAATCTTTTTCCATTGTACCAAGTGGAGAATTACTTCTGTTGCATAGATATGTTTATGTTTTTTTCCAGCAATAGCAAAAATTAAGCAGTTACCAGAACGTGACCCTCCTGCTGCAGTTTGGAAGGAGACAAGAGACTTGTGTTCCCTGATGCTAATAAGGACAAGCAATAGTAATCAGGGACAAGTTGTTTGGTTTTGGGCCAGTATCCCAGAGAAGACATGGTACAATCTGTTGTCTGTTTTCAGTGACCTGTTTCTTAAGCATCATATGTAGAAGTCAGCAAAGAGAGAGCTGCTGCACAGCTAAGGCCGCTTAAAATGAGTTGTTACAGTAATGATGAAGATGGGGTATTATGCCCAAGTGAGAGAAAGTAGAAGTTTGTGTTGGTGCAGTGGGAGGAAGAATATGGCATCTGATTATCCTGAAGCTTCTCATTATCATATGCAAATATGAACTTCAAATGTGTAAATTGTCCTTTAGAAAAAACAAGAAAAGCAAGGTTTTCCTTATTTGCTTTGCTGAATCAATGCCTTAATTACCATGCAATTGCCACAACTCTATATAGAATATATGTACAACAAAGCGTTTTCCAGTGAAACTTAACTTAGAATGGGTACAAAGACGCAGATATTTTAAGATGCAATTGAAATTTAGTGGTTTAAATATGATAGTGCAGTAACTTCTTATTGTTATCAAAATCTCCCGAGAATCTTGGAAAATACAGCCTTTAATATTGAACTGGAAATGTATGTCTATTAAGAAGCCAGAGCTTACAATTTTATATCCATTTAGTACATGGTTAATCACCATTACCTAACTTGGCACTATCTAATTTTATCCCCATTAGATTGTAGTTGTGCCACTACTGTCCCATTTAAAGAGTGCTAGTCACTATCATTACAGTGAATCACAGTTACCTAGGAGATAACCCAATAAAACAATCTTCCTGATGCAGCTTCCACAGTGAAGCAAAGTACACTATAATAATACCCCACATTTTTATGGCACTTTTCATCCCAAAGCACTTCACAAATTATGTACAGAGAACATCACAACACTGCAGCAGCTTCTCAGTAGAGAAGTGCATAAGGCAAGAAGCATACAGGATGCTGCCTGAGAGCAATATAGAGAAGGAAATCTAAGTGACACTTTTCCCATTACTAAATTATTCCTGCATTTCCAGAAGCTACACACACAAAAAAATAACCCTACTTAGCATCTTTTCTATGGTGTACATGAAGGCAAAAAGAGAACAACATACATGCTGAGGGGAAATAACACAATAAATGGGCTAATCTTGCTTAGTTTTGAACCTGGGGCTTATAGTAGATCTAAGCCTCATGTTCACACTAACAAGGTATTCCCTCCCACTGAGATGCAAGTGGGCAAAGGAACCTGTAGTTGTTACTACACTTTTCTCAGAAATATGGATTAAAATAACTGTGATTTAACATTCTGATTTCCTTAAATCACTGTGTTCTAAATGGCACAATCTTGCACATTTCACAGATCAGGTTCTTAAAAGAGGGAGACAAGACAAGGTAAGAAGAGTTAACCTTGCTATTTAGCCTGCCATCCCATTTCTCCCACCTGTCATACTAAAAAGACATCATATAAAATTCAGCTTTGTGAAAGACAAGAATATAACTCCTTTCCGTCTAAAGTTACTCAAAATTTAAGTTTACTGCATTGATCAAAAGTATTAAAAGTAAAATTTAAGTATTTGCAACTTCATCCTATGTAAGCACTCATATCTTTCTGGGTATGAAAGCTTTCTTTCTTTTCTCTCTTTTGGGGGTGGGAGAAGTGATACATTTTCTCCATATCCCATGTTATGTATATGACCTGATCTTTATTAATGATATGAAAGTTACTATCACTAATAGTTTTTCAAATTCTAGATTTTCTACAAAGTTGGTGGGTTTTTTTGGTTTTTGTTTTTGTTTTTGTTTTGTTTTTTTTACCCTTAATAAGAATATAAAGAACAACCTTAGACTAAGAATAAGCTTAGATAAACAAACGGTAATTCTTAAGTTTTATCTTCTGTGTCATTAACTTCACATCTTTTCAAGTTTTTCTTTATATTTACTGACACTGCTGTTTTACTGATTTTAGAACACCCTTCCCTTCCCAAAACAATACATACATACAGTTGTGAGCAAACTGCCCAGTGGTTTCAAAAGTATGTAATCATCTTCTGATTTGCAAAAGCCTTGGAAAAGTTGTCATTCTGTTCCAAGACATTTAAAACGTAGTTTGAGTGGCTGCAAATAGAATGTAAGGTACAAAAACATTGAAACTGGATCTCACAAAACCTGACATCTAAACAGGAGAGAAGATTTTTACAACATACAACGTATCTATGTTCACACTAATCTGACACAGGAAAGCTCTGACCCTATCTCAGATTGTATTAACTAAGTCTGACCATAGACCCAATTTGTTAAAATTTTACAGTGTACCAAATGCCTAATTCAGTTTTCCAATAATCCTGAACCAGAAACTAATTTTGAAGTTAGACTAACAAAATATCTACAAGCATGAGAAAATGAGAAAGCTAGAAATGCATAACGTATACAAAAATGGAAAAAAAAAAATAAAGAGTAAGGAGAAGAGCATCATTAGAAAACAGAGAGTACACAGAGATTGAAATAATTCAATCACTGATTGAAAACATAAATAATTGTATTTCTTCTGGCTCTGAATATACATGAAATGATGACATTTTATGTATCTAGCATGTATTTTCTGGTTAAACACCTCATTTTCTCAATCTCCTTCTTAATTCTTCCAAACCAGTACAAAAAGTTATAAATTCAGTCAGATTCTTGACTTCTGTGGCTGGTAAGCTATAAATAAATAGATGTGAAATTTTGTGCAAAGAAATCATGAGTGTGTTGGTGGTTTAACAGGGTAGGCAGCTAAATATCACACAACCATTTGCTCACTCCCCTCTCCAAAGGGATGGAGGAGAGAACAAAACAGAACAAAACAAAACCAAATAAACAAAAGAGTAAAATTTCTGGGTCAAGATAAATGTTTAATAAAACAGAAAAGAAAGGGAAAAAAAAATAATAATAGGAATAATATGCAAAACAAGTGATGCACAATGTCACTGCTCACCATCTGATCACTTACACTCAAGCAGTTCTCAAGCTGGACCCCCCCCAGCTAACTTTCCCCTATTTTTATATTCAACATGATGTCGTATGGTATGGAAAACCCCTTTTTCCAGTTTGGATCAGCTGTCCTGGCTGTGTCTCCTCCTAGCTTCTTGTCCACCGTTAGCCTCCTCACTGGCAGGGAAGTATGACAAGCTGAAAAAAAACATGATTTGGTGTAAACACTGCTTAGCAACAACTAAGACATCAGTGTGTTATCAACATTATTGTCATCCTAAAACCAAAACATAGGCCTATACAAGTTACTTGGAAAAAAAATAACTCTATCTCAGCTGAAACCAGGACAGTGATATAACAAAACACAATGGATAAGGTGTTGGTGTTAATCTCAAAATTAAAAAAAAAGTAGATAGAAATCAGTTTTGCTTGGATTCACCCATAAAGGGAGGTCTAAATATAGTCAACTAAAAGTTACCAATGTTGTAATTTACAAGTAAAAGAAAATAAAAATAATGTATATGGAATATTATAATATACTGGAAATTAATAAATTGATAGAGGTAAAATTTTGAGTGTAGTGAAAATGCAATGTACTTCTGTTCTCACACAGGGAAAGAAACAACTTCCCTTAGACTGCCCTGAAAACTTACAAAAAAAGCAGAATAATTTTAGATATTGAAACAAGCATCCAGGTTGAAAAGTAATGTTTTAAACATAGTGTCACATTAAGCACTTTTAAGGAAATTTTCAGTTTAAATCAGGGCAGTTGTAAACTTGGCATGGCTGATATATGCTAGATTTTATTACAAATGTTCTCATAAATATACAGGGATGAAATTTATTATAAATGCTGGCTTAAGAATGCCAGAACAAGAAATTATTTCTTCCTGAGTCTCTGATGATTTTACACAATGTGTAGTTTATAATCTCTATACATTTTTGATTTAAACATTAGTTTTTAAAAAAAATAAATAGTTACTCTTGTGCATTTTCTATATTCTAAAAGAACTAGCTGAAGATATATGTTATAGTATAAAATTTGGCATTGAAAATATCTTCATAATTTGTCTTAGAGCATATGAAAGTAACAGAAACTGAATTAATCATTGTTTTCCATCCTAAGGGCCTGGCTTAAGTTTAACACACATTTTATCTAGTCTGGCCAATAGCACATTTCTGAAGATCGCCTGAAAATCATTACATAAGTTGACAGAGGACCTCAATAGTAAGAAAGACCAGCTGATGTACCTCACTGAGTCATTATTGATGTGACATATGATACAAATTACCAAGATGATAACAACAGATACAGACTCCACAGCATTTTAGAGGTAGGAAAAAAATCTAACTAACACTAAAACAGCCTGTGTTGCTTGATCTCTCATGCTAATGATTTTGTATTTTGTGAATAGTGTGAATTCCCAGACATAGGAGGTCCACCAAGGCGTTTTTGCTCTCAGGCTAACATGTCAATCTGGTGCCCTTCCTGATCTCTGCAAGCATGAGCTTTCTGACCCGGAGTCCAGCAGGACCTAAAGCAAATCCATCTCTCATGTACTTGTACACAGTTGTATTTTCTCATATCTGGGAGATGTTCACAAGGAGAGCAGAGTACATGTTTCTCTTATACCACATCAACTGTCTCCCTCAAAATGGTACCTCGTTCTTTTTCATTTTATCTGGTTTGAGCAACTGCTCTTCACCATCAGCATTTATCAATGTGATAACTTGGAAGCAATGTGTTTCATCCTCCCATTTCAAGAACCTGGTGTGCACATGCATCTCCTGTAGACTACTGTTTAGATTGTAATTTGAACATCCTATCATGTAATAAAAGATTCTATATCTGAGATGTTCCCTTGTTATACAACTGTAGAAACAAATGTATATTTAGATGCTTCAACATAACTAATTTTAAAAAAGGATGAATCTCCTCTTTAAAAAATGTTGCTACTTTGACATATGATACCACAGTATTTGCATAACATTTTAATTCACTGGAAGTTTCAGCATATAAAATATGAAAATCTGGACTGTTAATGATATTTAAAAAATGAAGTGATATCTCCTCTTTTTTTTTTTTTTTTTTAATAGCTCAAATATTCTTCTTCATTGATTCTTTAGCTAGTATAAATTCATTTTTTATAAACCGCACAAGATTAATCACATGCGCATGTAGCACAGGCAATGCCTGTTTCTCACTTAACAACAGAAGGAACAAATACATCTAACTCGGAAAGTTTTTGGATTGTTATATGAAGGTGAACTATAATACACTCTTTGTTTTCACTTCTGGGGACCATCTGTCAGCTTCTGCTTTTCTAAAAAACAATATTATACATCAGTGCTAAATTTATCTGCTTTTATTCCTTTTCCTCCCTTCTGAACTTAGTTGACATCATATCCATTGTTAATCTCTAGGATTTAATAAATTTGTAGCCACAAATACCTTCTGAGAATGCAAAACCTGAATTTCACAAGGCTTTTCCAAGGCAATATAGTGTTTTAATGTATGTACTTAGTCTAATGAAAACTCCTTGTAAATTTTCAGGCTTTTTTTTGTAGCAGATCTAGCCCCAGACCTAAATTGTCTGTTCAGTTTCAGGCCAGAGTGTCATGAGATGTAGATCAATAAGAACAATTTCTGAGACACTGCAGGGATATAGGTCAGAAAGATGGAGAGTGAATCCAGGTACTTAGTACAATTTTGGCAATCAATGTCAGCCAGCTCCCTGTTGGGAGAAAAAAGATGTGATGCAGCACCTTCAGAGCAGTATTTTGAAAGGGAAAAAGAATTGCACGAGCAATGAGGAGAGGCACTTGAAACACAGATGCCATGTCAGCCAGAGCTTTAAGGTGGATCATCCTAGATTATTTTCTTCGTAGTGAGCTCTTCAAACCTCATAAACTTAAAATAAATTACAAAATATCTCACAGGAAAGTTCTATTTTAAATGATAAATCTCAAAATGACCAAGGAAGACAACAGAGAAACAAAATATAAAAAATAGAAAAAGGGCTCAGAAAGAGTTCTTGGCCTACCTTTTGTGTTTTTACAAGCAGGACTCTAATTTTAGAGTTGGTTTCAGTCAACTCAGTGACTAATCTAGAGTTAATTGTGCAGTTATTGTTCGTAAGAGGATTTCTTCCACTGCTTCTGACACTCTACTTTCTGCTTCATGGTCTTATCGGCATTCTTTTGAGCTGCAGTCTTGCAGTGATTCTTCATTGCTACTGCCATATTCTGCAGTCTTTGGAACCTTCTTTTAGTCAGCAGTCAGTTACTCACCAGGGAAGGATCAGTCTCCTCTCTTGCAGAAAATCCACATTACCCACTCGGTCTCAAAGGAGAACAGCATAACACAGAGAACACACATGTAAATCATACACTGTCTGTCAAATAGGTTCAAGTTAAGCTTTAATGAAATATAATAAAATACTTATATTTTTTTACAAAGCAGCAACAAAAGAGAAGTTACATTTTCTTTTTATTTACAGATAAGAAATTAAACACTTCTCCAAAAGTGCTATTCTGTTTGATTGAAACACTGAAGAGGTTAATTTGCCTTTCTGTATATACAAGATGTTTTTCTTAACAACTGTCTATTTTCTCTAGCTTCATGTATGGAAAGTGCTTACATAAATCCTTTAAAATACTGGCAAGATTCCAACCTTACAAGGTCATTCTCAAGTTGCATAATTAGAATACAAATTGGTTTGCAAGTACTGTTCAGCATTTTGACACAGAGCTAAGAAAACAATGCTAGAGGGGGATCTTTATTTCAGCAGTGTTTCAAGACCAATTAAATTAGTAACAATTATAAATAAAGCAGTGCTTGCAGCCCATCATTCCCACTGGCTCACTCTTTCCACTACCCTTTCCTTTAAAAGCACAATCTCTCTCCTACTTTTGACATCCCAGTACTAAAGGCAGAGGCATCTCTTAGACATGTAGTGCTGCTGTGTAAACATGGCTAAGAGAAGAGCCTGTGCTGCAGACCTGAGCCCCATCCTTGAGTTGTTGCCTAAAGCAAGAGGAGCTGGTTGAAAGCTAGTCTAATGAAAACTACCCTTATAGCAAATGGAATCATGATCAAATAACGCTATTGATAGGGAATAGCAAGTACACTACATAAATATAGAAATTAATAATGTTTATGATAACCTATCTAAAAGTTTTGTACAGTCTTGTAGCAAGTTCCAGTATAGTTATGAATTCACTTTTTTTAAAGGCAGAGGTTTGTTGAAAAAGCTATAGCAGGTTGCATGGATATAATTTTTTTTTTTTTTTTGCACTTGTGTTCATCGTCTGTATGATTATAGTGGCAGAACTGCAGTTCTGCAATTCTGACATAAAAAAATGTCTCTTGGTTGTCATCTTAAATTCTCTGCAGATTATCATATGGAATCATTTGCCAGAGATCCTGCCAAGGCACAGAATTTAATTATTTTATTGATTAATTTGTAATTTGTGAATCTCAGAAAAATTAGAAGACCTCTCTATGAGAGTGAAAATATTTTGGGATGAACAAGTTCATCAAGAATCTCATAAGATCAGATATCTTTTAAAAAACTGCACATTACTGAAATATCTGTTTTCTGCAAGGAGTTACATGCAAAATAGACACTGAAGGTTCCCCAAAGTTATTTATCTGTTGGAAAACATTTCAATCAATAGAGGAAACTTCTGGATATTATTTTTTATAGTTTAATGTCATAATAATTTAATCTAAGGTGATTTTTTGTCCACAGTATAGATGTGTATTGATTGGTATCTCCCATTTCTATAACATAATGAATGTACTTGGTATTCTTGATAAGCTTTCTACAATTAATTATAACACTGTGATCCCTTACTCTCAACTTCATGGAGTTTCACCACATATGTCAGCTATGATACAGCAGGGCCTGGTATCCTGGAAATGCCCATGGAGAAATTTTAAAGTAGTTAGCAGGAGCAATTGACAGTGCTTGCAGCCCATCATTCCCACTGACTCACTCTTTCCACTGCCCTTTCCTTTAAAAGCACAATCTCTATCTTACATTTGACATCCCAGTACTGAAGGCAGAGGCATCTCTTCGATGTGTAGTGCTGTTGTGTAAACATGTCTAAGAGAAGAGCCTGTGTTGTGGACCTGAGCCCTCTCCTTGAGTTTGGGTAAGTAGCCTGATATGCAACCATCTGGCCTGGAACTAGTGTGAAGAGTTAAGGGAAAATGCCTGGAAAAGCTTTTCCAGGAATTTTCCCTCTTTATTTGGGATCTTCATCTCTGCCAAGGCTCTCACCCTGCCTTTGGTTGTCTGTGGTCCTGTTGATCTGGACCCAAAGCTTCACCCATGGACTGGCAACCCAGCCTAGTGTTGGCTTGTCCCTGTTCCCATCACCATGGTGCTGCCAGACCATTCAGGGTGAGGGGACCCTGGTTCCCCTCACCAGGCCTGATCCTGAACCCCACCTGTAGGCGTATATCCCAGCCTATGCTTCAGCCCTCCCCAGGGAGGTGACCAATGATGGGGGCTGGGACTGAGGTTGTCCCAGTGGTCCCCAGTTGCCCTGCTCCTGGCTGCCAGGTCCTGCACTGATGGACCACAGGGGGCCCCTGGCCACCCTGGATCCATGACTGCTTTGTTGATCTTTATTTACAAAGACACAGTCCTATGCTATGTTACAAATCTCTGACATCAAAAAGTATTTTTTCTGAAAAGCACAATGCAGCTGAAAAAGTAAGAAGAAAAAAAAAATCTAGAATAGAATTTTCCATGTAGTTTTATAAAGGATTGCATTAGTATAATGACAAGTTAGAGTAACCAACACATCCAGATGACTGTTTTGTTAAATAAGGAAGGACTGTGAATGCAATTGCAATTTGTCAGCTGAGAACCATCGGACAGAGTTAAAGAATACTACTACCAGTCAATTTAACTTTAGAGAAACAAACAAACAAACAGTAAAACATCTAATTTTTCTCATTGATGAGATTACAGATTTAGTTAATATAGAAATTGCATGTTGTAGATATGTAGATATGTTGTAGATGCACAGTATTTTTGTTAAACAGGTAACTGAGCATCACACACTGATTTGATTGATTAATAGCACTTTCTAGTGTAAAACAAAACAAAACAAAAAAAAATAAAAAAGACTATGGTAAAATAATTTAGAACAGAGATAGCTCAATAACTGTTTATCTGAAAAAGATCATCACCTGATGAGGATTTTTTAGTTGTGTTCTGATTGCCTGTAACCTTGTTAATTAAAAAAATGGATAGAAATATAAATCACCACTGGTAATATTTGCACATGTAAAAGGGGTTGATACAGTGAGGAGTAGTAGCAAGATCAAATCAGTCAAAGAGAGATAACGGGATCATTTGGTTAGCTAAGTCCATTCAAAGATAATACAATTTAATGTAGCTACAATCAAAGACATAACTCCAAGAACAAGCTCATGCCTACATAATAGAGACTGTTCTGAAAATCAGTAATGGGATGGATGTGTCTTTGCTGATGAACACTTGTTTATGCCAGAGAACACAGCAGTGGGTTGTTGCAGGGTTAGCTGCAAACCAGAAAACTCATCATTATCTGACACTTCCAGTAAGTCTCTGCTGTATGTGGTGTGAACCAAATATAAACAAGATAGGTGGTTCCTTCTCCTCATTACAACTGGGAAAATGAGCTTTGCACTTCATAGCATTTTGACCAGTTTTCCTATCTTTTTCTATTCATATTTCTCTTCTTATATTATCTTATTTTCACTTTTTTCTTTCTAATTTCTTGAGAAACAAGAGAGATTACCCACTGTAGCAAGGTAAAACAAAGCATGGGAGAAGCATGTTGACATAGGAAAAAGGATATTTGTGGGTCCCATGAGAAGGAGCACTCATCAGCAAAGCACCATGGCGATCTACGTCTAACAGTGAAAGGCTAAAGGTAAATGGCCAAAACAAAGGGACGCAGACCCTTATTCCCATCCATGATTTGCAAAACTTTTCTCAGACTTACAGAAACCTCAGAATAAAATTGTTGGTATGATAAACAAAACAAAAAACAAAACAAAACAAAACAAACAAACAAACAAACAAAACACTAAAAAAGTTTCAGCTGACCAGCTTTAAGACAGCTTTGGCTAATACTGCCCTTGAATGTAAGATAGGAAACAAGTAAACAGAATCAGTGCAAAGATTTTACCTTTGTATTATGGTGTAGACACTGTTAGATATTAAACTCTGAATGTAATTTTATTATTTTTATGTTTAAAGCTGTATGTTGATAAAATGAGAAGAACTGAGAAAGATCAAATGATATGTGCAACAGATGAAACACCTTAAAGTGATTATTTCCACACATTCTGTGATTAGTTTTTTAGTAGGCCCCCCTCCAAAAAAAAATCTCTGATAGAAGGTATCTTTTTCTTTCCCTGAAAGAGAGAAAATATTGAGACTTAGGTAACATTTCTTCCTAGTGAAAGAGATTAATATAAATAAATTAATGGTTAGAAATTGATTCAACCAAATTCAAGCCTTTACATTTGTTTAATTAATTTTGAACTATTTTTGACCAGTAGTCACTTTCTAAAGGAGTCACTGAGAATACCTTTCACCACCCATGGAAATATACAGTACCTGGCTAGACATGGTCCTGAGCATCCCATTGCACCTGGCCCTTCTCTAGGCAGGGGAGTTTGTCTCCTTTGAGAACCTCTTCCAACTATGTAGTGTTTCTGTGATTCTGTAGTTTTATCATGTTGTGCTTTACAGTACAAACACTTTTGTGATTTTTAAATGCACATCTTAACTTGACTACTCCCCCTGCCCAAAAAAACAATACTTAAAAAAACCCCCAATTTTAATATAGTTTCCAAATATTGCTTCAAGGTAATGAGGGAAGCTTTATTCAAGAACTGCTATAATACCAGGAAAAGACTTGTTGTCTAACATACTTTTCTGTATAAAGCCTTCTATACCATACCATACCATACCATACCATACCATACCATACCATACCATACCATACCATACCATACCATACCATACCATACCATAATATCTATGATCAAATGGTAACACTACTGAAGAGTTTTAGGCCAAGTTGGCCAGATAACTAAATCTTTCGTATAAAGTTATGGTGCAATAAATCATAAATCTGCAATGCTGAAACAAGGAAAGGAAATGAGCTACTGATTCTATGTTACTTTCAAATAAATGCTATCTCAACTGAGTACTTCTAAGATATTAGAAATTATTATACTAGACTACGATAGTGTTAAAATTCAAGTCTTAATAATTAAATTGTCATTTAAAAAAAAAAAAAAGACATGACATTAATAAAAGAATTCTATTTTTTAAAATTATCAATAAGCTATATTTCATTTAACTAACACATTTTTGTTACATTTATCACTTGATAGAATATAATTCATAACATAATTACAAAGGTGTCAAAAAGCTCTAACGTGCAGTAATATCAGTTTAAATCTTGCTTATACAATTTTCACAAATACAACTCATATATGTTATAAAGTTTTGAAAAATATTTAAGCTAGACAATATTAATACACAGATTTTCTTTTCTGCATATACTTAGGAACTACATAGCTATTTTCAGATTAGATAATTTTCTGTAAAATTCAGGGTGCAAAATTACATGTATTGCGTTGAAATTTCGTCTAGAGAAAATGGAAAATGAAAGCTGTTGCATATATTTGGTTTCTCTGGTTTTCAAAAGACAAGGTTCTGTTTGTTTTTTTTTTTCATGGCGGAGTTACATGTTTATTCTTAAATTTGTTTTGTACAGAAAGAAAAGTCTTAACACTTCTATTTAGTGAAATCAAAGGTTTCAAAACACGTAAGAACTTTAAAAAAGGAAGACTATTTTCTTGACATTTAATCCTAGCTCATCCTGGAATCTGTAAATTCTAACTCATGAAGATTCATTATCTCAACTGTGTGTGTCAACAGTGGTGCCCAACAACAGGATGAGGGGCAACAGGCACAGACTGAAGCACAGGAAGTTCCACCTAAACATGAAGAAAAACTTATTCTCATTTAGGGTAACAGAACACTGTAACAGGCTGCCCAGGGAGTTTGTGGAGTCTTCTTCTCTGGAGACATTCAAAACCGACCTGGACACATTTCTGTGTGATCTGCTCTAGATGAACCTGCTTTAGCAGGTGGGTTGGACTAGGTGATATTTGAGGTCCCTTCCAATCCCAACCATTCTGTGATTCTGTAATCAGTAGAGTCAAGTTTGCTATGCAGCTAAAAAGTTCTACACAATTTTGATGCAGAGGAATTAAGTTATAGGCCAGGGAGCTGATAATCTCTCACTCTTATAAATATGATTCAGTTCTATTAAAAAATATATTTAGTTTAGTTGGGCTCTTAAATTCCTGAGGGGAAAAAAAAAAGTGGACAAAACGGATTTTTTAAATTAATAAAAAACCAATTAAGTTATTAAAGGCTGAATGTTACAGGGTACATTCTAGTTGTGTCCAGAACTTCTGCCCCTATTTTGTATCTCTATGAAAATATCAGCCAAAATCCTGCAAGAACACACAGAAGAGGCTTGACTCTGCAGTTACAAAAGTATTAACTATATGCACTGTCTCAGCAATGATCAAATCTAAGAAGTTTTACCTAAAAACTGTAATCACTATGAGTGCAAGGCACAATTAGCAATGATACTGCTTGAGGTTTACTCACATATTTGTGACCTTCCCAAACTTCCTACACGTAGGAAGGAAAACATGTTTTCTAGTTTTCAAATATTAAATCTCCATGCTCAGTTGAATAAAAGATAGAACAAGGTTACAAGGTCACAATTTCTATGCAGTCTTTCTTTCTGCTAATCATTCACAGTTAAGCAAAATGAGAAGAATAGAAAGCTCTGCATCCCTAACTTGCTGATAAAATTTGTTCCTCACAAATACTTCATTTGGGTTTGCTTTCATGTTGATGCAATTTTATGGAGGGGTTTTCTTTTTAAAATTAATTTTATGTCTTATAGTCAACTCTAAGTCTACCAATTCCTACCTTATTTTTTAATTATTGAAACAGCAACATAATATGAAAAAAGACTAAGGAAAATAAGCCACGCCAAAACAGAAACAATGGCCTATTAGTCACTGCCAAGACAGTTTTATTCAATTTCCCTCTGAAATCTCTTAGCAAACACATTCATAATTTAAAATACCTACAGCAGTACAAATGCTTAGCCTGAAGTAGCCAAGAGTTGCTGATGGTATATTTGGAATTATTAATAGAACTAATGTGGCAGCATGCCCAAAGTGAAGCAAGGCTGTTGCACGGTACTTTGGCTTTCTGCTTAAATTGTAAGGATTAATGTACAGACATGTGTCAGTTAAATCTTTTTTTTGTCTAGTGTCCATTTCTGTTGTTGCCAATCACATCCTGATGCACAGGATTGCTGAACTGAACCTTTTTTTGAACCAACATTTTTCCAAGTGGTTCATCCTTATTTTATCCCTTGTCTTATGCAATCAGTGTACACCCACTACTGCAGTTTATTCAGTAGTTAAATTATAGTCTCTACATAGTCAAAGGAAGGGTCTTCAAACTCTCTTTCCCTCATCTCAAATAATTAAAAACACTTAAAAATGTTCCATTATAGGTCATTCTATTTACTAACCACTCATATTTCGCTTGTGGAGAGCTTTAAATTTTCAGATTCCTTAGTGTGAATTCTTCCCAGCTATTCAGAACCTTTTAGAGAAGCTAGTGCTATAAGGGAAGCCACTGCAGCAATATTTGCTATTCTTGAATACAGAGTGATACCTATACGGTCAAGAAATTTACCATGTCCAACCGCCAACTACTAATCCAAAAATTTTTAATAAACTGATAATTTAAAATCATGACTTCAATTAGAAAGTAGGATAGAATCATAAAATAGTTGAGGTTCAAAGGGACCTTTTGGAGGTCATGTAGATACATTCCTACAGAAAACAGAGACACATAAAAAGTTAAAGCAGGTTTCTTATGGTCATGTCCATCTGAGTCCTGAATATTGCAAAAGATGGAAATTCGGCAGCCTCTCTAGGCAACTTGTTCTTGTGTTTGATAACTCCCATGGTGAAAAAAAAAATTATGCAGATTTTCCATATTCTGAGTTGTGTCTGTTGTCTCTAATTCTTCCAGTTTATAATTCTGAAAATCTGTATCAATCTTCTCTACACCTTCTCCTTGGTAAGCTGTAGTCAGTAATAACAGTCTTCCCATTAACCTTCTCTTCTTCAGGCTAAACTGATACCTTGCCCTCCAGCTCCACTCATATGTTAGTTGCTTTAACACCTAACTATCTTGATAGGCCTCCACTGGACTCTACCCAGTTTGAAAATGTCATTCCTGTACTGGAGAGCCCAGATTTGGACACAGCACTCCAAGTGGAGTCTCATCAGTGCTGACTAGAGAAGAAGAATCACCTTCCTCTACTTGATGTCAAAGCTTTTTCTAATGCATGCTAGGATGATATTTGCTGCAAGCACACATTGCTGGCTCTCATTCACTTTGTGTTCCAGCAGGATTTCAGGTCTCTTTTTGCTTTATATATAGCTACATCTTGGGAGTGTCCATCTACCACTCATTCAAAGACAACCTCTCAGTCTCTTTTTCCCTGCAACACGGAACACGGGCTTTTGCCTCTGCAGAGTCTCTGTGAAGATTGTGTTAGATGTCCTGTTTATTCTTCCTAATTCTGCAATAGTAATTATTTATCTTTGAGCATTTTAGATTAAATAAGGATTTGAGACATTGATTCTGACACTATATAATCTATGGGGTTTTGTGTGTGTATTTGTTTGTTTTAATCTCTAGTTGATATGTCTTTTAACACTTGGCTGCACTACATTCTCACATTTGCTAGATATTGCCTAGCAAATTTCTAAAGTCCAGATTTTACTTTCTCTCAAACTTGATTACTTGTATATTTAAACCCTTACTTAACTTTAAGCTTGTGAGTAGTTCCTCTGAAGTCAGTTTTGTTGATTAATGTTAAGCATGAACTTAATTAGATTGTTGGACTGTGGCCAGAATGACTGATGTCTCATCTGTTGCAAGCTATTAATGTCTCGTTGTAATCAATGCAGATGTAGTGAGAAAACAAGATGCTTTACTCCACAGTGAATGGATGTCTGTCTCCTAAATTTGAACACCTAAAACCTAGGTTAAAATTTAGGACTAAAAAGTCTGAACAACTATTCTATGCTATCTGTGATATAATAGACTAAGAATTTTACACAATCCATCTTCCTATTGCAAGGAAAGTACTCTTGGACTTGTATCTTTCTCATTGTTGCCATTAGAAGGAATGAAGGCAACTGGCTCAGAATGCACAGTAAACTTCATATAACAGAGGTAATGAGAGATGAATATCACCTTGAGAATCAAAATTGTGTTGTAACACTACAGTGCTTGATTTATGGTTATTAACTTTGTGGGATAGATTTTTTTTTTTTTTCTTTCTTTTGTGCCATATAAAGCACAATAATACAGAAGACTGTCCTTACCTGTTGACCTGTATAGAGGTGAAGGCATGTGTAGAGGAAAGACCCTGGACATTTGGGTACCTTGGTTCTTGGAGTAACTCATTAGAGGATTTGCAAGAGGAAAAGCAATTTTTAACAGCAGACAGATGAATTCAAAGTTCAGTGTGCTAATAGCCATAAATTATTCAAATTCAGCTTCTATATAGAAAGGTCAGCCTATCATATTACACTGTAATACCTAACTTTAAGTTCAGGATGCTAGAGGCTCTGAGCAAGAGTATAACACTAAACAACCAAATAAGCAAAGAGGCAAATGAAAAAACAAACACACAACCAAACCCTACCTCTACTAAACAGCAGAGTACTGTCTTGCAGAATTTAAAAAATCATCCAAAAACTAGAAGAGTCCAAAGAAAATCAAATGGACAGAGAATAAACTATTAAACCTAAATATTAAGCCATAATGATGCAAGTCATTAAGTAGAAATAGCTTGGTATAATATTTCCTTTGACCACACTTGAAGTAGGATTTCTACAAAGAGCTGAAAGGCTTCATAGATAACCACCATACACAAACTTAAAATTCACTACCAGATACACTGTTTGAATCATAGCAAAAACTGAATTAGTGTTTTTGTTTGTAAGTATCGTCTGTTCGGAGAAGAACAACATTTTCAGAAGTAATTTGCACCTCACACATCTTTGAAGACGTTACCAAGCAAAGGAAGAAACATGATCCACTCAGTGTTGCTGCATTAATTCATCTGGATGCACTTCCAGTTTCCTAGGACATCATACACGATATCACAGAATCACAAAATGGCTGAGATTGGAAGGGATGTCTGAAGGTCATCTTGTCCAACTCCCCTGCTGAATCAGAGTCAGTTACAGTAGGTTTTCCAGGACCATGTCCAGACAGTATGGTCGCAACTGCTCTTAGTACTGGAAAGACTTTACAGTACTAAGGATCATTCCATGCTCTCCTCTTTTGCTGCTGCCTCCAGAGATGAGCTCACAGTGATCAGGATGTCTGACAGCTGTGGTGAGTTCAAAATGACCTAGAACACCACTGGAAGAAGATCACAAGACATTGGCGCAGACAATATGAAAGTGCAAGCACAGTCACAGCATATGTAGACCTGTTAAGAAAAATAAAATAAAATAAAATATAAATATATATATATATAACAAAGTGTCTTGTTACTAAGGTAATTCAATTAACAGTCACAGAATCAGGGAGAAAGTCTTTCAATACAAAAAATATTTACAAGGTGGAAATAAAGGAGGAACAAATGGACACTTCTAATAGTTGAGCAGAGCTACAATGAAGTTCTCCAAAAGTAGTGTGGAGTTGTTAAAGTGTTTATAAAGTATATGGAAAAGAGAGTGAAAACTGGGACAACAAGATTTACTGATTCAATTAGAATAGTGAAAACTAAAATGTTACTAAACATCTTCAGAAAAGCCTCAGAAGTTTGAAAGATTGAGTGATAAGTGCAAATCAGTATTTTATATGCAAAGCAGAAATGAAAAGGAGAAGCAACTATAATCCTATATGCACAGTGATACATTGTTAAATAATTATCACAGTTCAGGAAAAGAATCTTAGAGTAATTCTATATCATCTTCCAGAAACAGTAGAAGAGAGACCATAAAAACATGAATGTTTGTACTGGGTCTGCTGGAATTGAGTTAATTTTCTCCATAGCAACCTATACGGTGTTGTACTTTGGATTTGTGTTTGTGTTTGCAATACAGTTGTGTCTTGCTTCATATCTGTTTTAACTTTTTCCCACTCTGCCTCCCCAGAAAGAAGGCTGGGGGTGCACAAGAATTTGAGAGGGGACAAAAGCAGCTGACCCCAAATGACTAAAAAGGTATTTCATACTATATGACATTGTGCTCAGCAATAAAAGCTCAAGGAAAAGAGGATGATGATATTTCATGGTTATATTATTTGTCTTCCCATGCAACCATTACATGGGTTGAGACCTGCTTCCCAGGAAGTGGCTGGACATCTGCCTGACAATGGAAGGTAGGGAATAAATTTCCCATTTTGCTTTACTTGCAGCTTTTCTTCACATGTTAATCTATCTTTATCTCGACCCATGATTTTTTTCTCACTTTTGCCCTTTCGACTCTCTCCTCCATCCTGCTGAGGGGGCATCAGCGAGTGACTGGGTGGGGGCTTAGCTGCCAGCCGGGATCAATCCACCACAATATTATAAATGCAAAGAAGACAAAGGTTTGACACTTTGTAGTTCCATGTTGGACTTGCATCCTGAAAATCAAATATATTTTGGTCTTCTCATTTAATTCACAGAAGATACTTTAGAAGAGAAAGAATCTTATGGAAGGCAGAAAGAAGAATAAATTAATGTGTCAGATACCTGTCACCTGAGTAGGTGTTAAATATGCAGCTAGAAGAAGGGGTAGATGTGAGGATGTAAATGAGATAGATGATAAATTTATGAACGGTGTATTTATGAATAATTAAGGAATAGTAATTCACAGCTTCTCATAACTTAGAAAGATTGCATTACGCTTAATTTGACAGGCTGAAAGCAAATCAAAATAGTCTTTTTTTCCACCCCAATTGTAATTAAATTAGTTAACTCATCATTAAAATATTTTGTGAATGTCAAAAACATGAATTGGTTTAAAATGTATGAAATGGTGGAGTTTTTTTAAATTCTTATTTATAAATCTATAAATGACTTGTAAATGCTATGATCTTGATCTTAATTTCATTTAATAATCACTTTCTTCAGAAGCTCAGATGGTGCATCAGATGTAGACTGTTCGTTACACTACTTATCCAAACATTTTTTGTCAACCACTGCAAGGATGGGGCGTGGAATGAAATGTAGTAGACAGATCTTTCACCTGTGACATCATATTGTCATAAATTTATGTACCTCATAACCCTCACATAATCACATACAGTAAATGTAGTCAATTGGAAGAGCGAGACACCTCTGTACGGTTACTCATCCAGACTTCTCTGTTAGAGACTCCTTAGGTAAATGTCTACAGTTGGATTGTATTAATACTTCTCAGTGATTTGCATCAGAAACATTTTCTGTTTGTGCAAAAGAAAAGAATTGGCCATGAAATATACCATACGTTGAGAAGATAGGAATATACAATGCTCAAGGTAGATGTGATTCTTCAGAGTTATTTTAGAATCCCTTTTCCTCTCTTAGTTGTGCACATATATGCACAGATAAACATATCCTTTATGCTTGCATAAAACCGGAATGTTTATAGGATTCTGACTGGAGACCTGTAGCATATAACTCCGCTCCTGTCTTAAAATATGTTATAAAAGTGTGTTATTGATTTCCAAGCAATCTTGACTGAATGGCTATTCTTAGAATCACACAGGCTCAAAGAAAATAAACAAAAAAAACCAAAAAACCACACCATTTTCTTCCAAACCCCACACATTCACTAATAGGTCATATCAAGGTACTGTACTTGTTCTACTAGTATCATACTACTTTCTGTATTAGGATGCAGCTATTTCAGATATTTCAAAGCCCTGCTTTAACTGTCTGCCAAGATATGCCATGAATGTCAGAGTTCGTTAAATCAAAACTGAAAAATATCCTGGTTTTCCCTTTGCTTTCCATCATTAGCTTGGCACTGCAAGATGTGTTATTAATTACTGTACATCTCTAGTAAAACACCTTGAGATGTCTTGCTGAGATAAGGTACATTGTCCTATAAAAGGAAGTTGTTGTTGCTGTTCAGCCAGAAATAAGTCTGAAGTACAGTAGAACAAGGTCTTTCAAAAGTTCCATCAACTATATTAAGTTTTAAATAAATTAATACTATAAGGCCAATTGTAAAATCTGCAGACTATAGTTTACAGCTCACAGAAGCATTTACAACTGCACCTTCAAAATAATTGTATATTCATAGTGATTCACATCAACCTTGCGTATCTTTATCAAGGTATAACCAACCACATAAAGAGAAGGACAGGAGAGATACAGATTCAAGAATTCCGTTAGTATTCTTACACTGAACTTCCTGGACATAGGATTTGCACCATATATTACCATGTTAGAGGGGCTAATGAGGAAGGCAGATAGCTCAACCTAAAAGGAGGACAGTGACAAATCAGGATATTTTCTTGAAGGAAGAAACTTCTTGGACATTGCTGATCTATTTTAATTCTTTTGTTAGATATCATGGGGCTTCAAAGAGCATCTGAGACATTAACAGCTTATTTTAAAATGGCATTAGCTGTAGTTTTGGGAAGCTGGGGTTACTTTTGGCTTTAGAGCCAAACTCATTCCAAGTGTCACTGTTTTAAAAATGTACTTGGCCTGATTTCACTGTGATTCAGGCTAATTGTTAACACAAATACTTTTCTACAGCAGAAAAGGTTTAAAGGTTACAAAAAAGCTACCCAAATTATGAAATCACAGTTTAAAAAAAGTAGAGAATGAAAGAACTTTAGCATTAGGGTTGACTTCACTGCTGAGGTCATGACTTGTTCAAGTACAGAGAAGACTGACATTTCTCCTCAGTTAGTTCTCCTTCTGGCTATGTAGGCAATGAGTATATAGCTCATGCATCATTCTTTTTACCAGTAGATCTTCAAATATTTAATATGTGAAAATGCTTGTATGTCAGAAAGGAAAAGTGATCTTTCAAAAGCTCACTGATAGTTATCTGCAGAGGAGCTCTAGGGTTAAAATGCAAGCAACTATAAGCCACGGATTGATGTTAATTAAAATCGGCTATTAGTAAAAAACATTTTAATGTAAAATATGTACATTGAAAAATAAAGTTGAAGAAACACGATCATCACTATTTTTCTAATTCTTGTGTGTCTCAGGATTCTTGTCGTTTATTGGTCAAGGAATAAATAACTATTCTAGGTACCCTGTAGCTCTCACTCCACTCATTTCTGCCAGTGAACCATGGTATGTTAAATGCTGTTTCACTGTGGAGATGCATAAGGCAGACTTCTTGGTATCCACAGAAAATTGCCAGGGAACACTGAAACATTCACAGGACAAGTATTACAAAAAAATGGACAATTTTCACAATTGTAGCCTAGACATTGCTAAGCAGCAATGGACAAACATAGGAAGAACTGATTACAACATCTCAACCGCAACTGAACAATTCCCTATTTGGTGTCAGATCTAGCCTCAGCACAAGTTTGGTGGTTAATGAATATTTTGTCATTAGGTATGGCTGACCATACATGAAAAAAATAGAAGGTGTCAGTCCTGACAATATTTATAATTCTAAGCCCATGCACAATGAAACAAGTAAAAATGATGAGGCTGGAATCTTGATGAACAAGAAGGAACATTTAACTTATTTCTTGTTGACTGTTTTTCATTCCCTAGCAGTACGTGATCATAAAGTGAAGAATATCACTTCCAACATCAAGGACACAGAGCTGAACCTAATGATACAACAGAACTAACTCGGCACTGAGTCAGCAGTTTATCCCTATCTCTTGAAATTTCCAGGCTCAAGACTAATTCAGACTTCATTTTACCATTGCATCCTGCACAAATCTTGGAAAATCATGTGTAAAACACAGGCTGAGGGTTTCAACACCAAGGGAGATTGAAAGTGTGGCATAAAGCAAAACAATAGAGCAGGAGAATTTCAATGTGATTTCAGTTAAAGCATAAATTGCATTATAATTTTAATAATAGTCAGAGCACACTGATTATATGACTAACTTTCCCTTCACTCTTTTCTCATCACCACGTTATACCATTAGAGTTATGGACTCTCATTTACCCATGAGGATGATGTACTATCTTGTAAAAACTTGTACAATTCCAAAGAATGTATTTGCAAAAATTAGATTCATATTGAAGATACTTAAGCAGATGAAATGAGATGACGTTTCCCCAAATTAGGCTTTTATGAAAGAAATAATTCATATTTATTTACATTCATTTTCTTAAAACTAAATTCTTTCCTCTCTGAAGAAACTGTAAGTGGTAGTTCAAAAGAATCTTGATATCAAAGCAAATGTTTGAACTGATTGATAAGCCACGTGCACTTAACAAGCCCTTGTGATATACTTTGCTGTGCAGTTATCTCACAGAATGTTTGATTTCAAAAGCAAATAATGAGCCTCAACTTATTTCACATAGCTTCTGGTAAGCAGATATATTTTGGTGTCTATTTTAAATTGAACCTGAAAATTTAAATACTGGTCTGGATAATATCATAACTATGTTTCTAAAAAGACAGTTCAAAATAAATGATGTTATGGACCACATGGAATCTTAACATCTTTTACTTTCTGACCCTATTCTGTTCTCATTCACATACGAGTTCTATTTTATCACGTGTTTCATTGTAGTGCATACAGCTAATACTGAATAAATTCATTTTCTTGCAATTAAGTCTCAAATACCTAATGTTTTGAAGTGAACCTGGACCTTATACTGATGGCAGATAAGAATACCCTTTAAATAGGATCATCTTTTGCTTTTGTAACTGAAAGTCCTAACAGGCTTTAAATTGGTATAAAGACTGTACACCTTTTAAACTCAGTCTTTCCCCATTCTTTCTTATATATCAATACAGAAACACAGGCCTGAACAGCTTTACATGTACCAATTTTAAATAGTTCAAAAATCAGTTATTCTATAAAAAAAAAAATGTGTGATGAATTCATATTTTCCTCCTTGGAGATGTCATGAAGATATATTTACTTGTTCCACAGGGCTCAGCTGGAACACACTTGCAGTACAATGGTCAATGTTCAGTCTATCACGTCTTATGTTACTATTCAGATTTAATTTTTTTTTCAATGCTCTTCAAAAAGGTAGACTGTTGGAACAATAAAGGACTCAGCATTCTGATTCAATGTGAATCACACCAAGCCATTTATTACAGAAACAAGCCTCCTTATATACGCAACTGTATTCTAATCACACGTCCACGCTCCGAGCATGGATTTGCTAAATGAGTATCATGGGCTGTCCATGCGCTGGAGTCTCACTGATGATAAGTCTGATAATTCACGCCACGCCAGGACCCCGGTGATTGAGGAACGCCCCTCTTTCTCACAGCAGATTCTGTTTTCAGCTTCTCGAAGCGGCCTTGAGATTCCTTTGAGCCAGACTAATTCAGCAACAAATCTTTATCTATCAAAACCCCTCCACAGTAGATGTCACCACATGTTCATGTGTGAATAAGAATGAAAGATTCAGGCTGCAATAATTATTATTTTTTGTGAGTATTTGTGAATATTATTTTAAAATTCATTCATAATTATGACTAAGAACCTAAAGCTGCCAAACTGATAGGCTTGGATACTTAATCATACGTCAATTATTTCTTATAAGTAATAGGATTGTAATAAACTAAGAGAAAAACATTATTATTAGAAACCAAAATGCTTTGAAAATGTATTAAGTTCAGAAGAATTTTTTCAAAGCTATCACAATGAACTATTCCAAGACTTTCTCTTAAATGACTTATCTGAATTCCTTCTCTTGTTTAAACTAATCTGTAATTTGGACAGTAATAACAAAGCTTCTAAGATACAAAATATGTATAATGATTTGAAACTTTTTCCTTGAGAAATTTACTTAGACAGGTTTCATTTAAATTGAAAAAATAACCACTAACAAATTCTTTAAACTCAGAATCCTTTAGAGCATTAAATTAATTCTCCCTCCATCTCGATTTTATGCTTTTTCCCTTTTTAAATGCCAGTTTGTCTTATTTATTCTCATTGATTTAAACAGCATTTCTAAAGAAGTTTGAATGTATTAAGCTGTATACACTGTCAGATCCAGAGTAATTTAAATATTGGAGTCACATACATAATTTTAGATCAGATGTGATAATTGCAACTTTTATTCTGACCTTACCTATGTCAAACAATTTCACTCTTACTGTTACCCTTTACTGAACCCCAATAATTAATTATGACTGAATAATCTCTGCCAATGTCAGTGATAGTAATCAGCTGTCCAATTTTTTACTTTGTTCAGCTTCAGAATTCAGAAATCAATTCTTGCCATGCTTTGGAATAATAAAGGGTCTGTGGTAATTTAGCATTTTCTCCCAATATATTAATAAATGAAGTAAGCATTTTCTGATTTTCTCATTAATAAACTAACCAGTTCTATATATTCCAGTACTCCTAAGAACACTTTTTCCTTCATGGTAGTCCCATCTTACTGGATCTTCTGTGAATTTTCTTGAATCTTATAGACAAAACTTCTAGTAACCAGCAGTATAAGTTTTTATCTAAGGCATGTGGACAAAGCAATAAAATCAACATCCTACATCCCTACACCTTAGTACTAATATCTCATTCAATTGTTTGCATACCATGACCAAATTTTTTTTTTTTTTCTTAGTCCTAGCCAGCTAGGATACAGTTTCATGTGCAGTAAGTATGGCCTGTGTTCCTGGCTTCTAGACAAAGTTGTGTTTGGCAGCTAGAAAGCCTGTTTTCTTTTAGTGAAGTCAGTTTAAGCAATGACCCAGCTAATTCTATATGACTACCCTGTATGGTTCATCATTTTCCACTCTGCCAGTCTTGCCCTACCAGCATATTTTGTCAGCAATGATTTTATATTTGCCTCTATGCCACTGATAGTAACTTGGCCAGAGCTACTATTGTGCACCTCAGAACTCCAACGGAAATGTTTTCAGTCAATGCCTAACTGTCACAGATGTCTTCAGGGGATATATCAACCAGGCATTACTATGCATTAAATGGGTCATTTTTTATAATAGTAATATATTACTGAGTTAAATGCTATAAACAAGCTTATTATTTTTTTAACAAAAGATAAAATCAAATACGAAAAAACAACTGATGGGTTTTTTTACAAAGAGTAACCTATCAAAACTATAATTTAATGAATCATTGAAGGATATGTAAGATATATACAATGAAGCAACCTGTTATCCCTCAATACTTATTTTCTTGTATGAATGTTCTTAGGTATATTCAGAAGCTGCGCAAAAAAACAACATTTGGTAGTTTTTCATGCCCGTGTTTACACACCTAGAATAACTATTCATGTTTACCAACACATTTTAAGTTGTACAGATCAGGTACTGTTAAAGATAAACCTTATGAAAGTCCACAAGATAGAAATCTAGGGAGTATTTCTTGGTATAATTAAAATAAATAATTTATATATTTCAAGAAAATTGGGTTGCTCTCAATCTCTTTATCAGCCAGTCTGTATTGATACCAGGGGTTGCCCTGACTGAGGTGCAGGACCTTGCAATTGGCCTTGTCGAACATCACTAGGTCCACATAGGCCCACTTCTTGAGCTTGTCCAGGTCCCTCTGGATGGCACCCCATCCCACAGGACTGTAAACCACATCTCTCAGCTTGCTGTTGTCCCACTGCCTATGTAATTGAAGAAGATATTGAAGAATACTGGTCCCAGTACAGACCCCTGAGGGACACCACTCATCACCGATCTTCATATGGACAGTGAATCATTGACCACTGCCCTCTGGATGTGACCATCCAACCAATTTCTTATCCTCCAGAATCGATACATCAAATCCATATCTTTCTAATTTAGAGAGAAGGATATTGTCGGGGGCCATGTCAAAAGCCTTACAGAAGTCCAAGTAGCTGGCATCCGTAGCCCTTCCCTTGTCCACTGATGTAGTTACTCCATCACAGAATGCCACTAGGATCATCAGGTAAGACTTTCTGTTGGTGAAGCCATGCTAGATGTCTCGAATCACCTCCCTGTCCTCCATATGCCTTTGCATAGCTTTTAGGAGGATGTGTAACGTGATCTTCCCAGTCACAGAAGTGAGACTGACAGATCAGTAGTTCCAAGATCCTCCTTTCTACCCTTTTAAAAAATGTGTGTGATGTTTCCCTTTTTCCAGTTACTTCACCTGACTGCCATGACTTGTCAATATCATGGAGAGTGACTTGGCAACTACATCTGCTAGTTCCCTCAGGACTCTGGGATGCATCTCATCAGGTCCGATAGATATATGTATATCAGGTTCCTAAGTGGTCATGAACCTGATCTTCTCTTACACTGTGAGGGACTTTGCTTCCTCAGTCCCTGCTTGAGGTCTGGCCTTCTGTTGCCTCTCGTAAGATGGAAGATGTGTGAAGGCAGAAGGCTGCTAATTTTCACTATATCCTCTGTCATTGTCACAACACTGATCTCTAAATTTCTATTCAAGTGTTCATCATTTGTGAATCAGCATGCAACAAATGCTCACTTCAAATGCCTTGACACATTTATGATATTCACATAGGGTTGGTAGATCTGTGCTGGTCTGAAGAGGAAGATAGAGATCAGGCAGGATACCCTAATGTTTGTAAAATGCTGTGAGACATCTGCATGTAGGAATTTGAAAATGACTGTTAATATAAAAAAAAATGATCAACACATTACATTATTCTTGATTAAATATGTTTAATATTTGGAGGCCAGATCAGTCATACTAAACACAGCTCTGCAGTATTTAAAGTGTCTGGCTTACACTCCAACTCTTCTAGAAGGAAACAGTTGTCTGCCAGGTCCTATGTCATGAATAGCAGCTCTGGTGAATGTCTGAAAGGGCTAGCTGTAGCTTGGTGGTATAGTTAAAAGGAGTAATTCTCCAAATTCTACTGGCAGTGTTGACCAAGAGCTCATTGTGCTTGCCTAAATATGTATATCTACTGCTATTTGAGGTACCATGTGGCTTCTGAAACATGCACACAGGTCTGGCAGACATACTGTGGAACCTCTGGGACATACACCTTTTTGCAGAAGCCAGACAAGCCACCAACAACCAAACCCTACATTTATGTTTCTTCAATCAAAAGGCGAATTCCAACTCTTGAGCTTGTATAAGTTTCTCACACAGAGGCATATAATACAATTTTGGACTCCCTAGGTTGTCAGGTCTGGCTTACTGCAGCTTCGAAGAGGTGAGATTCTTCTATAGGTCCTGTATAATATCTGTCAAAGCCATGTTTAGACAGCCTGAGGCTCCTTAAGTCATATTACATGTGGGTAAATAAACTAAGTGGCTTTTCACAAATACTAATAAAGAATAAGGTATGTCTTCCCAACTATATTGAATACTCTATTGAATACTAACTTCTGAAAAAAACTCTTATTTTAAAATTGTCATATGTGGGTATGTATATACTTATACTGTTCTGTTTTAATATGATTTAATATTCAAATATACATCAGGATCTTTTATAAATGCAGAAGGAAAGTCTTCAATTTTCCCTCCTGAAAATGTGTGTGTTAGTTACTCCTTCTACATTTATTTGAACAGCAGTTCTCTAGGAAAGCAGCTAAGAGACTTCTTTGTTTCTTATGAATTATTTGTATTTATTATAATTAGCATCATCATCTTCATTGTCCCTAGGTATTTTTTTCTGCTTCATTTATCAACTGTAATTGAAAAATTACTTACTGCCGAGGATCTGTGCTCAAACTCATGTATGTGTTTATTTCTTCTGTTTAATAGCCATGTTTTCATTAAATTCAGGGTATACTAAAAGGTCTGTTAAAGCCATCTGAACCACCATAATGATTTCTTCATATATTGAACAAAAAACAATTGTCATGTTGCAGCTTTGTTCTTTCTAAACGCAGATTTCATTGTAATTGCAATAAATCTATAAATTACAACAGCTAGAACTGTTTTCTAGGTCAATAACCTACAGAAAATCATCATCTTCTTAACTAAGTTGGACAAAATAGTTAATATTTTCCAGCCATTACAGCAAATTTCCATTAGCATTGCCTCTTCTAAATGCTATTGAAAAAAAACAAATCTAACCTACACTACGTTGTTGCAACAAAGCAGTTGTCGCAAACTTAATATTTGCATCTTTCAGCATTTTCCTCTCATATCTAGCAAGAGATTAACAAATCTTCATGAAAATACTCTTGGAATCTGAAAGGCAATTTTATGTTATCAAAAAATTGTAAAATCTTGAGAAGTCACATAGTTTCTGTTTGTTTGTTTGTTTGTTTGTTTGTTTTTTCCTTAGGAAGGACCAAAATTTCCCATTACCTGTGCTCTAACCTGACATCAGAATCTGTCCTAACTTTTACCTGAAGAATCATATTCTTCTCAATATCATGGTACTGACCTACAACTATTAGTCGAAGAAAAAGTAATTTCAATGTTGAGTTGAAAATGAAAAGTATTAGAAATGCAGATGACATCTGAATGTTGAGTCATATTCTATTAGTTTTGATTTTGCAGAGTAATTAATAAAAACAAGAGGTAGAAGGATTTTTGTTACTCTGTTGTCGTTGGTAGATTATCACTTTTTATTACTTGTTATTAGAAGATTATTTTTCTCCTGTCTTCACTGGACTCTTTCAGAAGAAAATGATTGAAACAGGCATTTCAGCCATAACAGTTAGGTTAGAATCAGGTTTTAGATTCAACAAATGCTTCAGGAGTGGAGAAGAAAAAGCTGGGCAGCTTGGGAAACTATTCAATCTCAGTTTGAATGGTGTATATATTTGAAAGAATACCTCTGACACGTCTGCTATTCTATTCTCTGTGAAAAAAGCAGATTATATTGCCAAGACCACTCCATACCTTCTGAAAATGTTTTTCTTTTTTTTTCAAACTAGACTTTCTTAAAGACCAGACTAAAAATAGGGCATATTAAGCCTGCAAGTTCAAAAAAATCAGGGTAGCAGATAGTGACCCTGAAAGTCTGTATAAAATAATAAAACTTCTTTGAGAGATACAAAATGCCATAGGTTAAAAATTTGGCCAGTGTAATTCTATGATATCTGTGTAGTCTCAAAACATAACATAACTTCCATTCCTTTCTCCACATCAACCTTCGTTCTTCCTTTCAAGAAATTTGGAGACTTTTTTTTTCCTCCGTTCTCCTTGCCTTTAATGCAATAAAAGATTTGATTTCTAATGCTTACCAGTTCAGTTGTTTTTTGTTAGTTATACACTTAAGAGCCTTATGTAAGTTTCTGATGCATTCTGAATCCATATTTAGCACTTCATTTTTAATGAATGCACTTTCACATAAAAACTAAACCTAAGTTTTTCTGGTATATGACCACAACTTCTACTTTACATTCACTGCTCATGAAAAAAATGTAGATTTTTGCTACTAAATACTATCTACATGTATATAAAAACATATTTTTATATTTATATATTTTATCATATGTATTTATCCTGTACATCCTATATGACTTTTTAATTCATGAGGTTGTTGTGTAAAAAAAGGATGAATACCATTGTGTATTTATCTACTCACTATAATTTAAACAGAAAAATATTTCTTTAGTTTTGTATGGAAATGACATCTAACTCAAAAGGATAATAAAAACAGACAAATATTAATCATGAATTATTTCACTATTAAAGTCTCAAAATTTATGGGAATGGTTATTCTTTACCCACATTAAATAGTAATAGCTGTATGCAGCAACTACATTTTCTGATGAAGATAACAGGGGAAAAGTAAAATTATAAACTTGAACCCTGGACCATGGACTTAGGCTGTTTTACACACGTTAGAGGTCTGGGAAGAAAATAGGTTTTGGGGTTTTAAATATGCAATATAATAAAGAGAACTCTGAACAGAAGGGTAGGTGCTAAGAATACAACTTTATGCCGGTTATTGCATGTCACTTCTCAGCACAGCTTGTAAGGATGTAGAAGAACTCGATCACAAACATAACCACACTGTTGTGCTCCAGGTGTTCATCCAAAGATGTTTCTTTCCATAACATGTATTATGCCAAACCTTTTGTTAAATGTCCTTCTAACTGACTACCTATACTCAGTTCTGTATTGGATTGCAGGGTGCTAGCAGATCAATAACTTCTTCTTATTTTTATAAAATAGGTTTATTAAAACTTTGAAAAGTCCATTAGTTCTGAATATACTGTAGCACCATGGCCCACCACATGTGTTCTCACTGCTTGCAAAGACCACCGCTCACTAGACCTCATCTTAGCCACTAAACTGATCATGACTTCTGCTTGCCATAGCTCCAAACCAGATTTTTAAAGTCAATCAGATGGTACAGGGGCTGTTCATTAAGCATCAACCCTGTTCTCAATGCTTAATGTTTGGACTTCTTGGAACATGTTTAGATTTGTTCTACTGAAATTTGCAATCTAATTCATGCCAGTCAAGACATTAAATTTAGGGCAAAAGCCTAGCAAAGAATTTAGAGTAAGAAAATAATTACCACAATATAGAATTGCTGACCAATGGGAAAAAGGCCAGAACCTGAGAAATAGCAGAAAACTGAAAAAATACAATGAGAGTGACCTTCTGTCAGCAGGAGCTCAGCAGCCAGCACAGTTCTAGGACAATCACCTCCCAAAGTCACCTATAGCAGAGGAGGCAAATACCTCAAGAATCAAAACTTGGTCAACCAGAAAGGTAAAAAATGTACTTTAGGTATGACTACTAGTTTTAAGATGCTCTACCCTGATAATTAATGTTAGAAATGGCTTATTAATTTCTCAGCCTTTTATGTTAATTTTGGATACTCATATATGAGAGTTGTTTTACCAGAGCCAGTTTGCCTTAGTGAAATTGGACTAGCAATAAATTATTGAGTCCACACACAAGCTGTGTTTACTTTTTGCTCATAATTAAATTTTACCTGTCACAAAGGGTACACACAAGTTTGGAAGGGAAAAAAAAAGAAAAAAAAAGATAGCCGGATAGCCACCTTTAAGAGGTTTACATTAATAAGTGTTATGTCTACACTGAAACAAAACCCCTAAATTTTTATCTTTGGAAAGCAGAATACAGTTTTTCATTAACTGAAGTCTTCTGAATATTTTTCCTATGCTATATTACTCCCTCACTCAGAACAGAATTAGAGAAAACCTTCAAGAAAAAACTCTAAACTCAGAAGTTTTTCTGAATAATAATTGATGATTAATTTACTTTTACTCCCTTTATTGTTATGCTGCTCACCTAGTGATACACTTTAGTTGCAGAAACAGAAGCAAAAGGGGAAAAAATCAAAATGAAGGCCTAAAGTAATGTATGTATGTCTATAAGAATTTAAATAGCTCTTATTTCTACGTTGCAACCTGAATGGAAAAATATTCATTAGAATTGTACTCAGAACATTTTAGTGTCTCACATAACTTTGCAAAATGAATATATTTAACTGAAAAGTAAAAATAATTCTATCCAAAGTGTCAGTCTGAACTCCTACAGCAGTTATAACTTCTATGATAGCTGTTTTCATTCTTCTTTATGAGCCAAGTGCTCTATGAATCACTTTCAAATACACTTCAGCGTCAACTTATATGAGGTGCTGTGTGTCATTTTAAAAGATATCCTAAAAATGCCAGTGAAGTATTTTTGTGCATTGAAGTCTATTAAAAACAAAAATTAAGACTGAATTTTTATAGGAAACATTTTCATAGCAATTCTTTTGGAGAGCTTTAACTTTAAGGCATCTAAATCACATAACACAATACAAGTTTAATTCTGTGAAATTTAGTCAGCATTTCTAACTCTCAGAAACACAATATTGGCTTTTAAGATGCATATTTTCAATTCTTCCAAATTTCAAGGTTTTTTTCCTACAAACTTTTTAAAAATAAATATTTTACATGGCCCGTGGTACTACTCAAGCACCTGCAATATAGCATTACAGCTGGCTAGGATTCTTTCTTTCATACTGGAAACATTCTGTTTGTTGGGGGTTTTTTTGTTTTTTTTTTGTTTGTTTTTTCTTTGTTTGTTTTTTCTTACTTGTTTTAATTACAATATTATTTATTTCTCCTTTCCCTCTTAATGCAGTTTTGTGTAGTTGGTGTATTGCATTGATATTAACAAATTGCTTTCATCTTACTCTTCCCTAGTAATCTTCCTTAAGCTGGTTCTTTTACTGAAACTCATTTTTTATCTGACATAAGAAGAAGTGCAAAGTAATGGACTAGATTCAACTTCAAAGATGTAAATTTCAGTGTCAGTACTGCCATTCATATTTTTGTTGTGGAAGTCGGTTTCTTTTTCCAAACTTTGACTATCTGGAATACAAGTTCTCAGTATGTCTGTTGTTTCTGTTTTCTATTTTGTGAAGAAAAAAAAGAAAGTGCTTTGAATGTGATAAGGTTTCCCTGTCACCACAGTGATGTGAAGTATGTTCTTTCAAATTAGTCTCTCATACTATCAGTTCATTTTTGATTCTCACCCCACCTGAACCTCTCTTTAATCTGATAAAATCCCTTTAAGATTATGGTTTTCTTTCTTAACCTTCAAACTATTTTATGCATGTTATCTCTTTTTGCCTTTATCAGTCCCTATTATTTTAGTTACTAATTTCCTGTGATTTGCAGTTTTTTGTTGACTAAGCTCTCACTCTAGTGCCCATACCCAAATTCCTCTTTCAGCAACAGTACTGTCAATCTTGACAGATGCATCTGCACAAAGACAAATGTTAACTACTGAGAAAGCACAAGTAAGAGTCTGTTAGTAGGTATAAAACTTTGGCTGCACAAGGTGACCGTACTGTTAGAGTTAATGGCTTTCATGTTCTAAGACCATCAAAAAAGACCTGTTTTATTTTAGCTCTCTTGAAGGGTCCCAGGGTGTCTTCTCTGCACTGGAAAGGAGAAAATCTTCATACTAAGTTTCTGTGATTTTGCACGAAAGAACAATCTACAGGAATTTATTTGTTCAAATTTCAAGGTAATTTTAAAATCATATATTTCAATAGTGTTTCTGATAATTAATACTGAGAAAACTAGAAGTAAATAATTGGAGGCAAAACTATATATACTGGATGTGGTCTGCCACCCATAGTCTTTTAACAATTACCTTACTCACTCTTAAGAATGTGAATTCATTTACTAAATCTATGTCACTTTTATTATATTATTAATAATGTATTTATTATATTATTAACAGTGATTTTCCTTAGCCATTTTAAATAAATATTTTTCACTGCTTACTCATTTTTAAGGAAAATTTTTTTAACTATGTTTTTAAAACTTTAAAACCAGTGAAGGTATTGTTTTTTCTCAGTCTTAATATGTTGAATATATTTTTTTTACTCCTGGTTTTATGAAAAACAAAACAAAACAAAACAAAACAAACTTGTTTTGTTAGATTGCATGTTTCTTTTCTATTTCCATGAATGCAGTTAGGTCTTGATGTGTTTTGTACTAGCAAAAAGCTAGTGAACAAATATATGAATAATATTTTACATTTGTAGTGAAAGTTGCTGAAATACAAAGACCCATAAAAAGGCCTCATTTTATTTTATTTTATTTTATTTTATTTTATTTTATTTTATTTTATCCTTTTAGTCACATAACTGTATTGTCTTCTGTACATTATCATGGCTTCTGGAGTCATGATCTAACCTGGTCTATAGGTTGATAGTTTAACCCTGTCTCATTTTACTTTGTCTATAGCATGGTGGTAAGAAATTGCTCTAGATCCCAGAATTACAGATCTGAACTTCTGGATCCCAGAGAAACAGATGTGAACCTGTAGACCACTTCTAGCTAAGAATAAACCCAGGGTATTGTTTAGTGATTAGCTATTCAATTATTTAATAAAAAACTGGTGGCCCACTGAACATGATCAGTGAAGTAGGATCATACAAAGAAGAGTGGGATTGGTATCTGAAATTCAAATAAAGAGAATGTGGGTGATACTTAGGGAACAAGGTGGGGTATAGCTCTAATCAACATAACAGTCTCTTTGGACCATCCCACTCAGATGCCCAGCCATCTTTGTATATTGTGAAGATTTTAAATGCCTCTGTTTCTTATTGTACCATAACAGCCTTCTACCTAAAATCAAACATTGTACTTCAGCTATAGGTTCATGTCTTCCATACTGTATCTAGCTCTAGATGTTCATTGACCTTATTCTTAGCTAAGTCATATTATAGTGGTCATAAAAATTCACTATTAGAAACAATCTTTCTATTAGCAGTGAATTTCTTGTACCTCTGGATAATTTATTTCCTGGGGTATCCTCTTGACTTCAATATTCCTTACTGTGTTCTCCTAAGATGTCAGATTGAAGTTCAAAACTGATCTTCCATGTTAAATTATGTTATTTTACTATGGTAACCACCTATGAAGATGATTTCTTCATGACAAGTGGGTCAGAGCTGATCAGTATGAAGTGATATAGCAACCCACTGAAAAGCAATCAATATATTGTGGAAAACATACAAAGTGTTTGTTACCTTAATAAGGAAATTGTTCTATGTCATAGTTCAAGCTTTTTTTAGCTGGTGGTTTGATTACATTTTTTTCAACAGATTTGAGCCCCATATTTAATTGTTATTATATTGAGCAAATCTATTAAACAAAGGAGCACATTTTCTAAAACTAAATCTTATTCCCAGTTCTCAATGCAAACCATTCCTTTAAGCAAGAAGCTGTCAGAGTTCCTAATTTAAATGTTCTGGTACCAGTTGTGAATGATATAATGTTAATTTTTCTGTAAGAACAGGCTTTGATTACATATTTGGAATTTCCACAGAAACCAAAACCAGAACTGACATAGCTAGGAATAAATAAATAAATAAATAAATAACCACCCCAAGTATTTTTACAGGGACCATTTGTAACCATCATGGATACAGGATAATATCACACATATATTAAATAAAAAGGTTGTATTACTTCAGCAGCCAGT
Source organism: Nesoenas mayeri (assembly GCF_963082525.1). NCBI lineage: Eukaryota > Metazoa > Chordata > Aves > Columbiformes > Columbidae > Nesoenas > Nesoenas mayeri. The sequence continues at coordinate 163,229,138 of NC_137541.1, forward strand.
GTGACTATTTTTGAATGATCTGTCCAGTTCTGATTTAAACACTTCAAAAAAACTCTTTTGAGTATTTAAGGTGAACGATTCCAAGAATACTGAGATAACAAAAAAAACCCCAACCTGACAAGAGACAGAAAAATCATTACAGGATCAGGAAGTGTTCCTTATTGTGAGCAATTTAAGATGTACATAAATCCAGTTTATTCTGAGCAAGATTAAATGCCTGAATAAATCACAGACTATAAAACTGTGATCTACATGAAGGACAAGAATTTGTAATTAGATAGCTATACAGTATAGCAGAAAACCAAGGAAAGATTATGGAAGCTATAATGACTGGAAAAACAAACAGAATTTCTGAGGGTGAGAGTAACTAGTTATCAAGCAAATTTGAAGTGATTATTAATTATTTTATATAATGGAAATTTTAAAACAAAGTTGGTTATTTTTCTCAGTTATGTGCTTCCGTATAAAGAGCTACTACATATGCAGCAGGAAACTCCTGTCCTTCCAGAAAGTCAAATTGAATAATTAGAATTTATCACTAATACAGCTGACAAGATCTCATTTTCCTTCAGCCACCGATGAAGTACCAGAAAGTATGTATCCTTTCAGAAACCCTGTAGCTATAGACAGCTACATTTGTTCAGCTAATTCTCTAAGGTCTCTTGACTCTCTCGACTACTGGAAAAATAAATTGCCTGGACAAAGATGTCTGGTGCCATTTTATGAGCCTAAGTGTTCTCTTGACCTCCATCTGCCACTCTAGAAGAAAAAAACTCTCCCATAAGTCCTTCGTAATGCCTGACAGTCTTGTGCTGATGCTGCAGAAACCTTAAAACATCAAAAATAGACATCAATATTTAAATGGCTGGAGTCCATTGACTAAAAAAGATCTTACACAATGAGCTCATAAGTAAATGAGAATATATAAACACCTACATTAGGACTCAACAGTTTTACTTCATACATTGCTTTTTTTCTAATTCTTATTCTATTCTGAGTTTTATGTAATCCAACTTTAAAGTTTATAATAAGTTATTATGTGAAGATATATATTAAGGTATACAATATTTGCCAACCTAGATCATAAATAAGACACAATATCATTAGCATTCAAGAAAAAAATGAATTTATGTAAATTGCTGTATAATACTTTTCATAACTAGAAGTTATCAATCTTTTTTTCACCATTAAGAGTTTACTTACATTCGAGATCTTTTGAATACAATAATAATAAACTGGTTTTGATGAAGATAAATTGTAGATATTTGGGTTTTTCTTTTCCTGCAGACCTGAAGGTGAAAGAAACCCACTCATTTACAATTTAATGCGTAGATACTTATGGCTCAGATCCCATGGTTCTGAAAATCAACAGGCAGTGCATGCTGATCTGTACATTCAAAGCAAGCTTTACAAATGAGATTTACTGTGTAGGTGCAGGTGACTAATTATCAGGTTTATTGTGAGTCCAGTCTTCTAAGCAGTGTCAGATTGATTACACTTAGACATTGTGCTCAGGACCTCTTAACTGGTAAGCCTGTCAGTAGGCCATTGAGATTATTATTGGGTCCAACACTCCTCTTTCGTGATTGGAGGAGACTGGAATAAATGTCTTGGTCTCAAAGAGATTATTCTTTGCTTCAGTCACCATAAATATTATAGTCTTATTTTCTTTCATGTTCAGCATCTTCATAACACTCAATTTAGATCTCCAATCAAATACATAGGACAAAACATGCATCTAAAAAAGCAGAAAGATTATGTTTTTTACAAAACAATAACCTTAAAATAAAACTCTGAACATTATGCCCTTTGAGTTCTGCCTTAATATGAGTGTTTCATGGACAGATGTTTCTGAAGATTTTTGTCCTTAGAACAAGTGTCTCATATCATAGAACAAATCAAGTGAATGTAAACCTTTGTTATTACATTTTTCAGAAATCATGGAAACAAAAAACAGTTGTAAGTATTAAGGCTAACGGTATTATAGACAAGGAGAACAGAAAGCATGCAGAGAATGAATGTGTTCTGTCCAATAATGCCTTAAGAAGTTATTTCTTACACTCAAAGGAGAAGACCTATTCTGTGTATTTGGGATTAACTTTTAAAGTGTCTCATCACTCTGCTCAAGACGAACAACATTTTGCCTTCAGGCTTAAAATTTTAGCACAAAGACATTTGTGTCAATGGGCTGTTCAGAAAGACATTTCTGAATGGCCTATTTGTTCGTGCTTAAAAAGAACAAACAAAACGAAGGAAAAAGATATTTGAATATAAAATAGATTTTATGACTCTGAAAATCCATTTTTTGGAAAAGAAATTGCTCGTGTGGGGTTGGCAGTGGAAAAAGTATAGGACACACCAAAAAGCTGCTATACTTAAAACTCCCCACTCGTGTTCTGGAGACAAGGAAAAATAGTGAAAGCCAAGAAGATGCCATTCAGACTTCTTTCTTCCATCCAAACTGTTCTGTCTCATAGGGAATGTACACTGAAGTGTTCTCTACTGGGTAGCTATCCAAACAACAATTTTGTGACATTTCAGGAAGGAAAAATAAGTCTGCTATTGTGTATACATACACTTAAAGCTCTATTAAAATCTTTATTTTGTCTAAAATGTCATGGCCTAGTTATAATAATAGTCTTCTGTGCAACAGAATTTAAACAGTCTTCAGCCACCACATCAGTCACCTTGTTCAGTTTATATTTTCTTCATGTTTGTGCTGATATAAAACGGTGGGCTAAGCTTCCAAACACCAACATTTTAGACTGTTGTCAAATGCTGAGCATCAAAGCAATGATCCTGCAGGCTTGTCTGTTCTTGTCCAGGCATCTGGTGTGTGTATCAGGAGAGAGATTGCCTGAAGCTACTTTCTTTCACTTGTTAAAATAGAGTGAATGGCTGAGAGGTCAGCCAATGAAATATTGCAGAGACAACCTCAAGGCAAATCTTCACTTGTGTGGTGTTATTTCCACAGAATAGAAGATTAGAATTAAACACCATCTGCTAAGGCAGAGCATGTATACAATGTTATCAAAGACTATGAGCAAAAATAGCTTAACTTTATTGTACAGAATCCTGTGAATATCTTTCAGGCAGAGTGATGCTGGAGGAAATGGGAGTCTCCTCAAAAAACAAGTAACAGTCTATTACTTGTTTTTTTCAGTTCTGTGATGCCTTTAAAGTCTTAGGCCTCACTGGTCATTCACCAGTCTGTTTTCTTTCTCTATTCAGTTTATCAAATTTCATCAATGCATCACAGATATTCATGCATAAGTTCTTGTTCAGTGTTCATACTTGAGATTTAAATTCTTCATGCTATGTTATCTGAATAAATAAAGTAGTTTTCTTCCAAACACAAAATAATTTTATTCTTGCATTATCTTTCTTGTGGTTTTGGTTTGTCCTTCCTAATTTTTTTTTTTTCATAATCTTTTTGGTTTCTGTTTTGTCCACACCTGGCAGCTGTGGTATTCCTGGGGTCAGAGGTGCAAATGGGCATGCACCTTTTGATATCAAAGCTTGTATTAGTCACTATGGAGTCAATATCTTAGAATGACTGTTTCTTTCACAGATGGACCACTGTATTTTGTTCATTTCTTAAAGTTTCTTCAGCACTGTTCCTTGCTAAAACAAAATCTGTTTGACTCACTGTGCTATGCTGTTGTGACTTAACTCAGTTCTCTCTTCTAGGTAGAAATTACAGAGCCTAGAAAATTAATTGTGCCTGTTGAAATGTTTCCCCTGCCTAATATACTAATATACTTTCTTACTTTCTCTTTTATGGTCACTTTGTTAGTCTGACAGAATTAATGAAGGGTGATGTATCTCAGTGAACTTCATGTATCTAAAAGTTAAACACTTAAGTCTGATCAAATAATTTTAAATCCTGTTTATCACCACTGGAGAGATCTGAACACTAAAGACAGTGTTTTATCTGCGCTGATTAATATGTTTTCCTAGAATGAGACAAACCACCTGGGAACAGCTATTTCTATGCCCTGACTGTAAAAAAAAAATAGTTGGGTTCTATAAAAAAAAAAAAAAAAAAAAAAAAGTTGGTAATAAGATCAAGGTTTAGGAAAAACAATATAAATAAATAAATAAATAAATAAATAAAAGCCTCAAGGTATATTTTAGGAGAAGGAAAAAAAAAAACCAAAAACAAAAACAAAAAACAGTGTGCATCAAAAGCAGCATGGTCAGCAGGTTGAGGGAAGGAAGTGACTTTACCTCTCTGCTATTGTGAGACCCCACCTGGAGTACTGCATCCAGCTCTGGAGTTGTCAGCACAGGAAAGACATGGACCTGTTGGAGATGGTCCAGAGGTGGGTCACCAAGATGATTAAAGGACTGAAACACCCCTTCTGTAAGGAAAGGCTGAGAGAGTTGGGGTTGTTCAGCCTGGACAAGAAAAGCTCCAGGGGGAATGTGGTGTGCCTTTCAGTACTTAAATGGAGATTATAGGAAAGACAGAGACGCTGTTTACCAGGACCTGAAGTGACAAAGCAAGGAGCAATGACTTTAAACTGAAAGAGGGTAGATTCAGACTGGGAATTAGTAAAAAAAAAAAATACTATGAGGATGGGGAGACACTTGAACAGGCCACCCAGAAAAGTTGTGGATGTCCCATCATTTGAAGTATTGAAAGTCAGGTTGGACAGGTCTCTGAGCAACCTCACCTAGTGGAAAATATCACTGCCCATGGCAGGGAGGTTAGACTAAGTGATGTTTAAAGATTTCTTCCAATTCAAACCGTTCTATGATTCTATGATTTGGCTTCTGCTGATTACAGTGTGAATAGAAGTCCAAACATGTCATTAATGGTGTGAGAATAGATACTTTGAAGTTTTCAAACCTTTGAAGAATCAACAAGGAGTCACTGAAGGAGTATCTTGGGTTTTTGCGTTTACTAATTTCTGTTTGGTGAATGCTGCTTTTCAGTCATTTCAGATTTAATTTTCTGATTTAAGCCTGAATCTTGTCCTGGTGGATAAATAATTGCTGCTGCTTCTTTTGTCTCAACGTTTCTTGAGCTCTGTCACTGTTGCTTCTGATTTCTTTTCTCATCATTACTTTTATTTCAGCCAGAAGGATAAAAACATAATTTCCATATAGGCTGCCAAAAGTGCCTTTTCATCAATTGAGATGATGCCAACTAACAAGCAATGAGGAATCATTTCCCCTCTAGGAGAGCAAGCTTGTTATTCTTCTTCTTAGCTACATTCAGCAGTGGGAATTCTAAGGTCACTTTTGTATTGATGTCCAGTTTGATGAAATACATTTGCATCCCCTGGCTCACAGAAAGGGGGTTTGTCTGGGGACTTTTTTGCCTTCATGTTCCAGATCTTATGCAAGTCAGTTTAACTTCTTTTGCATTAAAATTAAGTTCAGCACAGACTCCTTATCTTAACTCTTATATCTGCTTGATAACAAAAATATTAGTCAGAAGGTGCATATGAGTAGAAACATTTAGTACAATTGCGAACATCACTGGTCTGTAAAGTATCTGTGAGATTATTTTCCCCAACAGGCCTCCAGTGCTCCCCTCAAAGCTCAGCTGTCTCTTGCATATCTCCCTCTGAAGTATTTGGGTTATGCGGCCATTCCTCATGGCACTGTTTTTCAGCTTCTTGCTCTGTTATCTGTAATGTCCAGCCATTTCTAATGTTGCACCTAACAGTTTCTCATGCTCTGTTCTGTCAGCCAAGATTTACATCACGGTCTAGTTGTCTGCTTGTATAACATAATGAAGCTCATAGATTCATAATATATGATTGACTTTCATTTAGTAGAACAAAGGAAAAAAAACAAAAAATGAAACCAAAACAAAAGCACCCAGGCAACGAAATACAACAAAAGAAAAAAAAAAAAAAAAATCCAGACCAAACAAACAAACAAACAGAAAAAAAAAATTACTTTGAATTTTCATGTTTATGCCATTAACCTTAAAAAGTATAGTATATGCTACATGAGATAATAGGGGTACATCACCTCTATTTCTACCTCTTATATTCAGTCATATAGCATCACATTTATTGAATAATGGTACTTTGAGAACTAACCTATGTTGTTTACTTTCTTTCTGAAAGTTGCCTTTCTTATTATTAACAATAGAGCAGAAAAGGTCCTCCACTTTTACTTCAGCCCCTGTAGCTAGTGAAAATATGAATATTTATCACAAAGAAGGAGAAGGGAGAGTTCCAGCTTCATTCACTAAATATGCTTGTTTGGGAGCTAAATTCAAAACAGGAAAGGCTTTACTGCTTCTTTGAAAAATGAGCTCACTAAAGGAATGGAAATAAAAGATTAAAGATAAAATAAGAATACAAAATATAGCAAATTTAAATTTATGAAGAGGAAATAGACAAAACTAAAGAAAAGAAAGAGAGATAATAGAGATAGGAACGGAGAATAGAGAAGAAAAATATGCAGAAAATAATAATGTAAAAGAATAAGATTAAGACATGGAATAAAGAAACTATGAAAGAGCAGAGTGTCCACTTCTTCATGTCAATGTATTAATTACTCCAATGACAAACTGTATTCTCAGAAAAGTGCTCTAGTTAGAAATCTGGTTTGAGACACAAAAAAGTTCTTCAGAAAGTAGGAAGATAAAAAGGGGAGAAATTCAGAATGGAATGTCTGAACCAGCCTTGGAAGTTAAAAGTTAGATTCATTATATACACACATGTATATAACTAATATATAACAATATAAGCAACTAGGAATAAGCACAAGTAACAGATTTATAGGAATTGAATGAAAAAATGAAAAGTATAAAAAGATATAGTAAATTTTAATTAATGATTTTTTTTTATTATTGTAAATATTTAGAAGTATGTTAAAATTAGCTGCTATATACCTCAGATTTTCTTGAAAAAAAATCCCCAAAACTAACAACATCATTTTGAATATCCACACCAATGTACAGTATTTTGAAATATAGCCTAGCAGAAAACCATAGTAGCAAACTGTTTTACTGAGCTGGAGAATAATTTTTAGAGCTGGTTAGGAAAAACTTTTGACAAAGCAATTTTATATTGGGAAAGTAACACTATCAAAAGAAGATGCTTAAAAGAAGGGGTTTTTTTGTTGTTGTCTGGGTTTTTTTGGTTGGTTGGTTGCTTTTCTGTTTGTTTTTGTTGTTGTTTTTTGTTTTTATTTTTCCTGAAATCTGATTAAAAGGCTTTTGGTTTATTGTTTTGATTTTTTTTTAGTATATTTACCTTAACTAACAGCAAACTTTATTTAAATTATCTCATTTATATTATCTGAGGGGTTTTTATTGCATTGTTTAAAATCATTATTCACTTAATTTCAGTCATACGTGCATAAACCAACAAAAAATTGTATTTATTTCTCTTCCCAAAATAATGCAAAAATTATCTAAATTCTGACATTTATAACTGTAAAGAAGTTGTTTACCAGGCATCTCTGTTGGGCATCGTCCTTCTTTCCCTAAGTAACTTTATTCCTAGAATTTCCTAGAAGGCCTAAGCCTAGACAGTGACACAATATATAGATTTGAGCTATCTTGTTAATGTGGTTGTAGCTGGATTTTGTTATTAATGAACGTTCTGGAAATGCTGACATCCAATAAAATTGTGTAGACTAACCTGTTTGGCACAATTTTCTCATCTTGAACTGGTCTGAAAAAGTGTATATTACAATAAAGATATTTAAAATATACCTGTATGTTTTAATTAATTATATCCAGCTTTAAGGATCTAAAACTGATAGCTGTACTTCAAGGTAGAAATGCTTGTTTTCTTCCTTCTTAAGGGAAATTCTTTCTGAAGACAGTTAATCCTATTCTGACACACCTTGTTCAGGTAGCATAAATCAGACAGTTTCTGAAGGTCTTCAGTTACGTTATGTGAAATCCTGTCACAAATTTTCACTGTGTTTTTACCTAATCTCCATTCAGTAAGAAATTCAGACTTTTTGTGTCCTTTTCAAAAGTTATTTATGTCTTTCCTCCACATAAAAGAATGATGTAGCAGATAAATATCTGACTGATGCCAAAGAGCTTTTAAAGTGCTTCGAATGAGGCCCAGGCTTACATACTCACCGGAATGACAAAAGTCCCCCTCTTCACAAACTTCCATTATTTTGAAAATATAGGTGGATCAAGATCTGCAGAAATGTTTATTATTCTTCTTCCTAAACTGTAGCTTGTCTTACCACCTGCTTTTATTATTTTCATTCATCACCTCTAAGTGCAAATAAAGTCTGTTTGAAATACAAAATGTTTCTTATTCTGAAAGCACAGAGGATGTCAATTCCATTTTGTGAAGTTACCAAAAGTCTCAAATGACAGCACTGTTCACAGAGCTACAGATGATTATCCACAATCTTCACCACTTATACCAAATGTGTGCCAGTAGTTTCCAGGTGTTGACCAAAAGAGAAGATGAAAACGATCTTACAGTTGCTTTACTATGGTTTTTACTAAGATGTTCTTGCCAAGTGCACCTGTACATCTGTTAGAGTGGTGACAGATGTTGCATTTTTTTTTTCATATCTCGTGCTTCCTGTGGTTATGTCTAGACAGAGAAAAACTATATTTGTTATTTTAAAGTTTACCCTTTTTAAAATAGGATCGTAAATGTATTTGGCTGGTCAGTCACTTAGGTGGAAGCAGTTTTACAGTTTGACAGCTAAAGGCAAGGTGTCAGCAACAAATACTTTCAGGGGAATCTATTGAAAATGCTACTGTCTTGCCAGACCATTGAGCAAAACTCCATAGGAGCTGTAAAAGGAACAGGCTTCCTTCTATCAGCTAAAATTCTTGAACCACAGGTGCTAGAGCAACATCGAAACAATAGGATTTTTCTGTAGTTTGATTCATCCATACTAATTCTGCCCAGTATGCTCTGCAGGAGACAGGATAGATTATATGGTATAGTGCCCTGTCTAACAGACCCTGTGGTAATGCTTAAACTATGAATAGCGTGACCTGGCACATCTCAGTGACAACAGACAAATTAATGACAAGCTGATATAGCATTTAAACTATCTGAAGTGGTTAAAGAATATCTTTGCTGGGAAAACTGTTATTGATTACTAAAGAAGCTGATCTACATAGAGAAAGCAAACAAATGGTCATGGTTTTAACTTGAAGGTAGATGTTGCATGAAGCATTTATTCATGTCTGAGTATCTCCTGGAGGGACAACACAGCAGGGCATAAGCAGTCTGGGAGATTCTTGGAATGTGTTGGTGACAACTTCCTTCTCCGAGAGATAGAGGAGCCAATGGGAAGAGGTGCTATACTAAACCTTGGGCAATTTTGGCTGCAATGACCGTGAAATGGTGGAGTTCACGATCGTTAGGATAATGAGGAGGGCACACAGCAAGCTCACTACCCTGGACTTCAGGAGGGCAGACTATGGCATCTTCAGGGATCTGCTTGATGGAGTACCATGCGATAAAGCCCTGGAGGGAAGAGTGGCCCAAGAAATATGGTTAATTTTCAAGCATCACCTCCTCCAAGTTTGGGAGTGAGGAATCCTAACAAAGAGGAAGTCAGGCAAAAATCCCAGGAAGCCTGCATGGATGAACAAGGAGCTCCTGGACAAACTGTAAACCAAAGAGAAAGTCTACAGAGGCTGGAAGCAAGGACAGGTGGCCTGGAAGGAATACAGAGAAATTGTCCGAGCAGCCAGGGATCGGGTTAGGAAAGTTAAAGACCTGACAAAATTAAACCTGTCCAAGCATGTCAAGAGCAAAAAGAAAAGCTTCTAGAGTGATAAAATAAAACAAAAAAACAAACAAAAATGCAGTATTGAGAAGCATGATAGGGAAGAAAGTGTGGTCACTTTAGCTCTCTTTATTGTCATCAAAGAGCTCTCATGTCAGGCCAGTTTGCATTTGGTTACTAATAACATGGCAAAGTCCATAGTCAGCAGCAGTAACTACATAGTATCCAGTCCATGGTACTCTCAGCTGATGATCATTGAAGAATGACTGCTTCACATCAGTAGTAATAAAAATTGGTAATGGGTGATACCTGTTTTCAACATCAGTCCAGTTGGACTTATCAGTCATCTAAACATTTCCACTGCAGTGAACTCTAATTCCTTAATTGATATATATCCATATTTAGTTGCAACATGTGTCTTGAAGTCTAAGAGATAAACATCAATATTTGAAATTACCTCCCTTATATTGGTTTATATTTAATACAGAAAAACGGGCTTCCATAAAAGGAAGTTAGTCTGATCCATCTCTGTTACCTACCTAGTTGTACAGATAAATTGTCCTATGGAGTGGAGGTCTCACCTTACTGAATATAAAAAGAAGACTAGAATAATTATCTCTCTAATTTCTTTAAATTTATCACTCTACCTTCCAATCCAAGTAACAATTACAGTATGTAACAAAACAGAATCTTCTGTGTTTCAGTGCACTTCTGCTTACTCTGGGGAAAAATCACGTTCCTCAGAGGCAACAGGTAACATTTAGACATTTAGATTTTTTTAAGTTTCTTAGTTGTAAAGTCAGATAGACCAACTTGTGTCCAGCAACTGGCAAAAAAAAAAAAAAAAAAAAAAAAGAGTAAGACAGAATTTTTTGCCTGGAGTGAATCCAGCTTTCTTTGCCTCCTGGCTGCTGGAAGCTCACTACACCTGGCATGTGCTCTGCAAATGAACTGCCTCCCTGCTGCCAGTGCTTTCAACACGAGAACTGGGCTTGAAACCAAATCAACTGGAATGCATTGATAGGAGTCATAGGATGAAAGTAGTGATCTGATGACTAAGATGTACTGCTATAGGAGCAGGCAGACAGCAAAGTGAAAACAAGCTGGGTATATAAGAGGGCTTTCAGGAAGTGAAAGAGTACTGTTCGAGGAATTTCAGAAGCTAACTTTGGGGCGGGGAGAAAAGTATGCCAATTATGAAGGGGACTAGTAGAAAAGGTCATCTTTTTAGATGAGAAAACAGAAACAAAATCTTCCTGAAATATTGCTTTTTCTGCTTATTTTCTCATGTATTGTTGCAGTCTTTCCTTTGAAATACAAAAGATTTTCCAAATTTACAGTTGTATTTTTATTAGCTCTACTTGAAAGGTTTAAACAAGGTATTTCAACTTCAGTTACAGTTTATGCTTTCATTACAATTTTTCCAAATCTTTTCTGCTGTGTATAGCTGGCACAATGTGTTAAGGAATATTAGTAACAATAACTACTTCATGAATTTAGGAAAAAAAAAAAAATCCTTTCCTATTTTCTGATGCATCTGTCACTGTGGCCTGAGTTAAGTGTCCCATAATGGACACGCATTACATGCTTTATATTCCTTCATTATATATTAATATCAAGGTTGCCAAATAGTTTAAAAATGAAACATGGCATCGTAATGACAGCTAAAAGCTGCCACTTGCAGTACAAAATGTGTTGACAGAAAATGTCCTGCAACTATACAGTTTCTATTTAGCATTAAATAATATATGGAATTTGCTGTGTAATGCATTTGATTTGGGTACCTATTAATTCGACACAGAAACACTACAAAGCACTTTGTTGATAAACTTTATAAAATTTTGAGTGCTCTTTTAGTAAACTACTATATCTGAAATGCTTTTGCCTTCATAGAGATGATAGTTTACTTTTCCTTTAAATGTGATGAAATATCTAATTCAATGTAGCTAAATTAATAAGATTTCAAATACTATTTTCCAATGATAAATATATTAAGTCTCAATAGCTGACAAAATCAATTTAGCAAATAGAAATAATTTGATCTAACACAGCTTAGAGTAACCTACTTTTACTTGGATGTAATGGACAACCATCACAGAGCTCTCATCTACTTGGTAGGATTGGTTGAATGTAGGCTGGACTGGAGAGGCACAGAAAGGAAAGATGACAGTGTCTCAAACACTGGGGCACAAATAGATTCAAAATATGTACTGCATTTATTTTCCACTTCAATGAGGGCAGATATAAGTGCTGACCCTTCAGAGGTGTCAGTCAAAGAGTCCCACCAGGTATGTTTACACTGCCAAGTAATAAAAAACCAAGAACAACTTGGAGGATGAGATGCTGGTTCATATACAGTTTTAGCTGTTAGTTTGTTTTTTTTTTTTTCCCTGGCTATGCTTTGGACACACAGAAATAATAACACCTCAAGGACAGAGATCCACATCAATTAAAATTCTGCAGGATGCGATTGTCCCTACTCAAATAAAAAAGAATTCTCCTAAAATTGGAGGCATAAAAAAAATTACTTGAAGAAGGATAAAAGAGAAAAGGAATGGAAAATACAATGAAGACTGAAATTATAAAGTGAAAAGGCTTGTAAACTTAGAAACAAGTGTTTCATACAGAAGTAATTTATTTCCTGGTAAATTCTGAAATGCTCTGTAAGTGTACACATTTGGCTTTAAATAGACCTTATGACCAAACTAAACTGTTGGGTTTATGCATGAATAGGGTCACAAAAATAACTTATTCACTTTCTCTTTTCGTTTTCAGCAACAGTGAACCTTTTATTTTGTAACCATGCTGGGCAGTACAATCTTTCTGTGAGACATCAGGAGCTGCCTTCATGCAGTGGGCTGGCAGCATGGGGACAACAAGCAAAGACACCACCTCGGGGTGCAGGGACACTCACAGGGGACCTTCTCAATGTGGTGGGTGCATTGGCATGATGTCAGGAGCAGCAGAGGGGCACTCAAAGCTAGGGTTGCTGCATCTCTCAAAGGAGAGAAACCTCCATAGATGGAGAGATGGTGATGGTAGATCCTGTGGCCAGTGGGGTGGCATTTGTCACCATGTGGCCCCTCAGTTCAAGAAGGACAGGGAACTGCTGGAGAGAGTCCAGCACAGGGCAACAAAGAGGATTAAGGGAGTGGAACATCTCCCTTATGAGGAAAGGCTGAGGGAGCTGGGTCTCTTTCCTTGGAGAAGAGGAGACTGAGGGGTGACTTTATTAATGTTAACAAATATATAAAGGGTGAGTGTCACGAGGATGGAGCCAGGCTAGGGGTAATGAGTTCAAACTGGAACACAAGAGGTTCCACTTAAATTTGAAAAGAAACTTCTTCTCAGTGAGGGTAACAGAGCACTGGAACAGGCTGCCCAGGGAGGTTGTGGAGTCTCCTTCTCTGGAGACATTCAAAACCCACGTGGACATGTTCCTGTGTGACCTCACCTAGGCATTCCTGCTCCAGCAGGGGGATTGGACTAGATGATCTTTTGAGGTGCCTTCCAATCTCAAAAATACTGTGATATTGTGATACTGTGGGTGTGGCATATGTGTGTGTGTGTCTGTACATGTGAATGCTCAGGCAAGGGCAGGGAAAAAGAGCTTATTGGCAATAGCTCTAGAAGGGTATGTAGAAGCTTTTAGGTGTTTACGAACATTTTAAGAAGATCTCCTGGTGTGGTTTATCTGTTGTACTGGTTATATCAATTCTGAGTGTAGAATTCACTTCTTCCTGGTTAATTACATGCCATTAATAGGGCAACAAATGTCTTTGATCTTGATTTGATTGAAATAATGTAGGCAGAATAGTTCTTGCCCAAGGAAAAACAAAAAACAAAAAAACCACTTTTTTTTTCTTTTTTTTTTCTTTTTTTCTTTTTTTTTTTTTCCGTTAATCCTGTAGAACAGCGATTCCTGTGAGATTTTAAGACAAGGAGAAGAATCTCAAACATATATAAAAGGTTAATTTCATGATCCTCATGATTTAAGACAACAATGGTTTTTTAGAATAATACTATATTTTAAGACTTTTGTCATTTGAGACTGACACAAAGGTGAGAACAGCTCCTCCAGTTTTTCACTGTCTAATCACACAGCAACGTTAACTTCTGAATAAGACATTTTATGAACTTTCACATCTACTGGAGAAATTGATCATGTCCTCTTCTAGCTTGAAGGAGTATACTTTCTCATGTTTGAAGACAGTGGCATGAGTTCAATATTATATCTGTATTATAATAATGACATTATTATCACTTTCAGTATTACAAAAGTTTTGAGTTGTGCATTGCTTTCTGCGCAATATATACACATCATAATGAGACAGACTGTTTTAAATAAATTATATTTTTTCTGAGGTAAGGTGAAAGAGTTTTGTGGAACTGAGACAATAAGTGGGATGTTTTGGGTAAGAAAGTGCTTACTTTCCAGATTAGCAAATTATTTTAAAAATTTAGACTGAGTGCTGATGCTGTTAGTCTCAGTTGAACTACTTAGATCTAGTCAAGCATTTTTGTTACTTGGAATGACTTTTCGGATAGATACATACATACATACATATAGAGATGTAAAGATAGGTAACATATGTACATAAGTATGTGAAAATTTTAATGATCTCTAAGGGGAATTACGTGCTCAGATCATTCGAAAACCACTTAAAGTCCTGTGCATTTTTAGGATGTAAATTGATGTAAAAATCCCTGTCTTCTCTTTTCGTCTTCAACTACAGCATGAAACAGTGGCTGACTCCAGACAGGCTGATTTGTCCACAGAATACAGCATAGCACAAAAATGATAGCCTGGGTCCTTAAAATAGAATAGCTGTATTGTCATCATGATAGCACAGCTAATAAGCCTTGCTCTCAACATAGCAGTGCAGTATCATGCTGGCATACATGCAGTACGTATAGTACTTCATGTTTGGAAATTAGTTCAACCAGCAATACTTGATGCAGACACAGTTTATTTCAGCTAGTCTTATCCTATTTCCCTTTTTTGTGTGTGTGCGTATGTGTGTCTTTATTCTAGTGTCTCACAATATTCGTAACACTGCTAATGTACACTGTAGAAATAAAAATAAAGGAACATGTGGTGACTTGCAAGCACTGTACCAATGATTCATACAGCAGTAACATAATTTCTTAGGTTTGATATTAGAATTGCCTTTCATAATGATGAGTCATGGAATCAGAATAGCTATTTGTGAAATCAGGAATGAAGATTAGACTAAGTAGGAAGCTTACATACATTTTCTTCTTCCATATGGTGACAAAGAAATGCAAAATCATTTATAGGTAATATAATGATGAATAAATGTTGAAAACATTTGCCTTTACTTCATAACTGTTTCCTAGACAAAAAAATGGAATGAAAAATTAAGAAATTTGTCCAGATGAGAGCTATAGCATGAATCATAATTGCTATAACAGCCCATTATATTTCAGTGTATTGTTTGTTGGGATTTTTTTCCCACTACGCTGCAGCATAAAATCATGCCCCTGTATTGTCTTTATGTGACTTCCAGTAGAGGTATTCCATCCAGCCCAATAGGAGAAGGAAAATGGTTGCCTTTTAATTGTCACCACGTCCAATTCATTTTGATATTCAACAATGCACTCTAAAAAGATTTATAGATTCTTTTTTTAATTGTAGTTCAATTCTATCAATTTCTATAGCCCAGGTCTATACTGGACCTGGCAAAACTGCTGAAAATAGCAGAGAAAAGTTTTCCGTTACCTCTGACACTCCTTATGTTTTGACATTTTCCATTACTATCTTTTCCCTTACAGAAGTTCATGCAAAATTTTAAATCTGCAGTGAGAGTCTTAGTGTGGGTAAATGAAAAGCTAATACAGTTACGAATGTATTTCACAATCTTCTATTCATATTTTACCAGTATTACATCCAAAGCAAATGTCTTGCTGCATCTTTGTTGTTATCTTTTACTGTAAGCCCCGAAGCTGCTCCTAAATTACATCACTCTTGAAGATTTCACAATTTATAAGTGTCCAAGCAGATGAGTAAACTGTCCTTTCATCACAAAGGGGTTATAAAAAGATGAAGCCATCATTCCATTTATACATTATTCTTATATAAAGCAGAGCATATATGGGAGAAAATAGAGTTTGAAATGTGTAATATGTAACAAAACAAAGGAGTCAGTATTTATATATGTAGAAATTGTGTGAAAAAGTAGTTGTTAAAACAATAGTTTGTTCCTAAAATATATGCCTCATTTGTTTGAACAAAAATAACTACATTCTTCAGTGATAGATATGAACATAAGGGTAAGAGAGCTGTGGCGATTTATACTGTTCAAAGATTTGCCTATAATAACTCTCAGGTAAAAAGGTAGAAGGATTCGATTTTCCAATTAGATGGACTGCCAAATTAACAATTTTTCAGAGGCAGGAACTAAATAATTACCTCTGTTGTTGGAATGTTCTCTGCCGTATTTCCAACAGAGGCATCTTACTCCAGCTCTTCAAGACCAACGGAAATGAGAATTAATAGAAGAAATACCCGCGGATTCTTCAAAAAGTTTTTTCTTACAGAATGAAACAAAAATCTCACATCAATAAATTGGTTACAGGATGTGGCAAGAGTTACATTCACAGAGTATGTAAAACAAAATAAATAACTAAAATTGAGCAGAACAGTTAAATGACATCCCAATGGTTAGCACTGGTACTATATATTGCCTACAAGGAAAACATCTTATTGAAAGGGAATTAAACACAGAGGAAAATGGAAGGCTAGTTGCACTTTAAAATTTTTAATTATATTTTGACTTTATTTCAAGCTAACATCTGCAATTGTTAACAACAATGTAAAGGTTAAATAAAGTTTAATTTTATAGTAGTTATTCTTACATTACTCTGACATCTTTCTCCGGCAAAACATTCATTTAAATGAATATATTTTGTTTGAGAAGCTTAATGAATAAAAGATAAGAATCCTAAAATTTAGATTTTCAGATCTAATACAGTTTAGTCAACTAAAATTGTCCTATAAAACATGTTTTAGTTTGTTGTAGTTTTTCGTAGTTGTTGGGTTTAGTGTTTTGTTGCTGTTGTTGTTAATGTTGTTCTAGGTTTGCATTTTTTTGTTGTTGTTTGTCCTGGTTTGTTTGTTTGTTTGTTTTCTTGTGCCTAGTATATTTTAATATTACAGAAATGAGTGTGGGGCACTACAGTGGGTCCGTGGATTCCCTGACAGAGGGTATGGGAACAAAAACTGACCTTGAAGATATTAAGATGTACAAGTGAGAAAGAAGGAAGTAAAAGAGTAACATTGACAACAGCAAAATTAGCCAATGATATGTTACTATTGCAGCCTGTGACCAATAGCAAAAAGACACATGAGCTGGTAAAGACTATATAAAAAAGCGTTTGTGGCAATAAATTTAGACTGTTGTTTGTACATAAGAAGATTTTGTCTATGTTGTTTGTCTGTCTCAACCATGACAAATTAGCAGAAATATTTTAACAGTCAAAATTAACTATATATAATTCATAAATATTACTTATTTAGTAGTGATCAGTGCATATTCCAGTATATTTCTACATTTTGAGTCTCTATCTAAATTTCATACTTCAAGAGTTATATTTGCAGCTGTTATGTGAAGATTGAACCTTTTTTCATTAAAGTAGATTTCCACTGGATTAACCTTCTGCTTTCAAAATGTACCATTTAATCAGTGCTGCTATTTTCTTGTAATGGAAAAGAACAAAGCTTATGACTGTTGGCTTTGTCTAAGTATACTGTACAAACAGTAAAGTTTTGTGCTTACAGTGCAAAATCATGCAGCCATGGAAAAATATTTTAATATAGAAGAGTGTATAATCATGCGAAAGTGGCACTAATTTCTCAGTTGACTATATTCGAAATGGAGCAAAGACAAAATATTTCTCATGTATTTCACATATATATTTTACAGAATGTAAACATTAGTTTTGAAAACTATTCCATGGGAAAGATTTCTTCCCTGTAAGCAAAATTCAGATAGAAGCTGAAGTAAATGAGAGTTCTGATTTATGTATGTCAAGTATTTGATGCTGTGGCTTTGACAGAAAGTCATTCTTCATGAGGTTAAGTGGCACAGTATACAATATCCTAGAAGGGGGAAGGAAATTGTCTTTTTCAGGTTAAATGACCTTCTATTTCCAAACATTAGACAGCAAAATTTAGAACAAATACAAAAGCTTAAGAGAATTACTGTTATTATTGCCAATTGGTTACAAGACATACTTTTATGTGTTAAAATTATCTACTATATAGAAAGAATGAAAACTGTAGTCTTTATATTGTTTTAACAAAATGGTGTATTTTGAAGTTAAAAATGTGCAAAAAGTGCAATGGGTTTGAGGCTGAGAAACTCAGGGAAACATGGGGAAGAATTGTTATGTTTTGCTTCTGGTTGACCTGAGATAGTATGAAGATATTAATCTTTTGCATGGACTGGAAGATACCTACATTTACTCGTTATTCAAATGAGCTTTGGAGGGTTGTCTGTGTTGTATAAGAGACAGTTTGCCTAGAAATTTTAATCTATTTTCAATTAGAAGCTGAAGAAGTATCAGGTCACACATAATAGATTTATTGTTGCAGTAAATCTGGAGTAAATAAAGAAAAACAATCTTCTCCTTATTTTATTTGATAGGTGATGGCTTAGCTTAGATTAAATAACAAAAGATTTTGTCTTCTATACAAAATTGAAAGAAGATTACCCTATGAGATGAGTCTCACACAACTTCTGTTCAAGCCTTCTTTTTATTATCTTGGTGATTTTGCTTATTTAAATTTTTTATTTCCTTCCAGAGAAAAACTACTATCAAACCCACAGTTTCATCAGGTGAATACCAGGATCGTAATTTACTAGTGATAAATTAGTAGTTTAGGATTTTCCTGCTTATTTCTGTGCATTATTGCTCCTTCATGTGCTGATACTAATTAAATATATAAATTATGCTACAATATTTTTTATTTTGTGTTCTGTGTATTTTATTTTTAACCTTCAATGAAAAAAAGTTTTATATAAATTCCCTTCTCAAGCTATGTTAAGTTCATTTTTTATAAATATATATTAAAGTTTTCATGAATTCTAAACGTCTATTTCAGGGAATTTTTTTTCCCTTTTCTTAAATTTTTATCTTTAATTTTATCTTTAGTTTTTTTTCATATTTTCCAGAGACATGGATAAAGCCATGTGTGAACCATGAAGAAAAGTTATTTATTGTAATGTTAAGAAAAAAATCAATGTTTTTTTTTGTTATTGTTGTTGTTGTTCTGAACCACTTACTAATCTCAATATAATCATATTAGTTCAGAAGTTTGAAGATCTTGATCCTGCTTTAGAAAACTCCTCCAGAAAGTTGTTATCATACACTTTTTAATCTGTAATTTGATTGTAATTTGACATCCTCAACTATTTGCTCATTCCGATGTGCACAGCAGACTTAAACATGTTTACCTGAGTCAACATGATACTTCTAATGACATAGTAATCCATGGCAGCTACAGATTCACAGTGTATAACTGGGTAATATACCAATGATAATTGGTATCATTGTCTCCTTCCTGACAGACAAACCATCCCATACTGAGACATACTGAGAATATGCCTACTTAATTACAAAACAGCGATTAAATTTTGTGTTCCACAGATTTTCTTTGCACATCCATGGTGAAAATCAGGAGAAAATTACCATGTTTTCACTTAAAAATTCTTAAAGAGTTATTACTTTAAAATATTTCTTGTAACAACTCATAAAATAAACCACAGAAGATAAGAATATAAAAAAAGCTGATGGAAAAGAGCAAGTCAACCAAGCAAGCAAGTAGAACTAAAAAAAAGCTGACAATAATATAAGGGACTACACTGTTATTTTTCTTGTTGAAGCTACATGATTGCATAAGATAGAGGAAATCAGCCTTTGTGGCGTGTCCTGGCTGAGTTGTGTGGAACTGTTTAAGGGCACAAGTTGATACTGCTGACTCTGATTACTTAGGGGAGAAGATTTTCAAGTGCAGAGCAGGATAGGTAAAATGCCAAAGACACAGGCAGCAAGATGAAAAGAACACTAAAAAGAAAACAAATATGCAGTACAGACTCAGAAGTGA
Source organism: Nesoenas mayeri (assembly GCF_963082525.1). Lineage (NCBI taxonomy): Eukaryota > Metazoa > Chordata > Aves > Columbiformes > Columbidae > Nesoenas > Nesoenas mayeri. The sequence continues at coordinate 163,248,969 of NC_137541.1, forward strand.
TTAAAAAGAATACTTTTTCTGGAATCTCAGACGTACTATAAAGAATTTCTTGCCACCTATTGAAGGCTGCTGGCCTGAAAATAAAGCTGGAGAAAAGGAAACAATGAGTAAGCAGGAGATTAATTTTCAATTCTTTCTACTTTAACTTGGTTCACACTCTGCAAGTTAAAGCCCACAGATACAGATACTACAAAAAAAGGTACTGCAACTACTCTACTGGAGTAGCTTTTGTGGTGCTGCCTTTTTTTTTTTTATTTTTTTTTTTATTTATTTTTTTTTTTTTAATTTTATTTTCCAGTTCTGCCTTGGGCTCAGCTCCAAAATAAAAGAAGCATACCAGTTTCAACTGTATTCTTCATTAAACGGTTTTATTGCATTTCTGATACACTCACTTTAGGAGAAAAGAACTGAAAAATATGATGAATAAAAAGCAAATACCTGATACTGAATAAAGTGTAGTAGGTAGAGTTCAGCTAAAAATATGTCTAATCCAAACACTTTCTCTTCTTGCAGACCATGACATGCATGGGATGGTTGCTGCAGTCTTTCTTAAGGTGTCAGATTTCTGAGAACATGCTTAATATTAGGTTCTGTATCACATGTTAAAAACAAGATCTTTGCCAGAATTCATACATCTGGTCCTTAGCAAATGAACCAAGTACCAATGTTAAAATTATTTCACATGCTGCAAAAAATATGTTAAACATTAGTGATGCAAGCAAAGTGAACCCGTACTCATAACTCTTCATTACTTACAAACTAAAAGCCAGGTAATAAAATGTAAACTAAGTCTTATTTTTAGAATGTACTTTTCCAAGCTGCCATTTTCATAAAGTTGACTCTTTAAAATTAATGAGCTTGAACAAAGAAATACTACCCTTGACTTTTAACAAATTCTTCACACAAGTTATTTAGAAGTTAAATTAATTTTGAATTATCAACTGGAAAGCAGAGAAAAAACACAGAAAGAACTTGTAATAATAAGCTTTAGTGAGACCAAAAAAAAAGAAAGTATTTTTTATTTTAGAACAATTATAATAATTTAAACAGTTTTCAAAAATATACATTTAAAATTAATCATTTCCATAATTAACCTGTGTTATAAGGTTTGTAGCTAGGTTCAGATGTTTTAATAAGATTTTTAAAAAGACAATATTTAAACATAGACTGGTTTAAATCAATATAATGGAGTGAAAAATACGTATAAGCTATTTCTAAGCCTCATGTAAATTACCTGATCATTCTTATAATGATGTTAAAATATCTTTAAAATCTCAGATACCGTATGATTTGAATACTCCTACACCTTTAACTTAATTTTCCATAGAAAAATTCTGCCAAGCAGGAAATTAGTATTGTATTCAATTTAGAGCTTTGGAACTGAGGTCCAGAAAACTTAAAGGTATGTCTAGATGGATATATATGTAGTTGATCAAACTAAGTCACTGAATGTTAACATATCAAATATAGAAGTTTATTTTACATGTTTGAGTATGACAGGTCTTTCTACTGTGCCACAGATGTACTGTTTCTCAGCTGAGAAGCAGTATCTAACAGAAGACAATTAGCTTCTTAAATTGTTGATAACTTGTGACAGTGCAACCACTCTTCATTTATCCTGGTGCTAATTCCACTGAAAGGGCAAAAATACATTGTGGAAATTCACCTAAATGCAAATAGGATTATTGTATTTGAACAAGAATTGAACTCATACTTCATCAATCCCAAATAAACACTGCAATCACTGAGGTATCTGCCTGTTAAATGGCTGAATACTGTAATATTTATTGTAGATTTTGTAACAGGACCTGCCTTTCATGAGCCCATGCTTACTGGTCCTAAATACTTGGTTGTCCTGTATATGTTGCATGATGACACTCAAGATAATCTGTTCCATAATAAACATATCCAACTAGATCAGGTTGCTCAGAGCCTCATCCAGCTAATTATCATTGGTATTCAGAAACTATTTTTTATTTATCTTCCTGAGAAGCATATACTATTTTATTCTCCTGTAATTTTTTCTCCCTTTTTTGTTTTCTCAGAAGAAACTATACCCAGTTTTAAAGTGTTAACACTACTCTTGATTTCAAATTGATGCAGTATGCTTGTTTTTTTATTGTGAAGCAATGATATCTGAACAGTGCTATCAAATTCATATTGAAATGTTTGATTCAATTAGAAATGTTTTTGAGCTATGGCTGAAGACACTCTCTTTTTACTATAAAACCTTTTGCTTTATGCCTCCCAAATGATTGTTAATTAACCTGTGACCAAGTGGCTAACTCAGGGGTTATTTAAGACATTTTTCTTACACCTCAGAGTGTGAAGCATTGCAGTGCCACAGAACAGAAATTACAGCATTGTCATCTTTATACTTACAGAAATTTTGAAGGATTCCTCTGTTTACTTAAGTCTGAAACTTATAAAAACTTTCCACAATCACCTTTGTAAGAGGTGGGTTGTCACAAAAGTGTAAAGTTCCAATATATTTAGTACAACTAATATACACAACAAGAAAATAAGTAGAATGAAACAGAACTTGCCTGTCTTGGCAAGATTATGTGCAAGGGTGTTTTACTATGTCAGTAAAAAATGTAGAAAGAGAGACTGTAAGAGAAATATGCAACAGAGAAAAACTCTGGCAAATAAATACAGAATTTAGGCACAGATATAGAAAGTCTTTTTATGTGAACTGTGAAATGGAGTATTTTCATGTATACTGTCATGAGATGGTGAGAAGGAAAATGATATAGTCCTGGTAAGAACAGTAAGCACTGACTTATTTTTGCTCCATCTTACAAAATATTAAAACCTAACAAAACTAAACCAAAAAACCCCAAACAAAACAAAAACCCCAGACAAATAACAAAACCTCAACAAAACAACAACAACAAGAACCTCATTCCTGTGAACAGGTTTGTTGGTTATCCAAAAATTTCAACCATGTTACAAAACTATGTTTGCAGTGGAGTTAATTAAGTGATGTACTGATGTGAAATTTCAGAAAATTTTTAAAAAGTTGCTTATAGTATCTAAAATAGCTTCTAAAATATAGCTTTTCTTTTGAAATGTCTCTATAGCACAAAAGGAATGTTTGAAAAACGCGTTACATCTGAATTCCTTCCTTTTTTATTTTTCATTGACAACTTATCTTTGAAAATGTCTACCTACACAAAACCTGATGGAGATATAGACTGTGAGGTCTGATGCAATTAAGAGTTTAAGAGAGGATATTTTGGTTTTCTTTATTATGAAATAAAAATTAGTGTGAAAATTGGTATATAATGAGGAATGTATATATTTCTGGCAGATGACACATTTTACAGATCAAGAAATACTAGTTTAGCTCTGTCTTATTTGGTTTCAGATGGTTTCTAAGAATTTAGCAATTATAAAATATAAGCAGAAAACTGTTACAAAGCTGAGATACTTATCCAATTTGTCAATTGTAAGGTTGGAGTAAACAAAGAACAATGTTAGAGGTTTACTTTTTGACAGAATGCATGGATTTCATGAGTGTGGTAGCAATAAATAGAACCATAGAATGTTTTCAGTTGGAAGGAACTTTCAAAAGCCATCTAGTCCAACCCCTCTGCAATAAGTAGGGGCATCTTCCAATACATCAGGTTGCTCAGAGCCACGTCCAGCCCGGTCTTGAATGTTTCCAGGGATGGGGCATCTATCACCTCTCTGCACAACCTGTTCCTGTGTTTTACCACCCTCATTGTAAAAAAAATTCTTCCTCATGTATCACCTAATAATATGTTGATAAACTATGTATGAATGTGCTCAGATAAGCAAAAGCTGAACTTTCATCACTTGTACTGGGATTGAGTCCCAGATTCTAGACATCTAAACAGAATTAGGCATTTAAGCAGGTACGTACTGATGAGTTATGATATTCAGTGGAGGCACAGTCAATACAGCCAATAGGGCTCAGTTCAGCAGGCTAAAATTAGGCCTGAGCACCATTTGACACCTTGTAAGATATCCAGAGTATTTGCATGGGGCTGTAAGATGTGACAGAGCATCTACAGAGTACCTTCATCCTTCAAAATTAGCAACTGGATGCCTGGAAGATGTTGCAGGACATCTCTAATAACATGACACAACTTCATGAACAACTAAGACAAGATCTGCTGAGTGTACTCACTACTTTCTAATTGTCAACTATTGAAGCTTATTCACTTAGCAAACAAGTAGACATTTAAAATAAGGTATCTGTAACATGAGGCTTAATTGTAAACTTGGTATTAAAAAGCCCTATTTGATTATCTTAGAATACAATGGGAATTCAGCTCACAGATACATCCTTATATTTTGGTGCCTAAATTTGATTTACATAATCTGGAATTGAATCTACCTTTAAATATAAATTTATCAACTCAGAGATACTTCTAGACATAGTGATTTGTAGATGACTTGTATTGCAGAAATCACACCTCTATTCACTATCTACAAGGAAGCCTACATGACAAACAGATGTATCTATATGGAAGAGATATATAGTTAATTCTTGTCCTTGAGGTTCATTTTGGTTTACCAAGAACAGGTGACTGGTGAAAACTGACCTATTCTAGATCTTGTCACTAACTCTGGTTGCAAACCAAAAGTGTAGAGGTACTCTTAAATTCCTGTGAGACTCTTGTCGATGTTCTCTGAATGTTTTGAGATCTCAGAATACTGCAAGTGGCACTAGATATCTATATTTATGCAACAGAACTGAGGCGATTAGAAACGACGCACACCAGGACACAGAGATTCACACACAGATAGAGATCTTGTTCAGGAAGGAGTGCAGAGCCGGGCACAGCAGATTGCTGAGCCAGGCTGAGGCCTTCTTTATTAGTCAGTGATAATTTATAGGATTTACAGATACGGACCTGGACTAAGATGTTACATAAAATGTTTTTCCAATAATTCTTATTAAAAACACACCACACTGATGTTATCTTTTTTTTTTTTTTCATTTATGTTCCCACTCATTCACAGACCAGGCCCAGGGACATTCACACATCATACAAATGGGGGCAGTTTTCCAATCCAAGATATCATTCTCACTGGCCTGGGCTATCACTTCTTACACTCACAAAAAACATACTTCTCTATATCTGTCCAAGGCCTTTTAGCTGAAACTGCTGTTCTCACACAGAACTGTTCCTTTAATCACAAGACATGATTGCTTTTAAAGAAATGCTACATTTCTTTATTTCAGGGTAATATTTTAGACATGTTTGTCTAGAATTTTAGGTATAGTTTCTACCGCTGGGTATTCTTTGACAGTATAAAACTTAACACCAGTTGCCAAGTCTCAGTTCACCCAAACAGGTCAAGGAAGCCATTGTGTTGTAGCAGTTACTTAGAGAATCATCCCCTATATCCTAGATAACAAGGAACACATACTGCATGTTCCTGTGGATTTTAATTCATTTACATCCTGCTGTTCACCTCTGCAGTGGCTTAAATCATTAAAGCATTAGCTGCCTATCCTGCTCTGCAAGGGAGCACAATTAGTAACTAATTTGACATGAGAATCAAAAAGGGATTTTGCTACCTTCTTTCTTTCAAGGTGATATCAGTGTTGTTCCATGTTTCTTGCATTTTTTTTTTTTCTTTCTTGTAAATGATAGATTATCAGATAATTTGTTCTCTGTGAGCAACATAATTTATTTAGACTAATTCTGAATCTACATGGTTTCATTTCCTACACTAGTCTGCCATTGTTGTCAGATAACACACAAAACTTCATATCATTTTCACAGCTGGCAACAAAATCTATGATAAATTTCAAAAGCACTGACTATATTAGACATGCATGCAGGACATTTTGCTCCTATTTAGAAATACGTCGAAATCCATATGTTATAATTTTACATAAATAAAGGATACTTTTCACAAAAATAATATAGATTTTTTTTTTTTCTTTCTAATGTATTAAAACAACGTTTGTTACACACCAAGGAAGGTTCACTGCTAGATGCTTGAGGGAATACTTCTGATCAGCTCAAAAATTGACTCTTAGAGATGTGGGCAAGTGTGACAACCTTGACGTGCTTCCCTCCCCCATCCTCAGCAGAACAAAGGGCTATGTGATGCCTTAAATGTCTAGTTCTTGTTACTTTGGGAGGAAAAGACAGATGACTCCTCATCTTATCTTTCCCAAGGTTTTATGGCCATGGAGTCAGACACCTCATAAGATAAGAGCAATTAACATTGCTGTGAAAGGCCTCATGGCTTAATTGGGATGATAGAGATGAACCATCTGTCAGACAACCAACTACCAGAAAAAACAACGAACCAACAGCTACACGTGATGGGCAAGACTTCTGATCAGTACTTTTAACTTTCCCCTAGTTTGAAGACCCCGGACCCATTTCCAGAGGAGTCTTCCTAATTAGCATGAAGAGCAAGCAGAGGGAGGAGATGAACTGCCCTTTCCTATCTCACATATAAATGAACTGGGTTATAAAACGACCTCATGCATGATATGAGTGGGCAGCATGCAAATCTTCAACACATCCCCCCACTATCCAGAGGTCACGGGACCGATGTACCAGTGGAGTGGTGATATCTTACACTCTCTCTCTCTCTCTCTCCCTCTCTCTTTCTGATATCTTAGTTTTCCTCCCCTCTCTCTCTCCTTTTTCTTGAACATATAAAAGTAATATCATTGCAAGTTCTGCTGCTAAAGTCTTGTTAAGTTTTACATTACAGTTACTAATTTTTGCCAATCCACCATTTTTAGAAGGGCTTTTGCCATCAAAGTATTGATAAGTTTTGTGTTATTATAACATACTTTTGCCAAGTCACTAATCGCTGTAATTTGTATTCCATCAAGCTTTTAGTAAATTCATAATTGGGCACCCAGAGTGATTGTCTGCCATCCACTTCGCATTGCTGTGCAGAATTACCCAGAGTTAACTTGTACCTGATTTCATCTGTTGAGTCAGGGTGTGTGTCACATTCAGAGTTAACTCATCCCTCATCTCATCTGTTGGGATGGGACAGCAAGGAAATCACCATGGAGAGAGCAAACAGCCAGCTTAGCTCACCATGATACTTAAAATTTCAAATAGTAACAAATTATGTTACCAGGCACACAATGTGTCATTTTCACTAATATAGGATACATTAACATAACATTTGCTGAAGATAAGCAAAGATGTGAAATTTGATCCAATTAGAGGCATCATAAGTAGGGAATCCAGGCTCCTATTTTCCTTCTCAAGTACTTATTTCTGTGTTACAAGGTCAGCCTTGTCTCAGTTTCTTGCCTGACAGCTCTTCACTAGGTTGTTTTGGAGCTTGTAATAGCTTTTACTTACAATGCTTCCCATTGATTATGTAAAGACCATTTGTGACTTGTGATGTGCTGCAAAAGTTATTTAGAAATCTGTGTAAAACGGAGGAGAGAAGAGAAAAGAGGAAGCAGGAGAAAAAACAGGAGAAACAGAAAGACAAGACAAGATAAAAGAAGGGAGGGCAACTAATGGATTAAACCTAATGATTTTGGTGGGATGATTTCAAATCCCTTCTCTGTTTTATTCAGAATAGAAACTCAGTTTCTACTGAAAGATACTATTATAGACCACACCATACTGATCATCCAGAGATTACTTTCCTCCAGGTCTCCTGGGGAAGACACATTTCTTCCATTTTATGTAAATTACTTATTATGAATTGAAAGAGATTATGGGAAGAATTCAGCCCACTTACCTTTTATCTCACTCCGATTTAGGCAAAATACTTTGTCTTAGGTTTTCTATTATCTGTGGTTTCCTGATCTTTGATGCATATATTATTTTTCAGTCTTGCTAAGCAAAGTTCTCTAGGCACCTAATCACAGTTTCCTAGACATGCTCATAAACATTCTTTTTTTAAGCCAGTGGATGACTGAGAGCAATTTGATTCAAAGACTAGCTAGAAGAGACAAAATTCAGCTTTAATTCCTGGAAAAACTAATCCATTAGATATGCCTAAACCATGCCTTAAATAAATGATAGTATTAAATTCAGTTCATGAAACTGTCAGAAATTTATATGTAGTTGCTGAACAGTTTAAGTACTCCCATATGAAACGGAACTGTAACAGTTCCTCTCCCATCCATGGATATTTAAATTCATGATTTCACTTGTTAAAGGGTATCTTAGCCAAACCATAGAATGTATTTGGGGATATTTATTTTCCATCCTTCCTGTTGAAGCAAAGAATGCATGTCAATATATTACAAAGATTCCTACCTCTGTGGCCCACAGAAAGAACCAAGTCACTGATTCATAAAATAATTATAGGTTGCACAGTTTACTTCAGACAATAGAATCACAGAATCATAGAATGTCCTCAGTTATAAAGGACCTACAAGGATCATCAAGTCCAAGTCCTGTCCCTGCATATGACAACTCCAAAATTCACACCACATGTCTGAGGGTGTTGTCCAATCACTTCTTGAATACTGATAGGCTTGACTCTGTGACTACCTCAATGGGGAGCCTGTTCCAGTGCTCCACCACCTTCTGGGTGGAAGAACCACTTCCTAACGTCCAACCTCCCCTGGTACATCTTCCCGTCATTCCCTCAGATTCTATTGTTTGTCACCAGAGAGAAGAGATCAGTGTCTGCCCCTCTTCCTCCCCTTGTGAGGAAGCTGTAGCCATGATGAGGTCTCCTCCAGGCTGAGCAAACCTAGTGACTTTAGCCATTCCTCATATGGCTTCCCCTCCAAACCCTTTACCAACTTTGTAGCCCTTGCCTGGACACTGTCCAGCAGCTTTATGTCCTTTTTATCCTGTGGCACCCAGATCTGCACACAGTGCAGTGTGTTTATCCAGCTGTATGTTGGATGCCTTGTCCAGCAAGATACTGTGAGAGACAGTATGAAAGGCTTTACTGAAATTCAAAATGATCATATTGACAGGCTTCCCTCAGTCAACTAGGTAGGTAACCTTGTTGTAGAAAGAAATTTAGTTTTTCAAGCTAGATTTTCCCTTCATGATCCTGTACTGGCTGGAACCAATGACTGTGTTGTCATTCAGGTGTTTTTCAGTAATTCCCAGAACAATCTTCTCCCTAATTTTGCCAGGCACAAAAGTAAGACTGACAGACCTGTAGTTGCCAGGGCCACCCCTCTTGCCCTTCTTGAAGACTGGAACAATGTTTGCCAGCTTTCAGTCAACTGGGATCTCTCCAGATTCCCAGAAGCACTGAAAAATCATGGAGAGAGGCCTCACTATGACATCAGCCAGCTCTTTAAGCAGCCTTGGATGAAACCCATCAGGCCCTATTGACTTGTAGGGATCTAGCTGAAGTAGCAGATTCCATACAGGTTCTGGATTCATTGGGAGTTTATCATTCTTGCAGACATGGTTCTCTATCCCAGGGCTATGGAGGCCCCTGAGTCCACCTTTGTTGTTGAAGACCAAGGTGAAGAAAGTATTAAATGTCTCAGTTTTGTCTATGTCCCTATTTATAAGGTGACTGTGCTCATCAAGTAAAGGGACACTGTTATTTCTGGCTTGCCTTTTGCCATTAACATATTTTAAAAGCCCTTTTTATTGTCCCCCACAGTACTGGCCAGCTTCAAGTCTAATTGAGCTTTGGCCACACAAACTTCAGCCCTGCAGTGGTGAGCAATATCTCCGTAGTGCTCCCATGATGCCTGACTTTGCTTCCACTGACCATGTACTTTGTTTTTTCACCATAGCTCAAGAAGGTCCCTGCTCAGCCAGGCTGGCTTTTTGCCTCACCTGCTTGACTTTTGACTTTTTGAAATTGCCTGATCCTGTGTTTTTATGAGGTGGCACTTGAAAAGTGACCAACACTCATGAACCACAGCACCTTCAAAAACTTCTTGCCAGGGGACCTTACTAAGTAGTTCTCTGAGCAACCAGAAGTCTTTTCTCCTCATATCTAGAGATGAGGTCTTGCTGGCAGATTTCCTCCTGTTAGAATAGATTTTGAACCTGACTCCTTCATGGTTGTTATGGCCAAGGCAGCCACCAATCACCATTTCACACTCTGTTAGTTAGGAGCAAATCCAGGAAGGCACCTTTCCTGGTCAGTTCCCTTAGTAACTGTACCAAGAAGCTATCATCCAGATGGTTTAAGAATCTTCTGGACCTCTTGGTGCCAGCTGTGTGATATTTCCAGTTGACACCTGGGAACTTGAAGTCCTCCATAAGGACAAGGGCAGATGATTTGTAGGCTTCACTTAGTTCCTTAAAGAACGACTCATCAGTGTCATCATCCTGGCTGGGTGGCTTATAGTAGACTCTCACAATGACATCTGTTTTATTTGTCTGATCCTTAATCCTCACCCAGAGGTTCTCAACTTTGCCATCACCAACTGTCAGCTCCATGCATTCCAGCCCCTCTGCTACATACAATGCTACTTCCCCACCTCTATTACCCTGTCTGTCCCTTCTGCAGAGTCTGTAACCATCCATCATGACACACCAGTCACAGAAGTCAACCCACCAGGTTTCTCTAATGCCAATGATGTCATATCCTTGAGACTGGGCCAAGGCTTCTACCTCATCTTGCTTTTTCCTCATACTGCATGTATTAGTGTAGAAGCACTTCAAATGTGGTTCATTGTGCCCTTCACCTTGTGGTGCAGTTTGAAGAATCTCACTATCACACAGTTCTTCAAGCTTTGGTGTGTCATCTGGTTGCTCATCACTGACTAGCTTGATGTTGCCCCTTTCCCACCTAGTTCAAAGCACTTTCAATCAACCCTGCTAGCCCCTGTGCAAAACCCCTTTTCCTGTTCTGTGAGAGGTGCACCCATCAGATGTCAGTAGACCTGGTGAAGAATGGACCAACCCATGGTCAAAAAACCCAAAGTTCCACTGACAACACCAGCCTCAGAGCCACGTGTTGATCAGCTGGTCTTGCCTGTTCTATTCTATATTTTTGCCTGCTACTGGAAGGGTTGAGGAAAATACTACCTGAGCACCTGATTCTTCAACCAACTGCCCCAAGGCTCTGAAATCCCTTTTGATTGCCTTTAGATTCCTCTTTGTGACCTCTTCACTGACAGCATGAAGAACCAATAGTGAGTAATAGCGTGAGGACCTTTACCATCTCAGGGAGTTATTGAGCCACATCTCCTACCCTAAGCCCAAGGAGGCAGCAGACTTCCCTTGGCAATTGTGTCCGGTTGGCATATCAGGCTCTCTGTTTCTTTCAGGAGGGAATCACCTATGACAACTACCTTTCTTTCAGTCTTAACATGAGTTGTTTTAATGGGTTTAATGTGTTTATTGTGGGGCACAGGTTGCCTAGATGGCTCCTCCATCACAGAAGGGCCTCAATCTGCAACATCATATGTCTGTCCATCCGGTCTCAGGGCCACATACTTGTTGTGTACAGGCACCTGAGAAGGTGGGGCAGACTAAAGGTATATTTGCCTGCTGCCCGAGCAATAACCTGATTTCATTCTCCCCCATCTCCTGGGTCTCCTCTGTCGGCCTGATGACAAGATGGTAGGGAGTCTTTTGTCTCTAGTGCCATGGTTGGCTTCCGCATCTGCTTCAGGGATGGTAGAGTGTGAGTGCACCAGTCAATCTCCTTCTTTGACTCCCTGAAGTCAGAGCTGGATGCTCAGCAGGCAGGGGACTTGGTAAGAGAACACAGAAGAGGCGGAAGGTTGAACTAGAAGATCTCCAGAGGACAGGTAACAGTCTCCTAAATAAATAGTCTCATAAAGAAATAGTCTCATCAATAGGCTAAAGAGACAGTTTCCCAATAAATTGCTTTTCTCTCAGTACCTAAGAACTATTTAAAAAAATATTTTTAAATATTGCTATGAAAAAAAATCTTACAGTGTATCTTCTTCATTCTGCTTTTTGAGGAACTGAGCCACAACAAAATATGTTGCATTTTGCGTTCCAGGTGAAGAGATGTGAAGGTCACTCAGCTCTGAGGGGAGTGATCTTTGACATATCTGTACAGCTTATATTTCTAATAACTGATTCTAAGTAGCTCTTGATCTATTATTAGAGAGCATTAAATTGCCTACAGAGGTATTACACTCTATTACACTCTATTACACTCAATAACTCAATGCATAAAGAGGTAGGTGTTTCTTTTTGGTGCTCTAAATTGTTCCTCTAAGGCACTTATATCTTTAAATTGACCATAGATTTAAAAGCAGCTAAACTAGAGATTAACCCAAGCATCCATCCTGATACTTTAGGCTAAAGATTTTAAAACTAGCTAAACCACAATTCCCTAAATAGTAGGCATTTTTCAGACACTGTTGCCTAGGTTGTCTTAGCTATCGTCTGTTAGTAATGCTCCAACTAATTAATAGAGGAAGATTAACTATGTATGCTTATAGAATGTCAGAACTTAAAGTACTTTAGATAACAAAATAGCTAATGACTTATTTTAAGGGATAGCGATGATATATAAACTGGCAGATATATGCCTACATACCCTTGAAAAGGTGGGGTCTCTAGTTTAACACTTTATTTGTCTTGTAAATGAAGAGTACCAAACTGGAGTTCCATAAAAGAGAAAACTCTGAGTATAAGCCAAAACAGCTTGTTACAGACAGACAGGCAGCATGTTCATTGAGAAAGCCAAATCGGAAAAAAAAAATCTACCATTAGATTATTTGGGAAACCAAAACTTTGCTTACCAGATCCCTAAAAAAGCCTGCTCTCCTCAAGTCCAAATTCTTTCTTATTTGCATTCTTTTCTTCCCTTAGTATCTTCAGACTCTATAATCTCATGGTTACTGTAGTCAGAGCTGCCATTTACTATTCATCATGATAAACCAACTATTTTTTTTGTTTATCAGCTGCAGGACAAGCACAGAAGCACCTGAAGTTAGCTCATCTAGGACCTGTATTCAGCTGCTCCTTACACCCCTCATCACCTCCTCTGCCTATCTTTTCTGAAGACCTACTATCCATACGTCACAATACTCTGGTGTTGCTTCACTTCAACAGGTGAATCCTGTCCCTCCTTAGGAGCTCTTATTCCTTTCAATGAGTTCATGATTATAGGAGACAAAGCCCTGAACATTACAACAACTGTACAGCTAAGAGTTGACCTGTAGGATGCATATGTTTCTTTTTCCTTTCCCTTTAACAGTATGATTGAGGATATCACCACCTGGGCTTTGCCCCTTTCATCCAACCTCATCCAACTCTAAGAGTCCTGAACTTCCCTCTCCTGTGGTCCTGAGAATCTTTGTCTTATCCCTGCTCAAGTACAGCTTTTTAATGTTCCTCCTTCTGTATGACATGGGGCTTAGGCTCTGGACTCTCCCAGTTCTCTGCAAAGATCTTTCACTTTCTACACATCTTCCCTGATGCTGTAGAATCTGCTAACTGTCTCCTTCCTTTTGCGGTTTAGCAGATTGACCAGAGCACACCTCCTGCAGGTAAAATTGCCATCACACCCAGCTTCCACCTTAAAAAAGAGCATCAAGTTCAACCTGTAGCCCAAGACTCAATGACTACATGCCCCTTGGAAGTCCCTTTTAGATCCATGCCTCTGTTAATCTACACTTCACATGAACTGGACTGTGACCTTCTGTATCACTGTGCTGAGCTGACTGGTAGTCTCAAGCAGCATTGTGGGCATTTGGTGTTACTCTATTTACACCAACAGTTGTATGGAATACCTAGCTCTCTTTTACACAATGTATTTATAGAACTTTTGTTTTGCTGGCATTTCCCACTATCAGTTTCCAATAAAAAACTGAGCATAAATAGTTTTGTTCTATTCTGAGAGTGTTCCTGCTTGGCAGTCAACTGTCTCTCAGTCAGCAGTCAGCTGTCTGTCTTGTCAGTCACTGTCTCTCAGTTCCTTGGTGAGCAGAAAGTGGACTCTTGTAATTTTCATCTGTAGAAAAAAAAAAAAAAAAGCCTATAAATTGGGGTTTTTTTGGTTATTTTTTTTGGTTGCCTGTTTGTGGTTTGTTTTTTTTGTTGTTGTTGTTGCTTGGTTTGTTTGTTTATTTGTTTGTTTTCATCCCAGTTGCAAACATTAATGTGGAACACAGGTACAGGGTTCTAGTGATGAGAGATGTATCTAAATTGAAAGATATCTCTAAGATTAATTGATGATATGCAAATGACAATGTTTTTGCACAAGAATTTTCTGTGTCTTATTTATTTGTAGCTGTCTTTGGTTGCTTAAAGGCATCATTTGCAACAAATTTTCCACTTAAGAACACAGATTAACATTACATGAAATATATGACAGTACTCTGAAAAGGCTAATCCTACTTTTACCGTTCTATTCTCTTGGTATTCTACTCTAGGCTTATTCAGTATTTCAGAATCTGTGAGATTATGGAATGTGATGGTGTCATGTAATCCCACATGGTCAGAAGTTAATTGGTATTTAAAAGCTTTAATTCCAAGAATCTGCCAATGGTTTGAAGCTTATTTTAACAGCAGTATACAAAGAGAACAGCAGAATGGGGCTTTACAAATGTACAAGTGAGGTGTAGGAATTTAGACCCAAGAGATTTATATTGCTGAATATGCTTTAGTGTGGAGCTCTGTATTCATGAAACAGATTATTTGCCAGCATTAAAAATAGTGTATCTGTATTCTTCTAGAAGTACTATGAGAAAATAGTACTCAGGGAGACCAACATTTAGTCTGAATTAAGCTTTAATATCAGTAAGTATGCAATGAGTGAAGGAATTAACAGTTCTGCAGCCATTAAGAGAAAAAATGCTTAAAGTCTTGTCTGACTTTGACTCAGAATGATTTGTAGATTGTGCTTCAAATGTCAGATCATTGATATTGTTGTTTGTCCTGTAGCAATGCTCATTTGAATCACCTGGTGTTGGATATACATTCAGCTTCGTTTATTATTGATTAAATGTTTGATTAAACTCATTTGAATGTTTATGTCCCTGACTTGTATGAATCAATTTCTGAATTAACCATTTGCAATCCATCAAGACTAATTTCCATTCTGTTAGTTGTGTTTTTTTTCTTTTTTTTTTTTAATAGAAAGAAATTTTGAGTGCCAATGTGCAGCCATGCAAAATTTATGACGTTTTCCTTAATGGTTATAGAATACTACTGAATGCTTAAAATTATAAATGCTAAAGGTCATATTGCAGTGCCTTTTGTTACAGCTAGTGGCTAATAAAAATCCCACTGGACAGTAATATTATACTCTATATACTATAGTTATTCTGATTTTCCAGTTCACTGGCTTGATGTTTATTATCTTTTCTGTGAATGACTATATAGAATATACTCAAAGCCCAAAAAAATCACCGTGCATTCTAAATGAATGATCTCTAAAACAAATGACTTATTTCCCTTGTGGAGAAAATCTAATTGTATATTTCAAATAGAGAAAGTGGAATTTTTTTTATTTTTTTTTTTTTTTAATACAAGCCACTTATTGTGAATCCTTTAAACAAGCTTGATGCTTTCAGTGAAGTCCTGTCTAATTTACAGTATATGTAAATGGATAAACTGCATTCTTCCCTCAGAATTGTATGCAATATCTTGTATTTTATAAAATGTATTTTAAAATGTCAAAAAGGTCAATAATTTCAACACAATAATTCAATAATATGTAAATAGAGCAATGAAACAGATATTAACTATTGCACATATGTAAGTAGCAATGCATAGCCTCAGCTAGAGGTAGGTTACGTATTCCTAGGCTTAAAGGACTTATGGGTAGAAAAATTGAAGAAATATATACATGCCTCAAGCTTTGCTGTCACTTTATAAGGCTGATTATCAAATCTTCCCCACTATATTGAAAACAAAGTACATTTCCCAAATTTTACTAGCATGGCTGCCATGCAGTAACTATACTCTGATCCACACAGATGACTAAGGATCAGATTGTAGGTAGAGTCAGTTGTGATTTTTCTCCACTGAAGCATCTTTAAAAAAAGTATTTTTATTCAAACTGAAAATGTATCCTCAAACAAACTGTGTCTCATGAAACAAAATATTCTTTGGTAAACTTAAATTTTAATATCCTTAAAGTAATTAATTTGGCTAAATTCTTTATAGGTTTTCACATATGAAGGGATACTTCCTCTTAAGGCATGTTAGGAGTGGCCATCTCCTCCAGTTGTTTGTGCCAGGATTATCTTTGCCTGGCTGCTGGAGCCCAGCTCAGGGTATCTTCCCAGGCTGAGGGACACAGCTGTCACTTTACTGTTTGCAGGTTCAACCAGCAGTGACATCTCCAGGTTCACAAACGCACACTTGTGTATTTCAGAGTGCCAGAATAGACTATCTGCTCAGCACCCCTGCCTGGATCTTACCCTCACACAATCACCACATGGGCACCCCATACTTGTGGGTGTCCCCTCAAATAGCAGCATAGACCCCATAATCACCTAATCCCTCTGTTGAGACTTCAGGCTCCCATACTCGCTAACAACTATAGCCTAGAGTTTACTACTGAATACATGCCTCACACACACTTGGTTTGGGGAAGATACAGACACTTGCTCTCCAGAAGCCAGCATCAGGCACGTGGGCTGTGATCCATGGTTCTGCTCTATATTAGGGTTACCTGGCAAGATTTTGGTGGCAGCAGGGGTACAGAAGTGCTTCTGTGAGAAGCTGCTAGAAGCTTCCCCTATGTCAAACAGGCCAATGCCATCTAGCTCCAAGATGAACCCACTGTTGGCCAAAGCTGAGCCTATCAGCAACAGTGGTAGCACCTCTGAGATAATGTATTTAAGGGGGAAAAAAATTGAGCAAAGACAATTGCAGTCAGAAGAGGACAGAGAATATGTGAGAGAAAAAACTATGAAGACACCAAGGTCAATGAAGAAGGAGGGGCAGGAGCTGCGCCAGTCCCCTGCAGCCCATAGTGAACACGATGGTGAAGCAGGCTGCCCCCCTGCAGACCATGGAGGCTAATGGTGGAGCAGATATCCACCTGCAGCCCATGGAGGACCCCATGCCATAGCAGATGAACATGCTCAAAGGAGGCTGTGACCCCATGGGAAGCCTATTCTGGAGCAGGCTCCTGGTAGGACCTGCGGACCCATGAAGAGAGAAGCCCATGCTGGAGCAGGTCAGATGGCAGGACTTATGGCTCCACAGATGACCCATGCTGGAGCAGTCTGCACCTGAAGGACTACACCCCATGAAAAGGACCCATGTTGGAGCAGTCCTGTGGGAAGGATTCGCACATGAGTTCATGGAGGACTGCCTTCCATAGGACGGACCTTGATCTGGAGAAGGGGAGGAGTGTGAGGAGTCCTCCCCCTGAGACAGAAGGAGCGGCAGAGACAACATGTGGTGAACTGACCACAATCCCCATTCCCTATTCCCCTGTGCCAGTAGGGGGGAGGAGGTAGAGAATCTGGGGGTCAAGTTAAACCCAAGAAAAAGGGAGGGTTTGGGAGAGGGTGTTTTATTATTTAGTTTTTATTTTTCTTTTTCCTAGTCTGATTTGATTGGTAAAAAAATAAATTAGTTTTTCTCAAGCTGAGTCTTTTGCCCTTGATGGTAACTGCTGAATGATCTCCCTGTGCTTATCTTAGCCCACAAGGCTTTTATTAAATGTTGTCTCCCAGCTGAGGAGGGTAATAAGGTACCTGGCATCCAGCCAGGGTCAATCCACCACAGCCTCACTCACCCCAGTAGTTATTATTCCTGACCCAGTGGTTGAGGGTTAAAGACCCCCACTCACCCCAGTTGCTGACGTTGAGACACCACCAGCTCCATTAGCTGACATCATGGACCAGGGATACCCATGCCCCTGGTCTGACTCTAGTAGTTGGCACCAGAAGTCACTCACAACATGCATTTGTCTTATCAGTAGCTTGCACTTAGTCCTTGCAGCACACACACACACACACACACACACACACAGGACAAGGAGTGAGGTTACACAGCAAGTTGATCATAGAATTATAGAATGTCCTGCATGGGAAGGGACCCACAAGGATCATTAAGTCCAACTCCTGTCCCTGCATATGACAGCCCCAAAATTCACACCATGTGTCTGAGGGCATTGTCCAATCACTTATTGAATACTGACAGGCTTGGGGATGTGACTGCCTCCCTGGGGAGTCTGTTTCAGTGTTCCACCACCCTCTGGGTGGAAGAACCTCTTCCTTAGGTCCAACCTAAACCTCCCCTGGTACATCTTCCTGCCATTCCCTTGGGTCTTATTGCTGGTTGCCAGAGAGAAGATATCAATGCCTGACCCTCTTCCTCCCCTTGTGAGGAAACTGTAGTTCTCAATGAGGTCCCTCAGCCTCCTTTTCTCCAGGCTCAAAAAACCTAGTGACTTTAGCTGCCCCTCATATAGCTTCCCCTTCAAATCTTTCAACAACTTTGTGGCCCTTCTCTGGGCACTCTCCTGTAGTATTATATTCTTTTCATGCTATGGGACCCAGAACTGCATACAGTGCTTCAGGTGAGGCCTCACCAGTGCAGAGGGGAGCAGGACAATCACCTCCCTCGCCCAGCTGGCAATGCTGTGCTTAATGCATCCCAGGACACAGTTGGCCACTTTGACTGCCAGGGCACACTGTTGGCTCATGTTCAACTTGCTGTCAACCAGAACCCCCAGATCACTCTCCATGGAGCTGCTCTCCAGCATCCTGTCTCTCAGTTTGTATGTACAGCCAGTGTTGCCATGTCCCAAGTACAAAATCTGACACTTGCCCTTGTTAAACTTCATGCAGTTGATGATTGCCCCATTCTTTAACCTGTCTTCATCCCTCTGCAGGGCCTCTGCCCTCCACAGTGTCAACATCTCCTAAGAAGTCTCTTAAGAAGAGATTTAATAAGATATAAGAAGACAGGACAGACTGTGGTGGTCAGGTGCAGAGTTCAAGACACACAATTGTACTGACCGGTCCTGTTTTACACACAGCAGGCCCCTTTTGTACCCCCTTCTGCCTCTCCCTCTCTGTGTTCTCCCCTGTTCTCCCTTCCCCTGAGCCTCATCAATTGACACAGTCCTACTGATCTCCTCCAAAACGCACGACCCTTAGGTTTGCATCCTTGTCAATTGCAAAGTCCTAGTTTGCCTACAGTTTCTTGATAGCCTACCAAGTATCATGATGAGCCAGTTTTTCTTCTGGTTACAGTTTGTTAATGCTCATTGGCCACATTTTCTGTCTCTGTATGTTTGTCTCCATCCCTTTCCCTATCCTGCCAGCTCAAAAATAAAAACCCAAACATTTTCCACTCCACATACATCAGTATCTGAATAAACTTCATTATGGTTCTTTTATCCAACCATGATCTCCATTTACCTCATAGTGCTTCTCTCACTGCTGTAGTCTTGGAGCTGGGGAGGCGGTTCAGTTCTGTAAAGAAGTACATTCAGAAAAAAACAGATATCTTGGTTTTTTCTTATGACTGGGGCAATATATTCTACAGAATCTTCATAGGACTCTGCAAAGTACTCTGTAATATGGAGTAGAAATCATTTACCCAGCATAATTAAGTCTAAGAAAATAGGAAGACCCCAAGCATGTAGTTAGAAATTTAAGACTGTTTTTCATAAAGCACTCACTCAGTATCTGGCCTCAGTTACCATATTCAAGAGGCACAAAGACAGACCAGAGACTATATTCATAAAACAAATGGGTAAATGCAGTCTCAGTGACACTGAGTTTATATTTTACAGTATGCTCCACATGCCACTGATGCCAACATCTACTATTATATTATTCAGATAGTGTCTCATGAGAGATAATGATATCCTCATCTTTTCTATTAAAACCACTTTATTTCCCTTGCATGGCTATGGATGAACTCTTCTGTCAAACTACCTCAATGATTAACATATTTTTAAATTAAACTCAGAACAAATTGTTCTCAGCTCTCATGTAATTTCAAATTTGTTCCTTCTATTTCAGCTCTAAGAATGGATGTTTTACTGAACTGAACTGAACTGAACTGAAAAATTCTCAGCTTTTCTGAATACACTGATCTAATGAAGGAGTATATATTTTCCTACAAACATTGTCTCATTTTATATACTACAATAATGATATACCCAATGGAGACAGAAGGATTGATTTTCCACTGTCCTATAGCTTTAAATTGAAATGTATTTCACCACTAAGTTTTGATACTGTGCTTCAGTCTCTTTATCTAGGGTGTTCAATATCTTTAGTCACTGATATATTGACCTCGATGAGAAAAAAATATGCTTTAGAATGTCATCAAATAAAAAAAAAAAAAGTTAGAGGGTTACAGCTACAGTGCATGAATGCCTGACTACATCAAGTGTAAAATAATTGACAATCAGTTCTGTTGCATCCTGTTAATTGCAGCCAGAGAGTATGAAATAAGAAACCCAGTTTATTTTCTTTTATATCTATTTTTGAGTCACTATATGACTATAAGCAACTTAGACTTTCCTGGGTTTCAAATATTTAATACTCATCTGGAAAAGGAAGTTTAATAAAGTGAAATAATATTCACTTACCTTCCAGTATCCAAGGGACACTTCTAATGTGATTGTAAAACACTTTGAGAGACTTTATAATAACTTTTATTTATATAGGCATCTATATATTTCTTTTTATATATGTATATCTACATATAGACATAAATTGTGTTCAACTCTGAAAAGTGTCATTGTAGCTTACCTATGACCTCACCTTCATTTTAGAACATGCAGTTCTATACTCAAGACATCCATTTTTGCCTGTTTAAATAAGTCACCTACTATAATAAATTATCCTTAAATTAGAGTTTCATTGAAGGGTGCTGATTACATCTGAATAAAGCAGCAGGGCAAGTTCAGAAGGTTCCCACAGGGTGGGAATTAAAGATAGAAGACAGAGAACCTCTGTGGGGTTTTAAACTTATCTAATTAAAACTCCCTGTGAAAACTGCTTAATTTTGACCTTCAGCTTTATTTCAAGTAAAATAACTCCATTTTTGTTTTCTGAAGCAAAGAATTTAATTAGGAAAAAAAAAAAAAAAAAAAAAAGGTGTTTGGCATTTTACTCAATGCTTAGTAGCATTTAGTACTAAATTTCTGTCCAAGGTTTCTACCAACATTCAAAAAGACATCATTAAATCAATTGCTGTAAAGTCATACTCATATTGTTTGTAAGTAAAGCTCACAGTTCATTCAAGGTATTACTTATACTAAAGGATCGCAAACACAACATTCTGATGTCTCGCCTACATTGTTCCTGTTCTGTACTTTAATTAGAAGTACAAGTACATGGACTAAGTCAGTAAAACCTGTCTTATGCAGACAGTTCTCCTTGCATTACCTTAAGGACACCTTTTTACAACTGCTGCCCATTATTGTCTTAGAGAATTTTTGTCCATCAACATATTTCATTGCAATTTAGAAGCTTGGAAACTCTCTTCACAGAGATGTAAAACTTTCAGTCAGGTCACTTGCAATTTGCATGAGGTTACTAATCACAGAGATGAAAGAACACCTTTCCCTAAAGAAGTTTTACTGAGGAAACCCATTTAATAATTCCCTTCTAAAAATGTAGCCTACTGTAGGACTATTGGTGAGAAGTGAGAGAATAAGTAATATGTGAATGAGGAAAGGTTTTGTGTAGGATTGAGATACCTACCTGCTCAGCAGTTGCAGACTGAAACTTTTATTGACATCATTGGAAATACAGCTTAAAATGTCAGGGCAGCTCACTAGAGTCATAGGAAATAGGCCAAGAAAAAATCTCCAAACAATGGTTTCAGCCCTTTATTATGAACAATAAAAATATATGTCTTTATCTCTCCTAGAAAGATACAGATGTTTAACATATTTGTTAAATTTATTGGGAAGTCACTCCAGCATTCTTAAGGGTAATATCCTTCTTATAATTTCTAATAAATTCTTGTTGCTCAAAGATATATATGGCACTCGTACATATTATTCTGGCAAATGCCTTGGTTTCCTCTGAAAAACAGTTTCTGTTACAGAGATATTTCTTTGAGTCTTAGAATGATAGGATAGTTTGGGTTGAAAAGGACCTTCAAAGGTCATCTAGTCCAACCCCACTGCAATGAGCAGGAACATCTTCAACCAGATCATGTTGCTCAGAGCCCTGTCCAACCTGACCTTCAGTGTCTCCAGGGTGGGAAATCTACCACCTCTCTGGGCAACATGTTCCACTACTTTACCACCCTCATTGCAAAAAATTCTCAACCTGCTGGCCACGCTTCTTTTGATGCAGTGGAAGATACGATTTGCCTTCTGGTTTGCACGCATACATTGCCAGTTCATGCATAATTTTTCATCCACCAATACCCCCAAGTCCTTCTCCTCAGGGCTGCTCTCAATCCCTTCCTCCCTCAGCCTGTTTTTATACCTGGAGTTGCCCTGGCCAAGGTGCAAGACTTTGCACTTGGCCTTGTCGAACCTCATGAGGTTTGCATGGGCCCACTTCTTGAGCTTGTCCCTCTGGATGGCATCCCATCCCTCAGATGTGTCAACTGCACCACTTGGTGTCATCCTCAAGCTTACTAAGGATGCACTTGATCTCAATATGTCATTGATCAAGATATTAAACAGTATTGGTCCCAGTATGGACCCTTGAGGGACACAACTTGTTATTAGTGTCTATCCAGTGCCATTGACCCCTACTCTCTGGGTGCAACCATCCAGAGTCAGTTCCTCATCCACTGAATAGTCCACCCGTCAAAGCCGTATCCTTAATTTAGAGAGAAGGATGTTGTGGAGTTCCTTGTCAAAGGCTTTACAGAAGTCCAGACAGGTGGCATCCATAGCCCCTCCTTTGTCCACTGATGTAGTCACTCCATCATAGAAAGCTAATATTTTGGTCAGGTAAGACTTGCACTTGGTGAAGCAATGCTTGCTGTCTCTAATCACCTCCCTGTCCTCCATGTGCCTTAACACAGCTGCTAGGAGGATCTGTTCCATGACCTCCCCAGGCACAGATGTAAGACTGACAGGTCAGTAGTTCCCAAGGTGCTGCTTTCTACCCTTCTTAAAAATGGGTATGATATTTCCCTTCTTCCAGTTACCAGGGAGTATTACATACATACACAACTGTATTGTTTCTTATTTTCTTTTATTGAGAGTACATTTTGGTCTGTTTCCTTAGCTTCACGAAATGAAAAACTATATGTCTGAATCTAAGCTATCCCCATAGCCACCCTTTGCAGTCAGAGGAGAAATGGGTGCACAGAGTGTTATTCATATGTGTTGGATTACAATAAGAAGAATATTCTGCTGGAGACATCTGTTTCTCTTCACTAACTAAAAGTAAGCGTGTGGCTACCGAAGGTTCAGACAGCTCACTTTTAGAAACCCAAGGCAAGATAATCCAAAGTACTAGTGACTTTCTTTAAAGACACTAAAGAACTAATTTCATTGGAACAAAATATGAAATGTAAGAAGTAATT
Organism: Nesoenas mayeri; assembly: GCF_963082525.1. NCBI lineage: Eukaryota > Metazoa > Chordata > Aves > Columbiformes > Columbidae > Nesoenas > Nesoenas mayeri. Next base: position 163,272,308 of record NC_137541.1, read on the forward strand.
GCATAGATTTACACATTTACACTCAAGCTATCATTTAAATCATTACTTGGTTATATATTCAGCTAACATTTAATGAACAATTAAAATATTTGATGAGCAGGGTATTTTTTTTTTTAAATTATGCATAAATTATCTTGAATCTAGTGGTCCAAATTATACTCCGAATCTAATGAATTAGAATTAATTTTTAAAATATTAAAAATATAAGGTTATATGACATTATTTCTTGGTATCTCAGTGCTACAATCCCTCTAATGTCTCCCCTGATCTGTTATCCAAGAGGTCATAATTTCTGACTACTAAAAGTATTTTGTCTAAATAGTACTTTGTTATAATTGTAAAACCTTTTCAAACTCTTATATACTGCTATAATAAATTTTTACTAGCAATTAGAAAAAAAAAAAGTTCATATCAGGAGATAGATACAAAACATAAAGAAAGTATTTATTTTTATTAATTTTGAGCTGCTGGCTTGAGTGGTTAGAATCACAGTAATATAAACTTTAAACTTCTAGCTATCACTTACATCATTAAGAAGTCTTCCACATTCTACTGAAAGTGCTTTTCAGTCTATTTTCTTAGCAGATCTGTAGTGTGTTCCTTATAACATAGCTTCATATACTTCAATGAAGCCTGAGTTACTGACAACATGACAGTGATAAGGAGCCATGTTGGTAATATAAATAAGGATGTTCAGTACCTCTGGATTTAGAATATAAGAATTTGAAAAACTGACATTTAAGTTAAGGAGAAGATGGAAACCCAGGATCATATTGCAAAGATCTACCTTTTTTCCAATGTTAATCTAGTCTACAGAGTTATGGTACCTATAGCAGCCTTCAACATAGGGACAAGAAGGTGCAGACAAGATGACAATGATGCACCTGTGATAAACGTATGTGCACAGAACTCAGAAGTTTCTGTAGATATCTGTTAATAAAATCAGTAAGAAAGTTAATGCTGTGGCACTAAATGTAACTCATGTTTCTTATTACTATTCAGGCAGTTAAATTGCAAGTTAGGCTGCAGCCAAAAATTTGCCACCAGTTCCAAAGAAACTTTGTGTTTAAATAAAATCCACCCATAACTATAATGAGAAGTTTTGTATGTCAGAGTCAGAGGAAGTATATTGCTATATATATTACAGGAATGAGTTGCAACATTATTCTTTCTGCATTTGCAAAACTATTTATAAAAGAAATGTTAGGCAAATATGCTTTAAGTGTTTTGTGGATACAGAAGTTAAGAGAAAAAATTCTTAAAAATCTTTCCAACAGCTCACAAGCATAACCAATGGAAGGCATTTTTATCCAAAGAATTAGAGATTCCAAAACAACCCATTGAAGAGGAGTCAGTCAAGGAAGTGAGGAAAGGCTGGTGTTAAAACAAAAGATGTATTACTTGCATATTGACCTGACTTACTGCTAACTATAGTGAAGCATTTTGAAGACCACAATGAATCAGAAAAGATGTGAAGAGAGACTTTTTTCTTCGTTGAGGAGATTGTGGAAGGAATTAGCTCTGCATGGTACCTAGGAATCTGTATGAGTGCCTGGTAGCAGTGGAGGAACAACATAAAATTTAAAAATGAATGGACAAGACCAGGACTTGATAAACACACTTCTTTACTGAGGCACAACATTTCTTTACTGCGAGGATGGTCAAACAGGATTCCTAGAGCCACCCCCTAGACAGGTGGTTGATGTCCCAAACCTGTCAGTATTTAAGAGGCATTTGGATAATATCCTTAATAATATGCTTTAACTTTTGGCCATCTCTAGAGTGGACAGGTAGTTGGAATAGTCAATCATTGTAGGTCCCTTCCAAATGGAACTCTTCTATCGTAACCCAAGACCCTGGATTCCTCACTGGTGACACTTCAAATTAGATCAAATCTCACATCTTCACTTATTTGCAGTAGATATTACATAAGTGTCTTCTGTATCTGGTGACAATCCTGTCACATGCTGGGTGCCTGGTTACATACTGCATCATTATTTGTCTCTGCCTCACCTACACTGTATGAGTGCCAGTCTTCACCTCAGCCAACAGTTATTGTCCCTACCAGACACGGGCCCAACTGTTCTGACCCCTGACCTGCAGACTGATTTCTTGGCTTTGCCTCAGAATCATAGAATCGTTGAGGTCAGAAAGGACAACTCCCCTGCTCAAGGAGGGTCAGCTAGAACAAGATTTGACAATACTTCTGGGCAACCTACTCCAGTGTCTGTCTGACCTCACAGTACAAAAAGGGTTTTCTTGTGTTTAGGAGGAATTTCATGTTAATTTGTGCTCATTGTTTATTGTCCTTTATCTGACACTGTAAGAAGAGTCTGTCTCCCTCTTCATTCCTTCCTATCAGGTTTTTATATGCATTGATGAGATCCTCCAGAGCCCTCCTTTGCCAGCTACATAATCTCAGCTCTCTCTGCCTCCCCTTATATTAAAGATGTTCCAATCCCTTAATGTTTTTGGAACTCATACCTGTCTTTTCACAGTATCACAGTATGTTTGGGATTGGAAGAGACCTCAAAACATCATCTAGTCCAATCCCCCTGCTGGAGCAGGAACGCCTAGGTGAGGTCACACAGGAACATGTCCAGGTGGGTCTTGAATGTCTCCAGAGAAGGAGACTCCACAACCCCCCTGGGCAGCCTGTTCCAGTGTTCTGTCACTCTTACTAAGAAGAAGTTTTTTCTCAAATTTAAGTGGAACCTCTTGTGTTCCAGCTTGATCCCATTACCCCTTGTACTATCATTGTTTGCCACCGAGAAGAGCCTAGCTCCATCCTCATGGCGCTCATCCGTTATATATTTATAAACATTAATGAGGTCACCCCTCAGTCTCCTCTTCTCCAAACTAAAGAGATCCAGCTCCCTCAGCCTTTCCTCATAAGGGACGTGCTCCACTCCCTTAATCATCTTTGTTGCCCTATGCTGGACCCTTTCCAAAAGTTCCCTGTCCTTCTTGAACTGAGGGGCCCAGAACTGGACACAGTATTCCAGATGTGGTCTCACCAGGGCAGAGTAGAGGGGAAGGAGGACCTCTCTTGATCTACTAACCACCCCCCTTCTAATACACCCCAGGATGTCATTGGCCTTCCTGGCCACAAGGGCACAGTGCTGGCTCATGGTCATCCTGTTGTCCACCAGGACCCCCAGGTCCCTTTCCCCTACACTGCTCTCTAATATGTAATTTCCCAAGCTATACTGGAACCTGGGGTTGTTCCTGCCCAGATGCAGGACTCTATACTTTCCCTTGTTAAATTTCATTAGGTTATTCCCCGCCCAACTCTCCAGCCTGTCCAGGTCTCGCTGGATGGCAGCACAGCCTTCTGGAGTGTCAGCCACTCCTCCTAGCTTAGTGTCATCAGCAAACTTGCTGATAGTGCACTCTATTCCCTCGTCTAAATCGTTAATGAATATATTGAATAATACTGGCCCCAGTACCAACCCCTGAGGCACTCCACTAGATACTGGCCTCCAACTAGACTCCGCATCATTGACTACCACTCTCTGGCTTCTCTCCTTAAGCCAGTTTGCAACCCACCTCACTACTCTATTGTCTAGACCACACCTCCTCAGCTTAGCTGTGAGGATGCTGTGGGAGACTGTGTCAAAGGCTTTACTGAAGTCAAGGTAGACCACATCCACCGCTCTGCCATCATCCACCCACCTTGTTACATTCTCATAAAAGGCTATGAGGTTGGTCAAGCATGACTTACCCTTGGTAAAGCCATGCTGACTGCCCCTAATAACCCTCGTATCCTTGATGTGCCTTGAGATGGCACCAAGGATAAGCTGTTCCATTACTTTCCCAGGGACAGAGGTGAGGCTGACCAGTCTATAATTACCCGGTCCTCCTTCTTGCCCTTTTTGAAGACTGGAGTGACATTTGCTTTCCTCCAATCCTTGGGTACCTCTCCTTTTTCCCAAGAGGTGCCCGAGGATTGGAGGAAAGCAAATGAACTTGCCTTCTTATCAGTGGAGTATGGCTGATTCTGACCCTGGCTTGACTCATCTTGTGGCTTGACCTCAGCTCTGTTGTGTCACTATGAATTTACCTGATGATCTGGACTCTTGGTTGAACCTGGCTTTTACCCCTGAGTATGCTCTGCTCTCCCTCTGCTCATGTACTGTAGGACAGGATCCTGACTGTCAAGGCCCCCACTCTGTTGGCATGTCACTGCACTCTAGTCCCCATCCATTAGGGAGCAGCTGTCCCTCTCTGATTACTGATACTTTGTACCATTGTTTACAATTACTTCAGGTTCCTGCTTATTGCAGTGGGTTTGTGTATTCTCTCTGACATTCAAATAAAATAATGAAACTCAAAAAACAGAAATCGGAAAACAGTAGTCCGTGGTCATTAACTGAAGAGTTTGGAGGTTCCTAAAGTGGCAAACACATATTTAGTGCAGTCTGGCCAACATCTGCTAAAGCTTATGGTGCTCTTGGAAGTGGGCCACCTTCAATGAGCATCATGCTGCACAAATATTTTTTTATTAGTTTCCCAGACAGTTATCTGTGATGAAGATATAATCCTGACACACAGGAACACAAATAGTAAGGACAAAGCCTCTTGTGAAAAAAACAAAGTATTTAAAGAGGGAAACTGGCTTTAGAAAGGGAAAATAGGTACATGCAGAAAGGCACACACTTCTGAAAACTAAAACACAGAGTTTAAAGTTGTTCCTACCAATATGACCACACAATCACAATATTTGAAAGGGCCAATTGAATCGCCATTTGTAGAGTCTCAATGACTGAGTAGATCATCTAGCTGAGGATGCAACAAGAAGCTTGTTTAAGGAGATTTCCTGTTTTTACTATGACCTGTCTTTTCAGACCTTCTCCTATTGTGATGCTTCTGCTTCAGTTCTGCTTTGGCCTCAGTTCTGTTCAGATATGACCTTTCCTTGGTTCCTTTTTATTCACACCTCATCTCCTTGGGTTCCCTGCTTTGTTCCCTTGTTACTTTTCTTTTGTCCTACTTTATGCTGAAAACGGCAAGTAAGAACAAGATCAGGGCATTTATACTGTCTGTGTTTATTTTAATGATTTTTTTTGTGTGATGCTTGGTATCACGATGTAAAGGCATCATGATTGTGTTTGCATTGATCTATCAATGGTTGACCATGTGTGTGTGTACCCTAGGGATACCTGCTCAGCCTTGCCATTGCCTAGACCCAGTGTCAGGGGATCACAGCAGCCTTATTCTAACAGATCAGAAAGGAGAATGACCCTGGGTCCTGAAATTCACCATCCTCTGCTTCTTTTTAACAAGGAGAACCATCATATAGAGGTCATCACAACACAAATACTTTCAGAAGCCTCAAGAACAGGGAATAATTTACTAGAAGCAGACAATAAAGTCATGAGTGAGAGTATTATGGGTGAAGGGGAGGGGAGGGAATGGCTCCAAAGGGCTCCAAATGACTCCAAGGTACCTCCAACCAGCCAAGTCGATCCTTGTCCCATGAGAGACACCACTCCTGCCCCTGACAGACCTGTGACACCACAGGAATCACAGTGCCATGGAGAACACCTTCAAGTGTCGTAGTTTTAAAATGGAAGTAAACTGCTTTAGTTAGGCCTCTCTCCTCCACAACTTGCTAAGCAGTAGCTGAAGTGTCTTGTGTACCCAGGGAAAACAGAGCTCTGCTACTGCTTTGTGGTCCTCCATTCTGGGTCCTGAGGCTGTGGCCAAACAACACAAATTAAGTTTCCAATTGTTTTATCTCATACTAAGGCATGAATCCCAAATATGGGTAAGCATAAAGTCCTCATGAAGTAATTTTTGCATTTCCCCTCCCAAATCACAGAAAGCATCTAAGCATAATAGAGCCTATATTTCTTCCTTGGTTTTATTTAAAAATATAGCAACACAGCTCCTTCAGCTGAAAATACACGTAGTATTCATTGGCTGCCAATATAAAAAATGGAATTAACAACTATTGAATATTCCAGCTAAGTTATATACCTTATACTAAATTTTCATCTCTGACTTTCCACACATTATAAATGTTTTACAGAACAATGTTTATTATACAGCTAAGCCCCAAACAGAACAAAGTTCTTTCTTAAGGGGGAAAAAGAAAATAAAACAATATATTTATCATTTCTGTGAAGAGGTGTTAAGGTCTTTTATTTTTGTAATGGATGACACCGCACAGAAATACTAAAATAAAGTTGTTCACGCTTTATATAATGTCTATGCCAGTATCCTTGAACTTTGTAACAATGAAATATTTTATTTATTTTTTTTTTTTTTGCGTGATAATATCCAGGTGATGGATTTTTACATAATATTTTCACCAAAAATATTTCAAGCATGACAATTTAAATAAACAAACAAACAAACTTACCTGGCAGTGGTGGACTGGTCACCGGCAATTCAACCTCACTGATTTCATACAAGAGTGCTTGTTATGCTGGTAACATCCTTACTGGCAACACAGATAATGTAGGAAGAACAGAAGCTCTAGTGACTTGAACCTTGAAAATGGTGGTTTTCAATTCCATCACGACGTCAGCTCAAGATGCAGGACTGAAATGTGACCTTTCGTAATTAATTTTACATATGATGTGTGAAACCTTAGAAGTGAAAATTGTGACTAATGTAGCAAAACAATTTTATAAAAACTGCATTGTGTGTAAATTAAAACCGTAATAACAAATAAAGATATCTTGAGTGAATGAAGACAAAATCTCATTTTGCTTTCCAAATTTCAATAATTTTATTGGCTGAAGTAACTGAGCACTGCTAGACTTAATAAATTACAGAACCTGTGTTAAGTTTATTTCAGATCAGTAATTTTTTAAATGCACTTTTAACATCTATCATTTGCAGACTATTTTACATGTCATATATTCTGATTACTTTCTTTCTTCATTTCTGATATTATATCTGCCTTTCTTTGGGTTAAAATCATACATTTTTTTTGCAGAGCCATCTAAGCTGAACTCAGATTCATAAAAGAAAATTTAAAAAAAACCCAAAAAAACAAAAAAACAAACAAACAAACAAACAAAAAAAACCAAAAAACCCAACAACAAAAACAAAAACAAAAACAAAAACAAAAACAAAACAAAAACAAAAACAAAAAAAACCAAACCAAAACAAAACAAAAAAAAAAAACACCAAAAACCGAAACACTAAAAAAATACCTGTCAGGGGAAAGAAAAAAAAATTATAACTTTCACTTTACCAGGATTTATTAAGTTAGGAAATGAAGTCCTCAAACCAGATGAGATCTCAGATGAACACTCAGCATTTCTTCCAGCTGTCTTTTTTTATTAGGGATAAGTCTGGCCCATGTTTCTAGGTAGAAAGCAATTAACTACTTTTGTTATATAGAGGTGACATGAAATCTGACATTTTGATTTGGTTTTTTCTTCTTCTTTTCACTTTATAACGTACACTGCATCAAAATATTTTTAGCCATCTATTAATCTCTTTTTACCATCTTCTTTTTGTATACCAAGAGTATCATCATGACAACACACTGTGATAGAGAGTACTCCTACTGCAGTATGAGGTAAATAAAGTGCTGTTAACTCAGGCATCAGCAAACTGATTACATAGGAGATTCTCAGCAAAGTTTTCTGCACATATTTTACTGATTCTTCATTTTCTTGGCTTTTTTTAGGGACAACTCTGTCAGTTGAGTGTGATATCTGCTTTCATTTAAAGATAGATATGTATTAATTTTAATTTGCAAAATACTATTAAAATATAAAATTTTGAAATATTTCAAAGTCAAAGACGATTTCACCAGTGGTTGAGTGAAGTTTTCCCTACTATATCTTCTTCTTTTTCTCTGTATAGTACTGGTGGCAAGGAGGTATTTGGGTTTACTTTCACTTCTTTTTTTTTTTTTTTTTTTTTTTTTTTAAGAGAAAATCTTTTCAGGACATAGTTCTAAGAACTGAAGAATTATTTCTGAGTACATACAGTGGAATCTGTGAAGATTTTCTGCAGCTTTAGAAAGCATTTTTTTTTTCCCTCAGAGATAACTGCACATCCTTTCTATGCAGACTGACTGGGCCCAAGGGGCTTTTCTAGGACGAGCTGCACAAGGAGTACTGGGAATGCCTAAGTAGAGCAAAATCTTTTCCAAAACCTGAAACTGAAGAACAAAAAAAAACTTTATCAGAAGGATATGTTGGAACCTTGAGTTTTAGACCTGAATTTTGTGTTTCCTTAATAATTGTTAACTGAAGTATGCGATATTTCTGTCTGTGACTCCACTATTTTAATGAATTTCTGTGTACAAGGTATGTACACATGTCCTTGCTAACTTGGATTTGGCAAGAATTGTTTACAGGTCCCAGGGAAACCCCATGAATTCTCCCTAGCAATGAGCTGGTGAAGTTACTTATTAAAGTTTTATATGTTCTGTAGTGTAACCACATTGTCACGTACAGTCATGTACACGACCTTTTTAAAAAGAAAGGCAGAAATAGAAAAGAACACTAAATAAATAAATGTGTGTAACCCTCTGAGATGACGGTCAGAGGTAAAAGAGCTATTTGCTGCCATCTATTGATGAACTCGGCAAAGAGACTGAAAGAGCAACCAGTCCTGTACTGAAAATTCCATCTGCCAGAGTATGAAGGCTTGGTTGGTTTTAGAAATTTGCTCAAGATTTCCTTTTGGGACCAATGAAATATCGTTAAAATTCTTCTGTCACTGAAAACAGTATGATTGTTACTAGGAAGGTTAATCATAGCTTAAAACTTTGTAGTACCCTCAGGTAGAAAAAATCTACTGTGAAAAAGAGGAGATGGAAAACTCATTCATACCTTGTTGCAAGAGTGCATCCTTGGTAGTGTAGGAGTAATACAGTCACATAGAACAGTAAAATAATATATACATTATAATAATACACATTATTAAACACTCCTTTTAGATAATTATTTAATTAAAGTCTACCTGTGACAATAACAAAGAGAGGCGATGGGAGATCTGCAACAAAAAATACCTGCAAAATTTGACTGAATACTTACAAAAAGCTTTTATGAAGGAATTTTCCTTGTTTCATATGGATGTGTTGCTTATGTGTAACCTTTTAAGTATTCATTTGACCACGGAGATGTATCTTATGTCATGCCCTTAAGCATTCCTCCTCACCACTAGGTGCTGGTCCAGCAGGGCTTTGTTTCCTATAGTATCTGTATCATAGCTGTCAGACGCTGGCATATGTTTTGAAAACTCCAGAGTGTTTTAGATGACTCTACAAGCCTAATTATAGAGAAGGGAATTAAACACGTGACGCTTTCTTCATACTGTTGTAAGTACTAGAGAGCACCTGCCTCCAGCACACTTTAGTCTCTTTGAAATACACATAATTCTTGCAAGACCAAATCACAAGTCTACCATTATTTCATGATGATTTAGTTTTAGTATTAAATATACATACAAGATTAAATATTAAAAGATAGTTAATATAAGTAAAATCACCTGTAATTTTCTAGCCTTCATATAAATATTCTGTCATTACAAAACATTTTCTGTAATAGATGATTTATGCATTATGTATGGGCTCTTTTGTGACCAGACGTCTTAAGGAAAACAAATGGGGTGGGAATAAATGCCAAATTGAGGTGGTTTTTTTTATTATTATTTTTATTTAGGAGATTTTTAACTACGAATACTAAAAAATTTTCATATTGTTAAAAACCATGAATATGTAGGAATGTATTATCACTATGTTTTCCAACATAATGGGAAAATAAGTATTTATACAGTTAAAGATAGAAGTCATGAGTGGAGGAACATAGCACTCTTTAACCTTGAACATTTGAAACTCAGTTAAGCTCCACACACTCTGGTTTACAGTGATAACAAAACATTATCACTATTTCAGATGTTTCTGGATACCCAAGATATCTACATGGAATGATGAATATGAAACAGAACTTAGAGAAGATTTTCATCCTTTTGGATAAGCCGAGAATCAGACTTCAGACAGCTGAAGCCTTTCTTCATTGACTGAAATAGAATAAAATAAAAATGATGACTATTTGAGACACTCCATTTAGGATATTAATCAAGATTTTTAGGCATGCAAATTGGGCTGGGCACAGAAGGAACCATGTGTGTGTGAATTCTAGAGCTGCCTGACATTATCCCCTGCAGAGCTGCTGTAACAATGACTGAAATACTCAATAGGAGGATCCAGTCAGTCACCCAGTTCCAAGTCTGTCCATTGTCTTAAGCCAGTCCCTTAGCTCATGTCTGCAGATAACTGGCTGATGAGGTCTTGAACCACCCCAGTGAGTGTGCACACAAGCACAACCTTGTTATCCACTTCTATCAGAATTGCAGCTGAACTTCTATATTTCTAAAATGTGAAAAATGTCTTCTGCTGTCTAGCTGCATTACTGTTGTTATGCAGGTAACAAATTTATAACCTTGAGAAACTTGTCCTGCATGTCATGCAGAACTGCAAGAAGAACTGAAAGAACAGTTAAGAAACACAGTCCTTGGAATTTATAATGCAGGATAAGAATTCTGTCAGCATCAACACTCTTTAATAAGTGAATACATGGAAATTCAGAGTAAGTAGGCTTTTTTGTTAACTTGGCAATGAATGATTGTTGCTGACTTATAAAATGTTCCAAATCAGGTATATATATGCTTTCAAACATCAAAGAGACTGAGTGAGAGAAAAAAAACCTCTATAATTATGAGTTCTATGTATGAGAGAAATTAATGTAACAAATATAACAATTACACTTGGGGATGAGAAAAATACAGAAGAAAAGAAAGAAAGATATATAGAACTAGGACCAAAAGAGACACTGACATAGAACAAAAAAATGAAATAAAGGAACTGGTGAAAGTGGGCAAAGTCTCATACTATGAATCATCAATTATACCTATATTAATATGTTATTCATACCTAAAATTTATTTATATTTTGTTTCCTCTTTGATCCACTTTTTTTTTACGTAAATGCAACTAAGACAACATCAAACATGAATAATGAGAAGGAAAAATGCCTGCAGACTCCTGAAATAGTGTGACCTGAATCAAAGAGAAATCAAATCAGTAGCTACAAAGTGCTTACAGTTTTCTGCTTGGACATTCTAGGCAGTTCTAGGCACAAACAGAACAAGTCGGATTCCCAGTTACAAGATGGGTAATGGGTACTTGGCTCCTTAGGCTTTTGCCTTCTTCAGTCCTTTTCCCCGCAAAAAAGGGAGTTATGTTATCCTGCTTATAAGGAGCTTTTGTTGGATAACATATTTTAATAGATGGAAGTTCTTTTGTGAAGAACCTATAATTCTGGAAGCTAGGGAAGGGAGACGTTTCATTCTCAGGCTTCCCTCATCTGGGCCCAGATGGTATCTGTTGAAAGATGTTTTGGTACCAGTTAGTAAATACATAATAAAACAGAATTATTCAGTGAAAATGAAACTGGAATGAGTGTGAACTAAGGCAAGATTTGATATGAACCCTCCAAAGACTTATCTGACCTGCAAGCTGTATTTTCAAGTATTAAACTCACTAAAAGATAAAATAAACAAAAATCCTTCTTTACTGTGTGTGACATATTCTAGCTTCTGTCAGAAGGCCCTGGGCAATTTGACATAACATTAGCTCTGCTCAGCTGAGTGAGTAGTCCGCATGCTGGAGGACAGGGCTGTCATTTAGGGGGTTCTCAACAGGCTACAGAAATGGGCTGGTGAGAAGTTCACCAAAGTCAGATAGAAAGTCTTGCTCCTGGTCCAGGATTATGCCCTATGAAAATTGAAGTTGGAAGCTGCTAATTGGCTAGAAAGCAGCTTTGCAGAAAAGAACCAGGGGGTCACTATGAATAACAGGGTGAATGCAATTCAGCAGAGAGTCCTTGTGATGACAAAGAATAGTCACCTACTCAGCTGCATTTGTAAGGCCAAAGCTAGGATGTTGAGAAAAGTGATTGTGCTTCTCTGTTTGATATTTGTGAGACTGCAGCTAGAGTGTTGTGTCCAGTTTTGGGGTCTTCAGAAAAAAAAAACTAAAAAACAAAAAACAAAAAACAAAAAACTGAACAAACTAGGATAAATGTAGAACGATGGCAAAGTGATCATGGACTGGAGCAGGTGACATAAGGAGAGGCTATGAGAATTTGTTTTCTCAGCCTGATGAAGAGATGGCTAAAGGGAAATATTAATGGCTGTCTTCAGCTAATGGGAAGGTAGTAGCGTGACCATTCTTAGAATAACAGGAAAGATCTGGACTCTTCCTGGAAGTGCACAGAGGAAGGAAAGTAGCAGCAGTTACAATTTACAGCAAGGAAGATTCTATTTACAGACAAGAAAAATTCTTCAGAGTGAGTGTAATAAAACATTGCACGGACTACTCCAAGACAATGTGGAATCTCCATCTTTAGAGATCTTAGAAATTTCCTGGGAGAGGGCTCTGAGGCATTCACCCTGGCACTAGTCCCACTTTAAGTACAAGTTTGAACCACATGACCTCCAGAGGCCCTACTCAAGCTAAACTGTTCTATAAAGATGTGATGCTATGATTATGTTTAATCTGGCTATCCTTCTATTATGTCTAAGTCTGTGATTAGATTAACAGTTTTAATCTTTAAGGATGAGATTCCTCTCTTTCCATGGTAGACATGTACATTTTAGATGTTTGCATCTGAACAGCTATAGAGATAATTTTTCCCTGCCTAAGTAAACAATGGTATTAAATGATAGATTTTATTGTTAAATCCCTATTTATGAAAGCAGATAAACTTACACAGATCAATGTAAGGAAAAAAAAAAATTACAACGAGGTTGGCGAAACACTAGAACAGCTTACCCAGAGAGGTGGTACATGCCCCATCCCTGGAAACATTCGAGGCCAGGCTGGACTGGGCTCTGAGCAACCTGTTTTGCTTGAAGATGTCCCTGTTCATCTCAGTGGGGATGAACTAGATGACCTTTAAAGGTCGCTTCCAACTGAAACTATTCTATTATTCTATAATTCTAAATATAATAGATTGCTAGATATTTAAGTCTTCATAAAGGCCTGTAATTATTGACAGTTTTATTGTTACTATTTTGGTAATTAGTTACTTCCTTATTTTTCGGAAGGCAGACAGGGTGATGTTTACAAATAAAGGAAGAAAGCTCACAAAATGGCCTTTTTCACTCAGGTGAAAATGTGAATGGATCATTTTGTGGTCACTTCAGCCCTAAGCATGTTAACAAAGCAGACCAACTAAATATTTAAGAAACATCATTTACCAAAGTATCTTATAATGTTTGCATATTTACTGTGTTAGATATAGGTGTGGCAAACCCCTGATACAATCGGAAAAAAGGGCAGGTGGATCTGGAGATGAGGAAAAGACAAAATATAGAATATATGTGGATAGTTCTGAAAAATAAGTAAAAAATTCTGAGATAATAAGAAAGATGAGGACAGAGATTAAGTAAAGCCTATTGTGACAGAACAAGAGGTAATGGCCTTAAACTAAAAGAGAGTAGATTTAGACTACATATAAGGAAGAATTTTTTTACAGTGAGTGGTGAAACACTGGAATAATTTGCTCAGAGAGGTGGTAGATGCTTCTGCTTCATTCCTGGAGACATTCAGGGCCAGACTGGATGGGATTCTGACCAATCTGATCTAGTTGAAAATGTCCCTGCTCATTGCAGTGGGTTTGGACTAGTTGACCTTTGAATGTCCCTTCCAACCCAAACTATTCTATTAACTGCAAATAAATGCCGGTGTTTTGTGCTAAATGAGCTGTGGAGAGAGCAAACTTGTTTAAAGAGACATTTCTGAATAACATTCAACTGAATATGGTATTTCCCAATGTAGGGAACTCTAATTCTTTCCCCAGTGACTCCCTAGTCGTTCCAGGGAGACAGGAAAAAGAGTAATATTTTTTTTTTCATGGCCTCCATGTGAGATCAGGTGAAAATCTTTGTGGGAAAAAACAAAACAAAGTGAAAAAAAAAATCAAACACCAAAAAACCCAAATCAACCAAAACCAATCACTAACAACTATGAACTGTGAAAAAGGTCTTGTAGTCAGGCAACCCACAGCCATAACATTGGCTGTACTACATATTATGGATATACTGACAGACGCACATCTCTTAGCTGTCCTGAAAATCTCAATAAGTATAGTAAGGCAGACTTGATCTGTAGGAATTTAGAAACAGATAAGGATCTATGAGTACTTAAGAACTGAATACGAAATCAGCTAGCTAGAAGTCATATGATGTATATTGAGAAAGCTTCTATAAGGAAAAAGAAATGAACTGGGAGGAACAGTAATAATTTAGAGATAAAAGGCAACTTTTGGCTGAAGTCTAACTGATGGAAGAAAATGAATGCAGTTATTCTGTACCAGAGAAATTGAATTAACTTGGTGAGAATTTCTTTTAGAGATGCAGATATGAAGAAACATTAAAAATGTTACCTCTTCTGAAAGATTCAGGACTGGGATCCCTCCTTTCAATAATATAAAATCAATACAAAAAGACTGCCAGGAAAAGGCCCATGTCTAAGACACCTTTATAAAAGTAAATATTAATGCAAGTAGAAATTATGGAAGCTGAGGCAACACTAAATATAACTTTTCATTCTCATTATGAAATGTGTATTCTAGCATATTTTTATGCTAGATAAGTATATGCTAAATAAGTTAAAAAAAGTAATAGAACTGGTAGAATATGCTTAATATTCATTCACTGTCAGGAACAATGCAATTTGATGAGAATTCATCAATTGAATGTAAAGATTTCTCTTTTCCTTATCTTTGTGTTATTTTAAACTGTGTCAGTTAAAATGGCTAACATCATCATAATAGTAGAAACAAAACTTTCCCCCTCTTCCAGCAACTGATCAGAGATTAAGGGGAAATAAAACTGAAATATTGAAAACATATCATATTATAAGTTTGTTTGTTTGTTTGTTTGTTTTTTCACTGGCTTTGAGTTACTCTCTTAATGTCTGGTGTTATTTATATTTTCTCAAATTATATTAAGAAAACTATATTTTTGGTTTTTTTAATCCAACGTAAGATCACTAGTCTCTACAACAACTAAAATAAATCACAAAGATATTCAAATGGATGATTCATAAAAGAAATTATGATTTTGTAGAGAATTGAAATATTCTTTTGATCTTCAAATTAACCAAGCAAACCCAATATAATCTACAAGAGGCATCAACTTGAAAATATTCCCTCAGCATGAGTGCTTCATAATTTCCACCTCCATCTAAAAATCATATTGACAATATACCTCTGCATTTTAAAGAATACTTCAGTGGCAACTCATTTGAGCACCATTGAGCTCTTTTGTGTTTCATATTTGCCATTAGAAAAGTGTCTGATCTGAGATGACACCTCCATTAACTTTTTTTGTTTTAATGAGAAGCGAGACCTAATATCTGCCTTTCTCATACCATGATAGGTGAAGCTTGGTCACCATAATAACTTTTTGAGGAATGTGGGAACATGCGACAGTGAGAAAAAAATGAAGATCAAGAAACATATTTCAAATTATTATGGCAGCTTCAATTGGGAAAAAAGTTTATCTGAGTACTGTATTTGTAAAGATTTAGGGAGCTTTTGTTATTAATATTAACAGAGAAATGATTCTTAGAAAGGTGTTACTTTTTGGAGAAAAAAAAAATTCACTATTAGTATAATCTTCTGTCTAAATAATTTGCATGAAACATTTTTGGGACAATTTTTTTAATATAAACATTAGTTATCTGTTTCAGTGTACCTCACAGCAAACCTTCCCCTTGAGTTACAAAGCCTCCATAATATACTGCATGATGTATTCATTATTGAGTATTTCTTGAAACAAATGTATGACAGTAAAAAGCTTTCACTGTCTTGGTTTTGTAAAAAGTTAAATGAGTACTGGTACAATTCAAAGAGCAATAACAATAGCTTTGGTTTAAAATTTAGCTTTAAAGCATATGAAATGTTAAATCAGGGCTACAGATTTTACCCAGTAGACAAATAAGATGACAATATAACTTCTACTGTTGGGCTAAACCAGTCATGGCATAGAGTTACAGAATCACAGAATCTTCTCATATTAAATTCTATCAGTGAAGTATTTTACAAAAATGCTAATTAAGGTTTAGCAAAATCTGGTTTGCTCTGCATTTACTATTAAAAAATGTCTGTTCAGCATGGAAAAATAGAAACATGGCAGATGTTGTAGAAAAATCAGCATCTATTGAGGGTTTCAAGTGTTCCTAAAAAAAGACTCTTATTGCCTTTCTGAATAAGATCAAAAGAAGAGATTTTTTGTTAAGGGAAAAATAAATTCATTCTAGTGAACAGAAAATCAAATAGCATATGCATCTATTTTTTAATAATCAACTGCTGTAAGCAATGTGCATTTTCTTCTGATTGTAATAGCCTAAAGATTTATTGTACTTTTGCTTTATTGTTTTTGACTGTAAGAGAAAAAGCAAAATGTAAGGGGGAAAAAAAGTCCTACTGATTTTGACAAAGTTAAAAGATTGACTCTGACAATTAACATTATGCAGGATTAATAGTGAATATGAGGGGGGAAAGCAGGCTAAATTTCTAAGCATTAGAGCAGGAAACTGTAATATGTCTGTGTTTACAGATTAAATAGATTTACAGATTAACTGCATATAATACTTTTCTGAAAGATTCCTGTGCCTCAGATCATTGTATTTCCGAGTTTCAGGTGTGTTTTCACTGATTAAAATAGATCAATTAATTCACACACCAAAACCAGAGGATGAGTCAGGAAAAAATCTCAAATATGCAATCCAATGCAATTTGAAGTCAAAAATTAAAGATTGAAAACTGGTTTGTACTACCTCAGATGCAGTCAAATGAACAGAATAGGTTTTGTTGTGTTGAGGTTTTGTTTTGTTTTGTTTTTAAATATATAAATATACAAATATAGGTATTTGTAACAAATTCAACAGTGTTTGCATAAATCATTAGAAAACTCTCGTCTTCTGGAAGTTAACAACTTACGTCTTAAAAGTTATTGATTTTTGCAAGAGATCGGGGAAAATAGATGGAATACTCCAGACTTTTTTAATGAAGTACTTAATTTTGTTCTGAACAAGGTCTTCATTATTATGTGTATGAATTATTAGTCCTCCACTAGACAAGACATACATATTTGTAATGTTTCAATAACAGAGACAAAATGTGTTGAATTTTTTCCTGCCTCAGCCTTGCTCAGATACACCCTAGTTAGTGCTTCTTCCAAGACATCGCCACCCTGTGATGGGGAAGACAAGGAACTGAAGACGAGACATAATCTCCCTTGTTTCCAGTGTTCTCTTTTATAGCTAGCAGTTTTACTCCCTAACCACTCAAATGTGACTGAGCAGAGCTACAAATTTCATGAGAAGGAGGAACTTGTCTGGGTGCAAGTATGGAAAAGAAAATCCCAGTACTTGTAGCTCAGCATTTGCACAACTCTGTGCCCTGTTGCATCTGTCAAGTTTTTGCATTATTAGGGAGATTGAACTTAATAACAAGTGAAGTATAAGCAAGAGAAGAAAAAGATAATTGTTTCCACTTAAAATATCTCCCAAACTCTATATTTCTTTGCTTTAAAAGTGCAATTATATGGAATTCATAGTGATGTCATGATACTCGCCTTTTTTTAATTTATTTTTTTAATTGGTATTGTAAGTCAAATGTGTTATAGTTGCTGGCAGAAAAATGAAAGAACACCTTACTGCTTTCATTGGTAATATAATTTTGAGGTTTTTATAATGTATTCTTGCTGGAGTAATAAGAGATCCACTAATTTCCATTCTACACAACATACAATAAAATACATAAAACCTTATGTGTAAATGGAAAGGAAATACAGGGTAGAAGACAAGAAAAAAAAAAAAAAGCACAATAGTACTCATTTCAGATCTCAGGATAATAGGACTTCTAATTCAGTGCATTTCTTCCTTGTTGCATTTTTATATCTGTATCTGATAGTCTTGGAATATTTTTTGGTTATATGTTTTACCCAAGCAAATTAAAGAAAGATATTTCATTGTCATCTGGATTCAATTCATATTATGTAATTTTAGATTATCAAGTTGAGGGCACTGGCATTTGTTCTCATCAGACAGACTCCTTTTACAGTCTGTAGAAAATATCAAACACTTCTCTTGTGCAATTAACCTTGTTCTATAATAAATATATAAAACAGAAAGACTCTGGGCTAGGAATTGCTTTTCCCCTGTGGAAGCCTAGTTGCTGAGATATAAAAAAATGAATTTTAGAGTTCAAGAATATTGGAGACCTAGAAGGGGAACAATACTGTAATGTAAACCAGAAGGGAAAGGAAAAAAAAAAAAAAAAAGCTGTTCAGATGCTTTTTTTTTCATAAGAATCATCAGTGTGATCATGTTGAAAACATTTTATACAAAAGGTCAGGGCAGAGTAGATATGTCTAAATTTGTTTACAAAGAGAAGCCTGCAGTTTCACAGTGCAGAAGTATGAAGATGATAGAAAATAATCTATTTTAGAAGACTTTGTACAGCAAACACTATATGTAATTACTTGCTTCAATTTAAAAACCAGAACATTAAAACCCAAATGCAACTCTGGGTTGGATAGCAAGCAGTTTAACACTACTTATCAGCAGTAGACTGCATGAGGCTTTGCTACTCAGCAAGACAGGTGATTGAGCTCTGTGTTTTGGTAACAGCAATAGCTTTACTGAAAAATGTAAAAGTTAAGGAACTGTCCTAGCAAATGGTTTATCAAGAATTTGATATTAATCTGTTCATTATTTTATACTAGAAATTAGTTATGTGGTTATTATACATTACTCAATTTATTTTCTTTCTTACTGTGTACTTATTCTTTCCCTCCATACAGTATATATATATATATACATTTTAGTTCTTTTCAAACTGAGAGTTATAAAATATTGAGTATCGAGGTAGTTTATTTTCCCAGGTTTCTGAGTGGTCTCTTGAGCCAATATTTATTAGTGACCCTAGAAACTCAACCTATCCTTTGTAGACACCAGTCATGTGTTGGTAGTAGAATTTCACATCTAGAAAACTCATTCTAGTGGTAGATTTTTGTATTGTATAAATCTAAAATGAGGCGAAATGAAATCCAGGGAAACAGCTGAGATAGTGATAAGGGCATGCTCCAAGCAGCTGCTCAGCAGTATGATCACAGATCAGAGCCCTGTGGAGCACTGTGATGTATATTAATAAATAAGTGTAGACGTGGTCCAAGTGCCTAGAAGATGATAAAATCTGGTTCAGATAGCAATCAGAGAAAGCCTTTGGCAATGTGTTACAAAACATTGCATTGATAGTCCAGTAAATGGGAACAGCATTTCTTATTGGTTCCTGATACTTCTGAAGGAAGACAACAAAAAAATACGTATAAGAAAAGTGGAAGGAGAATGCAAAATATTGGTCTCAAAACTAAAATGATTAAACATTTTGCCCTTTTCATCCAAAAAGGCAACATATTTTTTACATAAAGAAATAGTAATAAGACCCTCTATTTCTGCAAAATTGTCTAAGCCCATTTAGTATATAAAAAAAAAAAAAACAGCAGCTATTTTGACAGGTTTCTTGTCAAATTATGTGGACACTGGGAATCAGATATTCCACTAAAAACTGACTTTAACAGGAGTGAACTGGATATCTTTCTATTCGGGGAAGCTACCATAGACTAGTTTTTTTTACTTTAAGAAGTCAGAGTGTCTTTAAGGCAGACAGAACTCTAAACTGGATCTTTACGAAAACCAGCCTTTCATTTTCTTTTGCCCAGAGATCATGCTTTTTGTGGTTTCTTATTCAGTAGTGTGACGTGAGGTTTTTATCCTTCAAGAAATTAAGTATTATTAACTATTTTTTCTTATTTATTTCAGATTTTATTTACTACAATTGAAATATCTTTGTAGATGCAGGATATTGATGTAAGAATTTAGATTTTTGGGAAATAATTTTCTAGATGTTACTTGTAAATCCTCCTCCTATGTAATTTTATACAACTTTATTTATTTATTTATGTTCACACACATACACACACACACACAGACAGCTAGAAAGGCACACACACATGTACATTCATACACACTCTAAAGATGTATACTTAAAAATCACAGGTTCTTTTTCACTTGAACCAAGCTGAGAGATCATACTAACCATTACTCTTCATTGAGTTACCAGAAGTAGTATCGGGACAAAGTCATAAGATACATATGCACTTTGTTAACATAAGCAAAAACTCTCTTTCTGTATGAGGTCAGATCTTCGATCTGTATATACATCCTAGCTTCATGACGAATAGCTCAGTCACATGCCAGTTCTCTCCCATTTTCTCATTACTTTTTTTCAATATAGGAAAAATACAATATGCAAGTTCTTTAAAATTAGGGTACTACCCAACAAATCCCTAATGTGAGCAATCAATGGATCAGTCTGAGAAGTGTACCCAAAGGCATTTAGACACAAATGAAGTATGGTAAAATATGTGTGGTTCTGTTTGAAGGGTCGTTCCAGTAAATGAACTTGCACAGGTTTCCAGTACTCAATATAGCATTGTGTGTGTGTGATATTTTTCATAAAATTTGAAGTCATCTATCATGAAGATTTTTTATTTTATATAAATTGTTTTCAGTTCAGACTTCTGAATACATTTGAGTGTGTTGTTTGAAAAGTGAGACGTTTTGCTTTGCAAACACAGTTTTGTCATGGAAGCTTGCTGGAAAACAATTATTAAAAATACTGCTGTAAAAATATAATAATGAATCCAGGTTACAGAAAACATGTACAAAACCTTCAGAGACCACAGCTGAGCAACATCTAATACCTGTAAGCTTCTGGCATATTCACAAACACCAGTCACTAAAAGTGTTTGTGAGGTTGACTAATATGGCACTATCAAAAGGCATTATTCAAGATACTGATGAAAGTAGAATCCTATCACACTGCCACATCCTGTCATCATTAAAATCTGTCCTCAGAATCTTAACTAGTAGTGTATCTTTAAAAAGGTTTCATAAATGCTACTCAATTAAAAATGTTCACAGATTTTTTCTGAAGAACTATATAATTTTAGACTATGTTTGTTTGGGTTTTTTTGTTGTTGTTGTTGTTGTTGTTGTTTGTTTTGGGGGGTGTTTGTTTGTTTGTTTTCTTCCTTTTTGCTAAGAAAGACCTTAAGGTTAAATGCAATTTTATAGAAACAAACAGGTTAAAAATATTCAGCTTTTACCATTAAATATACTTACATTAAACCTTAAATTACATTTAGTCTCCATTCATACACTGAGAAGATTTATTTTATTTACTTTTATATGTCTCCAGACTTTTTTGTCATGATTAACAACAGCTTTGTAAAAGCTGTGAATATATTTTTCTGTTTAAAGTCGAAACAGAATATTTGGGAATGATCGCTGAAATATCATCTAATAATTTGTTTGTGCCTATTTCTTGTTGATTTATGTTTATTAAGTTATTCTTCATTTTCTCATGACTGCTCAAGGATAATACTGTGATTTTCATCTCTGCTACCATTTCTGTTCCTCTTGAAACACCTTCACTTCAGCATCCCATCCAATCTTGCACTATACTCCCACTTCCAATTTTGTATTGCTCTCCTGAATTCCAGGTACATTCCCTTCTATCTTCTATCTTCTATCTTCTATCTTCTATCGAGCCCTTAGAATCATGGATGACACTATACCTTCCTCAGTGTCCTGTTAGCCTTTTTTTTTGCCTCAATAGGAAAAGTCAAGAAGCTTGATATGGCATATTCCTTCTATGTAATCGTAGGTTTTTTCAAAGTTATTTCCGTGATCTCCTCTATATACTTCCCTAAGCTCATTTTAGATATTTTTCCAAACACTTTTTCTTTCACTCTGTAGGTCCTCGAGTCATGCTTCCTGTCTCTGGTGAGCCCTGCAGGCTTTGTAGTTATAAAGTCTATGCTCGGTAACAAATTAGTTTATAAATATTTATATATGTTTAAAGCAGATATCTTAAAATTTGCTGTTTATATACTTTAAAAAAACCTCTTTCTATTTTTACATGAACACTAAATCCATTCCCTCTTGACTTTCAAATTCTCAATATAAGCAATAACAGCTGGAAGCTAAAGCAATACTTCCTGAACTAAAAGGAAGATTTAGATAATTTTTTTTTTTACCCAATATTACAGAGTTTAATTTCAATTTTGCATGCTTTAATACCTGTTTATCTCATTATAAACATATTTTAAGGTTTCTTTCTGTTTTCAGATCATGGAAAGCTGTGCTAGGATAAAGAAAATCTGTCTTTAAAACCATAAACCTCCTTCTGATATCTAATAATATGTAATACTAAAATCAAAGGAAAAGCCAAACCATCAGCAAATAAACAAAATATGCAATGAAGAGTGTTATGGCCAATTTCAAGGTCTGTTTCTTCACAAAGAAGTTCAAAGGACAAGGACTTCTACTAGGACACTTTTGCAGTGACGCCAGTAGATTGATTTTTGCTGCTGTAAAATAATAGGATAAATGCATATGAAAATGATGAAAGTACTCAGAAAGCATCTGAAAGTGAGGTAGAATTATTATTACATAAAATGTCTACACATCACACTGAATTTATCTAATGTAGTCATTTAAATAAGGAAATAATATCAAATCCAAACATACTTTATAAAACATGTCAGAACAGTTTACCACTTCTACCCCCAGCTAAAATCTCCTCTTTGTGATAAATATATGTTCAGTTATGTGCTTACTAAATGGAATAACCCTGAACATATTTTTCAGTCTGCTAAAAGTGCTGCTCTCAAGACAATCTACTGTGCAGTTTGAGTGCTTCTGTGTGGTGAGAGACAATATCAGGCTTTTTTGGTATCTACCATTTACAAAAAGAAATAAAAAGGTTGAAAAAGTCATCTTTAAATTGTATAGTTTGGTACCCTGCAATATTTATTATGTTTTTAAAATAATCTGATTTTTCTTAATACATTTGCATAAAAGTAATAAAACATAACATTATATAGAAGGAAAAGTAAAAGTTAAATAAGGGACACAATAAAAGTGTGATTTATTTGTTGAAAAAACTAGGTCAGATTTGCAGTATTTCTTCTGTGAGTTTTCAGCCAAGGCTTAGCTAATTCTCTCTATTCTGGAAAATCAACAATCATATCTGTCAGGAGAGGAAAAAATAGTTTTAAAATTTTCTAAAAAAAAAAATGGAATATTTTGTTAAATATCAGCCACTGAGTTTTTATCAAATGTGGGATATTCTATAGATCTTAAAGATTCTTATAATTCAAAACTCTTTGTTTCAGTATCCATGTTTCCAGTCAGTGATATGAATGTTTCAAAATGAAAACATGCAAAAATAATAATAATAACAAGTAGCAGTAGTAACAATAATAATTATACCACCAATGAAAAACATGAAGACATTTTTCAACAATCAAGGACAGGCAGGGTCACTAATATTCAAGCATGCTGGGGAGCCTTCCCAAAAATCTCATGATACAGTCTGGCCTCTAGTGATTATCACTTAATAGGATGATAAGTGAATTTCAGATATTAAATTGTTGAAAAGCACAAAATCAACCAAAAAGAATTTGTCTACAATGTTCCCAGTTGCAATCATATGACTTGGAATGCATAGATGTATATAAGGTTTTTTTAAGAAACTGTTTTGAGTCACTACAGTTGTCAGTTAAGATGATTTTGGAAGCAGCTGTAGAAAAGGACCATAGTATTAAACAAATGTTTTCAATTAAAGTGTTAGCTATGTGGATATTTAAATCCATTTTTCCTTGTATGAATTCATGGTCTGGAAGTATATTCTTCCTACCATCAGCATACATCTACTGATCTCTTTAGCATATAGTGGCAGCACTGTATGAGAATAAAATTTTGTGTTTAGAATCCAGGCTGTAGGGCAAAAATCTTTAAAATTTAAAAAAAAAAAAAAATAAATAAATTTGGTCTATTTGGAAAATTATGAATTTATAAAATATGTATCATTCATAGTACTTCACACGTATATTAAAAAGATAACTGGCACACTGTTATACACTTCATTTTCATTCCAAATATTAACTCAGTGAAATTAAGTACCGTGCTTAGGTGAAATTGTTGTAATTTTTGTATATATACTGGGAAATCATTTATGCCTTTGAAAGAACATTTATAGTCAGTAAGCAATCAAGACAGGCAAGCTGAAGAGTGGAGCACAGCAGAAATATGGAGAAGTATCAATGAACACAAAAGAAAAACTTTTCCAGGAATTAGAGTACCCATGAGCAAGAAGAAGGAAATCAGCAGAAAGACTATAGTTAGACTGTAGTTTCACATTTGAAGTTCGCCTTTGTTAACTCAGGTTGTTAGAAGCACTTGCAAAGTATGCAGATGCAGCAAACTGTTAGAGGACCTCTGACATTTTGTGAAGAGTTCCCCTGTACTTAACTTTTTTCTTATAACTCAGTATTCTTTGTTGTTGCATTCCTTTGCATAGTGTACTGGTTTGGGCTGGTACAGAGTTAAGTTTTCCTCATTGTAGTTTGTATCATGCTGTGGTTTGGATCTGTGGTGACAACAGTGTTGATAACACTCTCATATTTTAGTCATTGCTGAGCAGTGCTTATACCATGTCAAGGCCATTTCTGTTCATCACACTGCTCCACCAAAGAGCTATCTGGTGGTGGGCAAAAGGTTAGTAGGAGATACAGTTGGGACAATGGAACCTAACTGGCCAAAGAGATATCCAATACCATTTGACATCATGCTCAGCAATAAGAGTTGGAGGGGTGAAGAAAGAGGAAAGGGGGATGTTTGGAGTTATTTGTCTTCCCAAGTAACTGTTATCCATCATGGAGCCCTGCTTTCCTGGAGATGACTGAACACCTGCATGTTGATGGGAATGAATTCCTCATTTAGTTTGCTTGCATGTGCAGCTTTTGCTTTACCTGTTAAACTGTCTTTATCTCAACCCATAAGCTTTTACCCTTCTACTTGGGTGGAATGAGAGAAGCTGTGTGAGGTTTAGGTTCTTACCAGGGTTAAACCACAACACACAGAAAAATAGAAGAGAATGTGTTAGCTGGTTTTGGAGTTATAGCTATCTATAAGGTAGTTTCAGTTTTTAAGTAACATACAAATAAATAGAAAACAGAAAGGATGGTGTGGGGAATTATAAAAAAAAAAAAAAAAAAAAAAAAGAAGAGAGATAGAAAGGGAAAAAAGCTAGTAAAAAAAAATCAACAGAAAAGGAAAAAATGCTCAGTAAATATGTTACTAGTAGACTGAAGTAGCTTCTGACCAGTGGAATGAGAGAATAAAAAAAAAAAAAAAAAAGGCACAGAAAAGGAACACACCTGTGAGAAAAAAAGGTGATCAATAGTCTTTCAGACTTTGTTATATCTGTGATGAGACAACACTTGAAAAAACCTTGTATTTGTCTACCCTATCCAAGAAATCTCACAAGAGCAGTCCATTTTTTCTCTCTTACCCTTTACTTTCAGAGTGTTTGTGTTTCTGTATTGATTCAATTATATTAAGCTGCTTGTATCTGTTCCTCTTTTTTCTCGTGTGTGACTAAGCAAGCAGTTAACATTCTCAAACTTTCAGATCAATGTCCGTTTTATGGCAAAAAAGCAATGAAGAAATTCTGACAATCTGGCATATATCATGAAGTATTACTAAGTGTAATCAAATTACATTGTTTGCATCATACCTTTAGAAGTCTCTACAGTAAATATCAAAAAGTAGAGCAAGAAAATTTTAACCAAGGGAAATAATAGCAGATACTGAAGAAGAATATGAATTGAATCAGATATCCAATTAACATTCCATCATAATGTACATTATGTTATTATAAATGAATATATAAGTTATTTCATTTAAATTTAGGGTCATTTTTTTAAAAAATAGTCTTCATTTGTATTGTGCATCCTTGAAAAAAATGAATGAATACTTGACATTTATTTCTACAGTAGGCAGGTTGCAAACATATGCATCTTTCTCTTACACATTGCCTAAACAAGATGTAAGAAGACAGAAAATAA